>NC_133128.1:157530189-158156618 GCF_048418815.1 Hemitrygon akajei
TAATCATGGACTCTTGGTATTATACCTAAAAGTCTCCCAATTGCTATTCATTCCTGTCCTTCAAACAAGTTCACCCAATCAACCTCTGCTGCACTCCTTACCTACTTCCCCCAAAATTAGACCTGCTCCACTTTAGCGCCCTAACCTGCAGACCTGTCCCATTTTTTTCACATCGCTATGTAAAACTATAGACTTGTGGTCACTTCTCTTCGGTTACTTGCCCTGCCTTGTACTCAAATTGAAGGTCTGGGATTGTATATTTTGACTTAAGAAACTTCCTTGGCACATTCCACAAGTCAAAACCAATCATCATGACTTTGTGTTTATTTGGAGAACTATTATCTCTGCCAAGACTGAACGTGGAGAATTCACTATAATTCCCTCCACTTTTGTTTTGGCCAACTGCATATGTTGAACTTCTGTGCTTGAAGGTCAATTATCCCAATGGAGAAAGGCTGTTGTTTGGCAGCAATTTAGATGTTTAAGTTACTCTGTTAAGTTTGTTTCGTATATATTCAAGGAACACACATCTTTTGGTACAATTTTAGGAGAGTAAGCATTGACATTTTTCATGGTTTGGTTTTCTCTTCAAAGGCTAATGCAAATTTCTTGCTGTTCTCTTGTGCTAAGATCAGCCAATAAGTCTTAGCCAGTATATCAAATCGAACACTTTTGACCCAGTCCCTAAGGAAGTATTTGAATTTATTGAGACCATCAAGCCTGCACCAGCTTTTTTAAAAAGGAATCCAGTTAGTTCCACTCAGAAACACAAACACAGGAGCAGGAATAAGCCATTTGGTCCTTAAAGACTGCCTTGCTATTTAATATAATCATGGTTAATCTATCCCAGCTTCCTAGTCCTCTTCTGTGCCATTTCCACATCACCCTCAATCTTTTATATATCCGTCTACCTTTTCTTTAAACACCTTCATTAGTCAGGCTTCCACGATCCTTTCAGCCAGAGATTTCCCGTGATTCATCCCGATTTGTGAAGAAATTCTGATGCAACTCAGCTTTAAATGACTGCTCCCTTATTTCTATTAAAGGAAATACCTTAATATCTTCTTTCTCATGCATGCCCTCAACCTTAAATGTTCCAACAAGACTACCCTTATTCTTCTAAACTCCTTTACTCTTTTTCTTCATAACCTTGCAATATTTTCTCATATATTAGAAAACAGAACGCTGCAGTACATTACAGGCCCTTTGGCCCATGAAGTTAAATCATCGTTTTAGCCTACTAACATTAATCTAACCTTTACTACCATTTTTTAAATCATCTACGTGCCTATCTAAGAATTTCTTAAATCCCCTAATGTATCTGCCTCTACCACCAAGTCTGGCAGGGTGTTTCACACACTCATCACTTTCTATGTAAAAAAACTTACCTCTGACATCCGCCCCCCTGTACTTTCCTCCAACCAACTTGAAATTTATTAGCCATTTCCTTCTCAGGAACCTATCCTTTCCATCACCTATTCTCCAAATTGCCATAAAGGCAATGCAACAAGTCCATCATCACCAGGACTACACGTTATCTCCGAAGCTTCTTCCCTGTAGCTATCCAGCTTCTCAATGAAACTTACTCAGGAGTAATACCCTAACTGTCCCTATACAACATCCATTAAATGGTCTTTCCTGCTCTCCTTGTTCTTTTGATAATTTTGAGTATGTTCATATGTTCACATTTATTTAAGTTTGATTATTGACATTTGCACATGTGACAGTCCTGCTAATTGTTGAATGCTCATGGCTGTTTGCGTTACTGTCTTGTAAATTGTTGATTGCTATTGTGTTGTCTGTTATGGTATCGTCCTATGTTTTATGCTTGACACTGAACCACAATCAGTTCTGGTATGTTTCACATACTAGCGAAAAGTGATTCTGAAAAAGTCTCTGGATATCCTTTCGATCTGTGCCTCATCATCTTATAAACCTCTATCAAGTCAAATCTCATCCTCCTTCATTTCAAAGAGGAAAGCCATAATTCACTCAACTTGTCCTCATGAGACATGCTCTCTAATCCAGGCAGCATCTTGCTTCATCTCCTCTGCACCCACTCTAAAGCTTCTACATCCTTCCTATTATAAAGTGACCAGAACTGAACACAATATTCCAAGAGTGATCTAACCAGCGTTTTACAGACTGCAATATTACTCAATCTCCCAATAAATGAAATTAAATATTAATATTAATTATTTTTGAATATTTCTGATGTCCTTTTCCATTCACTGTAACAGGAAGAGTGCTACAAATCTTAACCATAAAATTGCATTACTACTTGTGAGCCAAGTAGCTTGATTTTATAAGACTGATCCTCATCATCCAAATTCTTTTATTAGCAAATAGGGTTCTGAAATTTTTGTTGTTTTCTGCTCTTGAATTCTACTGGTATGATTATGATTCCATGAAAATTCAAAGCAATGACCTTCATTTTTGGTCATGTTATATTGTCACATGACAAATAATTAGAGAACCAAAGATAGAGCCAAATTCCTTTCAATTTAAAGGGCAAAAATATTTCAATAAAAATATAAAGAATAGAAATCCTAGCTCCCACTGTTTAGAGTAACATACACAAAATGATGAAGAGTCTGATGAAGGTTCTTGCTAGAAACGTCAACTGTATATTCCTCTCTATAGATGCTGCCTGACCTGCTAAGTTCTTCTAGCATTTGTAGTTACTCTGGATTTCCAGCATTTACAGAATTTCTTGTATTAATTTTCCACTCCACAGCAAGCTTTGAAACTAATTGTGCATTGTTCACTTTGTATGTTTGGATATCCAGATATTTATTGCGTATTCATGTTGTTACAGACTTATTTCCATCATATTCAGCGTAGGATTGTTCTTTGCTGAGGAAAGAAGCACTTTTGGAATGGTGCTCCTAGACTGAGTAAAGTACCGTCATCTGTTTACACCATGCCAATCATACCCCAGAGACCCCCAGGTATGTCACCTCCATTTCTCAGACCAACAAGCCATGTTCTTGCACAAGGCGGTCAGTTCTGTTTCAGCTCACAAGTGGCTGAGAGCCCACACTCTGTAGGAGGTTTATCCATGTCTGGCGTATGTAGCTGTTATAGTGGCAGAGGAGACTTATTTCATTAGCCTAGAATGGAATCCATATTTACAAGGTAAAAGGGCAGTATTAACCTATTGTGCCAACTAGTCTCTGCTCTTTGGAAGTATTTACCTTCTTATTTCTCTGAAAACCAGCAGCCAGCTGGGAAAAATTTTGTTATTGTGAATGGCTCCACAATCTCATACTGCCAGAGGGTATATGAGAAGCAGATGGCTCTTATTTGCCAAAGAAACTTGGAGAGTTGAAATTTACTTTGTAGAACTGCTCTGGACAAACTTCTGGGGGAGTTTTAGAGATGTAAGTATGTACTTTGAAAAGAAATAATCTTTCAGTCCCCAGGTATTTTAAATAGGTCACTTAACCAGTATGAAAGATAAGAGTTTTGTCAATTCTAGTTTGACCAGCTTAATACTTAACAGTGAAGACTCCAAGAAAATGGAAATGAAAGTTTTAATCTCAGTGTTTAATTAATTAGAAAGTAAGTCCCTGGTTTTAGGCAACATTAATCCATCTATCCACATCCTGACTTCTCTAGAGAGGCTATTTTCAATTAGCAAGATTGGGCAAACTTCACTTAGTTTACTGTATTTGGAAGAGTTGAAACTCCTACTTGTTGTGTATAATGATCCCCAATGATGCTCATTCCCTATTTATTGATTACGGTCATAAACACAAGAGATTCTACAGATGCTGAAAATCCAGAGCAACAAGCACAATATACTAGAGGAACGCAGCAGGTCAGGCAGCATCTATGGAGAGAAATAAACTGTCTCGGCTTGAAAAGCTACCTGACCTGCTGAGTTTGAGTGTGTTGGTTATTGATAGTGGTATTGCTCCTGTTGCTATGAGCACTTCAACCAATATCTCTTTAAACATGCTTTACCCAGGTGCTTTATACCTCCAAGGCAAACAAAAGGACACAAGTCAAATATGTAGCTTTATTCACACTCTCATACACATAGCTAATCATACAGAACTTAATTTGGGCTCTAACTATCTGACCCAAGACCCAATACTATCAGATATGCTTGGGGCTGGTCACAAGCATATTGCCCTAGGTTCCCAAGTGAACATTGGAGGACAACACTGATGGGAGGGACCAGCCCCCAACCCAGCATGTATACCACACTACAGCATCTCCAGCATCTCCTCTCCTGGAGTATTGCAAAAGGCAAGCCTGCAGCTCGAGGCCTAGTCCTCGTGACTCCTGCTCTCACCAATAAACAAGGGAAATGCACTTGCAGTATTTTACATTACCAATATCCAACAGGGTCCTGCGATTGCAAGAGAAGTGTTCCAGGCAGTCACTTATTGTTGGACTGCACACCACCTTCAATGTCTCTCCGCAGCGTGAAGCAACAGGGTCCACACCATTTCCGGCTCTTTGTCCATTGAGTAGCTTACTGATGAGAAAGACCTGCAGTACCTGAAGTTCCTCATCTCCAGTGTTGTCTTCCGATTGTAAAAAAAAGTCATTTAAAAAAGACAAAAATACCTTTGCTTGGCCCCACAGAGGCCACTGCATCCGAACATGCCACAATCTTACTGAAAACCCCATGAGTCCAAGTTCTCAGTTATGAAGGACTGCTGGGACATTGCAGGAACTGTGATAGTCAAGGTGATGAGATATGAGTGTGAACAATTTACATCTTGGTATCCCTAAATTAAGATCTTGTACAGAGCTGAGGCTTTAACTCTAGATGCTTTGGCATGAAGAAGCTGAGTAGGTGACCAAGGTTCTATGAGTGATAATGGATCTTTAAAAAAGGTTTCAGTGTGGAATTATGGATTAGGTTCTATATTGCTGTTGTTCTTTAGTACCTGATTCAGTATAGGCAGGATGGTAGTGGAATGCACCTCCTGCAAGATGTTAGGAATCCGGGAACCTCACAATCTCCCTGACAACTACATCTGCGGGAAGTGCACACAGATGCAGCTCCTGACAGACTGGATCAAAGAACTGAGGCTGGATTTGGATGCAACAGGAGGCGGAAGCATTGTAGATGAAACTTTGACTGAGGTGGTCATACCCAAGGTACAGGCTTCAGATAAATGGATGATAATCAGAAAGAGTAGGCAGTCCATGCAGGGTTTCCCTGTGGGAGTTTCTGTCACTTACAGTTTTACACTTGGACACTGCTGAGGGGTTGTTCTGTCAGGGGCTAGCAGCAGTAGTCATGTCTTGGCTATTGAAGCTCAGAGGGAAAGATTACATTCAGACAATAACAGGAGAATCGACAGTGATATTCTGTGACTGCAGAAAAGCCAGATAGAATGCTGTGTAGCCTCATGGGTGCTTTGATCTGAGTGCTGCAGAAAATTCTCAGGGACGAAGCCAAAAGGCCAGAGGTCATTGTACCTGTTGTTACAAGTGATGCAGAAAAAAGAAGAGATGAGGTCCTGGAGATTGGTAGGAAATTAAGAGCAGGACCTCCAGGGTACAGATTGACTCCAGGGTACTGACTCACAGTGCCATGTGCTAGCAAAGTCAGAAGAAGGACAGCCAAAGCCTGAACATTCCTCTGTGTTGGGGAAAGCACCCACCTCACTATCTCCACACTGTGCTTCTCCTAAACAGATCTTGCCATAGTAGAATGGGTCGTATTGGTCAACTGGGTTCCACATTTCTGAGGACCTTCATCGAGGGATTCAACTGCTCAAACATCCATTTCTATAATTATTTGGGCTTCCCAAGGGGAAATATTTGACTGGTACTTCAGCATATGTTAAATGTTTGTGTCAACATTATACTATTAGCAATAGGAGAAGTACATGAAACTATAATGAAACCGTATATAATTTACACCAAATGGAAAAGTAAGCTATCCGATCTGTATCTTTAACTCAACACTTACTCTAAGCAGAATTAGGAACCTTCCAATTTATGATGATTACTGTTTACTTTAAATCAACACATCACACTAATAGACCCTGCCACTTTGATCTGCCCCACTCCTTCATTAAATTGATCCAAATCAACTTGTTTTTCTTGAGATCCATGATTAACTATCATCTATCTTATGAAGAGAGAAAAAGGGGTGTCAGGTATTGTATATTTGTGTGTGCAGGGCGGGGGTGGAGGGAATGGACAGGGGGTTTAAGAACTTAAGTCTGAAAAATGATCTGCTCAAGATTTTTTAAATGTTCTTAAATACCAATTTAATGAAAATTTAGTGACAAGGTATATGGAATCTTGTTTCCAAATGTTTAATAACAGTTGTTGAATGCACTTGAAATCAATTAGTTGTTGTTTGTTAGAAGACCATAAGATTTAAGAGCAGAATTAGGCCACTTTGTTCGTCCAGCCAGCTCTGTGATTTCATCATGGCTAATCCAATTGCATCTCAGCCCTGATCTCTTGCCTTCTCCTCAATACCCTTCACGCTCTAACTAATCAAGAATCTATCAACCTCTGCCTTAAGTATACACAATGACTTGGCCTCCACAGCCACTAGTGCCAATGAATTTCATAGGTTCACCATACTCTAGCTAAAGAAATTCCTCCTAATCTCCAATCCAAATAGTCCTAGACTCCCTCACCATAGGAAACATCCTCTCCACATCCACTCTACTGAGGCTTTTCAACATACGATAGGTTTCAATAAGATCCCTCCTCATTCTTCAGAATTCCAGTGAGTAAAGGCCCAGAGCCATCATTCAGTCCACATATGGCAACCCTTTATTTCCCAGAATCATTCTCATGAACCTTCACTGAACCCTCTACAATGTCAAGACATCCTTTCTGATATTAGAGACCCAAAACTGCTCATTGTGGCGACCCACTTTCTACATAGGCGAACCGGCTCACAAAATGGCATGCACGTCGGCAGAGGGGCCAGCCCCAAAATGGCACTGGGCCTCCTTCTTCAACAGCAAGTGGAGAAAGCCCGCGCGCGGGAAGAGACTTTTGTAATGCACCTCTGATGTCATTTCCACCCAGTGAGGACGGGAACGGAACTGCATAAAAGCTAGTGCTGCGAAGTTTAAATAAACTAGTCTCCAGTGCAACTTACAGACAATGTCGTTATTTCTAGCTCTGTGTGTAGCACATCGCTATATCATAATACTTCAAGTGAGACCTTACCGGGGCCTTATAAAGCCTCAACATTACAGTCTTGCTTTTATATTCTAGTCCTCATGAAATGGATGCTAACATTTCATTTGCCTTCCTTACCACCAACTTATCCTGCAAAATAACCTTTAGGGAATCCTGAAGAGGACTCCCAAATCCCTTTGCAACTCAGATTTTGAATTTTCTCCCCATTTAGAAAACAGTATATGCTCTTTTTCTTCTACCAAAGTGCATGGCCATACACTTCCCGACACTGCATTCCATCCAGCACTTCTTTGCCCATTCTCTTAATCTGTCTGAGTCCTTCTGCAGCCTCTCTGCTTCCTCAACACAACCTTCACCTTCCCCTATCGTTGATTTGTCTGCAAAACTTGGCCACAAAACCATCAATTCCTTCAACCAAATCATTGACATATAATGTAAAAAGAAGTGTTCCCAACCCAGAACCCTGCACAACATCACTAGTCACTGGCAGCCAAACAGAAAAGGCTCCCTTTATTCCCACTCATTGCCTCCAGCCAATCAGCCAATGCTCTATCCATGCTAGTATCCATGGGCTCTCAACTTGTTAAGCAGCCTCATGTGCAGCACTGTGTCAATAGCTTTCTGAAAATCCAAGTACACAACCTCCACCGATGTTGTGTATCCACCGATGTTGTGTATCCTGCTTGGTATTTCTTCAGATTTGTCAGGCAAGATTTTCCCTTCAGGTAACCATACTGACTTTGAACTGTTTTATATTGTGCCTCCAAGTACCCTGAAGCCATATGCTTAACAATTGACTCCAACTTCTTCCCAGCCACTGAGGTCAGGCTAACTGGCCTATAATTTCTCTTTTTCTGCCTCTCTCCCTTCTTGAAGAGCGGAGTGACATTTTCAAATTTCCAGTCCTCCAGAACCATGCGAGAATCTATTGATTCTTGAAAGATCATTACTAATATTTCCACAATCTCTGCTGCCAGCTCATTCAGAACCCCGAAGTGTAGACTATCTGTTCCAGGTGATTTATCTGCCTTCAGACCATTCATTTCCCCAAGCACCTTTTCCATGGCAATGGCAATTCATTCACTTCTTGCTCCTGACACTCTCAAATGTCCACAGTGAATAGTGATGGAAAATACTTATTCACTTCATCCACTATTTCCTTGTCCCCCCATTTCTACTACTCCAGTGTCTGTTTTCAGCAGTCCAATATCTACTCTTGCCTTTATTTTATTCTTTATATATCTGAAGAAACTTTTGGTATTCTCTTTAGTATTGTTGGCTAGTTTATCCACATATTCCATCTTTTCTTTCCTTATGGCTTTTTAGTTGCCTTCTGTTGGCTTTTAAAAACTTCCTAATCCTCTAACTTCCCATTAGGTTTTGTTCTGTTATATGCCTTCTCTTTGGTTCTTAAGTTTGCTTTGACTTCCCTTGTCAGCCACACTTCTACCTTTAGAATACTTCTTTGGGATCATTCTATCCTGTAACTTCAGAACTACTCCGATAAATTCCAGCCATTGCTGCTCTGTTGTCATCCCTGCTAATGTTCACTTGCAATCAACTTTGGCTAGCTCCTCTCTTGTGCCTCTGTAATTCCCTTTACTCCACTGTAATGTTGATGCATCTGACTTTAGCTTCTCCCTCTATAATGCAGCATGAGATTTATCATATTATGATCACTTTCCCCTAACTGTTCCTTTACTTTAAATTATCTAACCAATTCCGGTTCACAGCACAACACGTAATCCAGAATTGCTGATCCCCTAGTGGGCTCAACCACAAACTGTTCTAAGAAGCCATATTGTAGACTTTATACAAACTCCCCCTCTTGGGATCCGGCACCAACCTGATTTTCCCAATCTACCTGCATATTGAAATCCCCACGACTATTGTAACATTGCCCTTTTGGCAAGCCCTTTCTATCTCCTTTTCTAATTTGTAGCCCACATCTTGGCTACTGTTCAGAAACTGTATATAACTCCCGTCAGTGTCTTTTTACCCTTGCATTTTCTTAAGTCTACCTATAAGGAATCTACACCATCTGATCCTACATCACCTCTTTCCAAGGATTGATTTCATTTTTTGCAAAGAGAGCCACCCCACTCTGCCTTCCTGCCTGTCCTTTCAATACAATGTGTACCCATGTTTGTTAAGCTCCCAGCTATAATCTTCCCTCAGCCATGACCCAGTGATGCCCACAACATCATGCCTGCCAATCTCTAACTGTGCTACAAGTTCACCTACCTTATACCTTATTCTTCTGGGTGCCACACCACCAGTTACAACTGGCATGGATATCTTCACTCACCTGAAATCTGAAATAATTCCACAATCTGCAGACCCACTTTAAAGGACTTCACAACTCATGTTCTCAGTATTATTTTTTAATTTATGCAGTTTGTCTTCTTTTGCACATTAGTTGCTTGTCAAACTTTGGTATATATAGTTTTCATAAATGCTATTGTATTTCTTAATTTTCTTGTAAATATCTGCAAGAAAATGAATCTCAAGGTGACTTTGACTTTGACTTCATGGTATAACACTGTGAATTATTTTGAGAATGCAATTACCCAAATTTTAATCAGCACAACTGAAGGAATAACATCTTGCATTTCAGCATTTCTACAATGAAGATACTGGTATCTTTGCAATGCAATTGTATTTGTCGTGACAACAATTTGCATGACTGGATTTCTCTCATCTGTGAACACTCACTCTACTCGCATCACTTCTGATCCCTTAAAGTCCTCAGGTGCAGCTGGATGCAATCAAATAGGTTAGCACAGTTTTCACCTCCAAATCTTACAAGTGGAAGGAATTTATATTTTCCTTACAGTTCATAAGGAAATTATTTGGCTCCACAGGATTCTTACAGAAAAGAAATGGAAATTGTGGTTTAAATTGGTGGAGTACATAGTGAACAAATCAATGAATGATAACAATTGTGATAAAATGCATAAATGTGATATGACTATTTATGAAACAATATTAGTATGGAAATAATGACCTAACCCCTTCTTGAAGAGAAAAAAACCCTCTGGAAACTGATGTCCATTTTTTGTAAATGAACATAAATAAATTTCCTGTAAGGAACACATGAGAGAATCAGCCAACAACATAGAGGATGTCACTTTTAATAACTGCCCACTTTTTCTACAGAATGTCCAAGTGATAATTTACACCAAGTGGAAAAGTAAGATATTTGATCCCACATCTTTAGAAACATAGAAAACCTACAGCACAATACAGGCCCTTCGGCCCACAAAACTGTACCGAACATGTCCTTACCTTAGAAATTATCTAGGGTTACTCATAGCCTTCTATTTTTCTAAGCTCCATGAACCTATCCAGGAGTCATATCATATCTATCTCCACCACTGCCATTCGCAGCCCATTCCACACACTCACCACTCTCTGAGTAAAAAACAACTCACCCCTGGCATCTCCTCTGTACCTACTTCCAAACACCTTAAACCTGTGCACTCTCATGCTAGCCATTTCAGCCCTGGGAAAAAGCTTCTGAATATCCACATGATCATCGTCTCTCATCATCTTATACAACTCTATCAGGTCACCTCTCATCCTCTGTCGCTCCAAGGAGAAAAGGCCAAGTTCATTCAATCTATTCTTATAAGGCATGCTCCCCAAACCAGGCAACATCCCTGTAAATCTCATCTGCACCCTTTCTATGGTTTCCACATCTTTCCTGTAGTGAGACGTCCAGAACTAAGCACAGTACTCCAAGAGGGGTCTGACCAGGGTCCTATAGAGCTTCAACATTACCTCTCAGCTGTTAAACTCAATCCCACGATTGATGTAGGCCAATGCGCCGTATGCTTTCTTAACCACAGAGTCAACCTGCGCAGCAACTTTGAGTGGCCTATGGACTCAGACCCCAAAATCTCTCTGATCCTCCACATTGCCAGGAGTCTTGCCATTAATGCTATACTCTGCCATCATATTTGACCTACCAAAATTAATCACCTTACACTTATCTGGGTTGATCTCCATCTGCCACTTCTCAGGCTAGTTTTGCATCCTATCAATGTCCCGCTGTAACCTCTGACAGCCCTCCACACTATCCACAACACCCCCAATCTTTGTGTCATCAGCAAATTTACTCACTCATCCCTCCTGTTCTGCATCCAGGTCATTTAGAAGGATCACAAAGAGTAGGGGGTCCCAGAACAAATCCCTGATGCACACCATTGGTGACCGATCTCCATGCAGAATATGACCTGCCTACAACCACTCTTTGCCTTCTGTGAGCAAGCCAATTCTGGATCCACAAAGCAATGTCCACTACGATCCCATGCTTCCTTACTTTCTCAATAAACCTTGCATGGGTACCTTATCAAATGCCTTGCTGAAATCCATATACACTACATCTACTACATCTTCATCAATGTTTTTAGTCACATCTTCAAAAAATTCAATCAGGCTCGTAAGGCACAACATGCCTTTCACAAAGCCATGCTGACTATTCCTAATCATGTTATGCCTCTCCAAATGTTCATAAATCCTGCCTCTCAGGATCTTCTCCATCAACTTACCAACCACTGAAGTAAGACTCACTGGTCTATAATTCCCAGGGCTATCTCTATACCCTTTCTTGAATGATGGAACAACATCCGCAATCCTCCAATCCTCTGGAACCTTTCCTGTCCCCATTGATAATGCAAAGATCATCACCAGAGGCTCAGCAATCTCCTCCCTTGCCTCCCACAATAGCCTGGGGTCCATCTCCTCTGGTCCCAGTGATTTATCCAACTTGATCTTTCCAAAAGCTCCAGCACATCCTCTTTCTTAATATCTACATGTTCAAGTTTTTCAGTCCACTGTAAATCATCCCTACAATCGCCAAGATCCTTTTCCATAGTGAATACTGAAGCAAAGTACTCATTAAGTACCTGTGTTATTTCCTCCAGTTCCATACACATATTTCCACTGTCACACTTGATTGGTCCTATTCTCTCACATCTTACCCTCTTGCTCTTCACATACATGCAGAATGCCTTGGGGTTTTCCTTAATCCTGTCCACCAAGGCCTTCTCATGGCCCCTTCTGGCTCTCCTAATTTCATTCTAAAACTCCTTTCTGCTAGCCTTATAATCTTCTAAATCTCTATCATTAACTAGTTTTTCGAACTTTCATAAGCTCTTCTTTCCTTCTTGACTAGATTTCCAACAGCCTTTGTACACCACGGATCTTGTACCCTATTATCCTTTCCCTGTCTCATTGGAATGTACCTATGCAGAACCCCACACAAATATCCCCTGAACATTTGCCGCATTTCTTCCATACATTTCCCTGAGAACATCAGTTTTCAATTTATGCTTCCACGTTCCTGTCTGATAACCTCATACTTCCCCTTACTCCAATTAAATGCTTTCCTAACTTGTCTGTTCCTATCCCTTTCCAATGCTTTGATAAAGGAGATAGAAATAAGATCACTATCTCCAAAATGCTCTCCCACTGAGAGATCTTTAACTTAACACATTTTAAGTAGAATCAGAAACAGGAGTTTTTCCAAATTAATGACGTACTTATTTTTAAATCCCTCCAAGAGGACCACAAACTTGTCATGGCTTGGATGCTCAATGACCTGTGGTCTATGATGGCTGGAGTCAGGGCTTTATGCTTTGGCTCTTAGTAGGGTCACCCATGCCAAACAGGTCAAAGGGTAGAAGCCAGACTAGGAGTGGTCTACGGGTACTCCAAGTCTGAGCATTCAGCTGAGGACTAACAACCCTGATTTGTAAACAAAATTGGTATGGCAATGGGAATGGAGGATCCTTCTACATCTGGGTGTGATGGTGTTCCTGAGATTCCACCCACAACCTGTATGACTGACAGTAGAGTAAAATGAGAAAAGTGAAAGCTATCGCCATGATGAAGGAATCCCTGAACTCCACCAGAGGCAGAGGACCTTCATTGCTGCCCTAAACACCAGTGGCATAATGGGCATCAAGTTATTTTTAAATCAAAATATAACACTAATTAATTAGATTTTTATTTTGAGAATTGAAGGTTAAGAAATCATCTGTTCAAATTTTTTTTAATTTTAAAGTGATTTGATAGGGGCAACACAGAGGAATTACTGCTTCTGAAGGGAGGATTGTCCAAGGGATTATAAAATTAGATTCATTCTATTCAGAAACAAGATCTGAAAGAACTTTTAGGCACATGGTTGTGAAAATTCTTTGCCAAAATGATGAAAGTGCTGGGACAATTGGAGCATTCAAAACTACGATTAATAGATATTTGTTCAGAAAGAGGAACTACGAGTTATGAGGCTGTAAGGCGGGTAAATGGATTTGATATACACATCAGATGTGTTCTGATTGAACCATGGAGTGGGCTCAGTGGATAGAGTTGCCTGCTCTTGTTCCTATGTTACTAATTATACTAAAGAATGTGTTTTATTAAATACAATTATCTGCATGCATGCAGCTGATAAAACCCCAAAAGACATTAAGGTAACATTCAACAGGATTTTTCAAGGTTGTTCAGAGTAACCTCTTCAACATGCATCATAATATCTCATTTCTTCAATGTGCACTACAAATTGTATTTGGAATACTTTGAAACCACCTCATTAGAATGTTGGTTTTATGCTGCAAAGCAGTTACATATGCTGAACAGCTCTAGAACAGAAATGCAAGAGAATCTGTAGATGCTGGGAATCCAGAGCAACACACATAGGAACTCAGCATCTATGGAAATGAAAAAACAATGAACATTTGGCACCAAGATCCTTCCTCAAGACTGGAAAGGAAGGGGGAAGATGCCAGAATGAAAAGGAGAGGGAAGGGGAAGGAGGACTTGCACGAAGATGATAGGTGGAGATGATGGGTGGGAAAGGTAAAGGGCTGGAAAAGAAAGAATCTGATAGAGAGAAGAGTGGACTATGGAATTTAGGGAAGAAGGTGAAGAACTGGGGGGAGGGGTGATAGGCAAGTGAGGAGGAAAGGAAAGAAGCTAGAGTGGAGAGTGTGAGGGAAAAAATACCAGAAGGAGAAATCAATGTTCATGCCATCAGGTTGGAGACTACTAGACAGAGTATGAGATGCTGCTCCTCCACCTTGAAATTGGCTTCCTCATGGCAAAAGAGGAGGCTGGAAACAAAAATGTTGGAACAGGAATGGGGTTAGGAATTAAAATGGTTGGCCACTGGGTAATTCCACTTTCAACAGATGGAGTGGAGGTGCTTGGCAAAGTGATCCCAAATTTATGTCGGACCTTACTTACCAATCTGGAGAACGCTGCATCGGCAGCACCAGATACAATAGACGACCTCAGCAGATTCACTGGTGAAGCTTTGCCTCACCTGACAGGTCTATTTCAGGCTCTGAATTGAGGTAGGTGAAGAAGTGAATGGGCAGGTGTAGCATTTCTGTCATTGCAGGGGTATATTCCAGGAGAGAGATTCGTAGGGAGAGATGAATGGACAAGAGAGTCATGGAGGGAATGCTTCCTGTGAAATGCGGAGAGTGGGGTGTGGAAGTATGGAAGTGTTTGATGGTAGGGTCTTCTTGAAGATGGCAGAAGCTACAGAAAATAATGTGTTGGATGCAAAGGCTCATGGGGTAGTAGTTGAGGACAAGAGTAACCCTATCCCTGTTAAGGTGGCAGGAAGATGGGGTGAGCACAGAGTCCAGGAAGTGGAGGCAATGCAGATGAGGGCAGCATCAATGGTGAAGGAGGAGGATACCTCATACTTTGAAGAAGGAGGTCATCTGTAATGCCCTGGTGAGGAAACCTTCACCCTGGAAAAAGATACAGCGGAGATAAAAGAACTAAGTAAAGGGAATAACATTTTTACAGGAGACATGGTGGGAAGAGGTACAGACAAGATAGCTGTGGCAATTGGTAGATTTATAAACAGATGTTTTGACTTCAGAGGTGGAGACAAAGAGATCAAGAAAGGGGGGAGAGGTGTCAGAAATGGACCAAGTGAATTGAAGTTGGAGGCAAAATTGATGAAATTGATGAGCTCAGCAATGGATATATGAAACAGTACCAATGCAGCCGTCAATATAGCACAGGATGTGTTGGGGAGCATTACCAGCGAAGGTTTGGAGCATGGATTGTTCTATGCAGCCAACAAAAAGATAGGCATAGCTAGGGCCCATACAGCTCCCTATGAATACCCCTGGAGAAAGTGGGAGGAGCTGAAAGAAAATATGTTGAAAGGGAGGACCAGTTCTGCCTGATGGAGGAGGGTGGTGGTGAAGGGGAACTGGATCTTTTGATTAGAAGGAAGCAAAGAGCTTTAAGGCTTTCTTGATGGTGGCTACAAGTGTATGGGGACTGGACATCCATGGTGAAAATGAGGCATTCAGGGCCAGGAAATTGAAAGCCGTTGAGATCGAAAGCATGGATGCAGGTAGGAAATGACTGAACCAAGAGGGATAGATTGAATTGAGATATGCAGACATGAGTTAAGTGGTGCAGAAGCAGACAGAAACAATGGGCTTACCTGGACAGTCAGGTTTGTGGATTTTGGTTAGGAGGTAGAAATGAGCGGTGCAGGGTAAACAAACTGTAAGTTTGGTGGTAGTGGATGGAAGTTCTCCGGAGTTGATGAGGTTAGTGATGGTGTCTATGAAACCTCACAATGTAACCCTGATATACTTCATGAATATATCGTAACTCCTGGTGTACTTAACATCACAGCTTGCAAAGCCTACTTGCTTAAATGGGATCAAATCTCACAATAAATAGCAACAGTACACAGACTGGCTGCTGGTGCATTATTCAAGCACAAAAAGCAGGTTAATAACATTGCCAATACAATTAAAGCTTTTGTGCCAGGTTAGATTCATGCATCATCCTTTCAACATCAATTACCTTCACACTTCGAGCATTGAGAACAAATATTATGCATCTTCAAGTTCTTGTATTTCAACAGACGGTGACAGTCAATAGTAATGACCTCCAGTAGATGAAAAATTAATTGAGAAAGAAATTCTGCATTACAATAATTCCCTCTTACTTTATCATACCTAATAGCAGAAAAACGCAGCCCCAAAGGTAGTTCAAGTGAATAGCTCTCTCTACAGCTCACCGTCTGGAGGTCATAAGTCCAGGTTATTCTATCAGTCTCATGTCAAATCTTTGTCAAAAATAAATTACCAGTACATTCAATTTTTTTCTGCTGTTATCCCTGTGCTTCAGCACAGATGATGATTTGCAGTTAGCCTCTGTGAGACAATAAATCTGAGTAACTATTAAAGACTGTTTAAAGGAACTCTTACCAGGATAACTATGTATCATGCCTGGAGCTTGGGGCAGAATCATACAACATCTCATTCTTTTAACAATAATCAAGATAGAAATATGATAATAGATTCCAGGACTATTCTGTAAGATTTGACTTTCTGAATTGGCATTAAAATATTTAATGTAATAAATATTTGTTGGTTGTCCAATTCTAAAATGAGTTAGTGATATGTTGTCAGACTACACAGACTAGCATTCAAGCCAATCACTGTCTCAGTGTCTTCTTAAACCAAACTCTCCATCATGTTAAACCTTTTCTTTAAAAAATGCTTCGTACACTCCAATCTCATTTCTAATTTTCCTCGTCTCCTCTTTGACACCCATGACTTTCTGTTTCTCCAGCCTGAGATATATCATCTTCCAAAATCTCACCCTTCCTTCTCCTCCATGGCTTCCTTCAATTTAAGTTCCTCAATATTAACAGCATAGCAACCCAGCTCACAGTAGCCTTGAGCTATAAGCATCATGGAACAGTTGGATTCATGAGGTAATCTATAAATTAGTAACTTATTTAAAGATACAGCATAGAAAAGGCCCTTCTGCACCACTTAGAAACCAAATATTTAACACTAGCCTAATCACAGGATAATTTACAGTGATCAATTAACCTACTAACTAGTACATCTTTAGACTGTGGGAGGAAACCAGAACATCCAGAGGAAAGCACACTATCATAGCAAGAACTTGCAAACTCCTTACAGACAGTGGCAGGAACTGAAGTCAGGTCACTGGCGCTATAAAATGATGTGCTAACCACCACATTGCACCAACTCTTCTCCCTCTGCAAAGTAACTGTGATCAATTGGTTATGTTGCTAAATTGAACACTTATTTTAGGTGATTAAAAAGAAGGAATGCCCAATATTTTTCCTTTAACCCATTGCTGTGTTGCATTAAGTTCACTATCACACATTTCATCTGTGTTGAACTCAACTTTGTGGATTATTCTAATGAAAAATTAGGGTTAATACTGGTAACGGTCAGGCAAACCTACACTTTCCTTCAACAGTCTCCTGTGGGTGAAGGTGGCATTAACAAATTGGATATGAATGTAGGAGGTATGATTAGAAAGTGTATAGATGACCCAAAAATCAGTAACATTGTTGATGTTGAGTAGGGTAACGGCAGGCTTCAGGATGTAGGTAAGATAAGCATTTGGAACAGGTATGTCTGTGTACACTCCATGGATCCCCGAAGATGGGAATGGGGTAAATAAGGTGACAATGTCATGCAGGATACATCACACACAAAATCCAGGAGAACTTGAGATCAGGTTGCATTTACAGCAAGAAAGAAAGATATTTTGGGCTGAGACCCCTCATCAGGACCCATTCCTTCATTAGTTGGACCACAGAATAAAAGAGCAGGGAAATTGTGGTCCAACTTGATAAAACATTTTGAATGCACCTCCATTTTGAGAGGACCATTAATCACCTCAAGACAGTGTGGGTGTTACACTTTCTCCAAGAAGTTCTGAGTTTGGCATCATGTGAAAAAGTGGCCTGCAACATTGGAACCATAAGGCTATAATGAAGACACTGAGCTGACAGTGCTGGGCAGAGAGATATGTAATTTTGCTTCACTCTTGCTGCCAAAGGATTTGTGGAAATAGAGTTGATGGATACCTCAGCAGTGCTTTGAGGTTAGTCGGGAGTAAGGATCATTGCTGTCCAGTGGACCACAAGCTTTTTGACTAGGTTAATGCCTTGATCATCAAGCACCTTTTTCTCCAGACACCCAAGCCTTTGCTGGTACATTGAAGGTGATAGTTAATCTCACTATAGATAGCTACCTTCACTAAGAAGTGACTCCCAAAACCTGGGAAGCAGTCCTGAATTTCCAAGGCCTTTTAAAAGTCAAGGCCATATATTGTGCAGTATACGCAGTATTGTACAGAGTTTCTTTGCATGTTTTGATAAAATATGCTTCAGTGAACAAGCCAACAATGACTTGGAGCTCAGCCCTTGAATATTTGAGTATGCAAGTGTCATTTAGTAGTTTAGCTTGATGATAGAAACTAGGATGATCTTGACTTCAGAGTGTAGTTGCCACCACTTGAACAGCTTTCCATTAGCACAAACTCTGCCCCTCCCCAGGACATTCGTTGGAGATGTACAGAGAGCAAAACTGATGAAATTGGTGTGATGGGTGCATGGAGATTGAGTGTGCTGTCAACACATTGCTTAAGGTCATGGCTTGCAGTCCATCAGGTACCAACTGCACATTTCTGCAAGCAGCCCACCGTCTCTATTTAGTGATTACATTAAAGACCTGTATGAGGTCTAAGGCCATGTGTAGTGGTTTATGCTGCTATGGGCATTTCTCTTGGCCACCTTCAAGTTATCCTCTGTGGTTATTGTACCTGCAATTGTAAAAACTACAGAGATATTTCCTGTTATGGAACAGGTCATCACCATTGCTACTCTTCCCTGCATCTCCCTAAATCACGGTGAGGACACCATTCGTGTAGGAGCACAATGGACATGACCTCCACAGCTACACAGGCAACTCCTTAAACAAAATATGCTGGAAATGTTAACATATATCTCAAGCTTGTATTTTCTTAGTCATCTCCCCAGCTGCTTGCATCAGACTGCTGTCTATTGATTATGGATCAGCATTCAAAACCATCATCCCCACACTACCAATCAGCAAGCTTCTAAACCTGTCTCTCTGCAACTGGATACTTGATTTCCTCTCTGGAAGACCACAATCAGTATGGATCAATAATAACATCTCCTCCTCGCTGACAATCAACACGACGACCGGAGACAGATCAGCTGGATAGTGATGTCAGAACAAACTCACACTCAACATTAGCAAGGCAAAAGAATTAATTGAGGACCATTGTTCTACCATTGTTGGTAGAATCTCAGGTGGTGATGAGAGGGCGTACAGGAGTGAGATATGCCAACCAGTGGAGTGGTGCCACGGCAACAACCTGGCACTCAACATCAGTAAGACAAAAGAGCTGATTGTGGATTGCAGGAAGGATAAGATGAAGGAACACATACTCATAGAGGGAGCAGAAGTAGAGAGAGTGAGTAGCTTCAAGTTAACATAGAACATAGAACATAGAATCGTACAGCATAGTACAGGCCCTTCGCCCACAATGTTGTGCCTACCCTTAAACCCTGCCTCCCATATATTCCCCCCCACCTTAAATTCCTCCATATACCTGTCTAGTGGTGTCTTAAATTTCACTAGTGTATCTGCCTCCACCACTGACTCAGGCAGTGCATTCCACGCACCAACCACTCTCTGAGTAAAAAACCTTCCTCTAATATCCCCCTTGAACTTTCCACACCTTACTTTAAAGCCACGTCCTCTTGTACTGAGCAGTGGTGCCCTGGGGAAGAGGCGCTGGCTGTCCACTCTATCTATTCCTCTTAATATCTTGTACACATCTATCATGTCTCCTCTCATCCTCCTTCTCTCCAGAGAGTAAAGCCCTAGCTCCCTTAATATCTGATCATAATGCATACTCTCTAAACCACACAATATCCTGGTAAATCTCCTCTGTACCCTTTCCAATGCTTCCACACCCTTCCTATAGTGAGGCAACCAGAACTGGACACAGTACTCTAAGTGTGGCCTAACCAGAGTTTTACAGAGCTGCATCATTACCTCTCGACTCTTAAACTGTATCCCTCGACTTATGACAGCTAACACCCCATAAGCTTGCTTAACTACCCTATCTACCTGTAAGGCAACTTTCAGGGATCTGTGGACATGTACCCCCAGATCCATCTGCTCCTCCACCCTACCAAGTAGGAAGTTCCTGGGTGTCAAGATCTCTGAGGATCTAACTCTGTAGTCGTAAAGAAGGCAAGACAGTGGCTATACTTTATTAGGAGTTTGAAGCGATTTGACATGTCAACAAATACACTCAAAAACTTCTACAGTTGAACCGTGGAGAGCATTCTGACAAGCTGCATCACTGTCTGGTATGGAGGGGCCACTGCACAGGACCGAAAGAAGCTGCAGAAGGTTGTTAAATCTAGTCAGCTCCATCTTGGATACTAGCCTACAAAGTATCCAGGACATCTTTAAGAAGCGGTGTCTCAGAAAGGCAGCATCCATTATTAAAGACTTCCAGCACCCAGAGCATGCATTTTTCTCACTGTTGCCATCAGGTAAGAGATACAGAAGCCCGAAGGCACACACTCAGTGATTCAGGAACAGCTTCTTCCCCTCTGCCATCCGATTCCTAAATGGACTTTGAAGCCTTGGACACCACCTCACTTTTTTTAATATACAATATTTCAGTTTTTGCACATCTTTAATCATCTATTTTGATTTACTTGTTTATTTATTATGTTTTATTTTATTTATTATTATTTTTTCTCTCGCTCTCTGCTAGATTATGTATTGCATTGAACTTCTGCTGCTATCTTAACAGATTTCACGTCACATGCCGGTGATAATAAACCTGATTCTGATTCTGAGGAGGCGGAAGTTGGGAGAACACTCACCAGTCCTCATTGAAGAGGCAGTGGTGGAAAGGGTAAGCAACTTCATTTTCCTGAATGTCAACATCCCAGAGGATTTATCCTGGGCTGAGTGCATTGATACAGTCGCAAAGAAGTTATGCCAGCAACTCTACTTCATCAGGAATTTGAGGGGAATAATATGCCTGCAAAGACTCTTGCAAATTTCTACAGATGTACAGTAAAGAGCATTCAAACTTATTGTATATGGGTATCCCACAAGAGGAAACATCCTTTCCACTGTTAGGACCTTGCAGGATTTCAATCACATCCCCTCTCACTCATCCAAACATTAAACAAAGAAATCTTTGCATTCTAGTACTGTTCAATTGTCATTGTGTTTTAATTAGAATTTTTAACACTCCAAGCTAAAACCTGGAAACAACTATGATCCTTAATAAAAACTATTCACTGTAGTGGTGACCTTTTGTAATGAGCCACACCGTTTCAGTTAAACACGAGGATTCAGATAATCAATATTTTTGTTATTGTGCACAACTATTGCACATTCCATATCTGGACTGTTAAGCCTTTCATTAAAGGGCTCATTTGTCTTTTGATAAGAGTTAAAATACAGTTACTGGTGAATTTGGATGGAATTCTTTTCTCCCCTTGCCACTCTCATGGACAAAGTCATATCATTGAACTGTTGATATCACAACCACAGGTTGCATTCATTACTGTAGCAGGTAACGAAGGTAAGGAAAAGGATAGCAACTCCTTTTTCATGCTTGGAAGTCACTAACTTTAAGGGATGGAAAAGATTGATTCAGATTATGTTGCTAGATGTTGCTATTCTTTACCTATTTATTTTCCCACCTTGCCTTCTTTCTCATATCTACAGTAAGGTTATGCTGAATATGTTATCTGATATTAAAAGTAATTCCCTTGTTCAAGGGAAATTGATAGTGTGGATGTAAATTAATGATTTATTAAAATACCCTACAGACTCATTCCTGGTTGACAGCAGTACATAGTAGCACATGTATAGTCTATCCTGCTTCCAAAATTTAGTTTCATTTACAATGGCAATTAAGCTTATTCATTTCGAAGTTTATGCATGTGGTATTTAGCCAGAGTGCATTGTGCACATTAATCACACTTACTTTAAAGTAAAAAAATAAATTAAGTATACCCATTAGTAAACTTAAATCTACTGTTAGGTGGAACATATCAAACATAAACTGTACTTCCAATACCTGAACTCACTATGGTCTTCCTTTCTTTCTTGTGGTAAATTCAAATGTATGACCTGGACAATGCTATATCTGAACCAGTTTAATAGCACTCTAGACCTTTTAGACCTGGCTAGAGTTTTATACTAAAACAGTTTATTCCAGGATGCCATACCCTGAACCTTATGAAATAGAGACCTCTGATTCTGTGGTTGATAATTAGGTGTTCAACAAGGATTTGAGTAAGTATTGTCAGCTGTCTAAGTTGAGTGAGTACAGTGCTTCCCTTTGAGTGGTTTGTTTAAGAGAGGCCCTGTTAATCTGCATTGATGTAGATAAATGATCTCATGGAATGAGGTGTAATGTTCTGGTCAGCATTTGCTCAATGTTCATTTGGGGCCAACAGACAGTTAACTTTGTTACCAGATTTTTTCTATTATGAGTAGTCAACATTCTTCAAAAGTAACTTAGGACTTTATTGTTATTAATGCAGTAATTAAACAAAATGCAAAGTTTGCTCCAGCATTTCTTGCTCCATTGTCCATTCCAACATCTTCCATTTTATTATTCTTGCCATCCACCTTATCAGAGATCTTTCCTTGCATTCCTGGAGAGTTTAACATCGGTAGCTGAGTGAAGGGCGCTGAGTAGGCTACGGTCAATTATGGATAACTCTGAACATCCTCTACATAGCACCATCCAGAGACAGAGAAGCAGTTTCAGCGACAGGTTACTATCGATGCAATGCTCCTTAGACAGGATGAAGAGGTCAATACTCCCCAATGCCATTAGGCTTTACAATTCTACCGCCAGGACTTAAGAACTTTTTAAAAGCTATTATTAATGCTTTTTGAGATAATGATTTAGATGCATATCATATTTTTTACTGAGTTAAGTATTGTATGTAATTAGTTTTGCTACAACAAGTGTATGGGACATTGGAAAAAAGTTGAATTTCCCCATGGGGATGAATAAAGTATCTATCTATCTATCTATCTATCTTTCTTTCTTTCCTTACTTTATTTTTGCTGCTGGATCTTTAAACTTCCAGTTTTAATGAAAAATTATTGATCTAAAACACTTTGTTTCTTTCTCCACAAATGCTGCATGTCCTGTTGGTCATTCTTGCATCTGCACCATATTCCTTTAACTAATGAACTGAGCTCCCACAATACAGTTTATAAATTCCATCTGTACACATAGTTTCCACTGAAATTCTCTTATACTCATTAAGGCTATTTCCCCTTCTCCGTGTTATCAGTCCTGCTTATTTCAGCCATACTCCATTTCAACAGGCCCTCATTGTCTGGAAGCAAGTTAGTTGAGAAGAAGCTTTTGAATGAAAGCAAAACTTCTGCACCAGCAAGACTGCTCCCTATTAACAATTGAAATTTTAAACATAAAGCAAGTCTGAAAGTGAGCATTAATTACACCAACAGACAGAAGAAATTATCCAACAACAAACCTGCAGGTGTTCACGATACTTTTAAGTGGAACTGTGGGGAGGTGGAGAGCTGGCACATCCCTGATATTTAACATTTGATCAGTTGTGCAATATTACAACAGGGCAATAAGATGAAGAGTGACACGTCCATGTAGCATGAGAGTCTGCCCTCCCTATCCACTGGAGGTGATTTTCGTGTGTGTGCACTCAAAGCCCTAAACCACCATGCTACAGCTTCCTTCGGAGGGTGTTCATTTGCTTTCCTGATGTCTTTTTTGATGAATTAGAACAATGTTAATGTCTGTAATTGGGGGAGGGAAAACCACTTTAACCCATGCAACCTGGTTAAGGTCTTTGCTTACAGTTTGTAATTTAAATGCCACCACCAAATGGCTAAGCATTTTTCTTTGGTTTACATCTCTCTAATTTGCATTATAACAGTTTAATTTACTGCATTGGGAAATTAAGATACAAACATCTGTAAATTATATGGTAATGTTTGAAAATTGGCTCCGTAGCTGCTGCTAAAATAAGTTTAATGGATGTTTGCATGATAATTTCATCCATCTTTCCTATTACGCAAGAATGTAATCCATAATAATGTTCCTATCTGTTTTTAATGGGTGGGAAATAAATGAGGATTGCATGTTCTTTGTGAGAGTGTGAAGCAGTATTACAATACACTGCCATCATTTGATCATTCTGTAGCACTGAAGGGGAGCAATGGAAATTCAAATAACACAAAGTGAGATCTTTACTTGGAGCCATTTATGTCAGCCATTTGTCTCTCTACTTCTTTTCTGTAGATCGACAGCATAAAACCAAGGTCTACTGTTAAAAAGAGAAGAGAGTCCAGGAAATTTAAGGTTAATACACAATGCAGAAGAGACTGAAGATAACGTTCCTGCCAATGGAGGTACTTAATGTTCTAAAACGGGAGATTATTTTGCAATTATTCTGTAATGGTAAAGCTAGCAAGCTGCATAAACAAAAGAGAATCTGGAGATTTTCAACAAGTCCAGCAATAGCTACAGAACAAAAAAACAATTAATGTTTCAGGTCAATGAGCTTTAGTCAAAACACTGGCTTGCAGACTGCTTCCAGCATCTGCTTCATTTACTGATTAACTTAGTTCTGACACAGTGTTTATAAATTAGTTCTGCACAAACAGAGACCCCTTTCTCTCCCACCTTCCCTTTATTTGATGCCATAAAATGGGCCAGTTGTCTCATAAGGAAAGGCCGGACTGGTTAGGCTTATGCCTTCTCAGAAAAGAACGTAAGGTAACTTAATTCAGAAATACAAACTCCCAAGGGACAGATGTGGAGAGGATGTTCTCTCTTGTGGGAAAGCCTAGAACCAGCAATCACTATTTAAAAATAAGAGGTTATTTAAGACAGAAATGTTCACAGAGGGTTATAAATCTTTGATTTTTTTTCTTCTCAAAAGCTAGTAGAAGCAGAATCTTTTGAATAATTTTAGGGCAGAGTTAGA
The DNA here is from genome assembly GCF_048418815.1 of Hemitrygon akajei. Taxonomy (NCBI): domain Eukaryota; kingdom Metazoa; phylum Chordata; class Chondrichthyes; order Myliobatiformes; family Dasyatidae; genus Hemitrygon; species Hemitrygon akajei. The sequence goes on from NC_133128.1 coordinate 157,555,220, forward strand.
TACTTCATAAGAAAAAAAATATAAGTTACTGGGACTGGCAGAAAAGTGGAGTGTAGGCTACAATTAGATCAGCCATGATCCATAATGAATGGAAATATAGGTCTGATAGCCTTTTCTAGTTCCTGGCTTATGTCTGCACATTCTTCATGCTGCTTGCCCTCTGCTGATTCTCCAGGGTATGCTCAGTATTTAGCCATTGTTCACTTGAAAGGTCATCAACCTGAATCCTTAACTCTGTCATTCAATCCCCACTGAGGCTGCCTGGCCTGATGAGAATATCTTGCACTTTCTGTTTTATTTCATTCATTCGTGGTCTCTGTAACAGCTGAACAAAAATGCATGCATGTGCTTTGCTCAGTCAAAGAGATAATGGAGATCAAAGCAAAGCAGCTCACTCATTAGAGACAAGAAATGCACCGTCTCATTTCACCTGAGTAGAATTTGACCTCGGCTATTTAACAATTTCAGCCCTGTGTGCCTTGCTTCTCAATAGGGTCTGACATTGTCTAAAATGAAAGAGAGGATTGGTAGCTCCAGTTGGCTGCTTGTTTCAAGGGTTGTTCACAGAACCCGGAGATTAGTTTGGGGCCAAGTGGTGAGAGGTGGACACCTGAGGAACTAATACTCACAATGAATAATAAGCTGGCGGAGATCACTCAGCTATCCTATTGGCTGGGACACGGTGGAGACTAGCGTCCAGCGCGACAGCCAACCAATCAGAACGAGTCAGACTGTTAAAAATGAGACCGCTCTGTAGAAACAGTACTCAACTGTGTACTGATGATGTCACTTTAACTGGTCACTAAACGTTTGTGCCCTAACCTCAGGGATCAGCAAACAACCCTGCAAACAATCAGACATAGTCTTTAAATGTTTTTAGGTGTGTACACCTCTTTCCCCTACACCCACCTTTTTATTCTGGCATCTTTCCCCTTCCTTTCCAGTCCTGATGAAGGGTCTTGGCACAAAGCATCAACTGTTTGTCCATTTCCATGGATCCTGGCTGACCTGTTGAATTCCTCCAGCATTTTGTGTGTGTGTTGCTTTGGATTTCCAGTATCTGCAAATTTTCTCATGTTTATGAAACTGTAATTATAGCTTTTGTCAATCTTCTTCTTTCTTAATCTACCAAGGTCAATAAACGTTTATGAAACAGAGTTAAAAGAATTATAAGAGATGAGTTCAGTTTCTTTACTTATTTGCTTGGTGGATAAATACAGATAAGCCAGGCATTGTTCAAAAACACTATTGTCCGGGTATAAACTGGAACTAATACTTGAGTCTTGAGCTTGTTTTCAGCAAAATATTGAGAATAAACGGTGTGGGACTCTTCCAATCATCCATCATGTCAATCCCAAACAAAAGGGAAATCTATATCGATTTTAAGAATTATGAAAAGAAACATTACATTACTTTCATTAAATATTAAGCTTCCTATTACTGATCATTATTCATCAACTACTAAATCCAATGATTTATAGACTTATGAGTTAGAAAGGTTAATGAAGTTAGGCCCTGTATGCAGTTCTGCAAGGCCAACTTAGCAGTGCCATTTACTAGGTAAATATCATTTTCATAATAGAAACATGTTAAAAGGAGGTGATTGTTCTGTGCTTCATATATCTGGCATATACACAGGTATAGATTTAATGCCCTTAAAACTAAAATATTAGAAAGGAAAAGGCTGAATTATGCCTAATTAAATCCAAATAGAGATTGTAATGGTTTAAGTCAATGCAGTTTTTGAACATTGGCAAGTATTTATCCCATTTATGTGTCACTTCATGCTGTTGGTTTTCCATAGGGACATATTACCCATTTGTTGTAGAATTGCTGGAGTTTACATCCCACCAGTCACTATCCAGGGAAATGTTGAGCAGCCAGCTAAACTACAAACAAACTTCAGTGTCAGACAATTTCCAAAAGTCCATGAGCACTCCACTTGCTGGTTGAGGGAACCCTCAAACTGGATCATGGCAAGCACCAGCAAATGCCTTCTAGAAATTAGCTAGCCATGAGCAAAAGCCATCCAAACAGGAGTTAACATGGAATCTGCCAGAAACTTCCTCATACTCAAGAAGTCAGCAGACAGCTGTTATCAGAATGGAAAAAAGCCACCAATCACACATCCATCAGTCTGCAGTCAAACAGCCACAAGAGGCATAACTGGCTGCTACTGGTCACCAGAAAAAAAACAACACGAGCCTGCCAAGCCACTAAACGCCAAGCATCAGCCTTCAGAAGCCCACAAGCCACCAGGAGATGCCGCCTGGGTAAGGGGTCTGTGGCTTCTCAGGTAAGTGGAGGAGGAGGAGTGGAGAGTCACGAAGAGGAAAGAGTGCAGGAGCAGATGAGGCATCAAGAGTTGCAGTCCTGGTCACTGTAGGAAGGATTGCAAGAGCAATGATGCAAACAGGATGGACAGGGAAGCAGAGTGGGAGAAGAAGCAACATGGACAGAGGCAATGGCCAGACAACTGACAAGTGTCCCCATTCTCAACAATAGTGGGGCCAGTATACAAGTGCCAAAAAGAAAGCAGAATCCAGAAGTGTCCATCTTGGCTTCCCCACAATCGCAGGAGACAGCCGTCATCCAGTTCAATAAACAGATGAGAGCACTGGAAACAGCAAAAATTAAGGGACCAGGCAACAACTGATAGGTTCAAGAGAAACTTCTTCCCCTGGTGTCAGGGTGAATAGCGAAACAATCTCAAAGTGAGAACTAGGCTCTTCAGGAGAGAAATTAGAAAATGCTTCTTTTAAAGGAAAGCAAAGTCGTTGAACTGTCTCTCACAAGAAAGATTCATAATGTGTTAACAATTCCTAATCCCATCTGTAGCACTGGAGACCTGTACTTCAGAGCCAGCTCCAGCTCTAGTCGAGCTCTTTCAGTATAGTGACTACACTGGCATTTACCCAACAATGTGGAATATCTTCCAGGTTTCTACTGCTCGCAGAAATAAACATAACAATCCAGCTGATGCAGGGTCTCAACATTCACTATCTTGTTGCTCCCACAGATGCTGCTTGACCTATTGAGTTCTTTCAGCAGTTTGTTTTTTTTCCACTCCAGATTATAGCATCTGCAGTATCTTTTGTCTTCTGATTACCATCTCATCCACCCAACTTTAATCATTGACAATGAAATGGAAGCCACAGCAGACAAACGTGGGCCAACGAACTGAATTCTAGAGGTCAGACTAATTCATCTCTAAAATGGTATTGAAGTAGTATTTGACTGAGTGTGACTTCCATGGTACCACAGCAACACTGGGCTTCAAAGAGAAAGTACTCTCTTGGTTGGAGTTGTAACTCACACAAAAGTAGTTTTGACTGTCAGAGGTCAAATATCTCAGCCCCAGGACATCGCAGCAGGGTGGTCCATAGCAGTGTCTTAGGCCCAACGATCTTCAGGTGTTTGACCTTCCCTCCAGCATAAGTTGGGAGGTCACAGTTGATTGAAAAATGTCCTATTCCATTCACAACTTCGTAACAAATGAAGCAATCAATATATATTTTTAAAAAACCTAGACAACATTAGGCATTGTAAATAAAAAGTAACATTCTCATTACCAAAGTACCAGACATCAAATATTTCCAACAAGAGTCTAATTACAAACCGTTGATAGTTCATCCCTTACTATCAATATCCTACTGAAGGTCGTGGTGGTGGGGAGAGGGGGGTAGAGGAGCAGGGAGTGAAGATGTCAGCGTTTACCAGAAATTCAATTGAAGAAGCCAAATAAAAACAACGGCTATAACTATAGGAACAGTTCAGGAGCTGGTATCCTGCAAAGAGTGACACTCCAAATTCTTTCCTACATCTACAAGGCACAGGTCAAGAATGTGATGAATACTCCGCATTTTGGTGGATGAATACAACATCAGTAACTATCAAAAGACTCAACACCTTTTTGAACAAAAACAAACTTATTAACAAGCACCCCATTCAAGATGATAAATATTCTTTTTCTCCATCAACAAGCAGAAACAAACCTGGAGAACTGATGCTGCTATGCTGTTCTTCACATGGAGATGAGAATGTTGCCTGGTGATGGGTCTGAGGTCTTCAAAAGTGACAGAGAAAATGCACTACCTAGACCAGTTTCTATATCTGAACCCAGATGACATCTCTGAGTTATCCAATGGGCATGACATGGATGGATTTTGCTGTTCATGCACTCAGTATTCCCAAGTAACTTCAGAGGCAATCATATTGCTTGGAACTAACCATCAGCCAAGTATTTTCATCATTCTTTAGCACTTCTATCTCTTCATCACCAAAGATTCGGGAACCAATTCAACACATGCACGGTCCTGTCCTGCAGTGCACACATCAGAACTGTTGATGCCATCAGTATTGATAATTGGATGTTCAATCATTTTCAGATACATCTCACAGAGTTAGGCTGTCTTAGACCTGGATCTGCTGGTCATGTTGGGCTAGTTTCTCAATCTACCTGGGCTTTTTCCATCACCACCTTTTGATTCCTCTCAACAGTGGAAATGAAGTGAACTGGTGGAAGTAATTTTCATAAAAATATCAAAGGTGACAGCTGCAGAGCACAAAAATGACATGGAATTGATTTGAACTTTAATCTAAAGTCTAATCTGGTAAATCACAGTGCTGCAGGATTTCAAATAAAGATTTAAATGTATGAAATGTATTGTTCTTGGGAGGAAATGGGGGGTACATTATTTTACTTCTACTGCAGAGTATTATATAACTAGGAGAATCAGGGAGTCAGACTGTTTATGACAACTGTAGATTCACAGCTCAACTTGAAACATGAAGTCTTGCAACAGCTAGCAATATGGTACAATCACCAATGCAAAAGCAGCTCCACCAGCCTGCTGTACCAGGCAGACATGTTGTCTGGCCAGATCAGATCACCTGAGCACAGGAAGAACTATTACACAAGTAGATGTACCAAAGGAGAGCGTTGTAACTGGCTGCATTACTATTTGGTTTGTGGGGGTGTGGGGGCTACTGCACAGGATCAAAGTAAGCTACAGAGAGTTGTAAACTTAGTCAGCTCCATCTTGGGCAATAGCCTCCATGGTATCCAAGATATCTTCACGGAGCGAAGCCTCAGAAAGGCATCTTCCATCATTAAGGACCCCATCACCCAGGTCATGCCTTGTTCTCATTGCTGCCATCAGGAAGGAGGTATAGAAGCCTGAAGGCACACGCTCAATAATTCAGGAACAGCTTTGTCTCCTCCACCACCCGATCCCTAATGGATATTGAACCCGTGAACACTACCTCACTATGTTTTTATTTCTATTTTAGTACTGCTTATTTAATTTAACTATTTAATGTTTACAAATATACTTACTGTTATTCACAGTTTTTTTCTATTATTATGTATTGCATTGTACTGCGGCTGCAAAGTTAACAAATTTCACAACATACGCCGGTTGCATTAAACCTGATTCCAGTTCTTTCCTGGCACTGTCTGAAACCACATTGTCAACCCTAAAGCATTTATCATGGCATCTTCCTGTTTATATGCTGAACCATGATCATATGCATTGATTGATATGTACTCATGAAAAATAAATGTGTACAAGCAAAGAAAGATCATGCAAATAAATCATTATATAAAACTGCATGGCATGTACATAATTGAAAGGATCCATTGAGCCTAACTGGACCATGCTGGCTCATTTGCTCTACACAATCATCCTATCTACATCAATCTTAGCAACACAAATTCCCATGCCTTTACCTACCTTCCTCATAAATGCATGTGTTTATCTACCTTCCTCATAAATGCATTTATACTATGTATCTCAAATACTGATCATTGTGATTTATTAAACATTACAATCCCTTGCTGGGAAAGTTTATTCCACATCCTTTCTTGGATTTATTAGTCAGCATTGTATATTCACAGCCGCTAATTTTGGCCTTTCACTCGCATGGAAGCATAATGCTGCAGAGAATCATATATCCAGGTTTGCCAGTGACACAAAGATTGGTGGCATAGTAAATAGTGTAGATGGGAGCATAAAATCCCTGAGGCATTGATAGATTAAATGAGTGGGCAAAGTATAGCAGATGGATTTCAAAATAGTTAAATAAGCAGTCATCCATTTTTGGACCAGAAATAAAGTGACCATTCTTTTTAAGTGGCATAAAGTTAAGATCAAGGAGATCCAGAGAGACTTAGCCGACAATGTACAAAAGTCACTAAAATGTATGAGGAATTACACAATGATGGATGCTAATGGGATTGTATCCTCTACAACCAGAGGAGCCGAGCACAATGGGAAGGTTTATCTACAATGGTACCATGCTCTATTTAGAGTGCATCATGCCTTAGAAAGGATAGATTGTTGATAACTGTTGCCATGTAGATTCAGTAGGTGTTTACATCATGAACCATGATTATATAAACTGTCAAATTCCCTGGAACACAAAAGCTTAAAGAATGATTTGATTACAGTTTCACTATTTTGAATTAAATTGACAGGAGAGAAAATTCTTGTCCTGGTGTTGGGATCCCAGGATGAGTGAAATGATCTCAGAATCAGAACTGGACTCCTCAGGAGAGAACTTGGAAAACACTTGTAAAGGAAAGCAAAGCTGTTGAACTATCTCCCAGAAAAAAAGATCCGATATGTGTTAACAATTCATAATTTTTTAATGTAGCAGTGAAGGATTTTGTTCATCATTAAGCAAAGGCAGGTGGCTACAGATCAGCCACAGTGACATTGACGGGTGGAATAGACGGCCCTCTCTCTCTCTCTGGCATCTGTATTTTCTCTCAGCCTAGCCATTTTACATTTGCATCTCCTGCAGTGCTGCATGGAGGCAGCGGACAATAAATACAGACCTCAGAAAAAGTGGCTAAAAGTCAGAATGACAAAGGGAAACAACTTAGTCTCTGCTTTAAAGCTCCGCTTAATTTTTATTTTTCCATTATGAATTCCATGGCTGGATTCTCCTCTAAATTACTCACATTTGGCAGAGTATTATGAGTAGTTATTGCAATAAATTGAGTTTTTGGTGGCCGTGCCTTAAGTCCACAATTAAACATTGTACTTGAATTATCCTGTAAATAAACATACCAGATGGATAATAAGCCCATCGAGAGGAGATAGCTGAACCCTTCGAACTATTTCAAAGTTCAAAGTACATATGCTGTACACAACTTTGAGATTCATCTTCCTGCAAGCAGCCACAAATCATAGAAACAAAAACAAATCAAAGAAAGTTCGCACAACAAAAAAAAGAATGTCATACAAACAATAAAAAGTAAACAAATAACACACAGAACATCAACTGCAAAGTTCCCAAAAGTGAGTCTATAACTAGAGAGTCAATTCACTGCGGAGGCGAGTGAAGTTGGTCCAGGAGCTCGATGGCTGCGGGCCATAGCCACAGGGCCATTTCAGTACTGTGGCAAGCACCCATGGTTATAGGCTACAACTGCAGAGTCAGTTCAGCGCTAAAGCGCCTTGATTGAGTTATGCAAATAGTAAGAAAAAGTAAACAGAAACACATGAGACATGTACTGCAGAGTCCCTGAAAGTGAGTTCACAGCTGCGGAGCCCGTTCAGCACTGAGATGAGCCTAATGGTTGCAGGAAAACAACTGCTCCTAAGCCTGGAGGTAGTAGTCAGAAGTCAGACTGGAAGTAGTCAGAGAGAGACTGGTCAAGTGCAGGCAGACATCGCTGAACACCTGCTTGTGTTTTGCTCTCATCCACGACGATTTTAATCTTGCACGATGCTTTAATCAGTGAGGAGTAATGGAGCCAAGCAAGGGTTCGTGTTCCACCATCGCAGGTCAAAGTTCAAAGTAAATTTATTATCAAAGTATATACTTATATGTCACCATATACAGCCTTGAGATTCACTTTTTGTGGGCATACTCAATAAACCCAATGACCATAATTGAATCAATGAAAGATCGCACCAACAGGGCCGACAACCAGGGTGCAAAAGATAACAAACTGTGCAAATACAAAAAGAAAGAAAAAAGAAAATAATAATAATAATAATACATAAACAATAAGTATTGAAAGGATCTGGCAAGTGTGGATTATATCAGGCTATTTTCTGGTAAATGTGTAGTTGGTAAGTGGGAGGCCTTCAACAGTGGAATTTTGAGAGTACAAAGCTTGTATGTGCCTGTCAGAATAAAAGGTAAAGATAACAGGTGTAGGAAGCCTTGGTTTTCAAGAGATATTGAAGCACAGGTTGAGAGAAAAAGGAGGTGCATAGCAGGTAGAGCAGATATGAACAAATAAGACACTTAAGGAGTATAAGAAATGCAAGAGAAGATTTAAGAAAAATTAAGAGGGCTGAAAAAAAGGCATGAGGTTGCTCTGCCAGACAAGGTGAAGGAGAATTCTAAGGTTTTCTACAGATATGTTAAGAGTAAAAGGATTTCAAGGGACAAATTGGTCCTCTGGAAGATCAGAATGGTAATCATTGTATGAAGCCAAAAGATATAGGGAAAATCTGAAATGTTTTTTTGCATCTGCGTTTATTTGGGAGGTGGACACAGAGTCTATAGAAGTGAGGCAAAACAGCAGCGAGGTCATGGACCCGATACAGATTACAGAGGAGAAGATGTTTGCTCTCTTGGGGCAAATTAGGGTGGACAGATCCCCAGGGCTTGTCAAGATATTCCCTCAGATGCTGTGGGAGGCAAGTACAGACATTGCAGGAGCGCTAGCAGAGATGTTTAAATCATCCTTAGTGACAGGTGAGGTACCGGAGGATTGGAGGATAGTAATGTTGTTCAGGGCAGAATAGGCCCTGAATAAAGCCATGCTGCTCAGCAATCCCCAGATTTAACCCTAGCCTAATTATGGGATAATTTACAGTTAGCAATTAGCCTACCAACCAGTACATCTTTTGACAATGGGAGGAAACTAGAGGACCCGGAAGAAACTCACATGGTCATGGGGAAAACGTTCAAACCCCTTACAGGCAGCAGTGGGAAATGAACCTGGGTTGCCTGTACTGTGGAGTGTTGTGCTAACCACTATGCTCTTTGCCAGCCTATGAGCATTCGGATAGACTGATTAGGAAAAGCCAACATGGCTTTGTGTGCAGTAGGTAGTATTTAACCAATCCTTTCAAGGAAGTTACCCAGAAAGTTGATGAAGGCAAGGTATTGTCTATTTGGACTTTAACAAGGTACTTGATGAGGTTCTGCATGGAAGGTTGGTCAAGAATGTTCAGTCACTGGGCTTTCAAGAAGAGGTAGTAAATTGGATTAGATATTGGATTTGCAGGAGAAGCCAAAGAATTATAGTAGATGGTTGCTTCACTGACTGGAGGTCTGCGACTAGTGGAATTGGTGCTGGGTCCATTGATATTTGTCATCTGTATCTGGATGATAATGTGGTCAGCAAATTTGCAGATAACACCAAGATTAGGGGTATCATGGAAGCAAGCAAAACTAGCAAAGGTTGTAGCAAGATCTGGACTAGCTGGAAAAAATGGCCTAAAAAATGGTAGATGGAATTTAATGCAGACAAGTGTGAGGTGTTGTACTTTATGAGGATCAATCAGAGTAGGTCTTACACAATGAGCAGTAGGGTATACGGATGTGTGGTAAAACAAAGGGATCTGGGTATACAGGTCCATAATTCATTGAAAGTGGCATCACAAGTTGATAGTGGCATGAAGAAAGCTCTTGGCACATTGGCCTTCATAAATCATAGTATTGAGTACAGGAGATGGTATGTTAGTGAAAACATTGATAAGGCCTAATAAGGAATAGTGTATACAGTTTTGATCACCTACCTACAGGAAAGATATATGTAAGATTGAAAGAGTACAGAGAAAATTTACATTGATGTTACCAGGACTGGACAACCTGAGTATTAAGGAAAGATTGAATAGGTTAAAATTTTATTCCCTAGAAAGTAGATTGAGAGAACATTTGATAGAGGTATACAAAATTATGAGGGAAATAGATAGGATAAATGCAAGCGGGCTCTTTCCACTGAGGTTGAGTGAGATTTGAACTAGAGGTCATAGAGGTTAAAGGTGAAATACTTAAGGGGAACATGAGGGGAAACTTTGTCACTCAGAGGGCAGTGGCAGTGTGGAACAAGCTGCCAGCGTAAGCAGTGGATTGGATTTTGCTTTCAACATTAAGGAGAGGTTTAGATAGGTCCATGGATGGGATGGATATGGAGAGCTATGGTCCACGCGTAAGTCGATGGGACTAGGCAGTTTAAATGCTTTGGAACAGACTAGATGGGTTGGAGAGCTTGTTTCTGTGCTGTAGTTTTCTACGACTCTATGAAAAATCCATGAAAGTGAGTCCATAGGTTGTGGGAACAGTTCAGTGAAGGAGGCAAATGAAGTTGAGTGAAGTTATCCCTCTGGTTCAAGAGCCTGATGGTTGAGGAGTAATGACTGTTCCTGAACTGGTGGTGTGTATCCTGAGGATCCCGGACTTCCCTCCTGGTGGCAGTAGTAAGAAGAGGGCATGACCTGGGTGGTGGGAGCCCCTTATGAAGGATGCTGTTTTCCTACAAAAACGCTCTTTGTAGATGTGCTTAATGGTGGGGAAGACTTTACCCATGATGGATTGGTTTGGATCCATTACTTTTTGTAGGTTTTTCTGTTCAAGTATATTGGTGCTTCCATACCAGACTGTGATGCAGCCAATCAATAAACTCTTCATCACTCTACTTTAGAAGTTTGTCAAAGTTTTAGATATCATGCTGAATTTTCACTGTCTACCCCCTGCGATGGCTGCCCCATCACTGTCAAAAGTCTAGTTTGCCGAATCCCCCAGGATATCACAAAAGCGCCAGATCATTTAGTCGGCTCAAAGGTACATTTTTAAAAGGGAAATTACAGACTGCAGGACTCAGTGATCACAGTTCAGAAGATGTACATCAAGAACATGAAGAGTATCTAATAATTTTGTGATATATCTGCAACATGTCCTCATTGGTTGCTGATGCCACCTTGCAAAATTTTCCCAACTCCCATTCCAACACCATCTTAAATAGGAGCTAGCTTTATGTTAGAAGTAGAAGGAGGAAGGTAGGTAATCTGAAGGTCAGTGTCACATTCATAAGGCTATCCTGCATGTTATTGCTGTGCTTTAGTAGTACCTTAACTGAATTGTAATTGCTTGGCACTTTGGAAGCTGAGACATTTGCTGTCCATTTTCATCTGCCAATACGGGACAACATTAAACCATTCCAGGCCCAATGTGAGAGTGGTGCCTTTGACAGCAGGGCAGAATTTGATGGCTTCATCGATAATCTTTTTTTCCATCATGAGATCACAATTGGGGATATTTGCTAATAATTGCACAGTGTTCAGTTCCACCCACAACCTCTCAACAAATGAAGTATTCCATACCTGTGTTTAACAAGACATAAATGACAATCAGATAAGGGGTGATAAGGACGAGTAGTACGTGCACCAGACAATGACCACCTCCAGTAAGAAAGACTCCAACATTTAATTACATTGTCATTGCTCGGTCCTTCACTATCAACATCTTGGGGTCAACGTTGACCAGAAAATCAACAGGAACAGACACATAAATACTATGTCCATAGGAACAGCTGAAAGGCAAGGTACTCTGTGAAAAGTTGACTCACTTCCAGATACCCTGAAGCCTTTAAAACATCTCCAAGATATGTTGGTGACGTGATAAAAGCCTCCCTATATGTCCAAAGGAGTGTGTGCTACTTATCTATGCTACCCCAACAACATCCCCCAAGCTCACAATCCCTACCATTAAGGGCTTCAGGTGCATGGAAGTGCCACCACAAGCATCTTCCCCTCCAAGCTATATACCACCATGACATGGGCAACCCTTCATCACCATTGGCTCCATTTCCTACAATATTACAAGGGGTGGGAGAGTCAGTTATATTCCCAGAAAACTCATATCGCTGGCGATCAACTAGAGCTCAGGAAAAGCAGCTATGATCTGCGCAAAGCTATCAAGGCTGCGAAACAACAATATAGGGAGAAGACTGAGTCAAGATTGGCAATGAATACCACAGGTGAAAACGAAACATTGTGGTGCCACCAACATCGCGGCCTCTCTCCCAGATGAGCTCAATCACTTTTAAGTTTAGTTCAATGTTGCTAAGTCTAAGCCTCCGATTAAAGCCACCGCTGCAACCTGCAACCTGATCATCTCCGAGGCTGCGGTACACAGATGTTTCCGACGAGTGGACAGTCGCAAGGTTGCCGGACCAGAAGGCATCCCGGGGTGAGTACTCAGGATGTGCGCAGCACAACTGGCAGGTGTGTTTACCGATATTCTTAATCTCTCCTCTCTGTGTAGAGTGCCTCCTGCTTCAAAACATTCACCATTGTCCCTGTACCAAAAAAGACCAAGGTAACATGCCTGAACGACTGGCATCCTGTCACACTCACCTCAATAATAGCAAATGCTTTGAGAGGCTGGTCAAGGACTACATCTGCAACTTGCTGCCACCCACACTGGACCCTCTACAATTCGCCTACCGGCACAACCGATCGACAGATGAGGCAATAGCCACTGCTCTACATACCATCTTTACAGATCTGGAGAAGGAAGATGCTTATGTGAGAATGCTGTTCTTGGACTACAGTTCAGCTTTTAACACCATGATTCCATCCAGGCTCAACAAGAAGCTCAGAGACCTCGGCCTTGACCCTGCCTTGTGCAGCTGGATCCTGGACTTCCTGTCAGGTTGCCAGCAGGTTGTAAGAGTGGACTCCCTCACCTCCAACCCTCTGACTTTCAATACAGGAGCCCCTCAGGGCTGTGTACTGAGTCCTCTCCTTTACTCCCTGTATACCCATGATTGTGTAGCCATCCACAGCTCCAATCTGCTAATTAAATTTGCCAGTGACACTACATAAATTGGCCTTATCTCAAACAATAACGAGGTGGCCTACAGTGGTGTCAAGAAAACAACCTCTCCCTCAATGTCGCAAAAACGAAGGAGCTAGTTGTGGATTACAGGAGGAATGGAGATGGGCTAACTCCTATTGACATCAATGGATCTGGTGTTGAGAGGGTAAACAGCTTCACATTCCACAGTATCCACATCACTGAGGACCTCACGTGGTCTGTACACACCAGCTGTGTGGAGAAAAAGGCACAACAGCGCCTCTTTCACCTCAGAGGGTTGAGGAAGTTTGTATGGGCCCCCAAATCCTAAGAACTTTCTACAGGGGCACAACTGAGAGCATCCTGACAGGCTGCATCACTGCCTGGTATGGGAACTGAAACTCACTTAATCACAGGACTCTGCAGAGAGTGGTGTGGATAGCCCAGCGCATCTGTAGATGTGAACTTCCCGTGATTCAGGACATTTACAAGACCAGGTGTGTAAAAAGGTTCCGAAGGATCATTGGGGACCCAAGTCATCCCAACCACAATCTATTTCAGGTTCTACCATCAGGAAACGGAACTGCAGCATAAAAGCCAGGACCAACAGGCTCCGGGACAGCTTCTTCCACCAGGCCATCAGACTGATTAACTCACGCTGATTTGAGTGTACTGCATATTACATTGACTGTTCTATTTATTAGAAATTATTATGATTGCACATGGCGCATTTAGATGGAGACATTACATAAAGATTTTTACTCCTCATGTAGATGAAGGATGTAAAAAATAAAGTCAATTCAATTCAATTCAACTATCCTGTTTGTGATTTTCCTCAGTATGAAGCCATGTCAACTTGCACATGTGTGAAAAAGGCAAGATAAATAAAAGATTAAAAAATTGATACATGAATTCCATGGAAGTGTGTTTTTATTATGTATTTCAGATTTTTAGGTAGAAATTTGTGAATTCTGTAAAGGCAAATTCTATTACATGAACAGCTATAATGTTCATGTCATCTTCACCAGAAGCACCTTCACCAGTTAGCCTAACGTCAGTGGTTGGGAAAGTGTTGGAGTCTATTATTAAGGATGAGGTTTGGGATACTTGGAGAGTAATGGTCAAATAAGGAGTCAGCATGGTTTCTGTGAAGGGAAATCTTGCCTAACAAATCTGTTAAAGTTCTTTGGGAAAGTAACAAGAAGGGTGGACAAAGTAGAGGCAGTGGATGTCATGTACTTGGATTTTCAGAAAGTATTTGATAAGATGCCACACATGAGGCTGCTTAACAAGATAAAATCCTATGGTGTTACAGGAAAGATACTGGCATAGATAGGGGAATGGCTGACAGGCAGGAGGCAGCAATTGGGAATAAAGGGGGCCTTTTCTGGTTGGCTGCCAATGACTAGTGGTGTTCCTCAGGGGTCAGTATTGGGACCGCTACTTTTCACATTCTTTATCAATGATTAGGGTTAAGGAATTGATGGCTTTGTGGCAATGTTTGCAGATGATGCAAAGATAGGTGGAGGGGTAGGTAGTGCTGAGGAATGCAATACGAAAGGAAGAATGGGCAAAAACGTGGCAGATGGAATACAGTGTTGGGAAACGTATGACAATGCATTTTGGTGAAAGGAACAATAATGCAGTCTATTATCTAAATGGGGAGAAAATTCAAATGTCAGAGATGCAAAGGGACTTGGGAGTTCTCATGCAAGACTTCCAGAATTTTAACTTACAGGTTGAGTCTGTGATGCAGTGTTGGCATTTACTTCAAGAGGAATAGAATATAAAAGCAAGGAGATAATGCTGAGCCTTTGAAAGACACTAATCAGGCTACACTTGGAGTATTGACAACAGCTTTGGGCCCCAGATCACAGAAAGGATGTGTCGTCGTCATTGAGGCAAGTCCAGGGGAGTTTTGTGAGGATGATTTTAGGAATGAAGGGATTAACGTATGAGGAGCATTTGGCAGTTTGGGACCTGTACTCACTGGAATGTAGAAGAATGTGTGGGTAGATAAGGTGGATGTGGCAAGGGTGTTTCCTTAGATGGGGGTATCCAGAACTAAAGGGCACAGCCTCAACTTTGAGGGGCGACCTTTTAGAACAGAGGTAAGGAGGATTTTTTTTTAGCCAGAGAGTAGTGAATCTGTGGAATGGTCTACCAGGGAGTGCAGTGGAGGCCAAGTCCATAGGTATATTTAAAGTGGAAGTTGATAATTTCCTGATTGGTCAGGATATCGAAGGATATGGCGAGAAGGCAGGGGTATGGGCTTTAGTGGGATCCAGGATCAGCCATGATGGAATGGCAGAGCAGACTTGACGAGCTGAATGCCTAATTCTGCTCCTATGTCTTATGGTCTTATGGTCTAAGCATTGGAGATAATCAAGCCTGCCATTGACCTCCATCTTCCCAAAGGCAATGAGGGATAAGCAGGTGGTGTTGGCTTTGCCAGTGACATCCGGATCAAATTATACAAAAGTTCCTCTGAAAACACATTGGGAACATGGATTTCCACCTATGCTTATGCTACCAATGGGAAATGAAATGTCAAGACTGGAAGAGTCTAGACTGAAGTCTCTTGTTTATGTCTTATACACACTCACCAAGCGTAATGACTACAGGTCTTCCCTAAACTGCTCTGAAAGTTAGTGCTGGCAAAGGCTGGTCTTCCTCTTCGCTCCAAGGTTACTGAGGCGATACATTAACAACGGGCTGAAGATTGATAGCCCACATTCAGATGTAGAACAACAAGCCTCCATCATTTAAGGTTGCCACTGCCTTAAACTTCCCTGTCTGCAGTATTCAAGAGAGGCGAATGAAACCCACGGCATGAGGGTGGCAGCTGCTCAATATTCCATCTCGAAGGTCACTGATGTTCTATTTAGGAAGGTTGTGCTATTTATATCCTTCCCAATGGAAACAGACAAACAAAGAAACAGCTATCTTGCTCTGCAGTTTGGCAGGGTTCCCACAGGTGCAAAGAGCAATTGATGGAATGCATAAGCCATGCAAGACCCATGTGCAATCCCATCAATTTAAAGAAACACTTTCAGTCTATTAAAGCTCAGCCAGCATGCAGTACAGATCACCTTACCCTGCTTGGCAGTGCCAGGCACCCAGGAAGCATCTATGACACTCTCATCATTTGACAATCCATCATCTTTACTTTCATGACTTGAAGCTATGTATGCAGATGGTTGATCGGCAATCAGGGATAAATCCTGCAGCCTTGGCTAATGACTCCAGTATGCTTTATGTGGACTGAGAGGGAAACAGATACAGTAAGGACAATGCCATGACAAGAAATGCTACACAGCACGCCATAAAGATGCACATGCCCTGTTTTAACTGCCTAGCTAATTCCTTTAATATGAAGCCCAACCAGAGGACTATAAATTACTGCAGCTTGTTATGTTCTGCACAACACTACACCGATGAAAGGCTTGCTGCTTCCAGACTTGAAAACTCTTGGGCACTGATAAAGAGGAGAAATTAGAAATCATCTCTGTAAGCTTGGAATGGGACGGAGGAGAGGGCATGACTAGAGGAATGTGGCACTCAGAAGAAAGAGGAGTCAGCCTGCAAGCAAAAGCTATACCACATTTGCAGTTTTGCATTAAACACAGATATTACATCAGGTCTCGCTCCTCCCACGCCCGTGTCTGGAATCTCTGCCGATGACTCCACCCACACTGGCACTTCCTTGCTTATATTTGAAGGTCCTAGCTGGCTAGTCCTCTGTACCCAGAGCCGGCCACATGTAAGCAATGTGGTGAATGTCAGGCCATTAGCCACCAGACAAGGGGCTTCCAGTTGTGGAAGTTAAATTCGGGCTTTGAAACTAATAGGTGAACTACATATACCTGTCTGGACACGCCCCCCCCCCCCCCCCCTGCTGACTGCTCCTGTGGCTCCTCCCACTGACCCCGGTATAAAGGCAATTGGAGGCACTGCTCCTGCCTCAGTCTCCAGGATGTTGTGTGATGGTCTCTTGCTGCTGACGGTGCTTTCTTCCAGCTAATAAGAGCCTACCTTGACTCGCATCTCCGAGAGTTATTGATGGTGCATCAAGATGTCTCCAATATTCAACGATATCTTAAAGAACTTAATAAAATAATTTAAATAGCAATTGTTAAAATACCTAAAATACAAATAGATGAATAATTCAAACAATTAAAGTGATTTTTTTTGTCAGGTAGCTTATCTTTCCTTCTCTCTGTTATCTCTGCCACAAAATCCTCATTGAAATCAGTGGGGTCAAAGGCTGAGCCGACCTCAGGTCCAAGCGATTATCAACATAATGCCAGCAGGACTGAACTCACCAGCTGATTCCCCAAAGGGGCCAATGGCTGAGCAAACGGACAAATTCAGCCCCCTGAAGCTGTTGGTAAGTCTAATCAAAAGGATGGTAAGAGGAACGGGATGAGAGAGGACCTAGGATAGGGAAGGAGAAAGTAGAGAGGGCGGAGGAAGTGAGGGAAGAAGGAAGAAGAGTACAGCAAGGGTGAAGGAGGAGGAAAAGGGAGCAGGGGTGGAGATGAGAGGAACAAGGCAGGAGGAGTTGAGCTGAGTGAAGGAGAAGGAAAGGGAACGAGGAAAGAGGAGGACAAAGAAGAAACAGCAATGGAGGTCAGGATAGACAGACAGACAGACAGACATACTTTATTGATCCCGAGGGAAATTGGATTTCGTTACAGCCACACCAACCAAGAATAGTGAAGAAATATAGCAATATAAAGCCATAAATAATTAAATAATAATAATGTAATCATGCCCAGTGGAAATAAGTCCAGGGCCAGCCTATTGGCTCAGGGTGTCTGACACTCCGAGGGAGGAGTTGTAAAGTTTCATGACCACAGGCAGGAATGACTTCCTATGACGCTCAGTGTTACATCTCGGTGGAATGAGTCTCTGGCTGAATGTACTCCTGTGCCTAACCAGTACATTATGGAGTGGATAGGAGACATTGTCCAAGATGGCATGCAACTTGGACAGCATCCTCTTTTCAGACACCACCGTCAGAGAGTCACCCACAACATCACTGGCCTTGCGAAGAACCAGATCACTGGAGCTATGAGGCAGCAGCACTACTGTCTGCATCATTCTGCTGTGACTGTTCTACCAATATCCCAATTCAGATACTTCCACACATAATTATAGGATCAGAGAATCTATGCAGTATATAAGGAAACCATGTACTACCTCAAGGTATGTGCACTTTTGTAAGAGAAACCAGTTTGTCCTGTCATCCAGTCATTTTTCCTCCAGGTATTTTTCTACGTCATTTGAAAACAACTTTGAAACTGCTTCCATCTCAGGACAAGAACAGGAAAACTCCCAGTTTTGTCAGCTTTGGTACTTTTGCCCAACATCTGCAACTGGCTCTGAAGCTCTGAAGCAGATGGTGCAGTCAGATGGTGATAGTGATAGGAGATTCAATAGTGAGGACAACAGGCAGGAGATTCTGTGGCCACAGAAGAAATGCCATACCTCATTCCCAAATACCAGCATCAAGGTTATCTCTGAATAGCTGCATAAAATTCTTCAGGGGGAGGGTGAACAGCCAGAAGTCACCATATATGTTGCTATAAATGACATAGCTAGAACAAGGAATGCTGACCTGCCGAATGAGAATCAGGAAATGGGCAAGAAGATAAGAAGCAGGACCTCAAAGGTAGTGATTTCCAGATTACTTCCACTCCCACATGCTTGTGGGGTAAGAAACAGAAGGATAGGCCAGATGATTTAGAGGCCGAGGAGCTGGTGCATGGGACAGAGATTCAGTTTCTTCAACCAATGGGATCTCTACGGGGGTTAGAGATGTACGAGGGGTGATTGATAAGTTTGGGGCCTAAGGTAGAAGGAGTCAATTTTAGAAAACATAACACATTTATTTTTCAACATAGTCCCCTCCTACATTTACACACTTAGTGCAGCGGTTGTGAAGAATATGGATCTTGGACCTCCAGAAAGTGTCCGCAACATGGGTGATTGATAAGCTCGGGGCCTAAGGTAGAAGGAGATGAGTTACACAGTTCTCCTTACATGCACATGCAATTCAACTCTTTGAGTGAATATGTAGAAAGTTTGAAGTTAATAACTCATCTCCTTATCAATCACCCCTTGAGACAGAGAGTGACAGTTTCCTTGCATGGAAATCTACTAGTGCTGTATAGGAGGCTTTAAACTAGACTGTCAGGGTGCTGTGTCTCAGAACAGGAGCAAGACACGTTTAAAGCAGAAGCCAGCAAAATCAAGTCGAGTAATCAGTAAAGGTATATAGTAAAGACAGGGGAAGGAATGCTCAGTTATACTGCATTTAATTCAAGTAGAGATGATCTGGAGGACATTCATATTACCTGGAAGAAGTACTTGTTCCCTTACAGTACATTAATATGGATAATTCCCCAGGGCCTGACGAGTGTAGTCAGACTTTGTGGGAGTCTAAAAAAGAGGTCTTGAGGAGATACCTCCTCCAATCCAACTTCCTGGAGTTGCATTGTTTAAAAACCATAGCAAGGAAACACTAAAGAACTACACGCTGGTCATCCTGATATCCGTAGTGGTGCTGGAGAAAATTCTGTGGGACAAGATTTACCTGCATTTGGATAGAGAGAGGCTGATTAGGAGTGGTCAGCATAGCTTTGTGCATGGGAAGTCATGCTTGATGAACATTTTAGAGCCTTTTGAAGAGATAATCAGAAGGGAAGATTAAGGTATGGCAATGCAATTTGCCGGTCACCACAATAGGTCTACAGCTGATGCAATCTCACTGACTCTCCACTCGGCTTTGACTCACCTGGACAATAGCAATACCTACCTCAGGCTGCTGTTTATTAATTACAGCTCAGCGTTCAACACAATTATACCCTCAGTTCTAATCAACAAGCTCCAAAACCTGAGCGCCTCTACCTCCCTCTACAACTGGATGCACAACTTCTTCCTTGGGAGACAACAGTCAATGCAGATTGGAAATAATGTCTCCTCCTTGCATACAATTAACACTGGTGCACCTCAAGGATACGTGCTTAGCCCACTGCTCTACTCTCTCTACACCCACAACTGTGTGGCTAGGTGCAGCTCAAACACCATTGTGGAAGCATTTGTAATGATCTTTCACTCTGACTTGTCATCTTTTTTCTCCAGCCCCGATGAAAGGTCTCAGCCCGAAACATTGACTGTTTACTCTTTTCCATAGATGCTACCTGGCCTACTGAGTTCTGCCAGCATTTTGTGTGTGTTGCAAGGAATGGTAAATTGATTTCCTTCTAGATAAGACTGAGGAGATACATTTTGGAAAGTGTAGGACTTATTTTATAAATGGTAGGCACTAGGGAGTGTTATGGAGCAGAGGGATCCTTAGGCCACATTTGGTGAACTGTGTGCCATTTTAGTCACCCTCATATAGGAACGATGTGGTTAAACTGGAAAAAGTACAGCAAAGATTTACAAGAATGTTGCCAGGACCAGAGGACCTGTGTTACAGGGAGTGGTTGACCAGTATAGGTCCTTTTCCCTTGGAATCCAGGAAAACGAAGGGAAACACTTTGCAGCACGAGTGACTCATGTTCAATTCCCGCTGCTGCCAGTAAGGAGTTTGTATGTTCTCCCCATGAACGCGTGCGTTTCCTCTGGGTGCTCCAGTTTCCTCCCACAGTCCAAAGACATAGGGGTTGATAGGTTAATCGCTCATTGTAAATCGTCCCGTGATAAGACTAGGATTAAATTAGGGTTTGATGGGTGGTGTGGCTCGCAGGGCTGGAAGGGCCTATTCTCCACTGTATCTGAATAATTTTAAAAATGTTTTAAATTTTGAGACGCATAGATAAGGGGGATAAAGGTGTAGAGTAACAGCATTTTCCACAAAGTAAGGATTGAAGAGGGACATGAGGGGTAAATTTACCACACAGAAGGTTGTGAATATATGGAATAAGCTACCAGATGAATTGGTTGAAGCAAGTACGATAGTATCAATTAAGATGCACTTGGATACGTGATGGAAGGGCGAGCCTTAGAGGGATAATGGAGAATCACAGCAAACAAAACAAGCTGGATGGACACTGTGGTTGGTATGACTTGTTCTGCATTGCTCTATGATTCTGGTTCTTGCCACTTGTACCATGAGAGTTTGGATCTGGGTATAGCATTTCAAAGAGCTCCTTCAAATATCCTCTTGTTCATTTATCCAAAGCAAACACTCTCATCAAATCACCCATGATCTCCATATCCCATCCACATATCACCAAGACCTACCCAGTGCAATCAACATTCTTCAACAAAAGAATCATTCATTAATCAAGCATGATTTGTCTTTGTAGTTTCCCCCGTTAATCCAGACTAAGCATAGATGGATTGTGTGAAGCATTGTGGGATTTATGGTGAATGGGAGAACATGGAGACAAGTGGATGCTGGGAGTGAAGAAACATAAAGAAATCGGTGGATAAAAGTTCCAATATGATAGGATTTGGGATGTTTCTGTGGAAATATATAAATAAACGAAACCCAATAGCATGAATGGCAGCAATGCTTCACTACCAGATGAACTCAATGCCTTCTTTTCTTTCTTTCTTTCTTTCTCAATCTTTTTATTATTGTTATTAATATCAACAAAATAAAATTTAAATTAATACAAAGATAATGGGATTACATACACATTTCGACTAAACATGAAAGAATACATAAGCAATGATTACAGTATAAATGAGTATTCCCAAATCATGAACGATACAATATACAAATAAACAAGGCAAACCTAGGTATATCATAGTATATATTAAAAAAAAACAGATAAAAGAAAAAGAAAAAAAAATATGCAAAAGAAAACTAATCTAATAATCTAATAACTAATAAAGAAAAAAAAGAAAAAATGGAAAAAAGGGCTGTTTATAATATCTCACAAAAATACAAAATCATCAGTGTTGTCAACTCCGATCCTCTCAACATATATAAAATTGAAACTGGAAAAACAAATAGGCTTGGAACAGGGTCATATTACATCATATGAAAATATTGAATAAATGGTCTCCATATCTTTTCAAATTTAATAGAAGTATTAAATTTTTTCTAATTTTTTCTAAATTTAGACATAACATAGTTTGAGAAAACCAATGAAATACAGTAGGAGGATTAATTTCTTTCCAATTCAACAAAATAGATCTTCTAGCCATTAATGTAAGAAATGCAATCATTCAACAAGTGGAAGAAGATAAATGGAGTGAATCCAACATTGGTAAACCAAAAATTGCAGTAATAGGATGTAGTTGTAAATCAATGTTCAATACCGCAGAAATAATATCAAAAATATCTTTCTAATATTTTTTCAAAAGCGGACACGACCAGAACATATGTGTTAAAGACGCTATCTCAGAATGACATCTGTCACAAATAGGATTTATATAGGAATAAAAACGAGCCAATTTATCCTTGGACATATGAGCCCTGTGCACAACTTTAAACTGTATTAATGAATGTTTAGCACATATAGATGATGTATTAACTAAATGAAGAATTTTATCCCAATTCTCAATAGGGATAGTAAGGTTAAGTTCTCTTTCCCAATCATTTTTAGTCTTATAAAAGGGCTCTGAACGTATCTTCATAATTATATTGTAAAGTTTTGATATTAGCCCTTTCTGAAAAGGATTTAGTTCAAACAAATTCTCCAAAATACCTGAAGACACAAAATTTGGAAAAGTAGGAAGTACAGTATTTAAGAAATTCCTAATCTGTAAATATCTAAAAAAATGAAATCTAGGCAAATTATATTTATTAGATAATTGCTCAAAAGACATAAAACAATTATCCAAAAATAAATCGGAAAATCGTAGTAATCCTTTAGTCTTCCAAACTGAATAAGCTTGGTCTATAATAGAAGGATAAAAAAAAGCAATTGGATACAATAGGGATATTTAAAACAAACTGAGTCAACCCAAAAAATTTCCGAAATTGAAACCATATACGTAAAGTATGTTTAACTATCGGGTTATCAATTCGTTTCGGCAATTTAGAAAGAGCAAAAGGAAGAGAAGTCCCTAAAATAGAACCCAATGCAAATCCTTGTACAGATTTAATTTCCAGGTTCACCCAATGAGGGCTAAAAGATATATCCCAATCCTTTAACCAACATATCAAATATCGGATATTAACTGCCCAATAATAAAATCTAAAATTAGGCAATGCCAATCCACCTTCCTTCCTTGCCTTCTGTAAATAAATTTTACCTAACCTAGGATTTTTATTCTGCCATATATATGAGGAAATTTTTGAATCAGCATTAGCAAAGAAGGATTTCGGAATAAAAATAGGTACCGCTTGAACTATATATAAAAACTTGGGTAAAATAACCATCTTAATAGCATTAATCCGACCTATCAGAGATAAAGATAGTGGTGACCACTTAGTAAACAAACATTTAATCTGATCGATTAAGGGTAAAAAATTAACCTTAAATAAGTCTTTATAGTTTTTTGTGATTTTAATCCCTAAATAAATAAAAGAGTCATTAACTAATTTAAAAGGTAAATTTCCATAAATTGGAACCTGTCTATTTAAAGGAAACAATTCACTCTTATTAAGATTTAATTTATACCCGGAAAAATCACTCAATTGAGCCAACAATGATAAAACTGCAGGAATAGATTTCTCAGGATCAGAAATGAATAATAATAAATCATCTGCATATAATGATAACTTATGTATATCTGTCCCACGATTAATGCCAAAAATGTTCTGTGATTCTCTGATAGCAATTGCCAAGGGTTCTAAAGCAATATCAAATAATAATGGACTAGGAGGACAGCCTTGTCTAGTACCCTGAAATAAACGAAAAAAGGGAGATCTTTGATTGTTAGTAAGCACCGAGGCTACTGAAGTATGATATATCAGTTTAATCCAGGAAATGAATGTCGGACTAAAATTAAACTTCTCAAGCACATTAAATAAGTATGGCCATTCAACTCTATCAAATGCTTTCTCCGCATCTAATGAAATGACACATTCTGAAGTGCTATGAGAAGGAGTATAAACAATATTCAATAATCTCCTAACATTGAAAAAAGAATAGCGATTTTTAATAAAACTGGTTTGATCTTCCGAAATAATTTGGGGTAATACCTTCTCCAGCCTGGATGACAGTAACTTGGAAAAGATCTTGGAATCTACATTCAATAAAGATATTGGTCTATAGGATGCACAGTCAGTAGGGTCTTTATCTTTCTTCAATATTAAAGAAATGGAAGCTCTATAAAAAGATTGTGGCAAATTGCCCAATCTAATTGCTTCTTCAAAAACCCTGCATAACCAAGGAGAAAGAGTAGCGGAAAAACATTTTTTAAATTCTACTGTATGCCCATCTGGACCTGGTGCTTTCCCAGAATTCATAAAGGAAATAACCCCTTTAATTTCTGCATCCGTAATAGGAGTTTCTAATATTGAAAGATCATCTGATGATAATTTTGGAAAATTCAATTTCCCAAGAAAATCATACATGGTATTACGATCATGAGGGAATTCGGAATGATACAGGGAGGTGTAAAAATCTTGAAATGATTTATTTATCTCATCATGGTTAACTGTCAGATCCCCATTCTGCTGACGGATCTTAGTAATTTGACGTTTAACCAAAGTATTCTTCAATTGACTAGCTAACAGTTAACCCGATTTATCACTATGTATATAAAAAACAGATCTGGTTTTCATTAATTGATTTTCAATCGAAGATGTAAGTAATAAACTATGTTCCGTTTGAAGTTCAACCCTTTGTTTGTAAAGCTCCTTACTAGGAGTAATCGAATATTTCTTCTCAATCTCTTTAATTTTATCAACCAACAAAAGAGTTTCCTTCTTGATGCGTTTTCTCAGACCAACAGAGTAGGAGATAATCTGTCCACGTATATATGCTTTAAAAGTGTCCCAAAGTGTTCCGCAAGAAATATCATCTATGGAATTAGTTAAAAAGAAGAAATCGATCTGTTCCTTCATAAATTTAATAAAATCTGGATCTTGCAGTAAAGTAGAATCAAATCACCATTGTCTAGCACTAGAAGCTGTATCCGTAAATTTAATAGAAAGTTTTAATGGAGCATGGTCAGAGATGGCTATAATATCATAATTACAACCAATTACCGATGGAATAAAACAAGAGTCAATAAAAAAAATAATCAATTCTCGAGTAGGAATGATAAACATGTGAGAAAAATGAAAACTCTTTGTCCTTAGAATGCCGAAATCTCCAAATATCAAAAATTCCATTATCAGTCAAAAAAGAGTTAATACAAGTGGCCGACTTATTAGGTAAAGTCTGAGTAGATATAGATTTATCCATCAAAGGATTTAAACAACAATTAAAGTCACCACCCATTATTAACTTATATTCATTTAGATTAGGTAGAGAAGTAAATAAGGACTTAAAAAAATCGGGACAATCCACATTTGGAGCATAAACATTAACCATAGCAACCTTTTTATTAAAAAGTAAGCCAATAATTAACAAAAATCTACCATTCGGATCCAAAAAGATATCATGTTGGACAAATGCAATAGAGGAGTCAATAAAAATTGAAACTCCCTTTACTTTGGCATTCGAATTCGAATGATACTGTTGATCCCTCCAAAACCTAAAAAAGCGATAATTATCCTCTTTCCTCACATGAGTTTCTTGTGCAAAAATAATATGAGCATTAAGTCTTTGGAATACTTTGAAAATCTTTTTCCGTTTAATCGGATGGTTTAAGCCATTAGTATTCCAAGAGACAAAATTAATGGTCTGAGCCATAGTTCAGAAATCAACCCTTTGGTATATAAAGGGTTAACCAATTTATAAACTCATGCACCCGGAAGAGGAACAAAAATAAGGGGAGGACCCGGAAGTGACGACATCGCGGACATTTTTGTAGTTTAAAATCAGCCCAAATGAAAAAACTAAAAAAAACTGATAAAAGAAACATAAGAATTGGAAAAAGACCTCCCACCCTCCCACCCAAGAGGAAAAAACAAGACTACCCCAACAAAGGATAGGCTGGGAAAAAGAAAAGATGAAACTAAATCTACCCCCATATCAGCAGAAGACAACTCCATATATAAAGGATTAAAAAAAAGATCCACCCAAATTCTAAAGAAATAATAAACACTATACAAAAACCAAACCACTTAATATAATTGGTAGTCAAAAAAAACAAAAAGAGTATAATCACTAGTAACTTATAAATCGGGTTAAAACCCAAACAAACTAAAAAAATTTAAACTATGATAAGAGATGCATTATAGGAAGAAGATGAGAGAAAATAAAATGGCGAAATAAAAAAAAGCCAAAAATATTTTAGAGAAGAAACCACCATCTTAGTAAAAAAAAATTCACCTTCGAAGGATTAATAATAATGACCAAAGATAAAGTACAGTGGTTGAAGAAAGTAAAATAAAAAGATTAGCATGTCGAGAAAAAAAAACTTTAACTAGAGTATAAAATATAGAGTAAACCTACACCAATAGCCAGAAACAAAATCTGGTTTTGGAAATAAAAACCATCTTGTACAATCAAAATCACTCATTTATTTGGAATGAGTGTCCGTAGCAGTAGGGAAGTTCTCATCCAGAAAGCTTCTCGCATCAGATGTAGAAAGGAAAACTCGCCTTGGTGCATTCGGAGGCGATATTCTGAACTTCGCTGGGTATAAGAGCGCAGGTTTTAGATTTTTCTCATAACATTCAGACATCAGAGGTTTAAAAAGAAGCCTTGCCTTCATTACTTCTGGACTAAAGTCTTCTACTAAACGAAAATTGTGATCTTGAAATTTGACCATCCCTACACGCCGAGCCACACAAATAAGTTGCTCTTTAACATGCACATAGTGAAATCGGACAATTACAACTGGTGGTTTAGCTGAAGCACTTGATGATCAACGCATAATTCTGTGAGCACGATCGAGTAACAGAGGACTGTCTGGGAATACAGAAGGGAATGCATCCTTTAAAAGTTGAGCAAAATACTTGGAGGGATCCCCTTGTTCAATACCTTCCGGGAGACCAAGTATGCGTAGGTTCTGTCTTCTGGACCGATTCTCAAAGTCGACACTCTTGGCTTTAAGTGTTTCCACCTGTTTAATCATCAAAGGTAAGTTCTGCTCCAATTTTTCAATTATCAAATTCGCTTCCGAGCGTCTTCTTGCAGAGTTGCGATTAGAACTTGCTGCTGGTTAACTACTGAATCCGTCTTATCCATATAATCTTGAAAAGCCTTTATATCTTGTTTAAAAGTTTGTCGTTGTTCTTCAAATTTTTGATTTAAAACCTCCAATAACATTTCATAAGTCAATTCAGTGCCCTTAGGATCAGTCGTCTTCTTCTTCCCGTTCCCGTTGGGATCCTTCCGGAGTTCTCGCCCTTTAGATCTAAGAGCCATTTCTGTATTCCTTTCTTCAAAAATTCACAATAAACTCTTAAAGATAAGTCCAAAATAGTAACAAGAATCTTTTGGTGTAGGTAAAAATAAGTTAAATAAGGGTGATCATAGGTTAAAAAAAGTAAAGGTTATGGAGCGAATCTGAAACAGTGCTCACTCCATGAGTATCTCCTGCTGACCTCCCAAACTCAATGCCTTCTATGCCCGCTTTGAAAGAGAGAATATAACTACGGCTGTGAAGATCCCTGCTGCACCTGGTAACCCTGTGATCTCTGTCTTGGAGGCTAACGTTAGGCTGTCTTTAAAGAGAGTGAACCCTCACAAGGCAGAAGGTCCCAATGGAGTATCTGGTAAGGCTCTGAAAACCTGTGCCAATCAACTGGTGGGAATATTCAAGGACATTTTCAACCTCTTACTGCTATGGGTAGAAGTCCCCAATTGCTTCAAAAAGGCAACAATTATACCAGTGCCTAAGAAGAATAATGTGAGCTGTCTTAATGACTATCACCTTCACATCTACAGTGATGAAATGCTTTGAGAGGTTGGTCATGACTAGACTGAACTCCAGGCTCAGCAAGGACCTAGACTCATTGCAATTTGCCTATCGCTACCATAGGTCAATGGCAGATGCAATCTCAATGGCTCTTCACATGGCTTTAGACCACCTGGACAATACAAACACCTACATCAGGATGCTGTTCATCGACTATAGTTCAACATTCAACACCATCATTCCCACAATCCTGATTGAGAAGCTACAGAACCTGGGCCTCTGTACCTCTCTCGGCAATTGGATCCTCGATTTCCTAACTGGAAGATCACAATCTGTGTGGATTGGTGATAACATCTCCCCCTCACTGACGATCAACACTGGTGCACCTCAGGGGTGTTTGCTTAGCCTATTGCTCTACTCTTTCTATACCCATGATTGTATAGCTAGGCATAGCTCAAATACCATCTAAAATTTGCTGATGATACAACCACTGATGGTAGAATCTCAGATGGAGATGAGAGGGCGTACAGGAGCGAGATATGCCAACTATTGGAGTGGTGTTGCAACAACAACCTTGCACTCAATGTCAATAAGATGAAAGAGCTAATTGTGGACTTCAGAAGGGGTAAGATGGAACACATACCAATCCTCATAGAGGGATCAGAAGTGGAGAGAGTGAGCAGCTTCAAGTTCCTGGGTGTCAAGATCTCTGAGGAACTAACCTGGTCCCAACATTTTGATGCAGTTATAAAGAAGACAAGACAGTGACTATACTTCACTAGGAGTTTGAAGGCATTTGGCATGTTAACAAATACACTCAAAAACCTCTATAGATGTACCGTGGAGAGCATTCTGACAGGCTGCATCACTGTCTGGTATGGAGGAGCCATTGCACAAGACCGAAAAAAGCTGCAGACGGTTGTTAAATTTAGTTAGCTCCATCTTGGTTACTAGCCTACAAAATACCCAGGACATCTTCAAGGAGTGGTGTCTCAGAAAGGTAGCGTCCATTATTAAGGACCTCCAGCACCCATGGAATGCCCTTTTCTCACTGTTACCATCAGGTAGGAGGTACAGAAGCTTGAAGGCACATACTCAGCGATTCAGGAACAGCTTCTTCCCCTCTGTCAACCTATTCCTATATGGACATTGATCCCTTGAACATTACCTCACTTTTTTAATATATATCATTTCTGTTTTTTGCATGGTTTTAATTTATTCAATATACATATATTGTAGTTGCTTTACTTATTTTTTTTAAACTTTTTTATTGAGTTTTCAAATAATTACAGAAAGAAAAAGAAAATATGTAAAAAAAATATATACCCTTCCCCCTCCCATTAGCCCCTCCCCCTAACATCCCTATAGAAAAAAAAAGAAAGAAAGAAAGAAAAAAAGAAAGAGTGCCTGGATATCGGAAGATCCCCACATGCTCCATGGAGTTCGTAATAACTTTAGTATATATATTTATTTCTTTCCCCAAATAACCAATTATTTTATCTTCAGAGCACCTATATATTTAATCCTGTCTTTTGTAAATATGGGCGCCAAATTTTCAAAAATGTTTCATATTTATCTCTTAAATTATAAGTAATTTTTTCACTTTACTTATTTATTTATTTATTTCCCCCCCCCCCCCCCCACTTCTTCTATATTATGTATGGCATTGAACTGCTGCTGCTAAGTTAACAAATTTCACGACACATGCCGGTGATAATAAACCTGAATCTGATTCTGATATGTTCCTTCAGTTTACACTCCATTAGCACTGCTATCTTCCAGATGTGGAGTTGCTCCCACAGCTGGATCTCCTCAGCAGGATATAGAGTGCTGACAGACTATTGCTCTCGGACCAGGGTTCAGAAAATTAGATTCATTCAGTTCAATTACATTTTATCTATTTTTTTCAGTACAATTTCTATGACATGACATTTCAAAAGGTCCATTCAGAAGTGTCGCTGACTGTGCAGATGATAATAAAGCAAACAGGATGTCTCAAAGGGTATATGGAATAAAGGTGACATAAGTTTTAAGTTCAAGTGGCAAGGGAGATTCTCGTGAATTGAGGCTCTACAAAGAATAAAGAAAAGAAGATACAATTGGCCTGCTAAACAGAAGAAGATTAAAGGTAAACCTGCAACCAAATTTGTCTGGAATAAACAAATGAACAGAGGGATTCTGCAGAGTTTATAGACTGGAGAAAAAGTAGGATCATCCAGGTAAACAAAGAGATCTAGTCACTTTAGCAGTATCGCCCACTGAATCAAAGCATCACCCATCATGTCGCTTAAGTCTGGGTCCTGCGGCTATCGGTGGCCTCTAGTGAGGTTTTTTCACTCTTTGCCTTCTGATCAATATATGATGCTGGCAGCAGACTCACTTGAGCTCCCGAAGAAATGAGAGTCCCCTGATTTCAATCTCAGTTGCTAATCACCAAGCTCCCTTATTAATGCAGCCATCTTTGTTTTTAGGATGTGATTCAGCCATATTGAAGAATTCTCTCATTCACCAAGCAAGAAACAAAAACTTAAATTGGTAAATAATACCTTACATTACTCAAAATAAACAATGGAACGTGTAAGTAATTAAGGTAGGTACTAAATTATAAATACATTTAACTTCCTTTAATTTTAAAGATTTTATTCTTTGAAATATTTACAAGTGACATACACACATTTAGTCTTCTTTGGAGCACAGGATGGCAATTAGTAATTGGTTTATTACTGAAATTCAGTGAAAAGCATTGCTTTGCAAGCCATGGAGACAGATCATTCCTAAGATAATTACAAAGAGGTAATAGCAAAAATAATATTAGAATAGAAAATATAGTGTTACACTTACAGACAATATACAGTGCAGATAGGCAACTAAGATGCAAGGGCCACGAGAAGGTAGATTGAGAGATGAAGAGTTCATCATAGTCCAGTGGGGTAAAAGCTCTCCCTGAGCCTGGTGGGATGTGCTTTTAGGCATTTGTACCTTCTGTCCAATAGCAATATCTGGGGCAGGAGGGGTATTTGATTATGTTGGCTGTCTTACTGTGGCAACAGATATAGTCATCAACCATGATGGAGGTGGGTGGGTGCAGAAGGGGGTGGTTGTCGTGAGCTGTTGAGCTGTGCCTACAACTCTTCTGTATAGTCTTGGATAAAGCAATTGCCATTCCAAGCCATGATGCATCTGGATAGGATATTTTCTGTAAAAATTGATGAGGATCAACAGTGACATGTTGAATTTTCTTGGCCTCCTGGGGACATGTGGAATTTCCCTAGCCTCTTGTATATTATTTTATATCTTATACTGTCATAAATAACTTGCATTTTTGTCCATTCACTAATTTTCCTTGACTGGGACAGAAGACTGAAAGAGCACAGCTTGTGGAAGAAGAATAAATCACTGACAGCAACTTCAGACCCTCTATGTTAAACAATGTGGCAACCTTGCATCTCCAATACCTTTCACATTCTAATGACAGCAAATGCCAATACCTTCTCTGTCATTATAAGCAAAGAATCTGGGCTATAATAAAAATGGACGAAGCATAATAGATAGAGTAAGATAAATCAAAAATGTGACAGTTGAAAGTTGAGTGGTGCTGAGAGTAAATATAGCCGAAGTAAGATCCTTAATAATGTAACAGATATTGATGGTTGGTATAGTCCATATCAGTTCTCCAACTTCCATAATACCAAAGAAAAAGGAAGAAAGGAGATCTCATTGAAAGATGCAAAATTCTTAAAGAGTTTGCTAGGATTAAAACAGGGACAATGTTTCCCCCGACCGAGCAGTCCAGGGACACGGTTTGAGTATAAGGGCAGGATGTTGAGGGCTGAGAGGTGGAGGAATTTCTTCACTCATTGGGAATTCTCTACTCCAGATGGTTGTGGTAGCTGAGTCATAATTTTCATTCAAAACAGAGATCAATAGGTTTCCTGTCATTAAGGGGATCGAGTGATAGAGGATAGTGCCGGAAAACAGCACAGTGAAAGTTCAACCGTAACCGCAGGCTCAGAGGGTCCCTACCCTAATCTTGCTCCTTTTTGTTATGCTCACATATGTATTATTTGGAGGCTCCTAATCAATATTCAGAATCAGAATCAGAATCAGATTTATGATCACTGACGTGCTATATGCCATGAAATGTGTTTAGCAGCGGCAGTCAAGCACAATACATAAAGAGTGCTACAAATTATAACAAGACATATATATATATACATAAATTAAAATAAATAAGTAGAGTGAAAAGAGAGTAAAAATAGTGAGCTAGTGTTCATGGTTGGTTCAATGTCCATTCAGAAACCTGATGGCAGAGGGGAAGAAGCTGTTTCTAAAATGATCAGTGTGGATCTTTAGGCTAGAATTCCTCCTGATGATAATAAGAAGAAGAGAATGTGTCTGAGGTGATGGGGGTCCTTAATGATGGACACCACCTTTTTGAGGCACCACATTTTGAAGATGACCTCAGTGCTGGCAAGGCTAGTGCCCATGATAGAGTTTCTATTCCCATCTTCTCCTATTGGTTCCTCACAATGGAGAGACAGCTTCTGACATAGATTCCACTCCCTTTTCCATGTTGTGCTTCATAGTGAACACAAAACTGAAACAAGGTGATTTCACCCTTGGCAATTTGTTACGTGTACATGGAAACAAACGTGGGATGCGTCATTGTGGCAAATCAAATCAGTGAGGACTGTGCTGGGCAGCCTGCAAGTGTTGCCATGCTTCCGGTGCCAACATAGTATGCCCACAACTTAATAATCCTAACCTGATCTTCTTTGGAATGCAGATGGCAACTGAAGCACCTGGAGGAAATCCACGTGGTCATGGAGAGAACATACAAACTCCTTCAACAAACAACAGGAACAACTGGTGATCGCTGGCACTTTCAAGCATTTGTGCCTACCACTACACCACTATGCATTGCTTTTCAAATCCAGTAATTTCTATAACCATATTCACTTTATATTTCTAATATCCTAGTATGTCCCAACAATAATACAATTAAGAAATATTTTCCTTTGTGTCCACTTTGACTGCATTGTTACCCTGACTTTTTCTAGTGGCATTTATGTTTTTGCAGGATGTTTTCCGGTCTATTGGCAGTACGTCACCCATACATTCAGAAAGAAGCACGTGCCATTTCAGCTTGCCATACATCTATTACCTGAAATCAGCCCAAACTAGAACAGGGTTTACTGTTGAAAAATACAGTGTTGCCCATTTAAGAGAGAGACAATGTTGTTTTCTCTCAGGGTCATGTGCCCTTAGATCTCTCTCCAGATAGCCATGAAATACCCATGAAAAAGTAAAAGAAACAAAAATCACAGACCCCAGAATCCCCCATCCCCTCCGTGCAGGAAAAGAATAGTGACAATAACATTCACTGACCCCCCTCCGTGCAGGAAAAGAACAGTGACAATAAAATTCCCTGACCCCCCCCCTCTCCCCACAGGAAAAGAACAGTGACAGTAACATTCCCTGACCCCCTCCCCACAGGAAAAGAACAGTGACAATAAAATTCCCTGACCCCCCTCCCCACAGGAAAAGAACAGTGACAGTAACATTCCCTGACCCCCTCCCCACAGGAAAAGAACAGTGACAATAACATTCACTGACCCCCCCTCCCCACAGGAAAAGAACAGTGACAGTAACATTCACTGACCCCCTCCCCACAGGAAAAGAACAGTGACAATAACATTCACTGACCCCTTCCCCACAGGAAAAGAACAGTGACAGTAACATTCACTGACCCCCTCCCCACGGGAATAGAACAGTGACAGTAACATTCCCTGACCCCCCTCCCCACAGGAAATGAACAGTGACAGTAACATTCCCTGACCCCCCTCCCCACAGGAAATGAACAGTGACAGTAACATTCCCTGACCCCCTCCCCACAGGAAAAGAACAGTGACAGTAACATTCACTGACCCCCCCCCTCCCCACGGGAATAGAACAGTGACAGTAACATTCACTGACCCCCCCTCCCCACAGGAAAAGAACAGTGACAATAAAATTCCCTGACCCCCCTCCCCACAGGAAAGAACAGTGACAATAACATTCACTGACCCCCTCCCCACAGGAAAAGAACAGTGACAATAACATTCACTGACCCCCTCCCCACAGGAAAAGAACAGTGACAGTAACATTACTGACCCCCCCCCTCCCCACAGGAAAAGAACAGTGACAATAACATTTACTGACCCCCTCCCCACAGGAAATGAACAGTGACAGTAACATTCACTGACGCCCTCCCCACGGGAATAGAACAGTGACAATAACATTCACTGACCCCCCCTCCCCACAGGAAAAGAACAGTGACAATAAAATTCCCTGACCCCCCCTCCCCACAGGAAAAGAACAGTGACAGTAACATTCACTGACCCCCTCCCCACAGGAAAGAACAGCAACAACACAATCCCTGACCACTTCACTCGCAGAAGACAGCGACCATAGCAACACATTCCCATACCCTCCCCTGCAGAAAAAAAAGCTATCAACTCCCTCACTCGCAAAAAAGAACAGTGTAAGTAGCATCAAAAACCCCTTAGCCCTCCCCCCACCCACACACATACAGATCACCCACCTGCCAACCAGCCACATGAAAGAAAACGCCAAGAAACTGAAGGAGACCAATATAGAGTACAGTCCAATCACATAAATCTCAGAACTGTCCTTCCATGACTCAGAACTCACACCCGGTCCGAACAGTGGCCTCCATTAGGAGCAATCACTGACCCTCTGGCCCCATCGGGAGTGCTCGCTGACCAGGTCCAAACGTCTTCACCTTGATGCTTCAATCTTCCTCGCTGCTTCAAGATGGAGTCGTTCATAACCCCGTTTTTGGTTTTTTCCATGAGTCAGTCTGTGTTCTCGGTCCTTTTTGGGTTCTTATCTCTCATCTCCACAAGGAAGCTCTGGGGATATAGCATAGTGCTGGATCCTTCGATCGAGATCCAAACTGTATATCACAGACTCCAACAGCTTCCGTGACACAAACAATACAAAAAGAACAAGCAGAAGGTACAGAAAAAAGTGAAATAAGTTTAAAGATTTGCTACCTGGCAGATATCAGCCAAGGTATCATTGTTGAAAGGACAATGGAAACAGAATTGTTGGAAATTATAAAGGCAGGTAGATAGATCCCCGATAATCCAGTGGTGAAAGTTTACTGCAGATGAATGGGAAATGAAGTTGAGTTGACAATCAAATAAGCTATGATCTAATAAAATTGTGGACCAAGCTTGGGGGCTAGTTTGCCTTCTCCTACTCCAATTCCTAATATGTTTCCTGTTTTCAAACATAGTTCAGCTCCTTGTCTCAGGAAATTTGGCATCTGTGATGAGCAGCACCTTAGTTGCCTATTCTTGGAGGTAGCCCCAGTTAGATATTTGTTGTTAACAAAATTACACTGTCCGGAATTGAATAATTGAAAAAAAAAAGCTCACACGTGGTTTTGAAATATCTCCAATTAGGACAAAGTACCAAAAGCCACAATATCCTGTAGAATTCTCTACACTAGAAAATACATGGCATGGAGTAAGAATGTTATGAGCAAAAAAAATGACCTAAATGACACAAAATGAATATACAGTACTGTAAACAGTGCAAATCTGAAATACATTCAGAAAGCTCTTGGTTCTTTTCCTGCAATTTTTGAACTCGATGTGTAGTCTAGAAGGTTTTACAGTGCTTTAGCAGAAGATGAGATATGTTCCTCAAGTGAAGGACAAGCATTGATGAAACAAGTGTAGGAGAGGGAGGATAGAAAATTTAGAGCAGGCACAAGAGAGACAATCAAAGTGACAGGGTGACCAGACTCTCCAGGTTACACTTACAAATTGCATGGGGCTAATATCCAATCTGTGTTTGGTCTCCCTAATGTACAGTAGTCTATATTATAAGCAACAAACACAGTATTTTAAATTGAAGTAAAATAAATTACTCTTTCACCTGACAAGAATGTTTGGGTCTGAGGATGCTGGAATAAAGGTTTTATCTGCCTTCGGGAAATGAGCTGTTTGAAGTAATTATAAAGGATTTGAAAGAGGAACCAGACATAAGCAGACATAGATAATTTAAAAATGTGTGTTTGACTATTCAGAACAAATTCAGCAAGTGTTGTTCCACAGGTCATTCGACTTTGTTAAATGATACCAGGAATAAATATACATATTTTTATCACAGATTCATGTATGATTCTGTTTAAATGACAATATAAGATGGAGTGGAGATAAATAACTCTGCTATTTCTAATATCCCACTAACAGAGTTTATATTGCAAGAATAATTAATCAAATACAAAATATTAGGACAGTGGGTCTGGTAAGACTCAGTAGGGTTGAACTAAAGGGCTCTCTGCCTGTTACAAGTGGGGCAGCAGCAGTTTTAAAATAGCATTGGTTCACCCTACACTTCATTTAAGCTGGCATGTTGGCCGTTGTCATCTTGAGAAGGATCTTTCGATGAAAAGCCAATGTCCCTCAAGTGATTCAGTTGGGAATTTCCAGGTTACTTGTTGGGCCAGAAACGGCATCTTCATTTGCATTTGTCTTTCAATCAAGGTCATGAAGAAATTGATTGTCTGGATCATCTCTCGTTGCTGCCTGTTGGAGTTTAACATATTAACAGCAGTACAGCACCCCAACGATCTCCATTGGCTGCAAAGTCTTTGAGATACCCTGAGATTATATAAGATATACATGAAAATTTTTCTTTGATTTCACTTGGATATCATTTGCAGATGTGATGGTACAAAGAAGCAGAGTGCATTCATTTGATTCATTCCTGGCACAGGGCAGCCTAACCAACAATCTTAAAGAGACCGCTCAGGAACCAGGGAACAACTGAAGTTTAAAAGACACATATTGTTGTCAGGCCAGGAGAAGCTCTTTTGGTTCACCTGTGACCTAAAGTATCTCCAGCTGACTGTTGCTGAGACCCTTCATCAGGATGCCTAAACTCTGCCCACTGCCCTTCCATTGTACAATTCTTCTTTATTTTACCCACTACCAGAAACAATTTCAATAGTCAAGGTGCCTTGCCTTGCATGTAGCTGCTCATTTTCTGGTTTGACAAAAACCCTTGCAGGTGCCACAAGAAACCGGCCACTGTTGAAAGATTAGTCAACATAAACTTGCAGTTGGGCGTGATGCTAAACCACAATAAGGTGACAACTTTGCTTCCAAACCGAAGTTCTGCAGGCAGGTCTCCCTGCCTGGCAAGATGCCTTCTTCACAAGGAGCTCAAGCTAGCACTATTGACAATTCACACAAAATGCTGGTGGAACGCGGCAGGCCAGGCAGCATCTATAGGAAGAAGCACTGTCGA
This sequence comes from Hemitrygon akajei, assembly GCF_048418815.1. Classification (NCBI taxonomy): domain Eukaryota; kingdom Metazoa; phylum Chordata; class Chondrichthyes; order Myliobatiformes; family Dasyatidae; genus Hemitrygon; species Hemitrygon akajei. The sequence goes on from NC_133128.1 coordinate 157,592,270, forward strand.
CATTTCGGGCCAGGACCCTTCTTCCTATAGATGCTGCCTGGCCTGCTGTGTTCCATCAGCAATTTGAGAGTGTTGCTTGAGTTTCCAGCATCTGCAGATTTCCTCATGTTTACTATTGACAATTTCCAGTTTTCACTGTTGGCCAGCAAGGAAGTGCAGTGACTGTGCATACTCACCCAGTTACCCTTGTATCCTTGTTGACTGATGGGTAAAAGTGAATGAGTATATCTGAAAATGCCAGAAAAGCTTGCGTTTTACAGAGCCTCAGTGCACATCACAGATGCTGGGCTCCAGCAGCTCGAGTTCAATCCTGACGGTCAGTGTAGCATTTGCACATTCTCCTTGTGAATACATACATTTGACCAAGGTGCTCTGGTTTCCTCCCATGATCGAAAGCTGTGTGCATTGTTAGGTTCATTGGTCACTGTAACTGTGTAAGTGTGTGGTAGAACTGGGGGGAAATTGAGGGGAATGCACAGCATAGAGCATTCAGCACAGTACAGTCCTTCAGTCCAAGATATCATGTTGAGCTTTCCCTCCTGTAACCCATAATCTTACATTTTTTAATCGATGTGCCTTTTAACAGTCTCGTAAGAGTCCCTATTTTATCTGCTTCCATCATCACCTGTGGCAGTGCATTCCACACACCCACCAATCTCTGTGTAAAGAACTTTCCTATGATATCTCCCCTATACTTTCCTCTAATCACTGTAATAGGATGTCCTCTGGCATTAGCTAGTACCACTCTGGGAAAGAGGCATGGGCTATCCACTCTATCAACGCCTTTTATCATCTTATACACCTCTATCAAGCAGTCACTCATCCTTATTTGCTCCAAAGAGAAAAGCCTTAATCACTTAGTATTTCCTCAAAAGACTTGTCTTCTAATCCAACAACATTCTGGTAAACACATTTTACCAAACACATTTTTCCCTCCCCCGCTCTTTCTGCTTTTCGCAGGGATCGCTCGCTACGCAACTCCCTTGTCCACTCGTTCCCCCCCCCCCCCATCCCTTCCCACCGATCTCCCTCCTGGCACTTATCCTTGTAAATGGAACAAGTGCTACACCTGCCCTTACACTTCCTCCCTCACCACCATTCAGGGCCCCAGACGGTCCTTCCAGGTGAGGCAACACTTCACCTGTGAGTCGGCTGGTGTGGTATACTGCGTCTGGTGCTCCTGGTGTGGCCTTTTATATATTGGTGAGACCCGACGCAGACTGGGAGACCATTTTGCTGAATACCTATGCTCGGTCCACCAGAGAAAGCAGGATCTCCCAGTGGCCACACATTTTAATTCCACGTCCCATTCCCATTCTGACACGTCTATCCATGGCCTCCTCTATTGTCAAAATGAATCCAAACTCAGGTTGGAGGAACAACACCTTATATACCGGCTGGGTAGCCTCCAACCTGATGGCATGAACATTGACTTCTCTAACTTCCAGTAATGCCCCTCCTCCCCTTCTTACCCCATCCCTGACATATTTAGTTGTTTGCATGTTCTCCATCTCCCTCTGGTGCTCCCCCCCCACCTTTCTTTCTCCTGAGGCCTCCCATCCCATGATCCTTTCCCTTCTCCAGCTCTGTATCACTTTCGCCAATCACCTTTCCAGCTCTTAGCTTCATCCCACACCCTCTGGTCTTCTCCTATCATTTTGCATTTCCCCCTCCCCCCACTACTTTCAAATCTCTTACTATCTTTCCTTACGGTTAGTCCTGACGAAGGGTCTCGGCCCGAAACGTCAACAGCGCTTCTTCCTATAGATGCTGCCTGGCCTGCTGTGTTCCACCAGCATTTTGTGTGTGTTGTTGTTTGAATTTCCAGCATCTGCAGATTTCCTCGTGTTTGCTAACATTCTGGTAAATCTCCTCTGCATGCTCACAAAATTTCCCACATTCTTCCTATAATGGGGCGACCAGAACTGAGCACAATACTCCAGATATAGTCTAACAAGAGTCTTATAGGGTTGTAAAAATTCCCCTACCAATGAAGGCCATCGCAACATATACCTTCTTTACCACTCTATCAAATTTCATAGGAACTTAGAGTGATTTATGAACTTAAACACCAAGTTTCTCCACACTTCTAAAAATCCTTGTTTTCCACCTTCCCATTCCAAAGTGCATCACTTCACACTTTTCCAGATTAAAGTCTGTCTGTCACTTCTCAGCATAGTTCTGCATCCTGTCTATGCTCCATTGTAAACTATAGCAACCTTCTACACTGTCTACAACACAAGCAACCTTCGTGTCATCTGCAGACTTACTAACTCACCCTTCCACCTTCAAGGCATTTGTAAAGATCACAAAGCGCAGGGGTCCCAGAATAGATCCCTACAACACACCACTAGTCATCGATGTTCAATCAGAATACACTCCACCTACTACCACCCTCTGATTTCTTTGGGCTAGCCAGTTCCGAATCCACACAGTCAAATTTTCCATGGTTCCTGTTTTTGCCTGAATGAAGACACTGGAGAAAAGTGCTGGTAGATATTAATCAGCCTCTTTATTTGACAGAGCAGGAATCATATGGAGACCTTTCAGTTGGATGGCTGGCTGACCAACGGCCCCAGACATTTTAAGTGATAAACATCAAAGAACAATTCCATATTTATGATGCATCCATGATGCTTTCTTTGAAACCACACAGAAGCTTCACGCTTTCCGATTTGCACATACACTACAGGCATCTAAATGAATTTTAATGAGCATTATCTGGTCTGTGATTCAAGGCTTTTAGGATCCTATTGTTCAGAGCTGCATTTCAAATTTAATCTATAATCTATATTCAGATTTGAAGATTGATGCCTGAAGTTATTTGCTATATGTGCTAAGCCCAAAAACATTCTAACAGTTCCCATGGAACCTGGGGAGAATAATAATGTGATTCTGGTAGGTGGATGTTCACTGGTCAGCACGCACCAAGAGGGATGAAGGGTGTGTTTTATCCATGCAGTTAAAAGGCTTGCTTTCTTCAAATCCACAGTACTCATGTGTCTGTGCACTTCACAACAGCTGATCTCCAGCAACTCAAGTTCAATCCTCTTCGCAGGTGCTGGCAGGATGGTGTTTGAACACTCTCCCTGTGAATGCAAGCATTTGCCCCAGGTTTCCTCCCATGTTCCAAGATCTGTAATCCTGTGGTTCAACCAATGTAATATATTATGGATGCTAATCCCGTGTTGGAACTGATAAAGGGTCCTTCTGCTCTTGCCTGAAGGGACTTTTCAGATCCACCCAAGAGAGCAGATAAGATCTCTGTTAAATGTTTCATCTCAAAACCAACACTTCCAGCCTCCACCACCGAACCATCAGCCTAGATTTTGAATGCAACCCCTAGCCTCCTGATTTTGAGAACTTACAGCTGAGTTTTGGTTGAGAATTTCTATGATGCTATTTTTCATATGCTTCTTTGACTTTTCCAAAATGAGATTGTGAAGTCTGATGGTCAGTGAAAATAGAAGTGACGGTGTAGGTTAAGTAGTTCTCAATCATTATAAATCAAATCATTATAATCATACTTGATTTATTAGGGTTAAAGGTTAGAAATAAATTTATTGATTTAAATTCAAGGTAAATTTTATGACTAAAGATCAAAAATTTCCTTTAAAAACTTCAGGTCGCATTGAGAACATTCATTGATGTACCTGCACTCCTTAAAGGTCCTGTCAGGAATATGCCTTATTTTCCTTCAAATTCAAAAATGCTCAGCATGCAATGGAAAAATGGTAGATAATGTACCAAGCCCTTCTAAAGAATCAGCAACACCAGCTTACATGGAGCTTACCATTACTGAAATGTGCCTGCCAAACTCGATCAAAATCTGCCCTGATCTGCCCAGATTGTCAATTATCGTACAAATGTAAGCTCAGAGACTGACAGCCTGAACTGCATCATCTCAAAGACAGCAGCAGATGTTTGGGTGGAGGAAAGAAGAAGTACAGGATTTTTGACCTGTTTACCAGTTGCCTAACCAAGGCAATATACCTCTAGTGTGGAGACTCGCAAATTGCTCAATGTGTAGATCCAAATAAAAATGTTGAGAGGAAAATCATTTGGAATTTTGCAATATATCATTCAAATAAAACATAAATCAAATGAAGAGAATGCTGCAAAATAAAATCATTGTGTTCATTTATTTAACGGTTATGTGAAGGGACGATGACCTTAAGTTTTAAATACAGTGTTGAGATCGGCATGTGGTTGCATTTTTAAAAAATAGAGATTCAATTGTTCACTGCTGGAATGAGAAAACATGTGATGATTGCTAATGATGGCTCATCAGAGAATTAAATGGTAAATAGGTGAGGTGAATGGAAACATGAACTTCGGTTTATTTGGTTCTCCAAAAAAAACTGTTTCCCTTGAAACTAAAATGATGATGGGAGGTTGGGCATTGATGCTCTGCAAAGTAAAACATCTCAGGAATTAATATCTCACACAGATTATGAGGTTCCTGACATTGGAGCACATTGCTTATGATCAAGGTACGATATCTTCCTTGCCATTACCTTTAAGTTTGGTGAGAACTTATGTTTTCAGAGTTCCATGAGATGCATTTTCACTCACTACCATCTTATAATGAGCCATGTCTGCATTGAAGGAGATTATTTTTAAAATTAACTGACTGAAGAACATGCAATTTAGTTGTTGGAATTACATAATAATTCAGGCATTCACTCGGGTCGAGGATGACATACTTCTGCTCCATTTCTTTGGCTTCCATGATGGTTGATAATGCAAATGTGGATTTAACAGACTTGGCCACAGCTGCAGCAGGACTTGTTTGACGGAGAAGTTGGGCGAGCAGCAGTACAGGTGGTAAGGTCCTTCTGTTCTTTCCACTGGGTTTCCTCAGGAGGTGTTTCCTCTGTCCTCTTTGCAATCACTTCCCACAGGAGAGCTCAGAGTAGACATTTGTTGTGATGTCAGGCATGCAATCTTTGTGGCCAACCTATACTGTGTAATTAGAGCTTCAGTACAGGGAATGTTGACATGGGAAGGTTTGCTGAGATCAGTTTGATGGGTTTGGATGAGATTGCAGATTATTATCTATTATACATGATGATATTCATTGACACATTTTGTTGAAAGTTCATTGTAGGTGAAGTACAATATGTATAACTGAAGTAGACATTACTAGGATATGTCCAAAGTTAAATGTATCACATTTTGCGATGTGCAGATGCCACTATTTTATAGTGGAAGCTTGAATTTATCTGTACAGCCAACAAGCTGTTCAATCAAACTGCTTTCTAGAAAGAAATTAATGTTTTCTTTTCAATAACTGAACTTCCAATTCCAAAATATGACCTTGAATAAAATATAAATGAACGTTTCACTGTAATATTTCCAATTTGCCATTGACTTTATTTTGTCATCAGTTAATTCTTCATTTGCATTAACCTGTTGAAGAAGAAGGGAGTGGAGGAGAACAAGTGATCATTGGAGGGAACAGGAATGGGAGATGAGGGTCCACATTGTGCCATTGTAGATGCAGCTTCCTTCTCTTAGAAGTTCATTTCAATGCCATGCCATCTCACTCAAGGAAGGAAAATAAATCTGAGGGAAAAAGCAAAAGGAAAACCAATGGCAGAGATGACTCAGGGAGAAGTTGAAACACGGGGTGTGACAGCAAAAAGGAATACTACAAAGGAATCAGAGACATATACCATGGGCAAAGTGGCAGACTGACCAATAAACAAATTTTCAGAACTGTTCCTTTGTAAATATTTTCATTTTGGAGTGATATAATTTTACTGGTAAAATATATGCTATGTAGCATCAGCATTTAGCTACAGTATGTATGAAAACTTCCATATACTGCTTAATTATTACCAATGTGGAGGAAGAGGGTGAAAATCTATGCATTATAAATCAAATATAATTGATGAATGGGTGCGCTTTCTGTCATTTCTATCTTCAGACTGTATGATGTTGAAACCAAGCATCTTAGTATTAATTTCATGAAAAGAAAAAACAGTCATATATTTGGATAACAATTTTCATGTGTCTTTAAAGTGTCCCAAAGCTTCTTTGACAAATTAAGTATCTTGGAAGTGGAGTTACTATGTTAAAATATTATTTTTAGCAGACTTATGAACAGTGTGGTATCAGATTATTTGCCCATCAGATATCCAACCTGATATTTCTTTCTTTTGACTTAATGCCTCAAATTCATAAACAATTCAGTCACCCGACATCACATTAATGCTAAAGACCATGAACAAATCCATTCGAGACCTGAAGGAATTTTAATTTTTCCTATCTCTTAAGCAATCTTGTGTCAAGACATCAAACAAAAGGCAGTATGATTTCTTGTGATTTGGAACTGGGAATTTCTAAGCAGCTGCCAATATATATGTATCTCTCACCAACAGCAATTAGCCTCTCATGGACCTCAGGATATTATGAGACCTTAAAAGGGCCTTAAAACAACAAGCCAAATTTAATACAGCTGTGCCTCAGCAACAGAATAACGCATTTTGTGTTCTGTTTTGCTGTTCTCCAGTTATAAAGCAGCACATCATTGACTGACAATCAGCAGTATTAAAGAAAAACAAATGTTGTAACACTTACAGACAGTTGTCCTAAGGAGCCAACTAGTTAAAAAAAATTGAAAGAAAATTATTCTTCAGCTGAAACTATTAGATTTAGAGAGCAAATAAAACACTGTGAAGGAAAAGGATCATTGACTTTGCTGGTAGAGTATTAGTGGGAACATCATACACAGCTGAGTCAGATAGAAGAAATATTTTGTAAATGCAAAATCAGGAAAAAATTATGAATTTTAATATATTAAGAAGATCAAATGTTTGAGTTAATAAGATGCTTTACTTCAGCCAAATACTAAATTTTATATGGTACTATTTTAAGTAGCTGTGGAGAGTAGGTATATGTCCCTTGTGTGTCAAGCTAAGTAGACCAGTCAATTTACCCAGTGCTGACTCGCATTCTTATTTCTATTAACAATTCCATAGCAAATTACTTTATTGCCTTTATTTCCAAAAATAATGCTACCTTACATTTATTTATATCTCTCATAAACATTATAGTCTGCAATAATTAAGTATGAGAAAAACATAAATGATTTTTAAAACAATTAATAATATTGATGCTGAAACTGGAATTTTCCAAAATGCTTCTAACACAAACAATCTGTTGTACTTCTGACCATCTTTATTCATGAAATGGAAGTTATGGTGGGTTTGTATAACTTTAAAACAATCACTAAGTGCTGAGGATTCATGTTGCTTCTTGGTAAAAGATGCAACATTTAAATGAATTTCTTTCCTTATGCAAGTGTGTATGATATTTGTGCATATTTATTTTTGTTTTCCTTAACCTTGTTCTATCTCTTTTAAAAAACCTTTCATAGTTGAGTTGTTGAATGCCTTAATAGAGAAAACATCAATTTTACCTAAGTAGGTGAAAGGGAGAGCAGTCAGGTTAGGCATAAATTCAGTAGTAAACACCAAATTATAAGATTGTTAATTTTGTAGTTGCCTTTTTTTTGTCATGTGTAGAGGTCACTAAGAATTTGCACCTTGAACTAGCATTAAGTATTTTTGGAAGCAAAGACCATGATCATTTAATCCATGGAAAGTTTGCACAATCATTTGATTACTGTGAAGGGAATTCAAAACAGGAAGCAGAGTTAGTTTTATAGCTTCTTCCCAGAGACTCACAAAGTACATGAGAGGTTGCATGTCCTATATTGGAATATACGAGCTTAACTATTAACACAGGAGCATTTTATAAAATGACAAGCACAAAATTATTTAGTAGAAATGCAGTTTGGACGAAACACAGAAAGAATTCTGAAGAATGGTCCAACCTGAAATCTTAACTTCTGATGCTCTCATTAAATAGTTAATGTTTGTTTGATGCCATATATTTCAGTATTTATAATTTATTGGAACAGATGAAGTTTGATTTAACATTCTTTAAAGTACATTTCAGTAAATTCTTTGACTTGTTTCTTCAGCAGGCCATTAACTAAATCCACCATTAAATCCAAACATATTTCTCCATTAAGTTGCCAAGTGTGAGCTGGTAACATCACAGTGACAGAATTTGGTCTTCTAGTACTTGATGGAGCAGGTCAAAGAATTGAAGTTAGTCAAGCAGAAGCAAAAGTTAGGGCGAGTAAAACTAATTTAATATTAAGGACGGTAAAAGAAATAAGGAAATGATTAGATTAAGAGAAAGAAAAGGGAGCAAGGAATTATTAATAACTACAGTGCATCATTAAAATGCTATTTAAACTGGAATGGATGAGACTTGAAGCTGAGGGTTTCGTTTGTCCCCATCTTAGAAATAGTGCAAAATGCTGGAGGAACTCAGCAGGCCAGGCAAGATCTATGGAAAAGAGTACACTTGACATTTCGGGCCAAGACCCTTCATCTGGAAAAAAAGATGAGAAGTCAGATTAAGAAAGTGAGGGGAGGGGAGAAAGAACTACAAGGTGATAGGTGAAACGGGAAAGGCTGAAGTAAAGAGCTGGAAAGTTGTTTGGTGAAAGAGACACAGGGCTGGAGAAGAGGGAATCTGATAGGAGAGGACAAAAGGCCATGGAAGAAAGAAAAGGGGGAGGTGCACCAGAGGGAGATGATAGGCAGGTAAGAGAAGGTAAGAGAGAGAAATGTAAATAAGGAATGGTGAAGGGAGGGAGGCCATTACTGGAAGTTGGAGAAATCGATGTTCATGTCATCAGGTTGAAGGCTACCCAGATGGAATATAAAATGTTGTTCCTCCAGCCTGAGTGTGGCCTCATCACGACAGTAGAGGAGGCCATGGACTGACGTGTCAGAATTGGAATAGGAAGTGGAATTAAAATGGGTGGCCACTGGGAGATCCTGATTTTTCTGGCAGATGACACATAGGTGCTCAGTGAAGCAGTCTCCCAATCTGTGTCAGGTCTCACCAGAATTAAGGAGTTGGAAATGTTCTCCTTCTTCAAAGAAATGGACTTCCCTTCCTCCACCATCAATGCTGCCCTCAACTGCATCTCTTCCATTTCATCCATGTCTGCTCTCACCCCATCCTTCCACCACCCCACCAGGGATAGAGTTCTGCTTGTCCTCACCTACCACCCCACCAGCCTCCACATCCAGCACATAATTCTCTAGAACTTCCTCCATCTCCAATGGGACCACACCACCAAGCACATTGTTCCTTCTCCTCCCTCCCCCCCCGACCCAATTCCTGCTTTCTGTAGGGATCGCTCCCTGCCTGACTCCCTTGTCCACTCGTCCCTCCCCACTGATTTCCCTCCTGGTAAGCAGAACATGTGCTACACCTGCCCCTACACCTCCTCCCTCACTACTATTCAGGGCCCAAACAGTCCTTCCAGGTGAGACGACACCTGGAAGTCTTCTGGATTTTCAAACTTCCGGTAATGCCCCCCACCTCTCCGTTACCATTCCTCATTTCCCGTTTCTCTCTCACATCTGCTTACCTGCTCATCATCTCTCTCTGGTGCTCCTCTTCCTTTTCTTTCTTCCATGGCCTTCCGTCTTCTCTTATCATATTCCTGCTTCTCCAGCCCTGTACCTCTTTCACCAATCAACTTTCCAGCTCTTTACTTCACCCCTCCTCTCCTCCCGGTTTCACCTTGTGGTTCTTCCTTTCCTTCCCCCACTCTAACTCCTCATCTTTTTTCCTGTCCTGATGAAGGGTCTCAGCCCAAAACATAGACTGTACTCTTTTTCATAGATGTTGTCTGGCCTGCTGATTTCCTCCAGCATTTTGTGTGTGTTGCTTGGATTTCTAGCATCTGCAGATTTACTCTTGTTTGTGATTGGAAAACTTAAAGCCATTTGTGTTTTGTCTAGTGAAGCAAGATGAAGTTTTCATGAAACTCAAAATGAACCTCATAAAATGCCTCATTTTAGGATATTACAAGTTAGTTATTAAGTTAGATATGGCCCTTGTGGCTAAAGGGATCGGGGGTTATGGAGAGAAAGCAGGTACAGGGTTCTGAGTTGGATGATCAGCCATGATCATACTGAATGGCGGTGCAGGCTCGAAGGACCGAATGGCCTACTCCTGCACCTATTTTCTATGTTTCTATGTTTCTACAAGGATATTAGGATATACAAGTGGCAAGTAACATAGAGCCACGTAAGTGCCAGGCAATGACCACCTTCAAGAAGATAGACTCTAACCATCATCCCTTGACATTCAGTGGCATCACCATCACTGAATCCCCTACTATTAACATCCTGAGAGTTACCATTGACAGGAAACTGAACTGGACTAGCCATCTAAACACTATGGCTACCAAAGCAAGTCAAAGGCTAGGAAACTTGCATCACGTAACTCACCTCCTGACTCCACCATCTACAAGGCTCAGGTCAGGAGTGTAATGGAATACTCGCCACTCACTTGGATGAGTGCAGCTCTATCAACACTCAAGAAGCTTGACACCCACTTGATTGGTACCCTCCCATAAGCATCCAATCCCTCCACCGTCATCTAACAGCTGTGGCAGAGTATGCCATCTACAAGATGCACTGCAACAACACACCAAAGTTCCTAAGGCAGCACCTTCCAGACCCACGACCACTACCATCTAGAAGGACGAGAGCAGCAGACACCTGGGAACACCATAACTTGGAAATCCTCCTCAAGTCACTCACCATCCTGACTTGGAAACATATCATCATTCCTTTATTGTCGCTAGGTCAAAATCATGGAATTTTCTGCCTAACAACACTGTGGGTGTACCTACTCATCAGGGTCCACAGTGGGCCATGAAGGCAGCTCACTACCACTTTCTCAAGGGCAACCAGGGAATGACAATAAATGCTAACTTATCTGGCGACACCCACATCCCGTAAATGAATAAATAAAAATAAATCAATTAATTCTACAGCAAGTTGAATTAATAATTAAATTAACAATGGAAATGCCAAAGTTGATGTCAGTTCCATGGTGTAATTAAGTGCAATTTAAGCCTTGGGAATTGCTATAGGGTGCATTTAGTGGTAACGGAAAGAGAGGAGAAAGCCCTGTCATTGTGGTTGAAGATGCAGAAGGAAGGAGAAATCCATACAGTGCAGGAAGCATTGGATCTCATGCCAACTGCAGCATCTTTGATCCAAAATAAAATTCTAACTTTGATATTGTTAGAGTATTTTTTGCAATTTGCACACACAGCAAATAATTTCAGCAACTGACTTCAGCCACCAGTCTTCAGCTTTGAATATGAATTGTGGATTAGATATAAAATGCAGTTCTGAACAGTGGGTTCCTAAGAACCATGAACCAAGTTAATTGGCAGATATCACAGTTAATTGGGTGTCCGTGATGTGGGTGTGAAGTGGAGGTGTGAAGTTTGTGTGTAGTTCAAAGGAAGCAATGTGGATGAATTCTAAATATGGGATTGTCCTTTGATCTTTGACATATAAAATGTTGTGTAGCATTTGGCTGAGCAGATCTTTCTCTCTCTCTCTCTCTCTCTCTCTCTCTCTCTCTCTCTCTCACTCTCCCTCTCCCTCTTCCTCATCCTTTCACCCTCTCTCTGCCTCTTTCCCCCTCTCCCCCTCTATCTCTCCCTCTCTCCTTCTCCGTCTCTCTCTCCTCCTTTCTTCCTCCTCCTATGACTGTGTGTATCAAATAAAAAGACTACCTTTCATATCTATGAATTGCATCTCGCCAGTGATTTTGTTCACTTCAGTGGACGTGATCCTGTAGAAGTGCAACCATTAAAAAATATGCTCAAACTTGTACAGTGTTAGAAACTATACACAGATTTCTTCTGGAAGTATCTTTGACATTGCTTTTAAAATTTAGAGGTAAGTGACAAAAGGAAATTCTACCAACAGTGGCCAGGTTGTTCACTGACAAGTTTGCAAGCTGTACATACAAAGTATTATAAGTGGTGCTATAGACTTTTAATCAATATATTGATATTAAAACATTGCAACAATATGAAAAGTGGACATCAGATCAGAACATACTACACCATAAAATCAAAAGAAGGGGCACAAGAGATTCAACAGATGTTAGAAAACCTGAACAACACAAACAGATGCAGGAGGAACTCAGCAGGTCAGGCAGATCAATGGGGGGAAATGAAGGGGACTATTTTCCCTCCATAGATGCTGCCTGATCTGCTGAATTCATCCAGCATTTTATGTGTTGCACAAAATCAACAGGTCAGGTACAAAAGGGAACAAGCTAGGTACTTGTTCTTGTAGAAAGTGGCTGCAGGTCAACATCCCATGTACTATCAAGCTTCAGGCCATGCTACTCAGGGACTTGGGCTAATGTTATTTTTTGTGACTATAGGTGACTGTATCTACTGCCTTTTGCACCTTGGCCCCAGAATTACACTGTTTCATTTATCTTTATATGTCCATATAGTTAAATGAAAATTAAACTTAAACCTGAACCTGAATTTAACTTGAGGTGACGTGACAACATTTCAAGCATTTTTCTTTATCAAGATCAAGAAACATTAGAGTTTACAAATAAGGAACTGAGTGGGGGAAAGCAGAATTGGGAAAAGTTGGCAGAAGAAGATAAATGGAGGAGGGGATTTTAAGCCGGCAAGAATGATAATAGAGTGAGAAAAAGAGGCAAATTGGAGGAATAAAATTCTTACCTAGTATGCCAGGTGTGCCTCAGTTAGTAGCACTCTTGACCTGAACCAGTAGGGTCATGTAATTGATTTACAGCTCAAAGGCCTAGGAACGAAAATCCAAGATGATCCACCACGGTACTGAGAGAGTGTTGAATTATTAGGGTGCCTTTTTTTTGAGAGAGACATTAAACTGAGTCTCAACCATTCTCCCAAGTGAAAAAAAAGATCAAAAGGAACAAGTAAAAAATGCTGGGTTCCTCCAGCATTCTATGTGTGTTGCTTGGATTTCCAGCATCGGCTGGTGAAAAGATCACATGAGTACTGTTTTGAAGGAGGACAGGGCACTTATCACCAATGTACTGGCCAATATTTCTCCCACAGCCACTAAATAAAGGATTATCTTATCATTATCACATTGATATTTGTCAGAGTCTGTTGTTCGCATATTGGCTGCTGCACTTTCCATATTGAAACAATGACTACTTCATTGCAGTAAGCCACATCAGGATAGTGCACTAGGTGTTACACAAATTTAAGTCTGCTCTTTTTACATGAGTTCTAGCAACAGTGTAAGTAGTAAGTAGTTTGTTAAAACTGCAAAGAGGAAGAGAGCAGAGGAAACACCAGTGACACAGTCAGCAATTCTAAGCCCCTACCTTTTGCTTCCTCCATTCCTGAAGAGGGAAGTAAATCCATTTTAGTGTAAGGGCAATGTAGTAAATCCATTTTATCTGGTGCCACAGGTGAAGTTAGTGCATAATGTCAAAACCAGAAAATTGCAAAGAAAGTCGAGGTCCATGATTTTGCGCTCATTGAATTAGAGTACCACAGTGGCAAGGAGCAGAGAACTCTGTTTGCTGACTGAACAGATGTATCCAGCAAACATATTTTTCAATTCCCCTATTTAAAGGTTAAATCAGGGAGTGTGACCACAATACAGATGATGTACATCACAGATGTAGGAAAAGGATACCAAAAATATGGAAGAGCTCAGAGTCAAGAAGCAGCTGTGGAGGCAAAGAAGTAAGTTTCAGGTTGCATTAGGTCAATAAGCACAGGACTAATGGATGAAAAGGAACTTGGTTTGAATCTGACAATGACAGCAGCTTTCAAGGCTGAAGTTTTATGGTGCGTAGAAGACTAGCCAGCAGGTACTGTTTTGGGATGGACTTGTCCAAAGATGAGAATGCCATTTTCTGAGGATCCCAGCAAGCACAACCCGGCGGTGTGGACACATGATCTACTGTTGCTGATCTCGATACATGAAGACGGAGAAGGACACCACTTTAACTGGGACACCGCAGAGGTTCTGGCACAGGCAAACACGAAGCCGGCATGAGAATTTTTAGAAATGTGAGTTGCTCTTCTGACAAACACGTCAAAATAGATACCATCTACAAACCCCTAAGAGCCAAAGAACTGCAAGCCAATAGAATTCAAAGGTCAACTGAAGGGGTAGCCAATCAGGACTGAGGCAAGTGGACAGGGGCCTATATATAAACTCGAGCACTCCCAGAGAGAAACACCAACAACTGCATTAGAGGATGTCACCTCCACTGGTGGCGAAACATCTGCAAGCTAATTGCCAAGCTCGGTGAACAACGCAACAGCAGAAGGGAGCAAAAGATACAATATTATGAAGGTGATACTAGAAATTCTCAGTGCAGGTCTTAATGGTCCAAATCTCATCTCGGGGATAAATGTAACACTAAGATTGTGAACAGACCAGGTTCTGCTCAGAAAGTAATAGCTGGGACCTGGACTTTATGAGGAGTGTAAAACAGTCCCTAATATTTAAGCAGAGGAAATTTCTGCTCATCGATTAGGAAACATCTGACAAGCAGTACTAGAAACAGCAGAGAAGTGGGAAGCAACAAAGAAAAATGAACATTCTGGTGACATGGAAAATTTATCCCAGCGACATGCACTAGCTGCTTGCTTTGTGGCAAGAAATGACCTGGAATTATATTTTTAATGTGTAAACTTCAAAATATTCACAGTATTTGAGTGGCCTTGTAGTGTAATGTAATCTTGAGGTTTATTTGCTTGACACAGTGTGTGAGCAGAAAACAAATAAACCAAGTTTACCAAGGAAGAAATAATGCTATGCTCAACCAGGCAGGGTTCTTACCGTTAAAATAATAAAAAAAGAAGGTATTGGCAAAAGGTAGCCAAAAGTACGTTTCCAGACTTGAGTCAGTTGCAAGAGTATTGCAATCTAAGTTCCATAGTTTTTTATAAAGAATTTTGTACACCATGCCATCATTCTAAAAGCTCATAAAGTGCAACCTCCTGTATAATAGACAAACAAGTTGCACAATTTCCCTCATAAATCTTTTCAATTGCTTTCAAAAGCTTTCAGTATTGGCTTCCTATAGAGAAGCAGTGTTTGCAGAATGTGTCGTGAAGGCAGCAATCAGCAGCTCCTGTTAACATAATGGAAAGTTACTTATATGTGTTTAGAAACACTACACAGGGGTACAATTAAAGCTTTTAGTCAGTACTGCATCAAAATTGCACTTTGTAATATTATTAATGAAGGTGCCTGAAATTTCTTTGTATGCTATTTTAATTAAGCAGTTAGCTCAATGGATCCAACATGATGTGTGGCTTTCTTACCTCTGAGTCAGTAGGTTATAATTTAAGTCTGTTTCCAAAGACTTAGATGCTGTAGTTCAGAATTTTTCATCAAAAGCAGTGGAGATTCCTGCTATCCTGGTATACCTGTGCATGAATAATACACGTATTCAGGGGCAGATGGGCAAATAAAACTGAAATTCCTCCGTTTCCTGAACATCTATGCTCATCCCATCTTCCCGCCATAACCATGATAGGATTCCTCTTGTCCTTACCTACCACCCCATGAGCCTTCACATCCAGCACATCATCCTCCACAATTTCTGCCTTCTCCAAAGGGATCCTACCACTAGACTTAACCCCACCCCACCCCATATTTCCAGAGGAACTGCTCCCTCCGTGACTCCCTTGTCATTCATCCCTCCCTACTAATCTCCCTCTTGGCACTTATCCCTGCAAGCAGCCTAAGTACTGCACCTGCCCATTCACCTCTTCCCTCACCTCCATTCAGGGTCCCAAACAGTCCATCCAAGTGAGGCAATACTTCACCTGCAGATCTGCTGGGATCGTCTATTGTGTTTGGTGCTTCCGATGCGGCCTTTCCCACATTGGTAAGATCTGCCGTAAATTGGGAGATCAATTTGTTGAGCACTTCCACTCGATCGGCTTAAAACGGAACTTCCCGGTGGGCAAACGTTGTATTTTCGATTCCCATTCTCATTCCAACATGTCAATCTATGGTATCCTCTCGTGCCAAGAAGTGGCCACTCTCAGAGTGGGGGAGCAATATCTTACATTCCATTGAGTAGCCTCCAAATTGATGGCATGAAATTGGTTTCTCCCTTCTGGGAGAAATCCTCATCTTCTATTCCCCACTCTCTGACTTCTTAGTTCTCCTAACCTGCCTATCAACTCCCACTGGATCGCCTCCCCTTTCCCATTCCTCCTATAGTCCACACTCCTCTCCTCTCAGATCCCTTCTTTCCAACCCACCTGACTTCAGCTATCACCTTCGAGCTATCCTCCTTCCTTTACCCCCACCTTTTTATTCTGACATCTTCCCCTTTCCTTTTCAGTCCTGAAGAAGGCTTTCATTCCGAAATGTAAACTATTTATTCATTTTCATAGATGCTGCCTGACCTGCTGGGTTCCTGCAGCATTTTGCTTGTGTTGCTTTCAAATCAAACTAAGTTATGCTGTGTAAGAAGTATCACTTTACTTTTAACTTGATAAGAACTGGACCTGGCAGGCTACATTGAAAGGAACCAAGATCCTGCCTCAGCACAGTATAAGGTAAAACTGGCACTGTGGATGAGTAGTCTTCATTGTAAGTCTAGCCAACCTGTTAATAACAAAACAAGTTCAATTCCTGCCAACCTTTATACCTTCCAAAAAATGTGAATGAAATGTCAGCAACTTCAAAAAAGAAACTCAGAAACTCAATTTTTCATCCTCCATGGATGCTGACGGATCTGGTGACTAGTTTCAGTTTTGTCCAATCCATCATGGAGGCATGCGGCACTGTCTGAGGTACCATCTTTCACAAGAAATAATAAATTCCCTTCTCAGACTGCAAAGTAAAGAAGAGAATAAGATTGCCTCAGAATGTGAAGTTTAATATTGGTCAGGGTGTCAATGAAATATTATTAACTATTATAATGCTCTATGTGGAAATTCACTATGTGCAAATTGGTTGCAACTTTTGACTATTTTACATAGCAGATAAAGATAAGATAAAGATTAACTTTATTCATCACATGTACATTGAAAAGTCGAAGCGTTCAGTGAAAAGCATCATTTGCGTCAAATTAGATCAGAGAGGATTGTGCTGAAGGCAGCCTACAAGTGTCACCGCGCTTTCAGCGCCAAAATAACATACCCACAGCTTCCCAACCCTAGCCATATGTCTTTGTAATTTGGGAGGAAACCAGAGCACCTGGAGGAAACCCTAACGGTCACAGGAAGAAAGTACAAACTCCTTATAGATAGTGGCGGAAATCGTACTCCAATCAGTGATTGCTGCTGCTGTAGAAGTGTTATACTAACCACTACACCGTGCCTGTTTCAACTAAACTTCAAAAGTACTTCATTCTGTTAGAGCCACTGAGGAACTGAGATATAGAGTTTCAAATGTGCATATTAATGAGTTTGCTTCTAGTACTATACAATGTCATTTTTGATATATCTCTCGCAATATCACATGAATATTTTACACACCTCCACATTTATATCTGTCGGTTATGGATCACTAGAAGCATTCCCCCTTCTGATCCTGGAGAGTCTGGGTTCAAGTTCTGCTCTGGCACTTGAGAACCAAATCTGGACTGTTACTCTGGTACACACATGGAGGAGTGCTACACCAACACAGATGCTTTCTTTCATATGAGACAGGAACCTGAAAACTCTTCTGATCTACCAGGTGCATAAAAAGATCCAGTAATAGAATAGATCATTATTTCAGTCATGTCGCGTGTACTGTATTTATCTCTTAAAGCAACCTAAAGGGGATTCACAAATATCAGATGATTGTCATTTAGTATTTTGTGGGAACATAAATTAACTGCATTGCAACATTTTAAATGTAGTCAGTCAATGGACGATCATCCAACTATCATAAATGATTAGGTCATGTCTGTAAAATTACTTGTGATTGTGTTATTTAATTGAATGATTATTTGCCATTTTATCATTTGTCCTTGTATTTTTATTGCATTAAATTGTTTAACAACTGCGTTGATCCATGGCTAGGAATTAATATATTTCTGTGTGTTCAATATTATTCTAGACCATGATCCCAAATCTTTGAACAATTTTGTGGAGCATCTTATTAGACATCTTTACTTTCCATAATTAGGACATTTTTCATTATAAGTTATTTACTTTTGATACATAAAAGCATGAAACGCCCACAGAAACAGGTTAATTTACATTACCTTTATATAAAAATATCATATTTGGTCTATTATAAATATATCAAAAATACCCTTCATTTCCCTCTGCTTGTTAAGGCATCACATTTTGTGTAGGCATGGCCACAGAGGGGCAGAAATACAAGTTTTTTTTGCGGACATAATTTAAATACTAATTATTAATCATTGATCTAGATTCACCTGAAGAAGAGTTTAGA
Source organism: Hemitrygon akajei (assembly GCF_048418815.1). Taxonomy (NCBI): domain Eukaryota; kingdom Metazoa; phylum Chordata; class Chondrichthyes; order Myliobatiformes; family Dasyatidae; genus Hemitrygon; species Hemitrygon akajei. The sequence continues at coordinate 157,610,572 of NC_133128.1, forward strand.
AAGGTATTAATCTGTGAGAAAAATAATTACTATCTGTGAGGGTGGCCCAGGCAGCCATAAATTGTGGCTTCTCGTTAGCCAGATTTATTTTCAATTATTTGAAAACAACACTGAAGCAGTCTTATGCTTTTGTCAGACCACACCACGATAACTTTAAATTAAATACCTCAGAACAGCACTGTGAATATAAACAGCAGAATAACAATGAGTGCCGGGGGAGAAAGATCTATTATCTTGTGTTCACCCAGCTTTGTTTTGATAGAAAGTCAAGCAACCGCTTTTTTTAAAGGAATGAGGGAGAATGTGAATGGATATAATTTAGGCTGTGAAGTGGTAAATTTGTAACCTGAGGCAAAGATATCCAATAGCCTTTTAAAGGATATCATCCTAATAAACACAGTAGAAATGCTAATGAAAGTAATTGCACACAGTTATAACCAAAATAAATGCAGGGGTTATGGAAAGATACAGTTGGTCGGTCATAGTTCAGTTATTCTATCTGAACTGTTTATCCCTAGGAACCAATTTAAATGTTTACTCTTCTTATGTGTGATGTTGATTGCCTTGCTGTGCATTGCCAATGCTTTTATTTTAATTGCCACTGTGGCTCAGTTGCCTTTGTCAGATTTCAGGTTCAAGACTCACTCCACAGACTGGAGGGCAAACTTTCTTCAGCAAGTAGTCCTCACCGCCAGCCCAGCCCATCAACAACCTGCTCTGGCATCTCCAACACTTCTCACCCTCATGAACATCCTCTTCTTATTTCATATTTCTAATTGATGATGCAACATCAATTGCTTCACTCAAAAACTTCTATGGATGCACCATGGAGATCATTTTGACAGGCTGCATCACTGGTATTGGGGGTTGGGGGGGGGCACTGCACAGGACTGAAAGAAGCTGCAGAAGGTTGTAAATCTAGTCAGTTCTATCTTGGGCACTGGCCTACAAAGTGCCCAGGACATCTTCAAGGAACAGTGTCTCAGAAAGGCAGTATCCATTATTAAGGACCTCCAGCACCCAGGGCATGCCCTGTTCTCACTGTTACCATCAGATAGGAGGTACAGAAGCCTGAAGGCACACACTCAGAAATTCTGGACAGCTTCTTCCCCTCTGCCATCCAATTCCTAAATGGACATTGAACCCATGAACGCTACCTCACTTTAAAAAATTTATATTATTTCTGTTTTTGCACGATTTTTAATCTATTCAATATACATATACTGTAATTGATATACTTATTTATTTATCTTTATTTATTTTTGATTTTCTATATTATGCATTGCATTGAGTTGCTGTTGCAAAGTTAACAAATTTCATGACACATGCTGTTGGTAATAAACCTGATTCTGATTCTGACCCATTCCCTCCTCAGCTGCTCTGAATATGCCAACACTCCACCTACTTCACACCAGTCCTGGCCTTGGCATCAAACTCATAGACAAGGGCACTGCTGTTATGGTTTGAGGGCCAGTCTCTTCCTTGCGGAGACCAGACAGCAGTTCTCGGAGTTCTCACCAAGAACAAAAATTTAGGTTGACTCCCCAGCAGCATTGAGAAAGGAATGTGGAGCTGGAGATGTTGTCTTAAAAGTGACGTGCCTCTCTGTATTCTCAGCAGAGACAAAGAATCCCAAAGAAAGTATTTCAAAAATAGAGGAAGGCAAGTCTTCCTCATCTCTTGGCTGATCTTTATCCTTTAAACAAGACTGATGGAAGAGATCACATGGTTATCGTCTCTCTGCTGTTTCAGGAAGATTGCGGTGTATTTAAGAAAGTACTTTGTTGTTTACAAAGGGCTTCAGGATGTCAGGAGAGGTGCATTATAAATCTAAATCTTTTCTTTTTACTGCTAAAGTTTTTACTACAGACCAAAAGAACAAATCAAACTGCAGATGCTCGAATCAGAAACAAAGGAGTGAGATGTAAGGGGAAAAGAAATTGGATTTGTTAAGATAGATCAGGTGAGAAATACTGACTATTCTTCCAATCCTGTTTACTGTAGTTGCTTTTCATAATGTGCCCTCATCTGCATTGGAGAAACCATATGCAGATCGGACAATGGCTTTGTGTAGCTCCTGTGCTCTGTCCACAGGGATGTCCCTGAGATTCCTAATGCACGCCACTTTAATTCTCAATCCCAATGTCATTCTGACCTGCAGTGTCCTCCACTGCCATAGTGAGGCCCACAGTAAACTACACGAACAACATCTTATCTTCCTCCAGGCTCTTCGTCATCCTCTGAATCTGAAACAGAGTTAGTTTTAGCTATTTAGTTATTTATTTACTTAGAGATTCGGCGGGGAACAGGCACTTCGAGCCCAATGAGTTGCACTGCCCAACAACGCATCTAATTAATACGGCATAATCACAGGACGGTTTACAATGACCAATTAACCCACTTGTCATGAAATTTGTTGTTTTACTTAGCAGTACAGTGCAAGACCTAAAAAAAGACCTAGAAATCTGATGACAGAGAGGAAGAAGCTGTTCCTAAAATATTGACAGTGGAACTACGGGTTCCTGAACCTCTTTTCTGAAAGTAGTAATGAGAAGAGGGCATGTCCTGAATGGTGAGAGTCTTTAATGAATGATTCTTCTTCTTCAAGTCACCACCTTTTGAAGATGTCCTCGATGGTGGGGAGGCTTTTGCCCATGATGGAGACCTGGAAATTAATATTAAATTTTCCACATTCAGGTGCTATTCTTATCCCAACTTTAAAGTGCCTAGGTAACAGTTTCAATTCATGGTCTTTATCACCTGAACAGGAAGCCATGTGTTAAAGACAAATAATTAATATTTTATTGAAGTAAAGAACATCGGATGTGTTCAGAAGGTCACATAGCTTCCACGAGGAAAGAAACAGAGTCTGTGTTTCAAGGTAAGGACTTCTCAAATATATCATTAATGCTGATTAAGGAACAAATATAGTCATGGATATAGGGGATAGCTCTGCATGTGTCTCCAAAATGCAACTTCAGAGAGCAAAATGTTCTCTGATTTAATCTCTGATCTGAACTACAGAATCCTTAAATGGACAGGATTCCCACAGCACTGCGCTATGAATCAGTTTAGATTTTTGTGCCGGAGTACTAGAAGAAATAATGGCTGGGTGATGTGTGGGAGTAGGTGGGAGTGGAAGAGCGTCTTTCTTCATTACTAGCTCTAGTATTTGAAAGTAACAGCCACTGGTTATCCTCACACTCTGGTGTCTTGCATTTTTATTTCAGAGTCACATGTTTTAGCTGTGAAATACAATGGGTGCTTGCTAATGTATATGCATGATTTTGCTCAATTAATGTTTATTTTGCTTTGAATTTTTATCCATGGATTGCAATATATGAGCAATTCCAAATTTGGCTGAACTACACGACTTGGCCAACCCTCGATGGTAACATTAAACCCGCTGCAGAAATGAAACACAATCAACTTCAAATGCAAAAGCATTCAGAACCTAGAACAGGAAATTGTTAGGAGAAGAAACCCTGCTGAGTTTGACCTTACAGAATGTTCAGTCTCAAAGCACTGCCATGGCATTTAGAAGTAAATCATGATTTTTTTTAATAGTTAGAATTGGCAGACTGATCCCCGAAGACCAGGCAGAACATGTTATGAATTACACAGTCACGTATTCCTTTGTCACTTCTTCTTATGTGTGGTTTCCATGCTGTGCAGGGCTGCAATATGTACTGCTGTTAATAGATTTCATTAATTCAATGTATAATAATTTTATAGCCGTTTGCTCTACTAGTTTATTACTTGGCGCATGTTTAATACCAACTGTGTAAATAAGCATACAGTCAGCTTGAGTATTCCAGAGAAACATTACATCTCCACATGTAATACGTAACAACAATTTTACATGGTACGTAGACCCATTAGATGTGACTTTATTGCAGTGAAATATCTGAATGACAAAAACATTTGACTGAAGAGTTGCCTTCTGTACCCAGGCTATGTACAGTATGCATAAATAAGCAATATAAATGAGACTGTGTTATTAGAATTATCTTTATAGTGTCTACTAGCTGCATAGGTTAATGAAGCTTAGTGATTCATATTATTGCAATGTACCTTTCATTATATTGTTAATAGCAATTGTTTAGCTTAAATTAGTAGCATTAATATACAAGGGTCATTCTACATCCAGCTGACGATTAAGATGTATCTTTTTTCTATAAACAAGCTGCACAGAGTGGGATCCTTACACCTGAAAGGCATACTGGAGGCATCTTTCACTTTACACCATTCAAATGCTAAGGATTGATGAAGATCAAGCTGCTACTGGTCCCAGGCAAGTGAAGACTACATCAAGGGTGATAGGATGCTGAATAGCAGGCTATGTTCTTTAAAAGCGGGTCTAGAAGTTGCATTGCAACCCCTCATTGTTACAGTATTCACATTACATAATTTATTCCCTTTCTGGGAGGTCACTTTGAACCTTGAATTTGGTAGTGAACCTAGAGGCTAGACTAGCAATCCAGAGCCCCAAATTCAAATCTCACCAGGACAACTGTGGAATTTCGATCCAATTAATAATTCAAAAACAATAACTATTGGTAATAATAACCACAAAAAAACTGGATCGTTATGTAAAAATTCATCTGGTTCACAAATTACTTGAGGAGAGGAAATCTCCATCCTTACTCATCTGTCCCGTGTCATGACTCATTTCACATGGTCAGCTCTGAAAAGTGCTCCAAAATGGCCAAGCAACCCACTTAGTTTAAGGAAGGACCACCCATGACTGTATGGCTAGACATAGTGCAAATACCATCTATATATAGTATTCACTGAAGACACAACTGTAGTCAGCAGAATCTTAGAAGGTGAAGACGAGGTGTAAAGGGCGAAAAGGATCAGCAGGCAATAACAACCTTGCACTCAACATCAGTATGAGCAATGGACTGATTGTAGACTTCAGGAAGGGGAAGCTGAGGGAACACACACCAGTCCTCAATGAGGGATCAGCAGTGGAAAGGGTGAGCAGTTTTAAGTTCCTCCATGTCAACATTTCAAAAGATTTATCCTGGGCCCAACATATTGCTTTACACATTTTACTCTCCTCAAGGAACTGACATCAGGAGAGGGAAACCAGAGGTCCAAGAGCCAGTAATCATTGGAGGATCAGAGGTGGAGAGGGTCAGTAACTTTAAATTTCTGGCTGCTGCTACGTCCAAAGGCCAACAGCACCTCTACTTCCTCAAAAGCCTGTGGAGGTTTGGCATGTCATCAAAAACCTTGGCAAACTTCTTTAGATGTGTAGTGGGAAATGTGCTGACTGGTTGCATTACAGCTTGGCATTGGAACACCAGGCTCTTTGAGCGGAAAATCCTACGGAAGGTAGTGGATTCATCCCAGTACAGCACAGGTAAAGCCCTCCCAACCATTGAGCACATCTACATGAAACATTGCTGCAGAAAAGCAGCATTCATCATCAAAGATCCTCACCACCCAGGCCATGCTCTTTTCTTGCTGCTGCTATCAAGTTGATACAGGTGCCTCAGGACTCACATCACCAGGTTCAAGAATAGTTGCTACCTCTCAAACACCAGGCCCTTGAAGAAAAGGGAATAGCTACACTCATTTAAGGACTCTGTTATATTGTTATTTCATGCTCATTATTTGTTGCTATTTATTTTTTATCTGCATTTGCACAGTTTGTTTAGTTTATAGTTCCTAATGTTTACAGTTTACAGTTACTGTTAGATTTGCTAAGTATGCCCGCAGAAAAAGAATCTCAGGGTTGTATATGGTGACATGTATGTACTCTGATAATAAATTTTACTTTGAACTTTGAACTTCGATATTGATGCAATTATGAAAAAGGCTGCTATACTTCATTAGGAGTTTGAGGAGAATCGGTATGTCATCAAGGACCCAAACAAATGTCTAGAGCTGTACAGTATTCTGACTGGTTGCATCGTCGTCTGGCACGGAGGGACCTCTGCACAGGATGTGGCAAAGCTGCAGAGGGTTGTGATCTCAGTCTTCTCCACCATGGGCACCAGCTTCCCCACCATTGAAGACATTGTCAAAATGATCCGAGTAAAAGCACTTCCATCTTCAAGCTATTATTATGTTCCTCACTCACAGCCAAACACAAGGGTCAAGTACTGTATGTGTGCTATTCAATTACTTTTGCTTGCCCCTTCACGGGCTGCATATTTCTGGCCAAATACCTGTGCTCTTTCTGCTGACCTTAATGAAGATTTTCGCTGCCCAGGAACTGGAGGCTTCATGACTAACTTTATATGTTGCCATCCAGATGAAACTGCAGTTATTTCTAGGATTCAGACTGCACCAAAAAAATTCATTAGCTTCAAGCCAGCTTTTGTTGTGTTGAAGTAAACATTATTGGAAGGTCTTTGATCATATGCCTGCTGGCACTGATTAGATAGTATGTTAATAAGCAATTATATGGGTTCTTGGACAGTTGCTTATCACATATAGCACAGTGTTACACTGAAGTAAGTAAAGGAAAGCCATTAAAGTAAAGTTGGTAGTTTATGCAAGGCAGTAATGGCAGAATACAAAGATCAATAAAATGAAAGAATATATAGCAGAGGCAAAGTCCCGTTCTACAAATCTCTTGTCATTTACTTTGAAATTATTTATTATTAACTATTAATTATTATTATAAAGTGTTATCCACTAATGAGGAAATTACAGTTTAATGAATGGAAAAAAGGGTCCTAATGTTCAACAAATAGATGGTGTTTCTTATCGTGAAAGCAGGTGGCTAGTAGGCAGTGGAGGTGGCAGTGAATGGATGCTGCAGCTCGACCTCCACTTGGTCAGGGGGTGGTTCACAATCTGATGCCTGTTCTCCACAAAAGTCAGTTGCAGTTGGCTACTGATGAAGCGCCTTGGTTGCAGTGTCGAAATGTCGTGACTTGGAGTGAGTTTGCACAAGCACAATATGGATATCAAAATAAAAGCTGCAGATGCTGGAAACCTGAAATAAAGCAAAAAAAAAATGCTGAAAACACGTGATAGGTCAAGCAGCATCTGTTGAAAGCGGAACAGTTAACATTTCGGATCTTAGAAACTAAAGAAAGTGTTTTTTTTAACATTCACATACTACAGTGAAGATTGGGTTGGGGTCCAAACCTAGAAACTAGTTGGCTATTGAAAAGCATTCTGCTGGTTTTGTATCTACCAGAGGAAAACAGATCTATGATGTGACACCCATCACAAGTAAAACATGTGGCCTAGGTATATTTTGTGACGTGGGCCATTTTCCTGATAACTCTGGACTGAGAAGAGGCTGCCCTGTCCCAGCCGTCACTTCAGAACACAGGTAAGCCACCATAAGATTCCCCTTCCACCCCGCCATTGGAACCAACAACCCCCAATCACAACATTTTATTTGTAGAGGAGACCTAGGAAGATACCTTTACACTGTCACATCCATTGAGCTGAACACGTGTAAAAAGAAGGCGGACTCGCCACAAGGTGTTAACTGGGATTACATTTGCCTATTGGTCCAAGAGCAAGTTGAGTGTTATATTTGGAGTGCAGCAGAACAAAAAGTACCAAAATACTTCAAGTAGACCAACCTTGACCCTCCGCACACTGAGTATCTCAGTGAAGGGAAGACACAAATCAAGCAGGGAACAGAGGTCATATATCTTGCTGATGACCCCACTGACACAGGTACACTTTCTTAGTACTCAAGCTTTAACCTCTTCAGCAGAAGAGAGAGCTGAGGTCATTACCACTCACCATAAATTTTCTATAATCTTCTACTGAATCCCGCTCTACTGGGTTAAGTGATCTCTACAGCGATAGCCATGTAAAAGCTAAGTAAAAGTTTACTTATCTTTGATATTGAGGGTTACAACACAACTCCAGTCTATGAGCACAAGATAGAGGTTCAATCACAAACAAGAGAAAACCTGCAGATGCTGGAAATCCAGGCAACACGCAGAAAATGCTGGAGGAACTCAGCAGGCCAGGCAGCATCTATTGATAAGAATATAGTTGATGTTTCAGGCCAAAACCCTTCATGGAAGGGTCTTGGCCTGAAACATCAACTGTACTATTTTCCATAGATGCTGCATGACCTGCTGAGTTCCTCCAGCTTTTTGTGTGTGTTACATGATAGAGGTCAATGTTTTGGTGCAATACTGAAAGAGGACAAAAATGATGGACTAAAATATCTTTTGGATGACACTTTGAACTAATGTCTTGTCGGCTGTTGTAACCGATCCTGTAAAACTACTGGAAGTGCAGGAACTCCTTCATGAAATAACACCATCAAACAAACTGTCTGATCATTCATTTCATTGCTTCAGGCAGGGCCTTGCAATATTCAGGTCACCTCCAGCAACAGTTCAAAAGAAAACCCTCCTGGTTCCTTGCACGTGCAGGGGTTGGATGGGAGTGGAAGCAGACTAGCTTGTGACAATTCCAGGCCCTTGACCCTACACGTTACACAATCAGTCAGGGTTGGAGGGCGGCTGTAGCTTTGGAATCCCATCACCACACCCTCAGGGAGAGGAGGAGATGAAAGGAAAATCAAGAGAGAAAGCAAAGAAAACATAATAGCTAGTCCATAAATACAGGATGACTGTAGCTAATTTTAAAGCTCAAATGCAAATTGTATTCCAGCAAGCCAGACTGGAAAGTAACATGGAGAGCATGACACTCCGATGGCAGAAAATTCAATTATTTAGTCGACAGAAACATCGATGTTAATTATGTTTGAAATTCACAATTGAATTTTTAGGTGGAACTAAGCCTCATCATCTGTTTCTTGTATTTTGCCATTTAATCACTGAACACAATCTCCTTGTTTAAATTTGCAGTCCCTAATATAATGACATATTCACATTAAACATGCAGTGACATGGATTAAGTGAAAAGATTGCTCTTCAGTACGGCTGTGCTTTTCTCCCCATATGAGTTCGCTTTTTCCCGTGCATTAGCAGCTCTAATAAAGTGGTTGTAGGATTTTAAATTCCTACTTCAGTGGAAAACCTCAGAGTTCCAAAAATGCAGATGTAATATTGTGCAATAGTACAATAACCCATTTCTGTGAGTACAAAGGAGCTTTATTTTAATTTTTAAACACAGAATGCTTTATCATGACCCAAACCTTTTCATTGATGCTGGTGTCGGTGGTTTTCCACCTAATAGTTGGAACAAGGTTTTCAAACAGAAGGAATTACTGTTTCAACATTATCAATTGTGTTAATAATATTTGCACAGTGAAATGCTGAGGCATCATTTCTTTCAAGGCTGGTGATCAGAGTAAAAAGGATTTGGAAGATTATAATGGGAGTGCTCATTCTGTAACATTAAAGGAAAGCTTAATATTCCCAATGATTATAATCATGACCTCACAGAGTGCGTATGGAAAATTTCCAGCTGATTTATCTTTCTCCATCTCACAGTTGCCGGCTTACTGGGTGTGACTGCATTGTACTTCCCTTTAAACTAATTTCATTCACATCAGTGGGATCCAAAAAGAATGCCAGCCAGCCATGTCAGTGGATAAAAAAGCCTACTAGATTGCTTATATTGTCTCTTCTATAAATAAACCAGTATAATTTGTCTGGGACTTGTAAACATAAAAACCTTGAAATCTGAATCCGTAACTGCTTAGCAACAAAGTAAAGCCATAACCAAATAAATAACTAATGAAAAATCAAAAAAATACTGAAATTATTCTCATCTACATTTCATCATGAACTGATCTCATGCATGTTGATAGCTTACAACTTATGATTAATTGCTTATAGATGCTCATTTGTGGTAACACATATACTTTTCCCAATGGTGAAGTAGCTCCAGATGGCAAGGCCTATTGGTGGGAACTGCTCTGGTGTGATGAACAGAAGTTTGGATTCAACCATGATCAACGCTTCTTCGCCATCCCAAAAGAGTTGCCTGTCAGCACACACCTTCCAAGATAATGCATGAAAAATATCAACCAAAGGACAGCTGGCACCTGTGAGAGCAGTTCTCAGCATTCATCCTCACATCCACCGTGAAATTTTGAAAGGCATGTTACCTTTCAGATGAGGCATGAAGTAAAACTTCCCCCATCAATGCCTTTGCTATCTCTAGACGTGACAGTTCCAGAACTTTCCTTGCTGTTCTTCCACTTTCCAATCCACAAAATGAATGCAATATTTGATATCAATATCTTGATAACTCAATTTTAAAGGCATGTAATCTCCAATAAAAAGTTTTACAATGTCTCGAGGATGTGAATGGCATATACCAATCAGGAAGATACGTCTTAAATAAATGTTTAAAAAAAATTGTGCTAACAGCTTTCTTAACGGAGACAATCTAAGGGTTGTAGTTGGAACACCATGAAGTTACAAATGGAACTTCAAATATCGTGTTAAATTTCAACTTATGTTATTAATAGAACACTTAAGTTTCCTGAAAAACAACCATGCTTTGTCAGACCAGAAAACATCACAATAATTCTTCACAGTGGTGCCTCAGCTTCAAAAGAATCATGTTTTCAAATGACCACAGTCAATGGGTAGCTGATCTACTTTCAACAGCGTATTTGTTTAATTTCCTCTGGTCCTCATTTCTTGGACTTCCCTCCTTGGGTCGTGGATGCAGTTGTACAGAACTGCTCCCTCAACAAGTGTTTATTTGTAAGTTATTTAAATAATCTTTTTAAAGTAACAAATTATTGGCCCAGGCTTGCAAGAGATAGATTTCATATCGTCTCCAGAACAGCATAAAACGCCAGGAATTTAATTCCATCAAGATCAAACAAATTATCAGCCACAAATTAAACATCTAAATAAATGTAGAAAATGTCCTCTTAGTGATTAATGGGACACAGCATTCATGAATAGGGATTTGGCAAAATGGTTTTAAGCGGGAGGAATTTCCAAAAGTTGACATTATGTGCTTTTTATTGTAAAGAGACAAATAAATATTTGTCCTATCTTATATTAAGAGCCAGTTCCAGAAGTGTATATCTGAGAAATTGGTTAACAGGTGTACTGTCAGTGTAAATGGGGTGAAAAGAATAATCACTGTGTCAGGATAGAGAGAAGGGTAGCATTTTATATTGACTGCCATCAGCCCACCATTAAAGGGCACTTAGCATACAACAGACAGACCTCAGTTTCTTAAACATAGCCAGGCCAGAGATGGTTTCATTACGACCAATCTGATTTGGTAAAGCAGCATCAAATGGCAGGAAGCCAGATGCAAAAGAGCAGCTCCTGGTGAAGATCTGAGCTTGGGAACCTCTATTAAGGCCTACATAAGCCTGGCACCTGGGGCACTTACAACTCAGCATGTGCTTGTTCACATACAATCGCCATATTTACACACACACACAAAGCTCGCTTTGGTGATTTCGAATTTCCTGACCTAGAATGTTTCCACATTTCCTATCATCAGGTCACTGGGTCATAACTTTACATTATTATCAGCATCCATAAACACATTTAACATCATTAATGCAAAGGCAAATCTATAAGTGCAACAAAATTAGAGCAGTTTAATATGATTAACAGAATTATGGCTTCGTGGCACAAATGGTGTGCAAATTTAACATTAATTGCTCAGTTAATAGGGGTTAATGTTCATAAATCAGAAAACACTGGAAACATTCTCAGTCCTCTAGCTATTTGTTCTTCCATGTGAACAGTTCAGGACTCTCCATCATTTGAGGAGATCCATTCCCATTACATTTACAACTCTCTTGAGGGCCCTATTCTAAGCACCTGTTTCCACCAAACTGCTCTGAATTTTAACTCCTGCTGAACTCAGGAAGACAGATCAAATGGATTTTACACAAAGACTTTTGAAAAGAACATGAAGCCAGCATCATTAATGAAACAGAACAAAAACAGACACTGGAAATCCAATACATATACAGGGAGCATTGGCACAGTCGGCAGGTCAGGAGGAATCAGCAGGTGTACAGTGGATGCCATCTCGCCGGCCCTACACTCATCTCTGGAACATCTGAACAGTAATGACAATTACATCAGGCTGTTGTTTATTGACTACAGTTCTGCCTTCAGTTCTGTTATTCCCAGCAAACTTATCACCAACTTCCAGACCCAGAGAGTCAACGCCTCCTTCTGCAACTCCTTTCTTGACTTTCTGACCAAAAAAAAACATAATTAGTAAGGGCAGGCAGCAACACTTCCATCAGAATTAATCTAAATACTGCTACTCCACAAGGCTGCATCCTCAGTTTCCTATTTGATTCCCTGTTCACTCACAACTGCATAGCCCACTTCTACTCTAACTCAATGTACAAACTTGTATACCACTGTAGTATATTGCATCCCAAATAATGATTAGTTGGAGTAAGGGAGGAGGTAGATAGGTTAGTGACTTGGTGTCACAACAGCAATCTTTCTCTCAATGTCAACAAAGCAAAAGAGTTGGTCATTGACTTCAGAAGGGGGGTGGTGCACATGCTCCTGTCTATATCAATGGTTTTGAGTTTGAGAGGGTTGAGAACTTCAAGTTTCTAGGTGTGGACATGCCTGCCTTGTCTAACCACATTGATGCCATGCACAAGCAAATTCACCAATGACTCTACTTCCTTGGGAGGCTAAAAAAATTCAGCATATCTCTGTCAACTGTTACCAATTTGTATTGATGTACCATAGAAACATTCTGTCTGGATGTATAACAGCTTGTTATGGCAACTACTTTGCACATGACTGCAAGAAATTGTAGAGAGTTTTAGACATAGCTCAGCACATCAGAGAAACTAGCTTGCCTACTATGGCAAACACGAGGAAATCTGCAGATGTTGGAAATTCAAGCAACACACACAAATTGCAGGCCAGGCAGCATCTATAGGAAGAAACACTGTCGACGTTTATGGCCGAGACCCTTTGTCAGTCCTGAAGGGTCTTGGCCTGAAACGTCAACAGTGCTTCTTCCTATAGATGCTGCCTGGCCTGCTGTGTTCCACCAGCATTTTGTGTGTGTTGCCTGCCTACTATGGACTGTCTATATTTTTCGCTGCCTCCATAAAGCAGCCACCCACTCCGGGCATGTTTCTTCTTTCCTCTCCATCAGGCAGAAGGTAAAAAAAAAACCTAAAAGCACATACCACCAGGATCAAGGTCTGCTTCTATCCCACTGTTATCTGACATTTGAATAGACCTTTCATACAATCAGATAGACTCTTGGCCTCAGGATCTAACTCAGTACGATCTTGCAATTTATCATTTACCCAATGCTGCCTCTTTTTGGTAGCTTTTACATTTTATTCCACATTGTTATTATTTTACCGTATTGTAACCCAATGCACTGTGTAATGATTTAATCCATGTAAACAGAATGCAAGACGAGTTTTTCATCGTATCTTGGTATATATAAATATAATAAAACAGTACCAATTTCAATATCAATCTTTCAGGCCAAGAATCCAAAAGCAGAACAGGAAAGGCAAGAAAAGTATCAGGTTTGTGGCGGGGAGGCGTGACAAGAACAGAGGGGATGTCAGTGATATGGTGAAGGCCAGAGTTGTCACTATAATAAAAATGGTAGTGCCAGAAGAAGAAAAGAAAGAAATGAATTAAAATAAAGTATGGCTCCACCTGTGGAAAGTGGAAAGGTTGAAGCCGGTGTTTGTAAGTCCAGGTCCATGCCTGCTAGGGGTTGGAGCTGAAGGCCTGTCTTAGAGGTAAAGGACTGTGTATGTGCGCAGATGGGAGGGAGGAATGGGGCTTGTTTCTTGCTCGTTGTGTTCTGTGTTGTTCTGCCGAGCATTGTGGGACTGCTACGTTGGTGCCGGAATGTGCAACAACAACTGCGGGATGCACTATGCACACCCTCGAGTGTGTTGGTTGTTATTGCAAATGATGCATTTCACCGCATGTTTCAATGTACACTTGACAAATAATCTTGAATCTTGATGAAGACACAAGAGATGGAATCTGCAGCATTAATCAGACTGCTGGAGAACTCAGTGGCTCGGGCTGCATCCGTGAAAGGAAAGGAATGATTGATATACATCAGGAATGATCATGTTAAGGTAAGTAGCCAGTATAAAGAGATGAGACAGAAAGGTGAGACAGTGGGAGATAACGGGCAGATGGAGGGAGTAGCTATTAGAGACAGATGCTGGTGAGCGATAAATGGAAATAGATAGAAATAGATAAAGAAAAAAATGAAGCAGGTGACAGCCAGGCTCGTGATCGGATGTTGGTAGAGACAATGACTGATGGTTGCTAAGTACAAACTGAAATCCTAAATTGACTTAGTTCCATGATAAAAGTTGCTGGGATAAATGGTGCCAGTGAGAAGTGGCACTGAAATTAAGCTGTGTTGAAGATCACCTCCATTCTCACTTTTTAATATAAATATGCCGATATGAAACAGCATAATGAAAGGATGGAACGGATGGTGAGAAAATACCTCGGATAGGTCATTAAGTTTGGTGCTAACCAAAGCGCTGACCTAAATTGCGTAATTCTGTGTCTTAAAGTGCATTAGACCATAAGACATAAGAACAGTATTAGACCATTTGTCCCATGAAGTCTGCTCCACTGTTCCATCCCGGCTGATCTATTATCCCTATCAACCTGTGCCTGAAATATACTCAAAGACTTGGCCTGCACAGCCATCTGTGGCAAAAGATCCGCAGATTCACCTTTCCTCTGGCAAAATAAATTTTTCCTTATCTCTGCTCTAAGCGGATGACCCTCTATTCTGAAACTGTGCCCTCTGGTCTTAGACTCTCCACTATTAGAAACATTCTCTCTGCATCCACTCTATCAAAACTTTCAATATTCAATAGGCTTTGATTAGACTTCCCCCCCCCCCTTCTAAACTCAGCAAGTACTGACCCAGAGCCATCAAATGCTCCTCATAGGTTAACCCTTTCATTCTGGGGATCATTCTCGTGAGCCTCCTCTGAACCCTCTCTAATGCCAGTACACCTTTTCTTAGAAAAGGAGCCCAAAACTGCTCACAATACTCCAAGTGTGGTCTGAACAATGCCTTATAAAGCCTCAGCATTCCGTACTCACAAAATGAATGCTAGTATTGCATTCCTCACCATCAACTCAACCTGCAAGACAATCCTGCACAAAGACTCCCAAGTCCCTCTGCACCACGCACTTTATAATTTTCTCCCCATTTACAAAATAGTTCAGACCTTAATTCCTTCCGCCGAAGTTCATGGTGATGCACTTCCCTACATTATATTCCATCTGCTACTTCTATGCCAATTCCCCCAATATAAGCCCTTCTCCAGACATCCTGCTTCCTCAGTACCACCTCTCATTCCGCCCATCTTTGTATTGTCTGCAATTTTTGCCACAAAGCTATCAATTCCTTCATCCAAATTGTTGACATATAATGTGAAAAGAAGCAGTCACAACACCGAGCCTTCTAGCGCAGTACTAGTCACTGGCAGCCAACCAGAAAAGACCACCTTTATTCCCACTCTTTGCCTCCTGCCAATCAGCAAGTGCTCTATTCATGCTGGTAATTTTTCCTGTAATACCATGGGCTCTTTTCCTGTTAAGCAACCTCATGTGTGGCACCTTGCCAAAGGCCTTCTGAAAATCAAAATAAACAACATCCACTGACATTCCTTTGTCTATCCTGCCTGTTATTTCCTCAAAGAATTCCAACAGATTTGTCAGGCAAGATTTCCCCTGAAGGAAACCATGCTGACTTCGGCCTATTTTGTCATGTGCCTCTGAGTACCCTGAAACCACATGCTTAATTATAGACTCCAACACCTTCCCAACCATTGAAGTCAGGTTAACTGGCCTATAATTTCTGCCTTCTTCCTTTCTTAAAGAGCAGAGTAACATTTGCGATTCTCCAGTCCTCAAAAACCATTCCAGAAGCAAGTGATTCTTGAAAGGTGATTACTAATGCCTCCACATACTCTTCAGCTATCTCTTTCAGAACTCTGTATTCCACCTGGTCTTGGCAACTTATCTCCCTTCAGACTTTTGAGCTTCCTAAGCACCTTCTCCTTAGAAATAGCAACCACACTTACTTCTGTCCCCTGACAAACACATTTCTGGCATTCTGCTGGTGTCTTCCACAGCAAAGGCTGACGTTAAATACTTAAGTTCCTCCAGCATCTCTTTGTCTCCCATTACTACCTCTCCAGCGTCATATTCCAGCAGTCTAATATCTACTCTCGTCTCTCTTTTACACAATTATATATGTTTTGTATCCTCCTTTAAGTTATTGGCTATCTTAACTTCATATTTCATCGTTTCTCTCTTTATGACTTTTCTAGTTGCCTTCTGTTGGTTTTAAAAAGCTTCCCAATCCTCTACCTTCCCACTAATTTTTGCTTTATCATATGCCCTCTCTTTTGCTTTTATAGTACAGTAATGTAACAAAGAGACATAATGGAGAATACGCATACAGCTGGTAAGGGGGTCCAGAACATCAGCTTGTTAACTGAGCAGCAGAGCATTGTCGTTCAGGATTCTGAATCCATGTTTTTCTTTACATAAGGGTTTGGAAATTGAGTTATGTGTTGTGTCTTCTTTTTAAACAAGGAAATTTAAAATTAAACAGAAGCTTAACTAAGGACAAAGGAGTAATGAAACCAGATGGGCCAGTTTGTCACAGCTCGCTGTCCACTGTCGACTGATTCAATGGGAATTAATGGTCTCATCCAAAACCAATTAATGAGGATGGCCGCATTCATTTTGAGAGTGGTAACATATTTGTAAAGTTACACTTCTTTTAGGACTGCTCAGTGGTAGCTAAATCTATACTGCCAAGTCACATACAGGTGTAATTTATTGGCATAGTCCTTACAGTCAAGGGGAGAGGGAAAAGCCAGAGAACAAGAATGGGTTTTCAAAGCTGAGCTATGAAGCTGACCTGCATACAGAGAATTCGGAATTGGGATTCAGAAAGGTAACACAAGATAAAAACAAAGTATTCAGCCCATGAAATATGTAAGTTATGTGGTTTATTGCCTTTGCACACATTTTTGCAGAGAGTAAAGTGGTTTGTTGAAATATGCTTTGACTATAGTTCATTGCATGAAATATGAAACACCTTAAAGAGATATTCAAAAACATTCATTTATATTTTCTTCTTAGGCAGTCCTTCAAAGTCAAGGATGGCTTGTTTCCTCTCTTATTCTATGTTGGCTGATGAGGCCCACAGAATGTTCCACTGGATATGTTAGGTGAGGCAAATGCTGGATGGAGGTGTTCGATGAGGTAAATGGTGGGTAGTTTGGGAGGCGTTGTTGCCTTCACATTGTTGCCACTGATAATAAAACAAATAGCATAACTAAAATAACTGGGCTCAGAACACGTGCACTCTTATAACTCAAACGTATTTTTATTTTACTTGTGCACAAGGGGAACAGCATGTCCCCTGCAACCAGACTGTTCTGAAATCTGAACAGAAAACTGCTATTTTTATACAGAATTGGCTTAGCAGTTATGGATATTGACCATTTGGCAAATAGTCTGTGTTTGAATTCAAGATCAATTGCCATTCACGCTAGGTGTTAGAAGTTAACCGAAACTTCAAGATGATAACCGATGATATTTTGAAGTTGGTAAAGCAATTGTCCTTTAGTTGTTGGATGTATTTCACATCCTTCCATCATTCCTATCTGCTCTGTCTGCAGCACCCTGCTGTGTAAAGGGATGCTATGTTGTAGGAAGACATTTCTAGAAAAGTCTCACTGCAGAGGCCTCACACGTCTGGCCTGAGTACACATTGCCACAGTAATCCCAGCCTATCTGTCTACAATAGACAAGGTTGGCTCCAGCGGTCTCACTTCAAACTTCCCTTTTCTGGGTTTGACTACAGATTGCTGCAGTCATCCTTGGATGGATGTTGTTTTAATTCTTGCCTTACTGCAACTTCCACACCACCTGTCACTATTATACTCAGTGAGCGTCCACTTGGTAAGGAACTCTGATATGTGTGGTGACACGTTGCTCCTTCTCTATTTTGAGCAATAATTAGCCTGGCCTTCTCATCAAACAATGAGAATATCTTTGTTTTCAAACATCTTTCAATCATTTTTAATGCCCTCCTAGTAATTTCTGTCATGAGAGAGCTCTGAATTGAGTGCCTATTTTGGAAGTATGGTGTTTGGGCATGTGAACAATTAGGCCTACTCAAAAGAGCTGTTTGAGTACAATTACAGCCTCTGTGCCTGGGATCTTGACGTGGGAAAAAATGTTGATATAATTTCACTTTTCCTCCCAGTGGATTTGGAGGATTTTGTGGAAGCAGTGTTGTTCATGTCGCTCCAGTCCTTTGAGATGCCAGCTGTAGGTAGCCCGTGACTCTGAAGCATACAAGAGGACAATATCAAGGTGGATAGAAAAAGCTTTTTCAAGTATATAGAAAAATAAAAGAGAGATGAGAGTGGATATAGGACCGCTAAAAAATGAAATTGGAGAAATAATAATGGGGGACAAGGAGATGGCAAATGAACTAAATGAGTATTTTGCATCAGTCTTCACTATGGACAACACTACCAGTGTACCAGAGGTTGAAGGGTGTGAGGAAAGTGAAGTGAGGGTAGTTACTATTACAAGGGAGAAGATGCTCAAAAAGCTGGAAGACGTAAAGGTACATAAGTCACCCAGACCAGATGAACTGCTCCTAGGGTTCTGGAAGAGGTAGTGGTAGAGATTGTGGAGGCATTAGTAATGATTCTTCAAGAATAATTGGACTCTGGCATGGTTCTGGAGGACTGGAAAATTGCAGGTGTCACTCCACTCTTTGATAAAGGAGTGAGGCAACATAAAGGAAATTATAGACCAATTAGCCTGACCTCAGTGCTTGGGAAGATGTTGGAGTCAATTGTTAAGGATGAGGTTATAGAGTACTTGGTGTCACAGGACAAGATAGGACAAAATCAGCATGGTTTCCTTAAGGGAAAATCTTGCCTGACAAACCTGTTGGAATTCTTTGAAGAGATTAGAAGTAGGATAGATAAAAGGGATGCAGTGGATGTAGTATATTTGGATTCTCGGAAGGTCTTTGACAAGATACCACACATGAGACTCCTTACCAAGTTAAGAGCCAGTGATATTACAGGAAAGTTACTGGCATGGTTAGAGCACTGGCTGATTGGTAGGAGACAGAGAGTAGGAATAAAAGTATCCATTCCTGGTTGGCTGCCAATGAATAGTGGGTTCTGCAGGGGTCGGTGTTGGGACCACTTCTTTTTATGCTGTGTATCAATGATTTAGATGATGAAATAGATAGCTTTGTTGCCAAGTTTGCAAATGATACAAAGATTGGTGGAAGGGAAGGAAACAGGAAGACAGCAGAAGGACTTAGACAGATTAGGAGAAATGGGCAAGAGAGTGGCAAATGAAATACAGTGTTGGAAAATGCATTGTCATGCACTTTGGTAGAAGAAATATATGTGCAGACAATTTTCTAAACAGGGAGAAAATCCAAAAATCTGAGATGTAAAGGGATTTGGGAGTTTGTGTGCAGAACTGATTAGCTTGCAGGTTGAGTCAGTGGAGATGAAAGCAAGTGGAATGTTAGGATTAATTTCAAGAGATCTGGAACAGTGCTCCCCAACCACCAGGCTGCAGACCAGTGGTTGGGGACCACTGATCTAGAATACAAGAGCATGTATGTGATGCTGAGGCTTCATAAGGCAATGGTGAGGACTCACCTTGAGTATTGTGAACAGTTTTGGGCTCCTTATCTAAGAAAAGATGTGCTGGCATTGGAGATGGTTAAGAGAAGGTTCACAAGGATGATTCTGGGAATGAAAGTGTTATCATATGAGGAGCGTTTGATAGCTCTGGGTGTGTACTCGCTGAAATTCAAAAAGGATGAGAGGATAACTCATGAAACCACTCAAATATTGAAAGACTTGGACAGAGTAGATGAGGAAAGAATTTTTCCCGTGGTGGGGGAGTCTAGGACAAGAGCGTATAGGCTAAGGATAGAGGGGTGTCCATTTAAAACAGAGATGTGGAAAGAGTGGTGAATTTGTGGAATTTAGTACCACAGGCAGCTGTGGAGCCCGTCTCATTGGATGTATTTAAGGCAAAGGTTAATAGGTTCTTGATTGGCCACAGCATCAAAGGTTACAGGGAGAAAGCTGAGGAGTGAGGCTGAGGAGAGGAAATAAAGGATCAGCCATGATTGAATGGCAGAGCAGACTCAATGGGCCAAACAGCCCAATTCTGTTCCTATGTCATATGAACAAAGATCATTGTTGCCCAACAGACCATGAACTTAGGGCTGAGTTCGAAGTCTTGACGTTCAAACATTTATGCATATTTTCCATAACACTAGTATGCTCAAAAGCACTTGTAATCAATGAAGTCTTTTTGGAGCGTGGTCATTTTTGCAAAGTGGTAGCTAAACCAGCTATTGTAGTAAAGTCCCAAAGCATCAAAGCAATGAGAAGCAGAAAATCTTAATGGTCCTGTTCAGATGCTTTCGGCTGGCTTGAAGCATTTGGTGACATATGTGGGTCAGAGAAGGTCTACTAGTTAACAGTGATCCCTGTCCTCTTGTATGCTTCAGAGGTTTTGGACTACCTACAGCAGTCTAATTTTGTCTCATTGTCAAGCAGCAGCTCCTAGTATAACTGTAGACTTTGTCTTCAGTTAGTGTTAGTAGGAAGGAAAATTAGTTTGACATAAAATGATGCTGCTGGTTTGTTAAGACTTCTGTAATGTCTATTTCCAATCACAAGATGATTCCAATGTAGTTATGGGATCATAAACAGAATAACACTCAAAATCCAACATCTGGCTCACTTGTTAGTCTGGAATGTGAGCCATGGGTCCAGAGTGGAAGCAGGATATACTGCCAGAGGAAAGTATGAGGAACGCAGCTGGGGCCAGGATCGGGGGCTAGAATGCCAGGGCTCAGGAACATGGGTACACTTGCGGCCAAAGCTGATGTCCAAATGCTTGTATGTTTCTAGTTCCCTTTTAATTCAGTGGGTTTACTGGAAAATGCATTGTACTCCTGTGCAAAATGTTTAATAAAAAAGGTGGAATAGAAGTATGTTGGGATATTAATACGAGTAACATCCACTAATATGGAAAAATCATGTGCTTATGTAAAATCTGCTAATCCTGCTCTACCGAAGTCCCAATGGTGCAAAATATTATAGCTTTTCTGTAGTTAGATAGTGAGGAGCACTATAACGTGTCTAAAACCTGATGTACTGTACTTGGACCACTTCCATAAGTGGTCACCACTGCTACAGCCAAAAACTAACCAAGCTACACTCTAAACTAGTTTGCTTGCCCGTATCTATTTTCACAAAATGTTACGTAAATTTTTAATCAAGAGTTCATCTCAAGTTCCCTTAGCTCCAAATCAACCACATATATGGAGGCACAATTCTAAATATAGTCTGATAAAAAATATAATGTTAAATGCCATTTGGTATATAGTTATTGCATTGTGTTCAGGTGACAACCTGAATGCAAAATGCGCACCAAAATTGCACATTAGCCAATGTGATATTTTTCTTCAAGTTTCTGCTCCAACTCATTTGTCGATGGCCACATGTAAAATCATCCATGACCTAGCACAATCAGCAACATTTTGGAATGCAATTCTTGCTTATCTTGCATGTAATATTTTTCTTAATATATTTAATATATTTAATGCTGGTGTCATTTGGTTAACGCAAAAAAAGAGCATTTATAAGCAGAGTGTCGAGTCTTGCTCTGTTGTATAACCTAATATAGATTAGCAGAAGATGATTTTAAAAATTATTCAGAAATACTTATTCATGCAAGGTAGTTCCTAGGTAAATTAAATAACTTTCAATACTTCAAAGGGCGCCAGTTAATTTCCTTAGATGTAAAAAGGTTAATTCTAATACTTTCTGTAAATGTCCTCAGGCATTGGAGTGAGTTGCCCCAACACCACTCACTTGAAAGAGCACCGAGGAGTGGGGGACTTTTAAAAGAGAATACAAATTGAATTACAAAATGCTTCCAAAGATGGAAAAAGATGTAGAAGCAAAACCATAGACTGCACATGGACTAGCAATCAATAAAATAAAGTTACATTAAATATTTAAGTAATCTCTTATTAAGTTGTTCAAAATTAAATAAAGCCTGTTCAATAGACAAAACAAGTAACAGAAATATCAGAGTTCTTTGGATCTGATATATATCTGTCTCTCAAGTTGCATTGACTTTTCTTCTTCTCAACTCTTTGCCACTTCATATGTTTTCCTGATATCCAGGCCTTACTGCTATTCATTGCTTAGTAAAGCCTCAGTCTGTGGAATGAGGAGACACCATGCATCATGCTAGTGTAATTACCTGACCTTTGCTGAGGCATTTTTAGATGCTCCAAGCTTGATCACACTAATACTGTTCAGTACTCCATTCTATTAAGAAGATCATGCAGCGTTACTCAAAAAAGGTGTCCTTACCAACAAATCCCTCAAGTAATATTAAATAAACACATTATCCATCTATTCTCACTGTGAAATTTATGGCATCTTCTTTTGTGCAATTTTAATTCTTCATTGTCTTAATCACAACATTTCAACAACAATTCAATATCAAATATTCCAAAATCAATCTATTCAATATAAAGTGCTTTGGCACATCTTGATTCTGTGAGAAGTGCTATGGCCTTTCCTTCTTGGCTAAAGCAAAAAGCTGCTGATGCTGAAATTCTGAAAATAAGCAGAAGAAATTCAGGGAATATTCAGGTCAGGCAGTCGTCATGGAGAAGGACGCAGAACAAATGTTTCAAGTCAACGACTTTACAGAGAAGCTCCCTTTAAAAAAAAAGTAGCAAAGAAAGTGGTGAGAGAGAAGGTTTGAATAGATTGAAAGAAAAATACAAGAATGCTTTAAATATCCTATCAAACAACAGACATAGTCTGAAGTTCCCAAAGTAACACATCTATTCAGATGAAATCAGTGGGTTTAAGTTCAGCCAAGTTTAGGAGGGTGGTGGGGGTGGGGGGTGGTCATGTTTGGGAGCTATTTGGGCTACTGCTCAAAAATTCTCACAGGCTAGCATCTTGAAGGTTGCAGATATAGAAGGATTGGATGTCCATAGTGTAAAAGAAACAGTGGGAGCCTCAACATTGGGGATTGTTAAAGGGACAAAGAGCATCAGAAGTTTAATAGGTGAAGGTGCAAAGAGACTGGGTGGGAGGTGTAAGAATACAATCAAAATGTGAAGAAACTATTTTGGTGGGACAAGAATAGACTGAAAAGATGGGTCTAGTGGAAGAATACTGCTAGTAGACTTTAGAGGAAAAGTAGGGTTGGTTCTGTGTGGTTGATGGATCATAAGATTGGAGACTGTGGAGAGAAAATCTCCATAGGAAATTAGATGAGCAACGATGTGAGAAACAAAAGGTATATGTTTCATTGTGAGTTCACAATCCAATGAGAGGTACAAGGAAGTGTCACTGAGCCCCTACTTGCTTGAAACCATGGTATGTCATGTAAGAATAGCACTGCCCTTGTCAGCAGGTTTGGTGACAATGTTGGGGTTAGATCACTATATGTTTGGAGGGAAATAAATTAGAAAGATAAGCAAGGAGGGAAAATGGAGATGGAAGAGTCAGCTCTCAGGCGGTAGAAGACTAGGAAGGTCCCAGTTTAATTGGAAACTCTGAAGAGAAGAGAAAGTGTTGACAGAATGCGCTGAAAACACCTGGCAAAGGGATGGACAAGAGGGACAAGGCAGCAAAAGGAAAGCTCAGTATCATCCCAGCATTGGGAGATGGGGTCAAACAGCGATGGATATCCTCTTCCTTTCATTCAATGTGATCCTTGGTGGTAGTTGCTCTTTGTTGCGAAGATTTGTCATCTACAGTGGTTTCACCACGTATTCCTTATCTCCAGAGGGTCTGCCATCTGTCATTCTTTCTCCTTCAAAGAATCACGTCATGTTTGATTATCTCAAACTAAATTACCTGGGAAGCAGGTGTTGATGCATATTATTTTCTGGTGGAAGTTGAATGCAATTTGTATGTTGAAGGAATAAGATTGTGCTTTATCCACATAAATATTCAATTCATTTGTGGTTTGTCAAAGAAAGATATCAGAAATAAAGGAAAGGTTATACATTATTTCTAAATCAATGATTCACTGTTTCTTGAAATCACCAATGCAAATAAACATTAATTACCTCTATTCTTTATTGTTGATGATGAAGAATAGAGGCAATTAAGATTTACCTGTATTAGTGACTTCACTAAAAAGTGCATTACTGACTTAGGAATTTAATATAATGTGAGTAAATAGAATACCTTTTCAAACTACACATAGGGATTCAAGGATAAGAAGATTGTGGGTTTCTGGACTGTTCACAGCCAGCTTTAGTCCAGTGTAAATCTGTGTTGGTAAAGGAGCCAGACAGTATAACTCAGTCAATCTTCGCTACTCAGCCAAAGCTTCATTGTTTATTGACCCTCCATCACAACAGATTAGAAAACTCCGATGAAGTCAATCTATTTCTTCAGTGTTTTTCTCTGTAATTAGTCTGTCTCCTGTGCCTTCTGCTCCCCTGGGCCTTGTGACTTCTATCTTCTCTGTGTTGTGATATGAAATACCTGCCCATGTACACTTCACTGCTGGCTGAACAATGGTGTGTGATTCCACAGTAGGACAGATCATCACATGAACACAGTTCTTAAAAACACAATGGCAAACTTATTAAGTTCTTTCTTTTAGTTTGTATGTCTTGGCCACATTTGGAACAGGGAAGGGTTGATCTTTGGTTACATCTGTCCTGCTGTTTTTCCACACCATTTTTCCAGCTGGCCTTACTTCTTACACCACATCCAAGAAAAGTGGTTAGTGGTGCTCATGCAGGTAAACTCGCCAATCCCTCTCCTTACCTAGCAAGCCAACTTGTTTTCAGGATCCATCTGCCCTGATGGCAAAAAAGAAACCGTTCTTCTCACTCTGACTTCTACACCACCATAATTCTCAGCACTATCGTTGACAGCTTATTGCCATTGTTGGGGTTAGTTCTCAATGAGTAAACAAGACAGATCCTGAGAACTTTCTCGTGACTTGTATTGATTGAGTGACCACCACAAAGGCAAGAATTTAGCCAGAATAGAATATAGCATTGACTCAAGGAGTGAACATCTCACTACAGGTGGATCTCTGGTTAACCTACTAGACTCTGGACTCTGAAAATAGCAGGTATCTTAAATGAGCAGTCGACATTTCAGGCCGAAATCCTTTGGCAGGACTGGAGAAAAAAAGCTGAGGAGTAGATTTGAAAGGTGGGGGAGGAGAAAGAAAACACCATGTGATTGGTGAAATTTGGAGGGGCAGGGATGAAGCAAAGAGCTTGGTGAAAGAGACAGAAGGCCATGGAAGAAAGAAGAAAGGGGGAGAAAAGCACCAGAGGGAGGCGATGGGTGGGCAAGAAGATAACATGAGAGAGAGAGAAGGGGATGGGAAATGGTGGAGGCACTACTGGAAGTTTGAGAAATTGATGTCCATGCCATCAGGTTTGAGGCTACCCAAACAGAATATAAGGTGTTGTTCCACTAGCCCTGCAGAAGGGTTTTGGCCCAAAACGTCAACAGTACTTTTTTCCATAGATGCTGCCTGGCCTGCTTAGTTCCTCCAGCATTTTATGTGTCTTGCTCAGACTTCCAGCACCTGCAGATTTTCTCTTGTTAGGTATCTTAAATGATGTATGAATCGGTTGATATTTATCCTGCACTGAGGCCTGAGAATTAAAATACAGGTTTTCTGGCACATAGGGCATGTTTTTGTCTTCTTTATTTTTTGGGGATTAAAAAATAAATACTGACCTTACCAGTGATAAAAGTAAGTAAATAACAATCAAGACAAAGGTGAATACATAGACATGCAGCCCAGAGCAGATGGAGCACTCCAACTTAAAATAAAACACCAAGATCTTTAGTGTATGAGATACTGATAGCCTAGACCTGCCTATCTTAACTTTTTAGCCCAGGAGGAATCCTTGAAATATTTTCAGGTCTTCAGAAACCCCTGCATAAAAATTATTATATCTACAGTTCATGGTATGCTAGCATGATCAGAGTGTTGTCGATATAATAATCCAAAAATAATTGTCAATGCTCTTTTGAGTAGAGAGTGAATTTATAGCCAACCCTTCTTGAAAAGAACAGGTAATTAAGCTTAGCTTACCTTACTGGAAATTAATCTCTTTCTTGCCCTTTCATAAATTTTAAAAACTCATAAGGCAAGCATTATAAACTTCTGTTAAATAACTGGCTTAAGCCAAAATGGGATTTAATTTTTCTAAAGGTAGACTCGGTAGATTTAATTTAAATAAAGGCTGTAAATTGATTTTAAGTAATGCTATTTACAACATGAAAATTTATTGACAATGTTGAATAATAAAGTTACTAAAAACCATAAGCCAAAGCAATATGAATGAAAATGTAGCCCAAGACACAATCTTACACAAGACCTAACATTTTCCTACTATATGACATGGTCAGTCTCAAATATAGGCCTGTCACGTGAAACCTGGGCTTGTTCCTTGCCACAGACTAGAAACAATGGAATAAACAACATGGATCAGTGGTCCATGTAAAACCCATCAATAAGTAGCTTTCATTGTAAAGATGGACTTTTTTGTGTCCATTGTTACACTAGAGCAGTGAAATGACTCAGAAGATTATAATTCTTCATCAATACCCTTATCAGAATTGTCCGTAGGCCTAGAGCTGGAATCCTCATTGTTCAACTTACACCTCCTCTTCAAAAGTCAGCACAGTGGACCATCTTTAGAATGAAAATTTCCCTGCAATTTTCTACTACATCGTCACGGTTTGTTCACTCCTGTAAGTCAGTCAGCGGCACATAAGGAGAAGTTGGGGGAGGAAATTTGAGAGGGAGAGGCTGACATCACAGCCCAAGTTGGGTGAGTCCATTTATTGCTCAGAAAACGCACTTCACACTCCTCATTAGCCTACCATCCTCCCCTCCATGCAATACAACTCTCACCAATTATCAACGGCCCGGACTACCTCGCATCAAAAACTGAGAATGGACCCAACCAAACAAATACAGTCCTGCTGCACACTGCCATCCATGGCTGAGAGATCACTAACAAGATTGCTAATGTGGTCACTGCCCACCACTGCTAGCGCTAACATCATGCACCACGTGAAGTTCAAAATCGATGTTTTTTTTAATCACAATCTCTCGCAGAACCCCTAGTGACTTCTTCATTTGAGAAACCCTGGCCTAGATGTTACCATTATTAATTGATTTAAATACCAGGCCAGATAGATTTAAAAAGGCAGGGTGTTGGGACCAGGGATGAGGGTCAGACTGGTTCTCCTAACTACTCCGTGTAGTTTACTCGGCTTAACAGAGGGTGAACTGAGGGTGAGCCTGTGGCTTGCTGGCTACTCTGGGCTCCATGACGTTTACTTGGCTCTGCTTGAACTGAGGCTGAGGTTGTGGCCTGCTCCAACTGCTCCAGCCTTCGTGTCTATGGGCTCATGTTTCTTCTGATTGCTATTTGCCTACTTTCATTGTTTGCACAATTTGTTTTTTTTCTCTCTCTGCATATTAGGTATTTGACAGTCTTCTTTTTTAATGGGTGCATTTGGGTGTCTTTGTTTTGTGGCTGCCAGTTAGGAGACAAATTTCAAGGTTGTATAATATATGTATACTTTGATAATAAATGTTCTTTGAACTTTGAATACCCAAAATTATGAATGGTTTCTGTGTCCTTCACATTTAAAGCTTTAAAAAAATACATTTATTTGTTCATATAACTTGGTTAGTTGTGCCAGGAATCAATGTCACTTAACATTATCTTTAATGTGCTTGTGCTGTCATTTATTGGTTGGTGATAGCTGTCTGCTGAAACCTCCATTTTAGGTGGCTAAATATATTTCTTAATGTTTCTTAGAAAGAGAATTGAAGATTTACTAATTAATGCACAAAAATGTAAATGGACAATAGGCTCCTGCATTAATATATTCCCTGAGTTAATCTTTGCAGCTACACTGAGATCAGCTTTCATTTAATGTTGTGATATATTCATAGACAGCTTTTGATCTCATAATGTTAACATGGGTACCATCAATATATAATTCTGGGCTTTGGAATTGTGGCTATGGGTTTAATTGATAGTTAAGATTTTTATTAGAATAAATAGAACATTTGCACTTATTTCATCATCCCACTAACTCTCTCACATTCTCTGACACAAAGAGGGGAACGTGCAGTTTACCACCGGCCAAAATATCACCTGAAGTTTGCTGAGGAACTATATGCGATATGATTGGCTTTACTAGTGAGGTGTCACATACTTCCATCATCTGTTTGAGCAGCAATCGTGGCCCAGTGCCAGGTCACACTAGTCTTTGGCTGATGCTCTGGAAATTTATTTTTAGGTCATCCTGTTCTGTGGAAGGTAGAATTAGTGACATTAGCGAACCTGTGGTGCCTCTTTACATCATGCAGGTGATTAACATGCTTCTCTTCAAAACCAGCGGCTTTGGCATAGTCCTCAGGGAGTGTATGGAACAGAAAGGAAAGGATAGAGACTATCACCAGATCACAGGCTTTAACCCCATGTAGATTATTATCTACTGCTCACACTGAGACTAAGGTGCTTCAACACAGGAAGCCAACCAGCCTGTCTTTGAATATAAGAAATGCGGGCAGGAGTAAGCCATCTGGCTCCTTGTGCCTGGTCTGTCGCACAGTAAGATCATGAATGATCTTTCATCTCAACACCATTTTCCGATCCTAACCCCATATCCCATAGAATCATAATGTACATTTGATGCTTCTCTAATCTGGAAACCGGTTAGCAAAGCTAACAAAATTACTCTACTTGCACCATCTAAGAGATGACCCTAAGTAAATTAATCTTTTCATAAGTGTCTTTATCCTTCGAATCGGAATGTATTTTCCTTTCCACCTGCAGCAGCCTTCCCTTATGTATTGACAGCCGTATCCACCGGCATCTGCCACACCCACTGACTGTATCTGCAGATGTGCACTAATACCTGTAAATGTAAAAGCCTTCCTCAGTATCTGCAACAGCCTCCTCTGAATAGGTTATACCCCTCCATGTTAGGCTGTAGCATCACCTCCTTACATCTTCAGTAGTCTCCCTCATGAACAGAACCTCTTCCCCAATTATGCTCACAAAAGATCCTATATGTATCTTGCAACATCTGTTATAGCCATCCCCATATCTCTGGCTAGCTCCTCTTGCATCTATCCAAATCTAATATAGATCTGACATTAATAAGACCATAAGAAGCAGGTGCAGAATTAGGCCATTCAGCCCATTGAGTCTGCTCCACCATTTCATCATGGCTGATCCATTTTCCCTCTCGGCTTATATCTCCTGCCTTCTCCCCATATCGCTTCACGCCTGACTTATCAATGTCTGCCTCAAGTATACCTGAAGACTTGACCTTCACATCTGCCTGTGGCAATAAATTCCACAGATACACCACTCTCTGGCTAAAGAAATTTCTCCTCATGTCCATTCCGAAAGGACACCCCTCTATTCTGAGGCTGCATCCTCTAGTCTTAGACTGTCCTGTCAAAGGAAACATGCTCTCCATCTCCACTCTATCAAGGCCTTCCAATATGTTTCAATTAGGCCACCCCTCATTCTTCTGAATTCCAATAGTACAGACCCAGAGCCATCAAATGCTGTTCATATGATAAACCTTTCAATGCCGAAATCATTTCCGTGAATCTCATCTGACAACTCTCCAATGTCAGCAAATCCTTTCTAAGATAAGGGGCCCAAAACTGCTCACAATATTCCAAAGCAGACCTCACCAGTGTTTTATAAAGCTTCAACATTACATCCTTGCTTTTATATTTTAGTTCTCTTGAAATGAATGCTAACATCACATTGCCTTCCTCACCACTGACTCAGCCTGCAAAATAACCTTCGGGAAATTCTACACAAAGACTCCCAAGTCCCTTTACACCACATATTTTTTTGATTTTTCTCTCCATTTAGAAAATAATCTATTATTTTATTTCTTTCAACAAGTTCATGACTATACACTTCCCAACACTATAATTCCATCTGACACTTCCTTGTCCATTCTTCTAATCTGTCTAGGTCTTCCTGTAGCCTTTCTACTTCCTCAAACTTCATATCATACACAAACTTTGTAACAAAGCAATCAATTCCATCATCGAAGTCACTGGCATGTAACATAAACAGAAGTAGTCCTAACATAGACCCCTGTGGAATACCACTAATCACTGACAGCCAACCAGAAAAGGTTCCCTTTATTCCCACTCTTTGCCTCCTGCCAATCAGCCACTGCTTTATCTATACTAGTATCTTTCCTGTAACAGCAAGGGCTCTTAACTTGTTAAGCAGCCTCATGATTGGCACCTTATCAAAGGCCTTCTAAAACTACAAGCACACAACATAAACTGACTCCCCTTTGTCTATCCTGCTTGTTATTTCTTCAAAGAATTCCAACAGATTTGTCAGGTAAGGTTTTCCTCTGAGGAAATCATGCTGAAAATGGCCTATTTTATTATGTACCTCCAGGTACCCCCAAACCACATCTTTACAATAGACTCCAACATTTTCTCAACCACTGAGGTCAGATAAACTGGGCAGTAATTTAATTTCTTCTGCCTCTCTCCCTTCCTGAAGTGTGAAGTGACATTTCTAATTTTCCAGTCTTCCAGAACCATTCCAGAATGTAGTGATGCTTGAAGGATCAAGTATTCAGTTCATCTGCCATTTCCTTGCCCCCATTTCTACCTCTCCAGCATCATTTTCCAGCAGTCCACTTTCGCCTCACATTTACACTTTATATCTCTGAAGTAACTTTTGGTATCATCTTTAATATGTTGCATTCCATCTTTTCTTTCTTAATGCCATTTTTAGTTACATACCTTCTGTTGGTTTTTAAAAGCTTCCCAGTCCTAAACCTGCCTGCTAATTTTTGCTCTATCATATGCCTTTTCTTTGGCTTTTACGTTGGCTTTGAATTATCTTGTTAGCCATGGTTGTGTCATCTTGCCTTTAGAATACTTCTTCCTCTTTGGCATGTATATATCCTGTGGCTTCTGAATTGCTTCCAGAAATTCCAGCCTTTGGTGCTCTGCCATCATCTTTACCAATTAATTTTGGCTGACTCTTCTCTCATGTCTCTGTAATTCTTTTACTCTACTGTAATACTGTTCCACTGACTTTAGCTTCTCCTTTTCAAATTGCATGGTGAATTCTGTCTTATTATGATCACTTTCCCCTAAGTGTTCATTTACCTTAGACTCTCTAATCAATTCTGGTTCATTACATAACATCCAATCCAGAATAGATAATCCTCCAGTGGTTCAACCACAAGCCATCCTTAGGCATTCTAGAAATTCCCCCTCTTGAAATCGAGCACCAGCCTAATTTTCCCAATCTACCTGCATAATGAAATACTAAAATTCCCCATGACTATTGTAATATTGTCCTTTTGGCATGCATTTTCTATTTCCCGTTTGTAATTTGTAGAACACATAATTACAACTGTTGTGGGGGGGGGGGGGGGAATCAGTATGTAACTCCAATCAGGGTCTCTTTACCCTTACAATTCCTTAGTTCTAACTATAGTGATTCAATGCCTTCCGACCCTATATTTTGGACACAAGATATAGATATTAATGTAAGTCCACAATGGGTTAACCTCCTTCTAAAGATCTGATTTTATTTTTACCAACAGAGCCACACCACCCTGCCTGTCCTTTCAATATAATGTGTATCCTTGCATGTAAAACTCCCAGCTATAATCTTCTTTCAGCCATGATTCAGTGACACCCACAACATCATATGTGCCAATCTGTAACTGTGCTACAAATTCATCTACCTTATTCTGTATACTGCATGCATTCAAATATAACACCTTCAGTCCTATATTCACCCTTTTTGATTTTGTCTGTCTTTTACATTGCAACTCATCCTGTTGACCGCAGTTTTGCCTTATCTTCAGCCTCTGCTTGCTAAGAGTCTCATTACACATTGCCTCTGTTTGTAAAACAACTATTTCATCCTCAGCACTATCACTCTGGCTCCACTCCCCCTGCCAAATTAGTTTAAACCTTCCCGATCAACTCTCGCAAACCTGCCCACAAGGATATTGGTCTCCCTCAGCTTTATGTGTAACCCTTCCCTTTTTACAGGTTGTACCTACCCCAGAAGAAATCCCAATGATCCAAAAATCTGAACCGCTGCCCCCTACACCAGTTCCTCAGCCATGCAGTCGCCTGCCAATTCATCCTATTCTTACCTTCACTGACGTGTGGCACAGGCAACAATCCAGAGATTACTACCTTGGATGTCCCCTTGGCAATGCCATGGACCCAATTCAAAACATCCGAGACCCTAGCACCAGGGAGGCAGATGTCCTGTTGTCTCTATCATACTCACAGAATCTCTTCTCTGTTCCTCTGACTGTGGAACTTCTTGCCACATCTGCAGTTCACTTCACCTCACTAATCTTCTGAGCCACAGCTCAGACAGTGTGCCAGAGACCTGGTCACTATGGCTCCCCCTAGCAGGTAATTCCTCTCAACAGTATCTTGTGTTATCATTATTATTGAGGGGAATAACCAAAGGTGTACCCCATACTGGCTGTGTATTCTCCTTCCTTCCCCTGACAGTCACCCAGTTACCTGTCTCCTGCAGCCTAGGGTTGACTATCTCCCTGTAGCCCCTGTCCATCACCTCCTCATTCTCCCGTATGAGCCAAGATCATCAAGCTGCAGCTCCAGTTCCTTAATACGTTCTCTGACAAGCTGCATCCCAGTGTACCTGGTGCAGATGTGTTTATCAGGGAGAATGGAGGTCTCCCAGACTTCCCACAACCCACGCACAGAACAAAACACTGCCCCTGGAACCATTCTCACTATGCGACTATACCCTAATGAACTAAGAACAAAAAGAGAGATTTGCCAAGTACTTTACCCTGCCCAAACCTGATGAGCCTAAGCCACTCCAAGCGCTGACCCACTCATGATAATGGCCACTCCGCTTGTGCATGTGTTATTTTTATTTGCCCTTTCTAATGAATCCCACTCGGTGACTAGCCACAGTCCAAATCCAAGCAACTGCCACAAAGTTCTCGCTTTGATACCAATAACATGCAAGAAACAAACTGCTAAAGAAACTCAATAGATCAAGCTATATCTGTGGATGAAAAGGAATTGGTGACGTTTCATATATTAGGACAGAGAAGACAGTCCATTCTCAGTCCTAGTTCAGGGTTTCAACCTGAATTGTCAGCAATACCTTTCCTCAACCTTCTGAGTTCCTCCAGCAAATTGTTTGTTGCTCCAGATTACAGCATCTACATTCTCCTTGAGTCCAAGGAAGAGCCCTAACAACTAGCCATCCAGTAACAATAGATGTTCCTGTCTACTGATGTTGGAATCGGGAGCAAAATGAAAACAATCAGAGGAACTATGGGAGTCCAGCAACCCTGTGGAGGCAAAAGAATCATCGATATGTTTGATCAAGTCCCTGCGTCATGACTGAGAGTATAAGGAGAAGATAGCCAGTGTAAAAAAGTGAGAAGGAGAGATGAGAATGGGACTGGTAGGTGCTAAGCGGATCCAGGGAGAGAAGGGGATAATGAGCAGATGGAGCCAGATGTGAAAAGGTGGATTTAACAGATGAGGGAAAAAAGCAGATGGAGCTAGGTGGTGGGACGGGAGGGCAGGAAGGAGATACCTGATAGAGGATGATAAGTGGGTACAAAGCTGTCACTGCTGGAATCTAATTAGAAGATATTAAGAGAAAGATAAAGGGAGGTGGAATCAGATGGGACAAGGAACCATTTTGTTGTAGTTAGTCATGGAGTTGTAATGAAGTACAGCACAGAAACAGGCCCTTTGGCCCTTCTAGTCCATGCCAAAACTATTTAAATTGCCGACCTCCAATGACATACACCAAGACCATCACCCCACATATTCCTACCATCCATGTAGCTATCGAAACTTCTCTTAAAAGTTGTAATTGAGCTCTCATGGACCACTTGTGCTGGCAGCTCATTCCACACTCCTCTCCACACAGTTAGACAGGATGAAAATAGGAGAGTGTATAATTATAATGTCCAGTCATAGTGATGCAATTGAGCTCGCTAGGCAGTCAATTGTAAGAAAGTCAGCAAGCCAAGAATTTAAATGCAAGCACTAAAACTCTTTTAATAAAAATTATAGTGTGAAATGAAGATAAGAACATATATACATAATATTAATGTAAAGCTGAAATATCATAGCCAAGTTCCATAATAAAAGAATTTTTTATTTTCAAATTCACCTTAGATTGATTAATTAAGTTCAAATATTTATTTGAAAATATTGCAAACCAAAAATTACAATTAGCTTGTATCAAAATGTTTCTGATGTTCCGAAAGTTTGTTAGCCTGTATTAATGATTTAGTTTGCCTTTAAAAACTTGCAAACAGCGCACCCAGTGGGGAAACGAGGAGCACCCAAAGTTCTTTTTTAGTTTTCCAGAAAGTATTGTGTGTTTCACGGTGTAACAGTTAGTAGTGACAGCTTTACCGCATTATTACCACGACATGTGACGTTTTGTCGTTAGCCCAAGAAGAGAACGCATCTTCCAGAGCTTACCATTATCCCAATTCTGCTTTCCTGTGCTTTCTCCACTTTCACTTCGGCTAAGCCTTTAGTAGTCAGGAATTTTCCCCCCACTCTACTTCTTTCTTAACAGCCTTTGTGAACTAACTTTTATTCAATCTTCCTCCATCTCTGTCGGTGTCTCCTTCCACTATTATATGAAAACATCTCTATAATAAACCTTGGTTATTTATTATGATTGCACATTGCATGTTTAGATGGAGACGTAAAGATTTTTACTCCTCGTGTATGTGAAGGATGTAAGAAATAAAGTCACTTCAATTCAAAAACATCACGGCAATAGTTCCTCCAGCACATTATATCTGTTAAATAAAACTTAGTTGTATTTTTCATGATTATAGTGACGTTGGTAATGGAAATTTTAAAATGAAGCATCCGTTGTCCTTTCTTCGCCGTCTGGAAACACGATATCCGGAAGACCATTAGATTCCTTCTTCAAACCAAAGATGTCCTACAGCGTTTATACTGTAGGCCATGCAATCGTGCGCTTCATAATACCTCGCAGCAACCAGTGGCCCAAATCAAAGACAGGCCTCATCACTTTAAAGACT
Source organism: Hemitrygon akajei (assembly GCF_048418815.1). NCBI lineage: Eukaryota > Metazoa > Chordata > Chondrichthyes > Myliobatiformes > Dasyatidae > Hemitrygon > Hemitrygon akajei. The sequence continues at coordinate 157,645,712 of NC_133128.1, forward strand.
GGCTGTCTCGTGTTTCATTCTTCCCGCAGCAGAAGAGTGCGAGCCAGGTAGCATTTCATCCAGGGATAACCGGTGCTCAATACGTGCAAAGATTGAAATGGACCTGGTTCTTCATTTACAGGTGCATTCAACTTCGGCGCAACAACTTCAAGAAAAAAAAGTCTAGGCGAAGTAGAATCTGGTAACTGAACAGTACTGCTGAACGGGTGCAGATGAGTAAAATAAAATCCTCTGGATATACACATACATTCATAAATATTTATATTCTCTGGACCATAATTTGATATATATGTGTATATATTAACTACATTGCCTCATGATACGGAAACCTCTTCAGTTACCGATTAACAAATCTTTTTAGAGATTTATGTGTGATATGCATTGCAAACCAGTTTAAAGTCACTTAACGTCCTTTTTTTTTTTGACGTTCAGACCTGATCATCTTGTTAGCAATTTCCATCGTGATAGAGCTCGCTAGCTCAAGGTCTGCACTCAGACAATATTCCAGATAGTCACGTCAAAGCTCGCTGGATTTAGGGTATATACAATGTTGCAGTTCCTAATGCTCGGCTTCACGATTTCCAAAGACGTTTTCGGATACTGAACTAAGACGACGTGGAAAATAAATTGATGTTTTCCTGCGCTGATGAGGTCAGCCAAAATAACGCTTGTAAAACTCTAGAGACAGCTACAGAAAAAAAAAAGTTAATTCCGTCATTAAAAAATCAAACACATCTGTAGCGCTTTATTGTTGCCGGTCTTTTTCTGTAATTGGATATGTTTCAAAGTGTCGAGGTACTGAAAACAAAGCTCATTTGCTGCACATATGGTCACTGAATGCCTTGGAGCATTGAAACTGAATGTTAAAGGAAGTTGATGCTTTTTCGGGGTCTGGAGGTAGAACCGGTGCTTGAGTCTTTACAATTAGCAGGATTAAAGTATAGGCTGGCGAAAATAATCGCTATCTTTCGTGGAATGGCTGAGTGGATAACGTGTTTGTAATTATATCCTTCGAATGAGAAAGGCTGTAGCATTCGTTCCTTGGACTGAGAGGATTGGGGTTATAAGAGGGTTCCCGAGGACTGGGGCTATAAGAGGGTTCCCGAGGATTGGGGCTATAAGAGGGTTCCCGAGGACTGGGGCTATAAGAGGGTTCCCGAAGATTGGGGCTATAAGAGGGTTCCCGAGGACTGGGGCTATAAGAGGGTTCCCGAGGACTGGGGCTATGAGGGTTCCCGAGGATTGGGGCTATAAGAGGGTTCCCGAGGACTGGGGCTATAAGAGGGTTCTCGAGGATTTGGGCTATAAGAGGGTTCCCGAGGACTGGGGCTATAAGGGGGTTCCCGAGGATTGGGGCTATAAGGGGGTTCACTCTCACTTCCCGAGTTTTTTCACCGAATTCATTCGCTTATTTCGACCTATTAGGCACCCAGATTTCGATTAATATTTTGAAAGGTGTATTAAACTAATGTTTTTAACTTCGCTTCTGCATAATACGGAGTTGGATTCAAGTATTATTTCAATACTGAAACATACCTCTGGGGGGGTTACTTCATTGCAGCTCTGAATTGGCGCTACACTGTCCGAGGTTCAACTGAGATGCCATCTCATTCCCAAAAATATTTCTGATTCTACTCAAATAATGACATAGCAGTGGTTGGGGTGTATTCCTAGGGGTATTTCTTATCTTCCTAAGATCCCTCAGTCAATGATTGTCATCTCCGGTGCCCTGTCCGTAGAATGTCCCTTTCGTTTACCCTGCTTTACGACTCTAATGCGAAAACAGCGCAAAACGCGGCGGGATCTATAAGATGCATAATATAAATGCAAGATTTTCCTTTATTAGTTACCTGTCCGTTTTGTAGTTGTTAAAAGCAAACTGGCTCTTGCTGGTAACTTTTATGGTTAACACTGTCGAACAGTGCAGTTTGACTTTCAGGATTCCCTTCGAACAGTAATGTTTTATTTTCCCCATAATACCGACAACAGTCCTCAAAATGCTATATTTTATCTGGATTTTAAATGACTTATTGTTTCTCATCTAAAGCATGGCCTACACAAATCATTTACTGTGTGACTTGATTTGCATCCAAAAGATTTTTAATAATGAATGGTGCCGTTTCTACAGATACTGACTAAATTGACTGCTTTCAGCAATTTTACCTGTCTGTTAAAATTTTCAAACAGCGGCAGTGTTTTTGTTTGTTTTAAATATACCCTTTTCGTCTTGTAAGTTGTACAGATCTCAAATGTCCCTGACACGTTGTAATGAGAAAATCGTATCCGATAATTCCGATTTGATACTCTCTTTCGCATCTACAATGTATGAACCTTGCTCCGCAACAGGCAGGCGCTGCGTGGTCTTCGTACACACTCTCGCAGTGTCTCAGTAAGTTGCTGTCGGATATCCCTACTCGCGGGCAATGAATAGAACTAGTAACGGTTTTCCTTTGCTCCGAGTCGGGAGTTTTTCACGCCAATGAGATGAGAAAGGATTTAGCTCTAGCGTGATTTTTCATCCAGATGTTAGCTTTTCCTCTTTCCTCTCCATTCACTGGGCATGGAGTGGAGCTCGACTCTGCCCTCAACGATGGACTGGTTCGGAGCAGGCAACCCCACTACCTTCCCAACAACCCTTGTCGACTATTTAATTCCTTTGTCACATTGTACTTACCATCATGGGAAAAGCGTTGATGAATGTGATTGTGGATGAGTGTAAGTTTTATCGATAGCAAATAATTGTCAAGCATGTAGCTCCTGCAATATAAGTTCTACTTTGCAGCTGTGGTTTGATGAGGCAAATCCTAGTTTCAGAGGAGTGGAGATAACGAATCCTTCTTTGTGGCTATTTAGAGCAGTGAAAACAGCAGAAAGAAAGTGTTGTGAGATTGGCGGCTGTGATTTCTCATTAGAACTATAACTATATGTTTTAATGTATTTCATTTCTCAGGACCTGGATGTCACTGGAAAGCCAACTTGTTCCTAAATTCCCCTAAATTGAGTGGCAGATCAAAAGAAGAGGGCTGATTTCATCCCCTGAGGTTTATTGAACCCACATTAAAAATGTTGGGTTCATTTTTTAATTCAAATTATTAACTGAATTTATATCCCACAGCTAATAGGCTGTGATTTGAACTCAAATCTCAGGAGTGTTGTTCAAGGCCTCTGCATTACTAATCCAGTAATACGCCATCGTGGTGTTCTGGCTGCAAAAGATGTTGTGAATTTACAAAGCAGAACATGAAAGGTACTATTAAAGTACAGGCCTTTGTCTTTTTGTAAATATAATCCCTGTTGAAGTCAATGTAAAGATGTTGCCAACAAAACCTCGGATCATCCAAAAATTCAAAATAAATTCTAACTGTGCAGTAACAATAACCCAAGACGTAACAAGAATAGTGTGTGCAATTTTACTTGCATTGGCTTCCTTATAAGAGAAGATGTTCCCACTGAAATTTGTAAAGATGACTGAGATCATCTTGATCAGATAATGTTCTATTGTTTTAGCTCTACACACGCCACAATAATGTCATGGTAATGGATGTGATGTGAAGTGTGCAGCTAGTCAAAGGCCCCAGTTATGAGCATTCTACATTTCATTCTTATACTGTTTCATGTTAATAAGGAGCCAGCTGTCCTAACGTATAATGCTGAACCTTTGGCGTGACTTAGATCTGCCGGCTCTGTTTCACTTGAAACAACCTTGAGCTGACACTTGTAGTGCAACAATTCCATATGTGTTAGAACTCTAAGTTAAATTGGGGTATGTTATTTATAGTTAGAGTTCACAAAATATGATGAGGAGCAACACCTTATATTCCATCTGGGCAGCATCCAACCTGATGGCATGAACATCAATTTCTCAAACTTCTGGAAATTGCTCCCCCCCCCCCACCTTCAAGATTCCCATTCCTGTTTCCCTCTCTCACCTTATCTCTTTACCTGCCCATCACCTCCCTCTGGCGCTCCTTCCCCTTTCTTCCATCATCTTCTACCCTCTTCTCTCAGATACCCCCTTCTCCAGCCCTTTATCTCTTTCACCAATCAACTTCCCAGCTCTTTGCTTCACCCTTCCTCTCCCGGTTTTAGCTTTCACCTACCACCTTGTACTTCCTCCTCTTCTCCCCCACCTTCTTGCTCTAACTTCTCCCCTTTTCTTTACCCAGTCGTGATGAAGAGTCTCAGTCCAAAACATTGACTGTTTACTCTTTTCTATAGATGCTGCCTGGTCTACTAAGTTCCTCCAGCATTTTGAGTGTTGCTTGACTGACAAGTGCTAAAGAATAATACACATGCAAACAGATTAGACAATTTAGAATCAGGCTCAGTACAACTCAAAATATAAAGCTGGGAAACCAAATGAAAGTATAAGAATACTGTAAATGTGAAAAAGCATAACTGAAACAATATTTTTTGAAGAAACTCAGGGATGCAACAGAAAAAGGATTTTAAAGAAAGAAATTGTAGTGTTTGGGTGAAATGCTAAAAAGATTTCTCCACTATTGAACTAATATAGGAAAATGCTGTGGACATCGGTGTGTAAAAGGTTCAAGTAATGATATACCTCGAAGGACTTGCTTATTTAACGGTGCACAAAGCTGTAGAGGGATTTGAAGAATGAATGAGAATTTTGGCATTATTGCAATGAAGGAAAATAACTCATCTTAAGGATGATGCCTGAGTCAGATAATACAGAATCAGATTAATTTAGAAATAATTAACAATAAATTATTGCTTAGAAAGAGGCTGTTCATCCCATTTTATCTGTGTCTGCTCATCACTAAAACAATCAAAACAAGTATTTTATATACCTTTGTACATTTCTCTTTATAAAATATGTACATACTTTTCTTACATTTTCTGATTGCTCATCCCTTTTGATATTTTGATATCAACTCCCTAAGTTTAATTCATATTCATTGAAAGTAAGCTCTTCATTATTTCTTTAAAATATCTATTAGATCTCCCTCGATCCATTTTGCCCCAGGAAGCACAATTATGAATTCATAATGACTAAAGTTGGGTAGGAAGACTAGTTGATAATAATTTGGAAATGGTGATGAATTAGATGAAAGATTTATAGCTCAGCTAAGGTAAAATGATATACCATAGTTAATTGGTAAATTATTTAGATGAGCTTGAGAAAGTATCAACAAAATAGATTAGCATCTGGGTATAAAGTACAATTTATGAACAAAGCTTCAGTATTGATATTGTTGAGTTGTTCAAGATTTCTTGACCCTAATGTGATGCTGCATGGTGGAAATAATGGAGTTAACTCCAATGAAGGTGTTATTAATGTCCAGATTAACCAAAGCTTGTATATAAAGTCGGAGAGATCAATATATAGGATAAAGTGATGTGGCCAGGGAATGACTTAACCAGATGGGTAACTAAGGAAAATCCATTGCCTTTGTCAAGATAGAACAAGATCTATGTGAATCATAGCCTACTCAAAGCAACATTATCACCAAGTTTTAGTTACAGGTTCCCAATACCATGCATGAGGAAAAAGCCAGTCAGAAGAGACTTAAGCAGGAAATGATGGCATGGATAGTCATGGTTATATAGTGATGTAATAAATGAAAACGAGAATGGGATTGCAGAAAGTGCAGTATTTAAAGGGATTGATGACATTATATAGGCATAGTTCTAAAAGGAAGCGGAAGAAAATACGTTGCTGTGGATGAGTGTTGGGCTGAGGAGGGGTAATTTAGTGAACAATTGCCAAGTTAGAAGGTACTGAGATAGTAGGGGAAAGGAGAGAAAAGCTGGGTAGTGTTGCCTGCCAGGGAAATGTTAGTCTCATAATGAAAATGAATAGTATGGGTAGACTTTAGAGCAATATATGCATAAAATGCTGTATTTGATAGCCTACCTCTGAGGATTTTAGAAGCAATGAATCACAGAAAACAGGAGCATCAGGGTACTTTAGTCCAGCTCCACCATTCAACATGATCAGGGATGTTGACCCACTTCAGTACCCTGCTCCTGTCTTCTCCCCCAAATTCCTGGCTCCTTTATCATTAATATATCCATACCTTTTCTGAATACAATTAGTGACTTGGTCTCCACTGTCTACTTTGGTAGAGGACTCTACAGATTCACAACCCTCTGTTAAAGAAATTTCTCATGATCTTGGTTCTAAATGGCATACCACATATTCTGAAGCTGTGACTCCCTGATCTAGACTTGCTAGCCATTGGAAACATCCTCCTTTCATCTAGTCTGTCTAGTTCTGTTACAATATTAATGGACAGAAAATTATTAGGATGAATACTTGACCATGTTTCTGCTACACAATACCAGAAAATAGAGGTGCACATCATAAGCACAAGCATTATTTTAAAATACGAGAAAGTCTGTAAATCCAAAGCAACATACACATAAAGTGCTGGAGGAACTCAGCAGGCCACTCCCTCTCCTAGCTGATTCCTTCATCTCCAGCCCTCTAACATTCCAACCCACCTAGTTTCACCTTTTACTTTCTAGCTATCCTCCTTCCCCTCCTCCCACCTTTTTATTCTGACATTGTCCCCCCCACCCCCCCCCCCCCCACTTCCTTTCCAGCCCTGAAGAACGGGCTCAACCTGAAACGGCTGCTGTTTATCCATTTCCATAGATGCTGCCTGACCTGCTGAGTTCCTCCTGTATTTTTTGTCTGTTGCTGAGCATTTCTTGAAGTCCTATTGTGGAGTTTGAGATTATGTGAAGGATGAATAGAGATATTAATAAAATACATAGTAGTGGAACACTAAGATAGTTAAATAGGAAGACTCCTCTTTGGCACAAAAGAAATTCTTTAGCTTCTCAGAATCAGGATTGTGGATTAAGGCATTTAATGGTGGTTTATAATGGAAATAGTTATTTTACATTCCTTTAGTCTTCCAAAATGATACCCATTAGAAAGTGAATTTACGTTTATGATGTTGTACAAAGGTTTGATTTAGCATACTTAATTTTTAGTTAGAGGTTCATGGCTTAAATTTCACTCCAGGACCTAAGCACATACTTAAGTTAAATGCTTCGGAGTAAAGATGAGCGAGAGTTGCATGTTCTGTGGTGATCAGATGAGATATTAACTCAAAGGTTGGACTGGCTGGTCATGTTCTCAAGGCACTACAGAACAAAAGACACCAAACACTGGATCATTTGTCTTGCTGTTTGAATGCATGGTTATGTGTAATTAATCAAGGTGAAAGGTACTAGAACCATTACTGAAATATCAAAAAACAAAGCTCCTGGAGATGAATTAACAAAATGTGAGTTTCTAAAATCAAGGTCCCAACTATGAAATTACAAGACAGGTTTGCAAGTCAGTTCATGAAGCATATAAAACTTTCACAAAGCTACCTGTGAACTATACTAGCAGATAATAGAGAAGTATGCAGCTGCATAAATAAAATATGTATTTAAAAATAATTCAAGGATAGATAATTAGATGGAAAATTCAAAATTATAATATATTGTCTTTGAAACTTGAATAAATGGGTAATGCAGGCTAGATTTCCTGTGCTTTATTTGATTAATGTTTGCACGGAGAGAAAAGGATTGCAAAACCTTTCATCAAGGAATAAAAGTGGTTGAGCAGAATCCTACTTTATGACCGGTCTCTAGAAAGAACAAGCTAAAGGCTCAAAAGGTTTTCTTTTGTCCAGGATTTCTGATTGAGGTGCATCCCAGAATGCATTATCCCCTGATGTCAATCACATGTGTTTAGGAATTTGTTGTCCAGAGTACCCCATCTCTTATCCTTTCATCATCCTGAGGATCATTCATCATCCTCAGAATTCTTTTCCTTTCATCCAGTCGGAGGTTCCTTAAATTTCCTGTATTTTCGCATTTGATAATGTAGCCTGCAGGGTCTGCGATTTTATTAACTACATAAAACGTCCTTTGCGTCATCCTTATATCTAATCTTCTGTCCTTGGAATGCATTGCCCCCAGTATCAAGTTCTATTTCCTCAGAATTTACTGCTTCTGGTATCTGATCCCATGTACATAGAATTTACTGTCTCCTGGCATCCTGCTTCAGTTTCTCAGAATTTACTGCTCACTGGTATCTGATCCCATGTCCTGAGAACTTGCTCTCCTTTGGTTTATAATGCTATGCCTTCAGAATTTACAGTCCCTGTTATCCAGTTCCATGTCTTCAGAATATACTGTTGGCTGGTATCTGATCCGATAGCCTTGAAATTTACAGTTCTTGGTGTCCAAAGCGGGTTCTGAGAATTTACTGATCCCTTTGTTTCTAATCCTTCCTTGTTGGAGTCGGTAATGATCTTTTCCAGCCTTTACCTGGAACAGTTAGCAGAGTTGTTAACTATTCCTTCGTTTCTAATCTAACTTCCTGTGTTTTCTGTGCCCAGGACCCCATCCCGTGTGCACCTCGGTGCCTACATTGACGACAAGTTTCTGGTCATATAATGCAATTTCACAGCACTAAACATTGCATCCAGCTTCCGAGATATATAAAACAAACTGTACAGGTTTGATGCGTGCTATCGGCGAGAAACTGTAACTGTGCCAATGTCGAGATGAATAACATTTTACTAGGTCCGTCGGTGGGAGCGAGATTGAGTGTGCTTTTATTACATCAGGTCTCTTCGCTAGTACGATAGAAATAATACATAATTTGTTTTAAGTTCTGCTATTGAAAATGGAAAGTTGACAGTGTTTGAGCTGCAGCTGGGAGACTTTCGATGGCAATTCAGTACAATGCAATGGGTGCAGTTCCGCCGACCCTGAGCCGGCGGGTAGAAGAAGCTTGAATCTGCTGCCATTCCTGTTGGCAGCGATTTACGATGAAACTGGAGCGGCGGCCAGTTCCTGAGAACCGATCCCGCTGCTGTCAACAGCCGCCGCGCTCCCACTGTCCTCGGCAGCCACCCCTCACTAACCCACTCCCTCGGCTCTCAGCCACTCCGATCCCGGATCCTTTATTGAGATCAGTTCCCCCTGCCCCTCAGCCCCCGACGAACCGAGCCGACCTGGGGTGGATGCCGGTGCTAGATTGTCCCGTGCCGAGCTACCCCAAAGCCCCAAGCCGAACCAGGTTGGATCCTGGTCTTGGAATCTTGCGTCCTTTCCGGACAGCAAACCCCGAGCGGAGCCCGGATCGGCGCTGGCGTTCTGATCCTCCGATGCGTCCCCAAGCTCTGAGATGAGTTGAGCCCAGATCTATGCTGACGTTGAAGCCGTTCTGTCCCGTCCCAAAGCCCGAGCCGAACCGAGTCGTTGCTGCTGTTGCGGGTCTTTCGTGCTATCCTGCCCACCCTAAACTGAGCTGAGCCCGATCAGTGATCCCACAGGGTATGTTCTCAAACCCAAGCCAGACAAGAACTGATTCTGCTGCTGGAACATCCTGCCCTGCCGTGGTTCCAGAGATCGAGCCCTGCGCTAAACTGAGCCGAGCCGAGCCGAGCCTTGCTCATTCCGACTCGGTGCTGATGCTGGTCCCTCAAAACCCAACCTCTGCTTCTCCTGGTCACTTGTCTGCGTCCCAGCCGCCAATATCGCGCTGGGCCAATCAGAGGCGGGTCCTGCCGCCCACGTGACGGAGCAGAACCCCCTGCCGCTCCAATCGCAGCCTAGGGATGTATCAGAAAAAGCCGGAGCGCACTGGGCGCCTCATCAATAACAAGTTTCCCTTGCGCGAGAGGGCGAGCGAGCCGCCCCAGCTACACTGCCGGCGGGAGAGGCATTCAGCCCGGCCAGCCGCTCCAGCCCAGTGTCGGTGCGTGAGAGGGAGCTGCAGGAGCGCCCAGCCCCTCCAGCGTGAGAGGACGAGCGAGCCGCCCAGTCAGTGCGGCGCACGCCAAGCAGAGAGCGAGAGAGCTGCAGGAGTACCCAGCCCGGCCGGTGCAAGAGGGCGAGCAACCCGCCCCAAGCCCCACTGTCAGGCAGAGGGCTGCAGGAGCTTGCGGGAGAGGTAGAGGGGGTTGCAGCCGCCGGCCAGACTTGGGAGCTCACGGCGGACACATGTGGCTGTGTTGCTGCGCGCAGGATGCGTGATGTGCCCTGTGTAAGATGGTGGGGTCGGAGAACCTGGGATTGAGCCGAGGTCCACGATCCACCGCCTGTCGTCATGGTGGAGTCCCACCCGCGAGGCTGGACACTTGCTCTTCCTCTGGACTTTCTGCTGGCGACGCTGACTCTCTGCACACTACCTGTTAATCTATCAGCCTACCCTACCTCTCTGAGTGACTGCCAGACTCCCACCGGCTGGAACTGCTCCGGTAAGGCAGGAGTCCGAATTGCGAGAGAGGGGTATCTGATGAGACAGAGAGAATGGAAAAATGGGAGAGGTTGGGTTGGGGGGGGTGGGGGGCGCTGAAGATTTTCCCTTTTACGGTTGCAATTGAATGCTGATACTCGTGCTAAAAGTTGGCGATGATGGGTCCAAGTGTAGCGTTGCAAAGATGGGCACTTTAAAAATCAGAGGGTGGATTTCTGATCGAATTCGGGAAAGTGCATTGTGTTCCTCTATCAATGCTGCCTGAACTGTTTTCAACAATTTCTGTTTTTATTTTAACACTTGCGCTCAGTCGATTTGATTTATTCTGGGGATGGGATGGGGCGGAGATGGAAATGTCTGCCGCAGCTTGCGTGCTCTTCCTCCGTTTGCTGACCGTTATCCCGGAGTTGTAGAAGATGCAGAAGCGAACACTCTGAGCTCTTGGCGGGCATGTACTCTCTTACCAGATCTTCAGCAGTCTCCGTGCCGTGGAGAAGCCAGACTTGGATGGAGGGCGGGGTGGCGGGGCTACCCCTGCAGGTTGCAATAGCAAAACGAATGCACCTCCGCACCTCTTCCCTCTTCCTCTCCTCCTCGCTTTTCCATGTCGCAATACACACACACACACACACACACACACACACACACACACACACACACACACACACACACACACACACACACACACACACACACACACACACACACACACACACACACACCTCTGCCTTCAATTTCCGTCTGAAGGTTTAGATTTGCGATTAACCAACAGAAAGATTCAGGGCATCAATCTTCACTGGAAGGAGACAAGCTCGCATCTAAAATACAGCTCCTTTATTTCAGTTGTAACTTCATGTCATTCTCCAAGTTGCTAACCATGAATCTATTTTTCTATATTTTATTTACTTATAAATATGTATAAGTGCGTGTGCATGTACGCGCATGCAAGAGCGTGTAATCTATATATAGAATGTATATGTGTGTATATTTTAAATGTATGTCCTATTACGAGACACGCTGCGGAGCAGATGTGAAATAGCGAAATTTCATTTAAAAGGCGAAAGTGGGATTTTGCATTGAAATGGAGCGAGGCAGGGCGAGCTTTTTTTTTTAACAAGGCTGCTTGATGATTTCTTTTTGCAACACTTGTCCGAGTCAGGGTGCCGAAGTAACGCGGCTGTTACCGAGTAGGGCCCCGATCTCCCCACGTGTCCCAGCTTTTTTTTTCGCAATATCTGACCCGCTTGCTATGGACACGGGAGCAGCTCGGTCACCGCCAAGTTCCCTCTTTTACCTGCCCCTCTCTCTTACTCCCTCGAAGGTTTCGAAGACAGAGGGCACGACTTGTTTCTGTGCGACGTCAATACCTGTCAGTTCGGCGGGGAGTGCTTGCGAATCGGGGAGACGATAACGTGCGACTGTCAGTTGAAGGTAAGGGACGCGCAACCCCGGGCTGCTGTTTCCTTAGCGCTAGCGCTCTGATGGTCCCCAAACTGGGTCAGGCTGCTGGCTGTGGTTGCTCGGGATACGCAGAGTGTGGAGGGATCTTGCAGAAAGTCTGGAATGTCTGAAATGATTCCGTTTCTTTTTAGTGCAGCACTGACTATTTGCCAGTGTGCGGCTCCAACGGCAATACCTACCAGAATGAGTGTTACCTGCGGCAGGCTGCGTGCAAACAGCAGAGCGAAATAAAGGTGCTCGGAGAAGGATCCTGTTCGAACGGTATGAACATGTTCTGCAATTTGAGAGCGATGTGCGAGCGTGTGAAAGAGAGCGAGCGAGCCTGAAAGCGCCTTTAACCTCGTGTCTGTCACATCAGAAAATAAAACAGACTATCTGGTGAGAGTGTGTGTGCAAGCGTTTATAACCAAGCCAGCCTCAGACAACAGGCACTGCTCCTTATCACATTTCAAAGCTATTATTGAAGCATATTGAACGGAAATGAGAACGGCGTTCACCCTATACTGGACACTTAATCACCGTTACAGCCAGAATGAAAATAAGTTCGTGTTACTTCGTGCCATAGCCCTACTTGTACATTTTTTCATCAGTCTGATGATTGTCCCTCCGGACATGATAGTAACTGCATCCGTAGATTTTAGCAACAGACCACAGCCAGTGTTGAGAAGATGACAAGTTTTTTTTAAAAAAAAAAGAAATCACTTTTCCTTCTAATGAGATCTTGTCTTTCTACAGATATGGGATCAGGTTCTGGAGATGGAGGTAAGTGCCTTTTGCAAATGTATTTTTAATCAAATCATAGTACTGTGGTTATAGAAGCTGCCATGTCATCTGCAGATACCATATAGGCATCTCAAGTTGTTTTTCCCTCCCACACAGTCTCCTCTTTGTTTTCCTACGGAGCCTGTTTGTTTCTTGGCAGCCTCCTTTAGCTGTCGGGCGCAATCATTTTAGACTACAGTTTTTCATCTGCAACAATGGTGCTGTATAATGTGTGGCTCGGAATGGACTGGAAAGGCAGGGATTAGCCGTCAGTGCTTGGGTGTCAGGCACCCAGAATGAAGTGGAGGAAGGATGTGCAGATGATAGAGACACTGGAGCTTTAACCTGTGGCTTTTTAGTTGAGGTGAAGAGAATTCACCAATCTTGTCACTCTCCAGTGAATTTCTTTCATTAAGTAAGTGGACAAAATCCTACATAAAACTGCTCTTGCTGTATATACTAAACAGTATGGTTTCAGATTTGACTGGTATTGTTTTGTTTTTGTTGGAATATATCCTCTATTTACAGTTACTTTGCAACAATGCCGTGGTGATATGACTGTGCATTCATAGAACTCTTCAGCATAAAAGAAAGCTGTTTGATCCATTGTTCCTTTGTTGGCATTTTAACAATTTGTCTCCCTGAAGGAATGATAATACATAACCTAGTTATAACTGTAGACAAGCGGTTTGAGCACTCACTGAACTTGAGCATACATAACGTTCCTATTTAACTGAAGTATAGAGCATAATGATACCAATCTACACTCATCTTCGGACACTTAAAACCTTCTAGCATCCTGCAGGCTCAAACATTGAGGAAACTCTTTGTTTTTCATGTGAACTTTGAGCATCTGCTTCTGGGCAGATCCACGTGCATTTGAAATGAGAAATGCATCTCTAAGCTCAGTTATAGAGGTTCAGATAGAAGATATCAACAAACAAATTCTGCTCAACACATTCATTCCAAGGTCAGTGGAGATTGACTCAACCTTTTGTATAAGCATTTCAGTTATGACACAAGCTTAATTACTTGACTTCTGACATTGACCATAATTTCTTACTAAAAGGGCTTATAATTTAAAAGTTTTGCATGATTCAATTATTTTTTCTCAGATATAGATGAGACTGTAATCTAATAGTTTATGATAATGTTCATGAATAATATTCATGGTTTTTGATGTAGTAGATATGGTGAAAATGTTTTACTTTGCAAGTGAAATCAAAGCTAGGGTTCATTACTAAATAGGGATTGAAAAGAAACATCTTTGTCCCAAGAGTAGTTTAAGTGTGAATCATGGTACTGTAAGAAGGTAAAAAGCATTTATGAGGAAACTCAAAGTATATTATGGAGAAAGGATTAAAAGGTTGTGTGGAAAGATAGTTGGGTGGTTTGCCTGCAATACAGGAACTTGCAAAGACCAGTTATGTCATCTTGTCTCTTTCTGTACTATAAATGCCATGTAAAAATGAATACTTAGTAAATTTCCTATAACTTTCTTTCATTAGCGGAAACAGTAAAATCAGTAAATTGCAAAAGCAATTGTAATAATCCTTTAACAGTTCCCAAGCAGCTGTTGAAGCACAGTCATCATTAAGTGTTTAAAAAGGTTAATAACTCAGTTGTGAAATAGCTGAGTAAATTAGGTGATAGGGTCCTATCCAGGAGCAAGCTTCATGCTTCGCATAATAGGAAACAAAATGTAATCCCCGAAACATAAATGTAGTTTCATGAGATGATTTATTGTGCATAACAACACATCTATTTTGTGACTTGTGACGTTCATGACTTGCAAACAGGAAAACTGCAGAATAACATCTTTTGAAGTCTGCCACCAGTCTTGTATTGGGATCCTACCCGGAAAACAACCAAATGTCATTCACTTTTTGCAGTTCCTGAGAACAGTTCTAAATGATAGTTTTCCACCTCTTTTAGTCTACTTTCCCTTGTTGCTATCCTACCCACACAGACATTTTGCCACTAACTTGTCACTCTGGATTGTACCCTTACTTAGATTCATGGTAAGGCTTGATGTTTGGACAAAGCTCAAATCTGCTAATCGTCCTGAAACTATATTTATTTATTTATCAGTTAAGTGTTTGTAAAGCACAAATAACACTGACCCATACTTGCTGCACCTGTGAAGCATTGAATGTTGATAAAATGTCTTTTTTCATCCACGCTACAAAAAATAGTCATAGCCTGCTTCAATTCATTTGGTACCCTTTCAGCATTTGAAATATTGAGGCAGGAACACAAATATTTATCTTAGTTCTGTGCCATCACTTTGCCCTTTGAAGATGAAAAAGATCAGTTTTATTGGGAGAGTAAAACCTGAAATATTTTTAGGATAAAGGACAAGGAGACGAGGGTAGTTTGTACACTGAGTTATGTACTATCTTTTCCTCCTTGAGATGGTGGAAGCAAATTCCAGTAATAACTTTCAAAGGGACCTTGGATAAGTATTTGAAAGCTTGAAGGCTGCAAATGCAAGGCAGCCAGAATAGTGAATGTGTTGGTAACTTATTCAGAGAACTAATATAGGCAATCTCCTTCTTTCCATAATAATTCTATGATCTGGTGTGACTGCCTCAAACTATGGGATCAGAGCAGTACTCCTAAATCCTGAAATTGGGATATTAACTGTCTATGACATTATTGCATTGTTACTGACTGGAAGATTTGAGTAGCTATGTACACCTTGCAAAAGAACACAATTCAATCACCACACACAAGCACATTGCGTTGTATCACCAAATAAAACAAATTAAATGTCTTGTAATGTATCATTCCTTTATTTCTGAGAAAAGTGAATTTTAATACCAAAGAATAACAAGATAATTTCACTTGTTGTTCAGTATCCACGTTTTGTTTTTATCTACTTTTATCTGTGATTTTTATTCACCAAGTAAGTCTTTCATGGAATCCTGCAAAGCCGGGGTGGGGGGGGGGGGGGGTAAAATCTCATGGCCAGTTGTGTCTGTGACAGCTCTTTGAAAGAGCTAAATTGTTCCACTAGTACAATTTCTCCATAATTCTAAATTTTCTTCCTTTCAAATTATATGCGTACAATTTCCTGTTTGTAAAATGCTATCGGATGTGCTGCCTACCCTCTTAGATATTGTGTTCCAGATAATTTATTGCACTGAAAGAATTCCACCCCCACCTGCTTCTGTTGATTATCTTAAATCCTTAGATTCTTTGGTTACCTTCGGAAAATACAAATTATATCTTCATTTTTGTTTTGTTGTTGTGATCCTGTCTTTGATTCTTTAGTTTTTCGTACAACTGCAGTCCTTCATTCTTGATATTATCCTGGTAAATGCTCTCTGCATGCTTTGCAGTCTTAAAATGTGATCCAGAAATTTACCACAATTCTCTAGCCAAGGCTTTTCCAGTCACTCAGTCACCTCATGTATGCTGAAAAACCAAAGATATATTATGGTTTAATTTTAACAAGTTTATTAATGTTCTACCACATTAATATTTATGTATGCAATTTCTCAAACCTTTTAAGTTGAATAGTTTGTTATCTAGCCACTCCTCATTCTTGTCTAAAATGTGCATCACTTCACATATCTCTGCATTAAATTTCATCTGCATATTGTATGTCTGCCCATTTCACCATCCAAATGTGTCTTCCTGAAATCTGTTACTTAATTGCTCACTATTCCAACTTCACAAGTCTGCCACAGGACATGTGATCACTAATATAATCAGCTGAGGTCTGTGGCAAACCTAACGTCATAAATATAAATCAAAAAGTGTGATGAGCCTAATGACTTTGGGTAATTCGTTCTCCCTCCAGAATGAAACAAGGGTGTTAACTACTACTTTGTCTTCTGTTTCTGAACCAATTTTGTATCCGTAGCACCATTACTTCTTTAACCCCATAGATACCAATTTTAATATCACTGCCTTTGGAAAGTACATGCACAACACTCATCAACCCAACCCATTAACACTTCAAAGTACACGGGCAGGATTTTGGTCCTGATTTAATACAACCATACTGGCTGCTGTTAATTAAGCCAAATGGGTATTAATTTTTCTCTAACACTAATATTAGGCAAACTGAGCTCTAGTTCATCCCTCTCCCCTTTCTCAAACAGGAGTGTAACATGTGCAACCCTCCAGCCTTCTTGCACCACTCCCATGTCCATCCAAGTAGGAATGAAGAATTGTGGCCAGATCTACCCTTGCTTACCTCAAAATCCTGGGATGCATCTGGACCAGGTGATTTTTCAACTTTTAAGCACTGCCAACATTTTAAGTATATCCTCTAACTATTTGTTTCCTACTGGGTTTTTTTTTTACCTCTTTCATTTGACATGCTCACATTATTTGTAAAGTCAGATATTCGGGTATCTATTTCCTACCTCAACCCATGTCCCCCCACAGAAATGTTGCTTTCTGTCTTTTGACTTTAACCTTTGAGAAAATGTTTTAATTTCCTGGGGCACCGCCTACACTGAGGAGAAGATGGGGTGCGGTTGTGGTGGGTGCGGGATTGAATTGTCAGCGTCCAGTAGACCTGATTTTTTTTAAAACTTGTGGTGTATATTTTAGAGCCACTTTATTCTGATCAATTGTGAATCATTTCTTGCCACTGTTGCCTCTGAATCTGAAGGTTGTGTTCAAGCCCCTCTTCAGCAACTTGCGCACAAACACAAAAGCTGGCAATCTGGTACGTTACTAAATGAGTGCTGCATTAAGCCAAAACCATGTCTGCTGTAGCAGGTGGACATACAATATGTTGCCATTTTGGAGAAGAGCAGAGGAGTTTTCCTGGCCAATATTTACCTCTCGCTCAGTATCACAAAAACAGATTACGTGGTCATTATCACCTTTAGTATTTGTGTGCAAATGAGTTGTTGCGTTGCTCTTGAAAAATCCAAAAAGAACAAAGGCATTTTATAAGTGTAAGTGCTTTCCCTTGCTCAGTTAAAGTGTTAACATGTTTCCGGGTTTCCTGGCCAAGTAGACAGAGCATGATGGCAATACACACAACTCAGTTTCAGCTTCACTGTTTAACAGCAGATAGGAAGCATGACATTTAATAGAATTTGGAGATGTCAGCTCAATGCAAAAAAAAAAACCAGAAAATGTATCTAAATAGAATAAGGTGCAGAAACCTTGAATATTCTCATCTGGACAGTTTGAATTTATGTCTGTAATCTCATTCAGGGCATTCACCTTGCTCAAAGGGCGTTCGGCAGGACAATGTGACTTCTCTTTAAAGGAGGAGATCACTCATTTTTGAAGGTGTTTTTCAGAATGTGCTTTTCCTGTCCTGGCTTATATACTTGAACTTGATTATTTGTGTTTTGCATTCTGAATGTTTGGTGCCTTGTATATCAGAAATGAGCAAAAGCAGATGTTAAAGGCGGGGACGGTTGCTGAAAGTATGCTTTGGAGGGCTTAACATTTTGAGCTCCTCCTAGTAGGCATGCTCTTGTTGTGTCACAGATGTATTGTGGATGTTTGGAATGATCAGAGTGATTTCTCTCAGTGTGAGTCACATGATGTCTCAGGCTTTTGCAACGGCACTTCATCTGAAGAGAGTGCAACTAATAGGAAGTACCTTGTGACATGAGTAAATGTGTGCAGATAGTGAGGATTTGCACTCAATAAATGCATCTTGAATGTAATACATACTGCCCATCCAGTGATTTATAACAAGATGCTCAGCGTATAGTTTGCAGGAAAATATGAGAGTCTGTGCATGCACAAGTACAATCAGAATATAGCCGGTCAGGCCTTCAGAAACTCAAGTTCAGAGGAATTCATTCAAGTTCTTTTTGTGCTTCAGATCAGATTGGAGCAATAAGCTTCTACCTGTGCTGAGGTGACTGGATGGAATGTAAGGATCAGTTCCTGTACAAGGATTTTTATATGGGAATTTCAAATTGTTAACTTTAGCCTCTCAAAGATATTTGCTGACACCATGTTCCTGCCTTGCAAATTTTTTGTAAGGGGAGGCAGAACACAGCTGAAAGTTAAAGGGTGGATGAGGCAAAGTTAATGTTTGCATGTCTAGTTCCTCCTAGTGGGAGGAGAAAGAAGCATTTGGATGATGGAGCTTATGCGAAGCACGTATTGAACAGTAAAACCCAAACTGGAATGTGCCCTGCTTATCTTTCATTGCCTACATCACCTTCGTCCTTCCTCTGTGTCTGAAGAGGATCTGTCCTCTCCTTTTTGTCTCCTGTACGTCTAACCTCTGCTTAAGCACTTTGTTACACAAGTGCAGCATGCCTTACTGTTTTAACATCCATGACATTTGCAGACTAAGACGCCTCCAGATCTGTCAAGGATGCAGCAGCACGTCAGTGGATTATACACTAAGATTTGCAGCTGTCATGTAGTTTGACTTTTTTGTTAGTTGGTCTGCACATTGGTATTCTTGATCATGCTTTAAGGTGTATCACTTTTCTCCAAACAACCAGTTGACATTTCAATTTGGAAGGGTGAAAGGATTTGGGAAAGTGAACAGATGTAAAAGGAATGCTTCATGAGCATTGCCCACGTTAACATCTATATATTTATGGAGTGGGATCTCTTGCAAGTATTGGAAATCTCATGGGTCATCTCGAGATGGCTTGTGTGTCACACCTTGATGATGGCTTTCCCTGGTAATCCAGAGCCAGATACAAGCCGAACATGTCTATGCCAGCCAGGGTGCCCATCTAATGTGCCAATGTCATGTTCTAATGTGCTGCAAATATAACTTGATGTAGCACGCTGAAGCTGGCTAAGACAGAATGCTGAATGCCGGAGAAACTCGGCAAGTCAGGCAGCACCTATGGACGGGAATAAATAATTGCCATTTCAGGCTGAGACCCTTCATCAAGACTGGAAAGGAAGTGGGGGCAGAAGCTGGAATAAAAATGTTCGGGGAGGGAAAGGAGTACAAGCTAGCAGCTGATGAGTGAGACTAGGTGAGGGAGGAGGGGGGTTGAAGTAAGAAGCTGGGAGGTGATAGGTGAACGAGCTAAAGGGCTGAAGAAAGAATCTGATAGGAGAGGACAGTGTTCATGGAAGAAGGGAAGGAGGGGAACCAAAGGGAAGTAATAGGCAGGTTAGGCGAAGAGGTGAGAGGGTAACTAGATCCAATCCTGATGATAGGTCTCTGCCTAAAACGTCAACTGTCTGTTTCCCATGACAGATGCTACCTGACTTGCTGAGTTCCTCTAGCATTTTATGTGAGTGTTGTCAGGATTTCCAGCATCTGCAAAATCTCTTGTGTTTAAGGTCATCCTATGTTTGTACAACCTGTGAGGGAGATATAACGTCTGGTGAGCTCCACTTCTCTATTGATCTCCTCTCTCCCTGTGTAGATTACTGCTGCCCTTTCAGAGGCTCTTGATGCTGTTTATTGTGGATGCACCTAAGAGCACCCAAGCTGGTGCGGCTGTTGAAAATTCAAAACAAATGGATGAGAGAGCACATTCTAGGTTAGGAAAGTTAGCAAAGCCTTAAGTGATCATTTTTCAGGTATCCTGAACAATTTCCCCACACATCTGTTAGAATCGCCTTCACGGGTTCGTGCAGAAGTTAGCTGTGATGGCAGAGTGTTTATTGGCAGGTGTGCTATTCCACTCCTAGCCTGACTCCTTTAATTTTCCTTTTTGCAGCGAGCTCAGGCATCTTCTGGCAACCTGTGTTTCCCATTCTTATATGAATGTTGCTTGTTATGAGCAGTGACGGTTTTGAAAGTTCCTGTCCTCCTCTACTGTGCAGATTTCTGCAGTAAGACAGGCATTTAAATGTAGAAACTTGATTGACTTTTGTTTTCCAGCCTGGTGTCACTTTTGATGCATTTTATCTCACACCCACTTACTGAAATGTTTATACAAGATTTGTAGCATTCGTTGTTGCCCGCTAATCTAAAATGACATAAAATAAAGTTGTTTATGTATAGACTTAATGCATAAATACTATCATATGTATTTTCTTGTAAATGCCTGCAAGAAAATTAATGTCAAGGTAGTTTATGTAACATATACATACTTTGATAATAAATTTTACTTTGACTTTATGTGCTTCTCATTTTATTTACAGTTTATTTTGGCAGTTAAGCTTCCTTCAATTCTCAACTGTATGTGAATATCATATTTGTCACGAGCTTTGCTTTTCAATGTTTTAATTTTACTCCTTCAGAGAGCTGTGGCTTTGAATGCCCTCCATTTCTTCCTCCATGAACGTTTTTGTTAGGTACCTGATCTATCTTCTTGAAGGCTTCCTATTGCTCAGTTACTGTTTGGCTTGTCAATCATTCACAGAAATATAAGCCTCCTTCATTTGAGTGCCTTCACTTTTGTTTCTTGTCCCTTTCCATAACCACTTCAAATTTAATGATATTGTGATCAGTTGTAAACAAAGAGGAATGATGTATTCACATTTTAAATTGATATTGCTGCACTATTTGAACATGTACTTTTTTTAAAAGATCAGCAGACATAAATATAGCCTAAAAACACAATAACATTTGTCTATGCAGAACTGATGTATAGATTGTGTCAACAACACACATGTAATTTATTCACACTGATGAATGATAAAGAGTTGCTGTGCTCATGCCTTTGATTTTTTTTTGGTCCCAGACCTGTTAAAGTTCAATTATGCATGAAGCCCAAGGAGCTGCTGAAAAGCCCCTTGCACACTTTCTTCTTCATAGAAAAATCTTGGGTAAGTAGAGGAGCTGAAGTAATGGATGGGAGAGGACTTGCCGGAGTGTGACAATTGGGGATCATAAGTTTGATCAGGGCTGGGAGGGCAAAATAGATTGGGGCTTGGACTACCATCTGGTCTGCCGATGATCACGAAATGGGGAAGTATTATGTTGGGGGATATTAACAGGTGGGGGTTAGAGTAAGAGTTGCAGCAGGAGTGTTCAGAATGATGTAACCTAATTTTCCAAGCAGCACTTCTAAGGAGATTGGTTTAGGGAATGATATTGTTTGATATATGGTGATCATGCCATTGACACAAGGGATTCATGACTATTTATGACTTGAATTTATGGAATGGTGCAAGTCGCTTTGGAATTGGATACAGTCTGGGTGAGGATTGCTTCCATTCATTGCTACCTCTGAATGAAGCAATGCTATTTGATTGAATTTTGGGTTAATATATCTTTAATTGAAAATTAATGTTTATCAGGTCATGAAAATAAAATAAAAATCTAAAGAAAGGAACATATAATCAGTATACTGATTTCAAATGATTATGCTCCTGATTAGTTATTCCCATAATTGTATTCATTAGAAGATAAGTAATCAGGAAGATCATCAGTTTGGATTCTGAGAGACATGAACTGCATCATTATGGCCACATTAAGAAGTCTGGGTTACTGCTTGAGAAAATAATAATGACTATTTTCATCTTGGATTGCATAATTATTTTACAGTTACTAAACAAGTTAATACACTATTGTCTCATTTGTGATTCTGTTTGTAGAACATGTAGTTTCATTTTAAGTCCAATCAGTGTGAAAATTAATGTTTTAAGGAAATGCTTCCAGACGTGTATTACCATCTTTTCAAAGGTAAGGAGAATGGTGGAAAAACAATGAATTTCAAAGAATTCCACAATTTGAACATTAAGTCACGGCTGTACATTGCCTCAATTTCCCTTCAGGAAGCATTTCTAAAGACTTCATCAGCCGCGACGAGTGATAAAAATATTACTTTGTTTTCTCACCCTCGTTGTGATTTTGCAGCAGTGACACAATCTTCTTGTGGGAAAGGAACAAATTGAAAATCTGAGTCTCTTTCAGTGGGCATAAGCATGAAATGGGTTTTCTTCTACTCGTACATAAACAGATGCTGATTTTTAGTTATATAAATAAATGTATAAATGCCCAAATTTGCTCAACTAGTTTCCGTTTTAGATTTTTCCTACCGGAGCCACTCTACTGATAAGATTGCATGATACAATAATTTTTGGCTAAGCTGCAATTACCTCTGTCTATTTAGACAAGACTTGTAAACTTGCCACAAATTGATCACTATCTCAAACAATACCTGATCCTCCACAGCCTTGGTGTCTTCTTTAATTCACAAATGATCTTCATAAGAAAGATTGCCTTCCTGAAAATAGCTAGCATCTTCAATCCTTTAGACTTTTCAACTATCTGTTGCAATATCATGGTTTACCTGTATCTCAATTCCATTTACCACACTTGTGTTTGTCATCGTTTATAGCCAGATCTCAAAAATTTACCAATCGATGGGGCAGAAGGCAGCATCTTGTTTATATCATATTCAATACTCATTGCTGACATTCCCTTCGTTTCCATTCATAGCCGAGGCTCAGAAATGGTGTTGATTAAAGACATAATCAGGCTGTAGCATTACTGAGTTGAATTGGTCCCAATTCTGTATGAGATTCCAGTATCATCATGATATACAAACACATTTCAGTTTTGCAGTCATTCCCCCAAGAAAGAAAACTTAACATCCATATCTAACAAGCAAACATGAGGAAATCTGCAGATGCTGGAAATTCAAGCAACACACACAAAATGCTGGTGAAACACAGCAGGTCAGGCAGCATCTATACGGAGAAGCACAGTCGACGTTTCGGGCCAAGACTCTTCGTCAGGACTAACTGAAGGGAAAGATACTAAGAGATTTGAAAGTAGTGGGGAGGGGGAAATTTCATTTTACATTTCTT
Source organism: Hemitrygon akajei (assembly GCF_048418815.1). NCBI lineage: Eukaryota > Metazoa > Chordata > Chondrichthyes > Myliobatiformes > Dasyatidae > Hemitrygon > Hemitrygon akajei. Next base: position 157,668,852 of record NC_133128.1, read on the forward strand.
CTCCTTATAGATGCTGCCTGACCTGCTGTGTTCCACCAGCATTTCGTGTGTGTTGTTTCCATATCTAACATATGATAGAAACTTGCTTATAGCTAATATGTTTGGATATGTGTTTGTGTTACTTAAACTACAGGAATTCAACCTTGATGCATCATCTTCTAAAGATCAAGGTAGAAATGAGACACACTAAATATCATTTTCACGTTAGTGAGACAGGAAATTAGTGATGTGGAAAATGAAGGAAAAAGATATAATTCTATGGGGAATCCTGGGAGCAGACCAGATCCACAGAAAGCAAGAGTCAACAAGGCTAGGAAAATATCTGTGAGGATATATTGTAGCTGCTTAATGTTCTCCTATCCATTGAGTAACTATGGTGACAGGCTCAAATATTTCCTTCATTAATTGCAACTAATGTGTTTAAAAGTAAAATCACATCTATATGATATAACACCAAGTAACTTCTGGTGCTTTTTCCTGGTTTTGAAAGTTGCACTGAAGTGTCGTTGCAATAAATATGTCTTTGCATCCTGGTAGTTCTTTAGATGCAGACAGCAGGCTTTTTGTTTTTCGGTATACATACAATTCCCCATCAGTGGTTAAAATAAGGTCCTGTGAGTAGCAGGCTAGCTTCACCCTATCACCAAGACATGAATGCTTGCTATTAAAAGGTTTCATCCAATTTAAAAACTACAATTTTCACTACAGACTCCACATACCTTTTAATTGCTTTGTCTTTCCTTCACTTTCAAACTAGAATGAATGAATGGCAAGTGGGAGACTTTTAAGAGTTAGAAAGGCTTGCCATGAGTGTGATAAGCACTACAATTTGATTCCAAACAATTGCATTATTGATCATTACAGAACATTCCTCTGGTACTTCCCCCTCCCTCCCCTCTCCCTGCCCCCTTTCTCACTCTCAGTCCACAGAAGAGACCCATATCAGAATCAGGTTTATCATCACTCATATATGTCATGATTTTTTTTGTGGCAGCAGTACAGTGTAATACACAAAACATATTACAGTACTGTGCAAAGACTGAGATGCCCTGGATATACAGTATATATATACGCCTAAGATTTTTGTGCAGTACAGTCGGCCCTCCTTATCCGCGAATTCCACATGCGCGAATTCAACCAATCGCGAAAACCCAGAAGTGCTCTTCCAGCATTTGTCGTTCGAGCATGTACAGACTTTTTTTTCTTGTCATTATTTGTCACTAAACAATGCAGTATAACAACTATTTTACATGGCATTTACACTGTATTAGGTATTATAAGTAATCTAGAGATGATTTAAAGTATACGGGAGAATGTTCGTGGGTTATCGTGGATCGGAAGTTCTCATAAGTTGGAACAGGTACATCTGGTATTATTTAGCGTCAGTTAGTCAAATGTTTGTCTTAGTAAATAGTATATACTTTACCTTTCTATGCATATAAAACGCTTAAGAACATCTGCTTCAGCGCCAGGCTCGGGGAAAAGTTCCCGAGTTCGATCCAGTGACAGACGGCACCCGAGTGTGCTCTCCACCGTGCCGGGTTGATGTGGAGGATCAAAAACCCAAAACCCAATAATTAAACCACTGTGTTGCTTAGTAATAATTGTAACTTTCATCGAGGCAGAGCCTTTCTCACTTTATCCTTTAAAATTGTTCGGATCGTTGACCGACTGTAGCCGAACACTTTTCCAATGACCGATGGCGTTTCACCTCTTTCCAATCGCTTTATTATTTCCACTTTATTTTCAATGGTGATCGTGATTATTTTTGTGAACAGAAATACTGCGAATTCAGAGCTCCGACGCCGGGTCCTAATGTCCACCATATTGAGACAGGTTGAATAAGGGACTTGAGCATCCGCGAATTTTGGTATCTGCGAAGGGTCCCGGAATCAGTCCCTCGTGGATAAGGAGGGCCAACTGTCCTGTATTAATAAAAGAGTGGCTAGGGACAAAATAGGTACCCTTGGAGATCAGCAGGACTTGAGCTGCAGGAAATGGGTGGAATTTTTAATGAATATTTTTCCTCTGTGTTTATTGTGAAAGTCGTGGTTGCTCAAGAGATAAAGGAACATGTGGAGATGTTTTGGAGGGCATCCAAATATTGCCAGGGAGAATGTATTTGCAGCCTTACAGTGAATTAAGACAAATAACTCTTGAGTGCATGACTGAGAACATTCTCGGACTCTAGAAGGCTAGAGAGGAAATTGCAGAGTCTCTTGTGGAGAAACTTGTTTGATCATTAACCACTGCTGATGGCAGAAAGGTGGCTAATGTCATTCGGTGGTTTAAGAACAGTGTTTGAACAGCGGCTAATCAGAGATCAGGAGTGAGAGAAGGAGTGTCTCACTCAGCTCAGCGACTGTGCATTAAAAAGCAGCGCTTTGCCGGAGTTTTAGCATTTGAGCAGTGGCCAGTCAGAGACTGAGATTCATTAGCAAGTGCAAATTAAAATAAGGCAGTGGCCTTTGTTGGAGCGGACAGTGTTAGAGTAGGGATTTTGAGATTTTAGCTCTTTGAGGCTTTAGCAAGGAGGGACTTGAGTGAGAGAAGGTGAAAGGCTGTAGGTAGATTTTTTTTCAGTTTGTTTATTGTTTCCTTCTTTATAATTACACAGTTAGAGCAGTAGGGATGCCAGGCAGGACAGGTGAATGCTCCTCTTGTGGGGTGTGGACCTCCACTGTCCGTGATGACTTCAGCTGCAAAAAGTGGATCCAGCTGCAGCTTCTAACACTCCACGTTGAGGAGTTGAAGCTGGAAATGGGTGAACTCTGGATCATTCACGAGGATGAGGGGAAGATAGACAGGACCTATGGAGAGATACTTACACCTAAAATTCAGGACATCAGAAAATGGATGACAGTCAGGAGGATGAAAAGGGTTAAACAGCCAGTGCAGAGTGCCCCTGTGGCCATCCCCCTCAACAGCAGGTATACCACTATGCGGTATGATATAGCAGGGGAAGATCACAGCAGTCAGGTCTTTGGCACTGAGTCTGCCTCTGTGGCTCAGAAGGGAATAGGTGAGAAGAGGCGAGTTGTGGTGATGAGGATCCATTAGTCAGGGGATCTAAACGAGGTTCTGTGGATGAGAACGAGATTCCTGAATGGTATGATTCTGTCTGGGTGCCAGCATTCTTAAGTGGGACAGTGAGCAGCCAGAGATTGTGGTCCCTATAGATACCGTTGACATAAAAATGAAGAGGGATAAGGTTCCACCAAGTGAGTTCAGGGAGTTAGGTGTGAAGTTAAAGGACAGGACCTCCAGAGTTGTGATCTCATGCCGTGTGCTAGTAAGGCCAGAAATATGAAGATTATACAGTGTAATACGTGGCTAAGGACTTGGTGCAGGAGGAAGGGCTTCAGATTTCTGGATCATTGGGCTCTGTTCCAGGAAAGACAGGACCTGTACAGAAGGGACTGTTTGCACCTAAACTAGAGGGGGACTAATATCTTAACAGGTAGATTTGCTAGTACTGCACGAGGGTAAGGGAGTGCTTAAACTAGAATTGCAAAGGAGATGGGAACAGAGTGCTAGAACAGATAGTGGTTGTTATGGAGACGGATATTGTTAAAACCCCAGACAAAGTCAGGAAGCTAAAGGTTGAGCATAGTGGGTCTAACATTCTGAGCTGCGTATATTTCAATGCAAGAGGTATTGTAGCAAAGGAAGATGAGCTCAGGGTGTAATCAACACATGGAATTATTGTCACCATTAGTGAGACTTGGTGGCAGGAGAGGCAGGAATGGTGGCTCAATATTCTGGATTTCCATTGTTTCACACACAACAAAATGGGAGGGATTAAAAGGGAGGGGTGGTGTTATTAGGGAAAGTATTATGGCAGTGCTCAAACAGAACACATTAATCTAGTGAGGCTTTATGGGTGGAACTGAGGAATAAGAAATGTATGACCTCATTAATGGGGCTCTTTTATAGACCACCCAACAGTCTGTGGGATTTAGAGGAACAAATTTGTAGAGAGAGCACTGACTATTGCAAGAAACGAAAGGTTCTGATAGTAAGTGATTTTGACTCCTTTACTGTAAAAGGACTAGGTGGGATAGAATCTGTGAGATATGTTCAGGAAAGTTTCCTTAATCAGTACACAAGTCCCAGTGAGAGAGTGGGCAATACTTGATCTCCTGTCAGGGAATGAGACAGGGCTGGTGATGGCAGTTTGTGTATGGGGACGCTTTACATCTCATGATCAGAATGCCATTTTCACGGCAATTATGGAAAAGGATCAGTCTGGTGCATGGATTGAGATTCTAAACTGGAGAAAAGACATTTGATGGTATCAGAACGGATCTGGCAAGTGTGGACTGGGAGAGGCTGTTTTCTGGCAAAGGTGTATTAGGTGAGTGGGAGGCCTTCAAAAGTGAAACTTTGGGAGTACAAAGCTTGTATGTGCCAGTCAGAATAAAAGGAAAGGATAACAGGTTTAGGGAACTTTGATTTTCAAGAGATACTGGGGCCCTAGTTAAGGAAAAAAAAGGTGCTTAACAGGTATAGACAGATAGAAACAAAGAGGTAATTGAGTATAAGAAATGCAAGACAGCACCTAAGAAAGAAATCGGGGGGGGGGGGGGGGCTAAAATAAGGCATGAGGTTGCTCTAGCAGACAAGGAGGAGAATCCTAAGGGCTTCTACAGATATGTTAAGGATAAAAGGATTGCAAGTGACAAAATTGGTCCTCTGGAAGTTCAGCTTGGTAATCCATGAGTGGAGGCAAAAGAGATGGGGGAGATCTTGATATTTTACATCTGTATTGTCTTGGGAAGACAGACAGAGTCTATAGAAGTGAGGACATGAGTCTGATACGATGTTCTCTAACAGATTTATTTATATCATCCTTAGTGATAGGTGAGGTACTGGAGGATTGGAGGATAGCTAATGCTCCACTGTTCAACATTCTGTTTAAAGAAAGGCTTTAAGAATCAAACCAGGAAATTATAGGCTAGTGAGTTTGACATTAGTAGTGGCAAAGTTATTGGAATGTATTCTGAAGGACTGGAATTTTGGGTAGACAGGGATTGATTAGAGATGGTCAGAACAGCTTTGTGCATGGTCGGTAATGTCCAAACAATCTTAGAGTTTTTTTGAGGATGTTACGAGGAAAGTTGATGAAGGCAAGGCAGTGGATGTTGTCTACATAGGCTTCAGCAAGGCAGTTGACAAGGTCCTGCATCGGAGGTCAGTCAAGAAGGTTCAGTCGCTTGGCATTCAAGATGAGGTCATAAACTGGATTAGACATTAGCTTTGGGGGAGAAGGACAGAGTGATAGTAGATGGTTGCCTCTCTGTCTGGAGGCCTGTAACTAGTAGTGTGCCGCAGGGATTGGTGCTGGGTCCATTGTTGTTTGTCATCTATGTCATTGAATGGGATGATAATGTGGTTAACTGGATCAGCAGATTTTCAGATGACACCAAGTTTAGGGATTAGTGGACAGCAAGGAAGGTTATCCAAGCTGGCATCGAGATTTGCACCAGCTGGAAAAATGGACTGTGGTAGAACAAAAGGATCAGGGAATTCATTGAATGCAGAGTCACAGGTAGATAGAATCATAAAGAAGCTTTTGGCACGTTGGCCTTCATAGATCAAAGTGTTGAGTACAGGGGTTGGAGTGTTATTTTGAAGTTGTACAAGACATCAGTGAGGCCTAATTTGGAGGATTGTGTGCCGTTTTGGACACTTATTTGCAGGAAAGATGCAAATAAGTTTGAAAGAGTACAGTGGAAATTTATCAGGATGTTGCTGAGACTGGAGTTATCTGAGTTATAAGGAAAGATTGAGTGGGTTAGAGCTGTATTCCCTAGAATGTTGAAGATTGAGGGGAGATTCAATAGAGATATACAAAATTGAGGGGTATACTTTAGATGGGACAAATGCAAGCACTGGGGTTGGGTGAGATTACAACTAGAGGTCATGGGTTAAGGTGAAAGTTTAAGGGAAACGAGGGGAAACATCTCCACTCAGAGGGTGGTGAGAGTTGGGAATAAGCTGGCAGCACAAGTGATAGATGCAACTTTGATTTCAACATTTAAGAGAAGCTTGGAATAGATACATGGATGGGGGTATATGGAGGACTATGGTTTGGATGCAGGTCAATGGGACCAGGCAGTTTAAATGGTTCGGCGTGAACTAGATGGGCCAAAGGGCCAGTTTCTGTGCGGTAGTTTTCTGTGACTCTATGTCCCTAAGAAGGGTAACAAAGACAAGCCAGGGTAACAAAGACAGGCCAGTAGTAGATGTTGTCTGTTCAGACTTGCGCAATCTTCACAGTCATACATGGCAGCCTGGTCTAGAATGCTGGGTCCCATGGAATCCAGGAAGAGCTAATTAGGTGGGTTCAAGATTGCTTTTGAGATAAGAAGTACAGGCTGATGGTTGAACGTTGTGTCTTGGAATGGAGGCTGGTGACTAGTGGTGTAAATGCACAAGGCTTGCTCAGTGAGTTTGTGGCTGACACAAATCAGGAAGTGTTGTTAACAGTAAAGAAGTCGATTGCAGAATACAAAGGGATCGTGGTCAGTTAGGAAAGAGGGCTGAAGTGGATTTCAGTACAATTAAGTGTGAGGTGATGCACTTTGAAAAGTCAGACCAGCGTAGGGCTTATACTATGGATGGTAGGGTACCACGGAATGTAATGCAATAGAGGGACTTGGGACTACAAGTGCACGGTCTATTGAAAGCAACATAACAGGTAGACAGGATGGTGAAAAAGGCATTTAGCATGCTGGCTTTCATAAGTCAGGATGTTGAGAATAGGAGCTGGGACATTATATTAGTTGTATAAACAGTTGATGTATTTGCACTGTGTACAGTTTTGGTCACCCTGTTATAGGAAAGATGTTGTTAAACTGAAAAGATTGCAGAAAAGATTGGCCAGGACGTTGTCAGGACTAGAGGGCTTGAGATATAGGAAGCGGTTGGCAAGCCCAGGTCTTTATTCTGTAGAACATAGGAGAATGAGATGCAGACTCTCTATAGAGAGGGTTTATATTATGAGTGGCATAGATAAGGTCGACACTGACAGAGTAGGGGAGTGTGAAATGAGAGGCTATAGATTTAGGCTGAGAGGGGTACGATTTAAAAGCTTTTCACACTGGTGGGGGGGGGGGTGGGTGAGTATATGGATCAAGCTGCCAAAGGAAGTGGTTGGGCAGGTACAATAATGCATTTTTAAAAACCACTTGGGTGTAGGAGTGGCAGGGCTTAGAGGGATATGGGCTGAGTGAAGGAAGTTGCCTCTGGTTTGCTGGGATTGGCACTGTGGTCAGGCTGGATTCAGTTGGCCAAAGGACTCATCTGTGCTGTATTCCTTTACGACTCTATGACCTATCTTGACATTGTCTTGCTTCTGGATAGTTGTTGATAAATTCCTTTCAGGGTGCTCACTTTTAGACAGGGATCAGGACCATTTTTCAGCAAATTGAAAATGAGTGGATTTCCTAATATCAACTCCGCACTTGGTTTAACAAAAACAAGTACACTCTGTACCCAATTACTTCGATACTACTTAGAGCAAATCAAACAAGGAACACAATGCACCGTTGAAAAATGCAAGTAGTTTTATCTTCAGACATCTATGGGTGCCCGGCAGTGAGAGCTTCTAATAAGAAACATAGAAAACCTACAGCACAATACAGGCCCTTTGGCCCACAAAGGTGTGCCGAACATGTCCCTACCTTAGAAATTACTAGGCTTACCCATAGCCCTCTATTTTTCTAAGCTCCAGGTACCTATCCAAAAGTCTCTTAAAAGACACTATCATATCTGCCTCCACCACTGTTGCCAGCAGCCCATTCCACGCACTCACCACTCTCTGAATAAAAAACCTTATCCCTGACATCTCCTCTGTATCTACTCCCCAGCACATTAAACCTGTGTCCTCTTGCGGCAACCATTTCAGCCCTGGGGAAAAAGTCTCTGACTATCCACATGATCAATGCCTCTCATCATCTTATACACCTCTATCAGGTCACCTCTCATCTTCCATCACTCCAAGGAGAAAAGGCCGAGTTCACTCAACCTGTTTTCATAAGGCATGTTCCCGAATCCAGGCAACATCCTTGTAAATCTCCTCTGCACCCTTTCTATGATTTCCACATCCTTCCTGTAGTGAGGCGACCAGAACTGACCACAGTACTTCAAGTGGAGTCTGACCAGGGTCCTATATAGCTGCAACATTACCCCTCAGCTCCTAAATTCATTTCCATGATTAATGAAGGCCAATGCACCGTATGCCTTCTTAACCACAGAGTCAACCTGTACAGCTGCTTTGAGCGACCTATGGACTCGGACCCCAAGATCCCTCTGATCCTCCACACTGCCAAGAGTCTTACCATTAATACTATATTCTGCCATCATATTTGACCTACCAAAATGAAGGCTGATGAAATACCTACCTTCGCACATCTGCCAGTGTGTATGCATTTAACACATTTCATATCTCCAGTGATCGTGCTCACTTTTTCCAAGTGGGCTGGAAGGAATCACCACGAGTTATGATGTTGTGTACCCCAATTTAGAGAGTTTACATGATTTAGATGGACGGAAGAGGAGAAGGCCGCAGATGAACTGCTGACGTATACGATGTGGAAACGTGTGAGCAAAGCCACGTGAGAACAATGTTGTTATTACTATTTAATAAGGCAAATGGTGTGTGAATGTACTCGAGGAGAATGGAATTACATTGCAATCTAATAGTAAGAAGGATGGTTCAAGGGTTCGATTCTATCTGTAACAGGAGGTTTTGTGTTTTTTTTATTTGACCATTTAACCTTCGTGCTGTTGTCGGAACAAAAACAGTGTTACGTTAAGCTATAGCAGGGTCTGGAGCAAATAGAAGTGGAGGCCTCTTTGTGAGGCAGCTTGCTATGGGCTTGTGTACACCACGTATACATTTTTTTGGAAGGATCATCTTGGGGAAAATTACAATCCACGGTCCCCCAGCTAACTATTCCAGAGGTTTGGCGATTTTTTTTTTTAAAGTATTACCTCTGTGTAGATGTCAGTTTAACGTTTCAAATTTTAAAAAATGCTTTCAACAACTGATTCCAGAACCTAAAAAAAATGAAGTTTGAAGATGGAACCATGGAGTTAAGAGTGGGCTATCTGAGATGGCTGCTGATGGCAGTTCACAAATGGCATATGCTGTGACAGAGGCAAACGATAGGGTGATGTAAAATGTGAATGCTATTAGCAAAATGCATTAAATACTGTCAGTACAGTAGAGGAAATCACAGTAGAGCATATCAATAGTATACACTGCACACTATCCATGAAAGTGACAGCAAGATGTTTAAAAAAGAACTGATGACAGTTTGAAATTTACAGTGAATGGACAGTCAAGACAGTAGTTGACTAGATCAATGTAAGGCACCCACAGTGGCTGAGAAATCATCTTGGACATATTGAAAAGAATAACTTTCAAACGGCAGATATTTAAAGTAGCATTTCCAACAATTTCAATTGCATGTCAAGATTATCTCGGTTAAGATTGTTTAGAAAACGCAATCAATTTCTTCAAGAAACTGCACTGAATTAGTGAAAATTCTCATGAAAAGTTATTAGTCATCCATTTACTTTGAGCTTGTGAAAAGCTACTACCCATGCACGTGTTCTGTATACACATTCACTTTTTTTCTGCACATAGTAGAGCAATTATATAACTTAATTCAAAACAGAAAATGTTGGAAATACAAACAACAACACACACAAAATGCTGGTGGAACACAGCAGGGCAGGCAGCATCTATAGGGAGAAGCGCTGTCGACATTTCGGGCCAAGACCCTTCGTCAGGATAATGTTGGAAATATTTAGTTTTTCTCTGCACAACTAAGTTAATGGAAAACCATCAACATTAGCTCTTCCTCCTTGCACAAATGCCGTTCGAACTGAGCAAGGATTAGCTTTATTTTGTGCATTAAAGTGTGTCAATTGCTTAACAACTAACTCAATCCAAGAGTATACCCGCAGCGGCCCGCAAGTGTTGCCTCACTTCCTGTGCCAACAAAGCATTTCTACAATTTACTAATCCTAACCCGTACATCTTTGGAATGTGGGAGGAAACCAGAGCACCCAGATGAATCCCATGCGGTCGCGGGGAGAACATACAAACCCTTTACTGACAGCTGTGGGTTTTGGACACCGATTGATGATGCTAACAGCTACACTACTCTGTTGCACTAAACGCTACCATGTAGCTCTATTTCTAGAATTTTCAGACTTCAGGCTACTGCACTATTTTGCTGTTGGAATGATTGAGTGTTATTTTCCGTAACAAAGAACTAGAGTAACTCTGTAGAATATGATCACATCCCTTAGACCCATTGTATGCCTAGTAGATTGATAGTGTAGTGGATTGTGAGGCAAGTAATATGGAGAACAGTAAATGTTAACTTAATCTGTGCATGTTAATTTAAATGACAAAACCCGAGAGGACCTTTTGTTTTTGGATGTTACCTTATTGGGTGAGCAAACTGAAACTGCCAATTGTCTATTCGCGGTGCTTGTCCAATTTTTTGGTAAACATATTTAAGCAGAGTGTTAATAATATTAATGATCATTTAATGCAGTTTAAGAAGGAAAATTGAGGATGGGTTAAATATTTGGACTCTGGTGTCCAAAAGGGAACAATTATAGATTACCAACAAAAAAATCTTCAAGAAGCGCATCATTCGAACTGTTAAGAAGCAAGCATCTGAAATCATTAGCAGCAGGAAATTTGCACAGTAAAGAGAAATTATAAAATAATATTTTTACCTATACTGTAATGAAATTGAGGAGACATTCTTGGGAGATTTTCTAATTTTGAAGCTGCTTTAGAATATTTTTTAAAAAAAATGTTTGGAATTTATATTGAGAAGGGAGGACATCTGGAAAAATCTTAATTCACACTTGTTGGTGTGCTGCCTTGGGCTGGTTATGTGTGGGGTGGGTTGTGCATATTAATGTACAAAATCAATTATCTGTTATTATGGTAAAGGTGTTGCATTTATCTGCCGATCTCATGCAGCACAACATAATTGACATAAATAATTTCAACATGATTTAATATGTTTGTAAACAAGCAAAAAGATTATCAAACAATTTTGAAAATGCAGTGAAAAGGTAATGACATGTATTAGAATCTCATTAACACAATCTAATGTATGCTTCAAAATATCGACAAATTTAGACACCGACTAATAAAATTCCAGGGCATTCACAACATATTGATTGACTTTGCTATACAATTATTTATCCATAATTACCAGGTAGTTAACTGTGTTAATTTTTTTTTTATTTGGCCTCATTCTCTAAATTTAAATAGAATTTAGCACTCTCAATACCAAAATTATAATGAATGAATTCACAATTTTAAATCTCCTGTGATACTTTAAACTTAGAAATAGCAAACAATGAATTAGATGGAAAAGAATTGGTTCATTAAAGATATATGAGGTGGATTTTATTTACTGTTATTTTGAACCAGGCACTAATTAATTTAAAAAATTCAGTCTTTCCTCAAAGGCGAACCTATCCCTCCCGCCTTTACTCCTATTAAAGCATTCCTTGAAACCAATGCTATTACCAACATTTGTGTCATGTATTACCTGAATATTTCATTTAATAACCTCAGTGTCAATTTCTAGTTTCATAATGTGTCTATGTATTGATTCAAGATGTATCTACTATGTTACAGATGCTATGTAAATAGATAATATTGCTGTAATTTGAATAAACCCTCTTATTTTGTAGCTGTCAAATTTAGTAGTATTGATCTTTGTATATGAAATGCTTATTCATCTTCATTTGTCATTATTTTCTCTTCATGCCAGTCAAACTTGCATATTTCTCTGGGTCTATAATGGGTAATGGAATAAAGTGCTTCGTGGCGTTTGCTGCAGAATGGGCAGAATTTACATTCAATCTGAACTGACGATTTAATAATGTTAATTTGAACTAGAGATCTAATTCCAATTTTCCATGCATAAGGAAGAACAATCCAACGTATTGCAAATCCCACACAACTAGGAAAATAATATTTCAGTTTCTAGTTAGTGGAAAATGTGACCTGTCATGGGCAAAGTTGTTGTAAGCATTAGCACATACAGGTGAGGGTCTTGCTTCTTTCAGTATTATGTAGCAAACATCTAGGTGGTGAGGAATGGATTTTGAGTCATATATATGTGTTTTTATATTTGCGTGTGTATGTGTGTGTACGCTCACATGTGTACAGTACTAATGTATAGTACTGTGCAAAATCTTAGGCCAATATATGTATAGATAGGATGCCTAAGACTTTTGCACAGACTGTATATTATGTTCATCCAGTTACTAAAGAACACAGTGCTACTGAGCCAATACAAACGAAGTATTCTTTTATTTCTTTCCTAACCACCTTCCTATTTTAACCGATATACAGTACTGTGTAGAAGTCTTGGGCACGCTAGCTATACATATGTGCTGAAGACTATTGGACAGTGCTGTACTTGTCAACGTGGAGCAAAGAGCGAGTTTGTAAATCTGGAAGGAGAAATGGAGGTTGGGAATGGTGAGGGTGGGGTGCCGCAGAAGGGTTGTGGGACAGGTGGCAGAGATGGAGTGCCGGAGCAGGGAGTGGTGTGGGTGCAGAGACACACCCAGCCCTGAGACACCAGACAGGGATATTTGATTCCAAACAACTGGTTTGCTGATCATTATAGAATGTCCCTCTGGTGCTTCCTGCTCCCTTCCCTCTCCCTTCCCCTTTCCCCAGCCATGATTCCCCTCTCCCTGCTCTCTTTCCACTTCCAGTCCACAACAGAGACCCATATCAGAGTCAAGATTTATCATCACTCACATATGCCATGAAGTTTTTTTTGCGGCAGCAGTACAGTGCAATACACAAAATTACTACAGAGCTTGGCAAAGGTAAGGCATCCTAGCTATATGCAGTCCCTATAAAAGTATTCACCATCCCCCCCCCAGAAGTTTTTATGTTTTATTCTTTTACAACATTGAATCACAGTGGATTTAATTTGTTTTTTATTGACACTGATCAACAGGGAGTTCATTCCTTTTATAGGCACCATATGTGTACCTAATACTTTTGCACGGTACTGTGTGCGTCTGTGTGTAGCAGGTGGCGCAGTCGGCTATGAGAACTACTGTGTGTATAAATCAGCAGGATGGCACCAGCTCTCGGGCTGAGCCTGAGGCCACCGGGAACTCAGGCTGACACAGGGAACCATCCGGACTCCAACCCACTGCCCTCCATAGCACGGAGATCCGGGGTTGGGATCCTGATGGTGGCAGTATGGGTTTTGGGCTGGATACCTCACGCTTGTGCTACATCTGTCCTCGTAAGCCTCCAGATCAGAGTGAAAACGAGCAAGAAGAGTCATACTGGCTTGGATGTGGCCTGGATTAACAAGGTCCACACCAGGTGGGGAACCAGGATCATCTGGCTACCAGAACAAACCAAAAGTAGGCGAGACAGGACAACATGGAATTAATGGAATGCTACTGCCACAGAACAAACTGGAAGCTGTTGACATCAAGACTCGGAAACAGCTAACAAAACATGGAGTATTCTACCCAAAGTCCAATATAGAGCAACTGTACACCCTCTGGAATAAAGGAGGATGGGGACTTGGAAGTGTCAAGGCCACAATCCTGGAAGAAATGCAAAATGTTCATGAGTATGTCAGGAAGATGGCCCCCAAGGATGGCCTGCTGGGAGAAAACCTCAGACAGCAGGCAGGGGACATGGAAATGGAAGTGAGTGAAGCAGAGTCAGAGTACCAGAGGCCATAACAGGACAAGCTACTGCATGGGATGTACCATCGCCAGATATCAGAGATAGCCAACATAAGAAAGTGCTACCAATGGCAGGGCTGAGGGACAGCACAGAGACGCTGCTCGTGGCTGCACAAGATCAGGTGCTGAGCATGAGAGCAATAGAAGCAGGGGTTTATCACACCAGACAAGACCCAAGATGCAGATTGTGCAAGGAATCTGCTGAAACTATCCACCACATCGTAGTAGGGTGCAAGATACAGGCAGGGATAGAAAGGCACAATCAGGATGCAGGAATTGTGTACAGGAACATCTGTACTGAGTATAGATTGGACACTCTGAAGTCCAAATGGGAAGGTAGTGAAGAATGACAGAGCTACGATCCTGTGGGACTTCCAAATGCAGACTGATAAGCAGGTACCAACCAGACGTAGTATTACTGGACAAGGAACAGAAGAAAGCAATAGTAATAGATGTGGCAATCCCAAATGACAGTAATATCGGGAAGAAATAATACAAGAAACATAGAAATCTACAGCACATTAAAGGTCCTTTGGCCCACAATGTTGTGCCGACCATGTAACCTACTCTAGAAACTGCCTAGAATTTCTCCAGCACATAGCCCTCTATTTTTCTAAGCTTCATGTACCTATCTAAGAGACTCTTAAAAGACCTTATTGTATCCGCCTCTACCACCCTTGCTGGCAGTGCATGCCACACACCCACCACTCTGGGAAAAACTTACCTCTGACATCCCCCTAGTACCTACTTCTAAGCACCTTAAAACTATGCCCCCTTGTGTTAGCCATTTCAGCCCTGGGAAAAAGCCTCTGACTATCCACACGATCAATGCCTCTCATCATCTTATACACCTCTATCAGGTCACCTCTCATCCTCCGTCGCTCCAAGGAGAAAAGGCCAAGTTCATTCAACCTATTTTCATAAGGCAGACTCTCCAATCCAGACAACATCCTTGTAAATCTCCTCTGCACTCTTTCTATTGTATCCACATTCTTCCTGTAATGAGATGACCAGAACTGAACACAGTACTCTGTGAAATCTAACTAAGGTCTTATATCTATAACATAACCATTTAGTTGAGAGCTAAATGTCCGGTGCGGTCCAGAAATAAATTCAAGTTGATTGTTGATACCTTCAAATTCTTCATAGTTCCTAACTTGTTAAAGTAGTGAAATTGTTTCATTTTCACTCCCAGTTATTTCCGGCATCCTTAAGCCTAAATGCTTGAAACCACAGTGAGCAAAACAGCTCTGAATCATCTTACTGCTTATTTCTCACCAACTATTAGCGATAAATCAGTCCTTTTTGAATACAAACACACACAACTAACACTATTTAAAATCTAACACACACAAAATGCTGGAGGAACTCAGCAGGCCAGGCAGTATCAATGGAAAAAAGTACAGTTGACTTTTCGGGCTGAGACCCCTTGGCGGGACTGGAGAGAAAAGGATGAGGTGTAGATTTAAAAGGTGGGGGGAGGAGAGAAGCACAACGTGATAGGTGAAACTGGGAGGAGAAGGGATGAAGTAAAGAGCTGGAAAATTGATTGGTGAAAGAGATACAGGGCTGGAGGAGGGGACGTCTGATAGGAGAACACAGAAGGCCATGCAAGAAAGGAAAGGGGGGAGGAGCACCAGAAGGAGGCGTTGGGCAGGCAAGGAGATAAGGTGAGACATGGAGTAGAGTCTTAACAGCCACACGATTCACCCTGAAAGCATTTTACTAATTAAATTTTCCAGATTTATATAGGGAGCTAGATTTATATTTGTTGAGTATTTCTTCTAACTGTAGGTGGTCTCAAGGCTGTACTTGAGCTTGTTCTTATCCTGTTCAGCACTGCATACACTTGTTTTCAAACAAGCAATGAAGAGACTAGAAATCTTCGTTCTCCTCTTCAGTCCTGCAACACTAGCAAACAGGAACTCATGGGATCAGTGTTTCACTGGTCTTACCATTTGATCATGCATAAAGTAACTGTTCTAATATGATTGCACTCTTGAGAATTGTCAGATTTGAAGAGCTATCAATCAGCTTAATTTTAGGGTTTATGGGCATAGTAGAAGGTGCTTTGAAGAATGACAGTAGCAGGCAGGAAATGGATTGTGTCAAACTTCATCAAAAATTAAACAAATACAACTTTTATGAAAACAGAATAATTCATAATCCTGAAGAATACACACCAATTTAGTAATAAAGCTGGCAAGATATGAACTGAATAAATGTAATGTATTTGGAATATGAAAGAGTATTTGAGCAAAAATGTTCTGTTCTGTTGGGCATGAGAAATTTAATGAAGAAAACCAAATACAAGGGTTTATCAGCTGCAGATCAATTTTTAACAGAATAAAGAATCAATCAAGAGAGAATATTTATCAACACAGTTTATAATCTAGGAATTACATTTGCTGCCCTAGCATAATTAATGGATTTATTGTTTCATTACCTGCTTTATATTAGCTCAGGTCATATCTCACTGGATTTTGTTTTAATTTTTAAGTGTGAATTGGAATAATTTTCATGCACAAGATTGTGTGTTAACCTTAAAATCTTATTATCTATAACAGTGTTAATCAAAAGTGATGTATTAAAGATTAGGTGTGAGATTATAACTCAATTCGATTTAATTACTAGTTGGAGCCCTGTAGTTTGTAATGAATGGAAACTGACAACCACGTTGCTTCTAAGTAGACCTGAAAACAATAAACAAGCAGTAAACCTGCAAACAGACCTGACAACTAAGTTGCTTTTCAGTAGATCTGCCAGCTGCACGAGCGCTGATCATGAGAAATGCCTATCCAATTATTTAAGGAAATTGGATTGGATCAATTTACTTTGAATGCACAGTTGTAAGTGGTTCTGTTTGTCTGCTCTGAAGTATTTTCTATTATTTTGTACATTCAAAAAGATACTTGTAAGAGCTCTGTTGGATCATCATCAGGTATCCTGGTCTAGATCAGTTGAAAGCAGTAATTACTTAAATTATCATTTTAATTGATAATACCTGTTTTCCCATAAGCCATAATTATCTCCTAGATTAAACTATTCTTGGTAAAATTTTAGGAAGAATTGGCTTGATGAACTGATCGATTTTTCACATCAGTCCAATATAAGATTACTTTATTTCCAAAGCTACAAAATGGAATTACAAAAATAAAGTGTTTGGTATTAATTGTCAACACATGCTACTTCAATATTAGACTAAGTTTATTCATGGGAATGAATGATTATAATTTGGCACCAGGTACTAATATTGTTGAATCAAGATTTTGTAGACTGGCAGCAGAGTCGCAGTCTCTGTTCATGCTTCCAGGAGGAATCAGCTTGTACCAGACATTGAACTTGATTGAGTGATTGGCTATTAAAATAGTGAAGTGGTGGCTCATTTGATAACATTGAACACAGAACCATTTTTCATATTCAGTTACTCTACAGCACCAGTCATTTACAATAGATATGTAATTTCTGATTTTATGAACCAAAAATGCCGCATCTTTCTGTGTGGTATTGTAACCATGCCAAATTTAGCAATTTTAATAAATTAAGTATAACAGAGAAATTCAGGCCAGGTCTGGGTATACCCCTGTAATTCCAATGATTCTTGAGAACAATGAATCTAATTTTAGCTGGAAAAACCCTGTGTACACATTTTGACAAATGGGGTCATTTATATATCTGTCATTTAATAAAGTCAAATCAATGGCAGAGATCTTGAACACTACATATCACTTTCAAACGCTACTAAGCTAGTAGAGGCAGATAATTTTTTGTCTTTTTTTTCTCTGAAATCTAGTGGTTACTTAAAAAACAGCATTTATTGCTCATTGCTCATTCTTCTTGAGCAGCTGTAACCCTTATGGTGAAGCTACTCCTTCAGTGATATTTTAGTTAGAGTTTCAGGATTTGGACTTAGTAATGATGAAAGTAATGAATATATTCTCTGGTCAGGATTGTGTGTGACTTGAAGGGGAAACTGCAGGTGATGATGCTCCCAGGCACTTGAAATTTCTGTCCTTGCCACTATTGAGTTTGCTATTGGAGTAGCCAAAGTGAATAAATGCAGTGTATTCTGTAGGTGGTGCAGTATGGAGGAAGTGAATTATTAGGTGTGGATGGAATACCAATCCAGAGGATAGTGCAAACCCCTTGAATGTTCTTGTAAATGCAAGTATTCATGTGAAGATTGTTTAGTCATACTCCTAATTTGTGCTTTCTATGTAGTGGAAAGATTCAGGGGAAATACCAGATGAGTCCATCACCCCTGCACCTAACCTCTAACCCGTTCTTGTAGCACAGTATCTAAGTGGCTGGTAGAGTTGTGTTTCTGAGTAGTAACGGCAATACTGTTGAATGTGCAAATGGAACTGCATCTTGAGCAGTCATCGGTGAACATCCCTACTTCTGCCCTTGTGAGGAAAGAAAGGTCATTGAAGCAGCTGTAGATGTGGGCCCTAAAATTTAACAGCTAATGCTGTTTATTATGTTGGCTTGTATCCCTTCTCCTATTATAAGTGGTAAAGTGGGTTTGGGGTTCAGCAATCCACTCAAGTGAACTAATTATTATAATAAGATAAATGCTGGAGATGCTCAGGAAGTCAGGCAATATCTGTGGAAAGAGAAATAGAGTTAATGTTTCTTGTCCAAAGACCCCTCATCAAAGCGGGGTGTGCAGCGCAGTGTTACCAGTATTTTCTGATTTTATTTCTTGACTTCAACTTTGGTAAGACCTAATATAGCGCAGGTCGCTTTTGATATAAATAGCTTCAAGTGATGGCATTTTATCATGTCTGTCCAGAAAATTGCATTAATATCCAGCCAAACTGTGGCACTAAAATTGATCAGTTCTTGAAGCTTTCTAACTATTAGTATATTTAAGTGCCTCTGGCAGTCACAGAAAGTCAAAAGCTATTAACAATGAAATAAATGTTAAAATTTGTGAATTAATTACAAAATTAAAATAGTTCAACAATTAACATTATTAAATACACTTAAGTTAATTCAATTAATTTAAAATTGTGAATTATCTGGAACTTGCCTATGCTGCTTGTAGCCATTCCTTTCCTTTGATATGAATGAAGTTGCCGATCTTTTAACTGGTACGACATGATGCCAATTCAACAGCTGGTTTGTTGGTATAGTTGTTCAAAGTATATGTATTATCGAAGTACGTATACATTATACAACCTTGTTAGGTCTTTCCCCCTCTGGGATAGCAACCTTTGCAAGATTCATGTCATACAAGCAGCCACAAAACAAGAAACCCAAAAGAACCCATTAGAAAAATCCAACAAACACCCAATGTATAGAGGTAAAATAACACATTGTGCAAACAACAAAAGTAAGCAAACAGCATTCAAAACAGAAGTGAGTCCATTGACTTGAAGCCCGGAGCAGGCCCACAGCCTCAGCCTCAGTGCATCACATGGCAGAGCAAAATGACATAAGGCTTGCAGACACGAAGCCCAGAAATTTATGGAACGCAGCAAGGCCAGGCAGCCTCTATAGGACTTCATCAGGCCTGACGAAGGGTCTCGGCCCAAAACGTCGACTGTACTTCTCCCTATGGATGCTGCCTGGCCTGCTGCGTTCCACCAGCATTTTGTGTGTGTTGCTTGAATTTCCGGCATCTGCAGGTTTCCTCGTGTTTGCCCAGAAATTTATGTTTTGCCACTGGATTCCATAAGAATGCAGTGTTAGGAAACTGCAGAGAATACCACACAACTTTATAACTTTTATGTTTGGACATACTTCTGCTGGAGCTCTGGGGGGAGTGGGGGTGGGGTGGTAAAGGGAACAGGTAGAGGGACAAATGAACTCTGGCTTCTGGCTGGGTACAGGTATCAATTTTAACTGACGTTTCAATGACAAACTCTGCCATCTTTATCAGCCTGATGAAGATGGTAGAGTTTATCATCAAAACATAGGATAAAATTGATACCTGTGCGTGACTGGAAGCCCAAGAAGAGTTTATTCATCAGATATGCTAGGAAAGCACTGGATCCTTTTTCAGGTAGAGGGATGGGGAGAGATGCTACCGTTCCATAACTCCTGGCACATTTCAGAGGAAGTCGGGGCGTGGCTAATGTTTCAGCTCAGTGAACTTTTTAACAGAACTAATTGAGTTTGTAAATTTCTAATCTGACAGAATAGATCAATAAACATGGGAATTCTAGGGTTGTATTAAAACAAGGCAAAATATAATGAAACATCATAAATGGAAGGGATAAACATAGAAATCTAGCTCCAGGTTAGAACTGCTTCTAGTGAGCTAAACATAGAAGAGAGTTCTAATCCCACTGCATCCCTGACCCACTATTTTAACTTGTCTAAATTCAAGCTTGCAAGGACTGCTACCCCAGAGGGGAAAGACCTAATTTCATTGGGAAAGTCATGCTCTCATACCTGTTCATCACCCAACAGTGAATGCGTAAAACCTGAATGTTGTCCAAACTGCTTATATGAACTTGCAAAGGTTAAGAATATGTAATGTGATTTTCTTTTATATATTGAGAGGAAAAAATAATTCACACGTGATCTCCTCTTTGGGCCACTGATGTTGCTGACCCTCTAACCATTCCCATCAATATTTATTAACTTTGGCAGCGATTGCTTCCTGGATATCTTTTTTAAAAATTTGATTCCTACTCACCAGCTGTGATATTGCTTCCATTTCCTATGTAAACTTCTTCAGTGTAAATGTATAGTGCCTTGAAAAAGTATTCAGCGCTCAACCCTGTTTTTCCACATAAATAAGTATTACAACCAGGGATTTTGATCAATTTAACTGAGAATTCCTATTTGTGAATCACATGCTCCTTTTTTCACAGTAGAACCCAAAAGAGGGAAAATTGTAAAGCATGTATATCTAAAGTTTCAAAAACTAAAATGTCAGCAGTTCACATATATTCATCCCCCTTTCCTCAGTACTTAGTTGAGCCATCTCTTGCAACTATTACAGCCAGTAGTCCAATCACAAACAAGAAAATCTGTAGATGCTAGAAATCTAAGCAACACACAAAATGCTGGAGGAACTCAGCAGGTCAGGCAGCATCTATGGAAAAGAGTAAACAGTTGATGTTTTGGACTGAGATCCTTCATCAGCCAGTAGTCCTTTTGGTTAAGTCTCTATTGGCTTTGCACAATGTGATGGGAAGATCTTCCCATTCCTCTTTGCAAGATTGCTCAAGCTGTGCCAGATTAATTGGGGAGCAGTGGTGAAAAGCAATGATGAGATCTTGCCAGGGATGTTTGGTCAGGTTAAGGTCAGGACTCCAACTGGGGCACTCAAGGACATCAATTTTCTTCATCTAAAGCTGCTCCATTGCTGCTCTGGCAGTGTGCTTTGGGTTGCTGTACTGCTGAAAGAAGCACTTCCTCCCCAGTTTAAACTTCCTGGCAGCAGCTAGCAGGTTTTTGTCCAAGATCTCTGTATTTATCATTATTCATCTTCCTATCAATCTTGACTAGATTTCCCCCCGCTACTGAAAAGTATCCCCATAGCCTGATGCGACCCCCCCCCCCACCATACTTTACATGGCTAATGCTCATTATTCGATTTATGCCACATGTACATTTAGTATTGAGACAATAAAGTTCCATTTTGGTCTCACCTGACCATGAAATTTTCTTCTACATCTTTAGTGTCTTCTAAGTGATGCTTTGCAAAGTTTTTACAAGCTCTTCCTTGTCACTTTTCCATAAGTACCCTTTGTGTGCAAGGCCTTAAGAGATTGTGAAGCCATGAACTTCCCCAGACTTCTCTATTATAACTTGACCTGAATGCACATTTGTCTTGATTTTGGTTTGGCCTGTTGAAAATTTACCATATTGTTGGACCTTATAGAAACAGGAGGTATTTAATCTTATGAATTCATTTAAAACAGGTGATCCTCCAAATTTTCTATAACAACAAATTTGATGAGTTGGTCAGGTAGGAAGGTTAGTATAGTAATTACAAAGGGGATGAATATATCTTCAGCCGCACCATTTTGGTTTTTATTTAGTAATTTGTTGGCAGGATTTGGAAATTTTCTCTTAATTTGAAATGATGCACAATGTTTTGTAGGCTAACTCAAAAAACCTGGCTTCAACACATTTTAAATTTAGAAAATGAGACAGTAAAATGTGAAAGTGGTTTTGGCAACTGAATACTTTTTCAAGGCATGGTACAAGGCATTTCCAAAATGACTTTTCTGGTAACAGTAAGGAAATACAAAAACAATGTCTATGGAGGAAAAAGCAGGGGCACATTATATAGATCTGACAAGGAGCTCAACAGTCACAGTGGGCTGAATGGCTTATCTGAATCATATCAATCTATAATTCTATGTATTGTACTAGAACTCAAGTAATAACTCTTTGAAATGTTACAAGTAGATGCATAAACATTTAATTGACATAAATTACAGAGGGGTGATGAACCAGTGGTCCTGTATGTTAACCAGCACTTTGAACCATTGAAAATAGAATCTACTCAAGGTGGAGGAATAATGTCCATCATCTAGGGATAAATCTACTTGACCTTGTCCATGAGAATATAATTGTCAGAAATCCATATACCTATCTTTACATTGGTAGATGTGGCCATTGCATTATAAAGTCCTTCCCTCCTACACAATTTACCCTTTGTGTTCCACACTGAAGCTCTTCATTCTCAGTCTGAAGGTCTCAAAACAGATTTGGCAGATCAAATGTTGGGCATCTCTGAAAGGCAAGAGCCATCAACAGCAGTAACAGACCATTATGCAGTCCATCTGGATCCAGGATGACTTGTTTCCACTAAGATGTCCTGGGTTCTTCAGTGGCTAATGAGGCCAATGAGGGGATTAAGATCATCTCTACAAGTGGGACATCAGGTGACTGACAGGGTAGGAAGGTGGGCAACTCCTATAGAAAGCCTTGATGTTCTTAATCCCATTCCAAATACTCAGAAGCAAAGACCACTAGAGTAGGGAAATAGGACTTTAGGCCCATCTAGTCCATACTGACCCACTCTTCTATCTAATCAGAATCAAGTTTATTATCACCGGCATGTGACATGAAATTTGTTAACTTAGCAGCAGCTGCAGTTCAATGTAATACATAATCTAGCAGAGAAAATAAATACATAATAAATAAAATAATAATAACAAATAGACAAGTAAATCAATTACTTGTATTGAAGAGATTAAAAAAGCGCAAAAACAGAAATACTGTATTTTATTTTTTAAGTGAATTAGTGTCCAAGTGTTTAATATCCATTTAGGAATCAGATGGCAGAGGGGAAGAAGCTGTTCCTGAATCACTGAGTGTGTGCCTTCTGGCTTCTGTACCTCCTACCTGATGGTAACAGTGAGAAAAGGGCCCTGGGTGCTAGAGATCCATAATAATGGACGCTGCCTTTCTGAGAAACCACTCACTAAAGATGTCCTGGGTACTTTGTAGGCTAGTACCCAAGATGGAGCTGACTAGATTACAACCTCTGCAGCTTCTTTTGGTCCTGTGCAGTAGCCCCTCCATACCAGACAGTGATGCAGCCTGTCAGAATGCTCTCCATGATACAACCATAGAAGTTTTTGAGTGTATTTGTTGACATGCCAAATCTCTTCAAACTCCTAATAAAATATCGCCGCTGTCCTGCCTTCTTTATAACTACATCAATATGTTGGGACCAGGTTAGACTCTCAGAGATCTTGACACCCAGGAACTTGAAGCTGCTCACTCTCTCAACTTCTGATCCCTCTATGAGGATTGGTATGTGTTCCTTCATCTTACCATTCCTGAAGTCCACAATCAGCTCTTTCGTCTTACTGACGTTGAGTGCTGGGTTGTTGCTGCAGCACCACTCCACTGGTTGACATATCTCACTCCTGTACACCCTCTCCTCACCACCTGAGATTCTACCAACAATGGTTGTATCATCAGCAAATTTATAGATGGTATTTGAGCTATGCCTAGCCACACAGTCATGGGTATACAGAGAGTAGAGCAGTGGGCTAAGCACACACCACTGAAGTGTTGATCATCAGTGAGGACGATATGTTATCACCATTTCGCACAGATTGCAGTTTTCCAGTTAGGAAGTCAAGGATCCAATTACAGGGGGAGGTACAGAGGCCCAGGTTCTGCAACTTCTCAATCAGGATTGTGGGAATGATGGTATTAAATGCTGAGCTACAGTCAATGAACAACATCCTGACGTGGGTGTTTGTGTTGTCCAGGTGGTTTAAAGCCGTGTGGAGAGCCATTGAGATTGCATCTGCTGTTGACCTATTGTGGCGACAGGCAAACTGCAATGGGTCCAGGTCCTTGCTGAGGCAGGAGTTCAGTCTAGTCATGACCATCCTCTCAAAGCATTTCATCACTGTTGATGTGAATGCTACCAGGCAATAGTCATTAAAGCAACCCACATTATTCTTCATAGGCACTGGTATAGTTGCCTTTTTGAAGTAAGTGGGAACTTCGGCCTGTAGCAGTGAGAGGTTGAAAATGTCTTTGAATACTCCCGCTAGTTGGTTGGCACAGGTTTTCAGAGCTGTACTAGGTACTCCATTGGGGCCTTCCCATCAAGAAAAAAATCCCTTCTACCTGCTCCCAGGCCATATTCTTTTAAACAGCTCCTATCTATGTACCTAATCCAAACCTCCCCAGACAGAACTCAGAATGGAATGTCCATTTCAGCAGTGGTCCCCAATCACCGGGCCGCGATGAAATGATATGATTTAGTGATATAAAACAATATGAGTCAGCTGCACCTTTCCTCATTCCCTGTCACGCCCACTGTTGAACTTGAATGCACGCGAGGTCATCAGTCACCTAAACGCAGTGATATCCTCGTGCCAGGGATCACTGGTTGGTCTCGGGTAACTGGCCGCCTTGCGCGGCCGGCGAGAAGTGCCATTACTACTGGCCTGGAGCACGGATAGATGGGCGCCGCCTCTAAACCTGTTTAGCACACCAAATGTTCGTGGGGAACCCGGTGCTAAACTATTCGCAGACGACCTAATTCAGGCTCAGGGTTTTGTAAGTAGCAGAGCAGCTACTTCGCTGCAATCTACTGTAAGTCATCCCTCGAGCCAAACCTTTGTCAGCTGCTCTCTCTGGACTGCAACCGCTGCGGCCCCGGTATGGGGACCTCTCTTCTCACTGCTGCACTGATTTTATATGTTCGTATGAGGAAAATATGCGCTGTGTGTTTAATATCCAAACGTTACTTAAAATGTTATGATGCTATTGACTTATAAGTGAGTTATAAGTGACTTATCACTATATTCTTGCGAGGAAAATATGCACTGTGTGTTTAATATTAAATTCGTTAGATAAACCCATTTAGAAACAAAATTGAGTGTATTAGCCACTTATAAGTGACTCGTAGTTGACTTACCACCTGTGTTCCGGTCGTGATTAACACCCCCCCCCCCCCCCAACCCGGTCTGCAAGAATATTGTCAATATTAAACCAGTCTGCGGTGCAAATAAGGTTGGTGACCCCTGCGTTTCAGGAATCGTGTGTTGGGCATGCTGAATGACATGTAGCTGGGAGTAAAGAGGGCCTTGACGCTTGGAATGATGGCTCACTTATCCTTCCAGTGAGGACTATCTAAATCATTTGGCAACATGTTCAGTCAGAAATGGCAAGTGGTCAGTCAGTCTCTGCTTCATTCTGGGACCATTATTCAGAAAATTCAAGTCATTCAGTATAATATCAAAAAATGGCTGAGATAATTGAAATCAGAGATATTACGGGATCAGACAGCATTCCCAGCTGTGGTAATGAAGACCTGCTTCCAGAACTAGCTTTGCCTCTGGCTGGCTTGCTTTAGCACAGTTAAACACTGGCACATTGCTGACATTGTCTAGATATGCCCTGTCCACAAAAAGCAGGACAAATCTAATTTGGCATTGTAATACTAATCAGTATGATATAATTATTATCAAAGTAATGAACGTTCTACCAAAAATACAACTAAATGATACGTATTCTCCAAATAGCTTGTTCACCAATGCCCAAATCATCATCAGCTCTCTTCACAGCCAAGGTCAGCTAAAAACCAGTGAGAAAAACCATTGACCTTGCCATAAAGGTGGCATTTTGACAGTGTGTTATCAAGTAGTGTTGGCAGTACTGAAATCATTGACTTACCGGGAAAACATCCAGTGTCTGCAGTTGTATATCGCACATAAGAATGGATATAGGTGGATTTTTCAGCCATACCCTCATCCCAGAAGATGAATAACTTGTTCATAATTTTACAGCATAAAATAGATTTAGTAACTAGACCTCCCTGAAATATTCCTCTTCCCTTCAAAGAGTAATGAAAACTTATTTTTAAACATTCTCCTGAACAGAAGGATAAACTGAGGTTAGTCAACTCTCAAGCTCATAAGGTGAGTCCATATCTCTATCTTAAACTTTATGTAACTCTCATTGCTTAGACGTCTATTATACCATTAGCTAACAAAAATATCTTGATTTTAATTAATTCAGCAACCCAAGTTTTTTGGAGAGCATCTCTAGTTTTACAACATTCCTTTGAATAAAAGTACCTTCTAGTTTTGTTCCAAATTTGCTTAACTCTAATTCTCACTGCTTCAACTCCTCCACCAGAGGGAAAACACATCAAAGATTCAGATTTATAACATACACATCGAAACCTACAGTGAAATGCATCGATGGTATTATCAATCAAGGATCTGCTGGGGGCACCCTACAAATGTCACCACACATTCCGTTGTAGTTTCCCATCCAGTTCTCTGGGTTCTGAAATCACCAAAGATTGCATTGCAGAATGCACAGATTTGACTAGGTTCACGTTATTAAGAAAGATTAAACAGAATAGGTCTGTATTGAGTTGAGAAAGATAAACAAAAATTATCCAATTGAGGGATAACCTTTATATAGCTTGATAAGGACAATAGTGAGATGATGCTTCCTCTCTGGGTGATTAGAATCAGGTCAGATACAAGAAGAATGTTTTTAACCCAAAGGTTGGTGACTCTTTGAAATTCACTGCCTAAGAGGCAGTTAATGATTCAGTTGCTGAATATAATCAAAACTAAGGTCAATAGATAGATCTTTTGATGTTAAGGAAATTTAGTGACAAGGTGCTTCATGTTGGAAAGTGGTGCCCAGATAAACGATCATCATGATCTTTGTCAATAGATTATGAGAGGCCAACTCCTGTTTCTAATTCTTATGTTCTTGTAAGCAAAGATACAGGTAACAGGTTCAAAATCATGGCTTTAGATCAAATCAAAGGGAAACAATATATGTTGTGATTCAGGGTGTGTGATGGAGTTGGAAGCACAGGCATACAGTGTGGTGAAACCCAAAGGTAATAGCTTCAGTTTTTATAATTTTCAGTTGGAGAAAATTGTGGTTCATTAATTATTAGATGTTATTCATGCATTCTAATACCACAAAGATATGAAGCATCATCAGGGGGTGTCCATTATATGTGGCTACAGTCCCTTTGTAATTAATTAGCTGTAAAGTATTTTACGACATGCTGAATTTGTGAAAATGCATTTTACTTTATCAGATATATAGCATGTCCATTCACCATGTTACTCCCCTTTGTATCAATTGGCAGCACAGCTTTCGGTTAGTGAAGTGATTACTAGTTCCTTTTTTTTGGAAGACTTGGCAAAAGCTTGCTACACAATGCAAAATTAGATTTTGCAGCCATGTCCCAGTCTTGATCTGCTGTCTTATGTTGAGTGAGCTCATCTTATCTAGGGATTTACTAGAAATATTGGTGAATTAATGGTGAAGGAGAAGTGGAAAAATCAAGGACTGGTCGCTTTCCTGATTCATATGTATTGACCTCTCTAGCCATGTCAGATGATTTTAAAAATAGTATCAGCAATGAGGTGTTCCTGTGATTTAATAACTTGATGATTGTCAACCCTCATGGAGAATAGTGACTTCGGTAAATTACTTAAGAACCTGTATCTCGAAAAGAAGAAAATCAAGTTTACGGTCCTGTAGTGTTCTATGAGCTTTATGTTGCTCCAACCCCAAAGTACTTTACTGCAACTGAAACAATAGCTGTCGTAAAAAGTCATGGGAGTCAATTTGCACATACCAACATCCCACAGGTGGCGTTGTGATAGTTTTAGAAATGCTGATTTACATTTAAGTGTTGACCAGGAAACCAGGGTTAACATCCCTGCTCCTCTTCAGAAAGAGGATTCTTTCTTTAAATGTTCACTTCAAAGGGTGCGTCTAATCTGAAAGACATCACTTATACTAGAGCAACACTTGCTCATTATTACTTTCAAATATCAGCTTGGTATTTTTTTGTATAAATTTCTAAGGCAGCATCAACAATCATCTTATTCAGAGGTAGGATCACTAGCAAACAAGCCACAGCTGACAGCAGTTTGAAGGAAGGCTTAGGGGAAAAACACAAAGGAATGGAATATTAAATGTCAATTTATATAAAATACCACACTTTATACTTAGCAGAATTTTAATTTATCAAAACTGGATATATATGCCCAGAACATTTTCTTCCCACACAGGTTTAGAGTGCTTGATTTCAGCATCTCTGAAGAATTCACATTTCATTTCTTACTGGTTATCTTCATCCTCTAGAACAAGAAAATATCAACAAATCCCAGCTGTCATAATTTAAACAGGATTCAAAATTTTACAATCAATATTTGTGAATTTTGTGCAAATATTACAACAGTACAAACTTGAAAGTTCCTTGAAAATGTGCACAATATTGCAACTAGTTTCAGTAACAACTGTATTTTGAGACAATATTGTATCATTTTAATGAGGATCATTATCTATTCTAAAGGATGAGAAAGAACTGCCTTAAGGAGAAATACAAGCATCCGTGTTGTTGTGACACTGGAGTCATGAAACTTCACATGGTAGAAGAGGACATTAAATATTTATAACCTAGAATTCTTCTACTCATTCCATTTATAGTGGTTTTATCAACAGCTGGCCAGTCAGTTTTCAATCATTTCTGCTTGTCCAATTCACTGTAAAACAGGGGTACTCACTACTAAAGGATAGATTAATTTTCAATAACACAGATTAACAAAATTAAGATTTGGTGTTTTTCCCATTGCAAAATAAAGAACTGTCTTGCACATTTAAATAAAATAATCTCATCTGTACAAAGTGCTATGGTAAAATTCTGCCTAGGAGTAGGCATTGATAACCTTTTCCATCAGGCTGTCTTACAGATATATGCAGGAGCTGTGTGTCCCTTCCATGGAGAATATTGGATTAAAAGTATACCATCAAATTTTTCTGGACGCTTTCAGCCACAAAATGCTGCATGTCATTGAGCATACAAAGTTATTTTTAGAAAGAAGACAACTTGAGATATAGTCTTGAGGAAAAAAAGCAAGAAATTAAACGTCAGCTGCGCTGATCATTTCTAATCAAAATTAATGACATAGTGATATTGCTACACAGGATGGGAAAAGTTCTGTACAGCAACAGCACTACAACAGCATAATGACTAGAGCCATTTCATTTCATAAGAGTTATGAGCTTGTCTTTGATCATCTTAACCCTTATACATAAATTATTACTGTTTTTTTAAATATAAAATGTATTTTTTCTAATCTTGGATGAAGGAGGGGGAGGATCCAATTCTGATATATAATGCGACTTTAGAATGTGTCTCTTGAAGGAAAATCATCATTATTTTCTGTTAACATTTTGAAGGCACTGATTTTGAAGGCTTTAGGCATGAAAAGAACATGAATCCTGTATGAATGCCGATTATGTTTACCAGCTCTGCGAGGAAAGAAGTAGTTTGCAGCTGTTGTATGCAAGCTGTGTATTGTTGACAGTGACAGTCAAATACAAAAGAAGCACAGACACTTAGAACAAAGGCTAAAAGTGTAATTAGCAAGAGTCAAAATCATTATATTGTGCTTTTGTGATTGATATTCTTCCTGTTTCCATGCATTGAGAAATTATTTATTGCACGCTTCAGGCCAACCCTCTTCTTTTTGTACCCATTTGTATTCTAACATATCTTTTAATTTCTATCCTCTTAAATCTATTTTATAGTGCACTGAGAAAAGCAATAACAGACACTTAGAATTAATTAGCAGCTAATAATCTGCAAAATAAGATTGAATCTCTACACTTTCTGAATCTACAGCTGTTGATAGATACAATGCTCAAACCCCCCCCCCCACCCAAATACTCATCCTCGACTCTTTAGCATCTTTCACCCCTTCTTTATGAATTCCATGTTCCTTCCATTCTGACCTTTTGTTTATCAAACAAGCCTTAAATTTGGTTAAATCCTTCCAACATTTGACCGGTTTTCCACGTCCTACATGTCCCACTGGCTAGAAATTGGACACATCTGTATGTGTGTTTAATGAGTGAGTCATTAATTTAAAAGATGTATTCCACTCAGGTTTTTAAGTATTTGCACTCATTTCCTATTGAAGTCATGCTCCTTGGAAAATAAGCATTTCTTGTTGCAATTTGTCTTAACATAAGGTTTCATTTCTTTGTATTTCTTGCATGTGATAACTTTATAACCTAAGACCTGCTTTAGTTGATAATTTGAAACTGGATTAAGTGATCATGATATTGTAAATAATTTGTAACCTTTGGTGAAGACCCAAGTGAAGAGTATCATGCTGGAGTACTAGATTAAAATAACTGCTCGGATGTTGTTTTATGCCTGCAAAAGACTCTTGTAATTTCTATTGAATAAGATCACAGAGAGCAGCATTTTTTAAAGATCAAAGGCTTGAGTGATTGCACCTTAAACAGTAAGCCTAATGCTGGCACTGACAAGGAAACAGGACCATTCACAACCACAAACGAGAGAAAATCTGCAGATGCTGGAAATCCAAGCAACACACACAAAAAGCTGGAGGAACTCAGCAGGCCAGGCAGCATCTATGGAAAAAAGTACAGACGACGTTTCAGGCCACAACCCTTCAGCAGGACTGGGGGAGAAAAGATGAGGGGTAGAGTTAAAAGGTAGGGGAGGGAGAAACACAAGATGATAGGTGAAATTGGGAGGGGGAGGGGTGAAGTAAAGAGCTGGAAAGTTGATTGGTGGAAGAGACACGGGGCTGGAGAAAGGGGAATCTGATAGGAGAGGACAGAAGTCCACAGAAGAGAAAAAGGTGGGGGGAGCACCAGAGGGAGGCAATGGGCAGGCAAGGAGATGAGGTGAGAGAGGGAAAAGGGGATGGGGAATGGTGAAGGGGGGGCATTACCTGAAGTTTTGAGAAATCAATGTTCATGCCGTCAATTTGGAAGCTACCCAGATGGAATATAAGTTGTTCCACCAACCTGAGTGTAGCCTCATCACAACAGTGGAGGAGGCCATGGACAGACATATTGGACTGGGAATGGAAGTAAAATTAAAATGGATGGCCACTGGGACATCCTGCTTTTTCTGGCAAACGAAGTGTAGGTGCTTGATGAAGCTGTCTCTCAATCTTCATTGGGTCTCATTGATATACAGAAGGCCACAACGGGAACACTGGACACAGTATATGAACCCAACAGACTCACAGGTGAAGTATCGCCTCTCTTGGAAGAACTGTTTTGGGCCCTGAATGGTAGTGAGGGAGAAGGTGTAGGGGCAGGTGCAGCACTTATTCTGCCAGGAGAGAGATCAGCGGGGAGGGACGAATAGACAAGGAAGTCGCATAGGGAGTGATCCCTGTGGAAAGTATCAAGTGGGGGGGGGCAGTGGGAAAGATGTGCTTGTTGATGGGATCCTGTTGAAGATGGTGAAAGTTGCAATGAATTACGTGCTAGGCGTGGAGGCTGGTGGGGTGGTAGGTGACGACAAGAGGAGCCCCATCCCTGGCAGGGTGGCGGGAGGATGGGGTGAGAGCAGACATGTATGAAGTGGAAGAGAAGCGGTTGAGAGCAGCATTGATAGTGGAGAAAGGGAAGCCCCTTTCTTCCACAACCGCAGCAAGTTTAGTCTGCTCCATCTGTCGGGAGTGATCCATGAACTGTTGCAGCTGCCACCCCAGTTTTTCTACTCCCTCTTTCCCACAAATTTCTCCATGATTTGTTTCCTTATCCATGGCTGAGGCTGCCAGGGTGGGAGTATCACAGACACATTTCCCTGAAGTCAGTGCATGAATGACACTGGAAAGCAGGTAAGATTTTTTAAAGCAAGGCTGTCCAAATGTCATGATCGTTTTTTGTGGAGTAGCACTATAAACAGGACTCATCGAGCACATCAAAGGTGGCTAAAATCTGTTTTCAAGACATAGGTCTTAAAACATGCACCTTCCTTATCAAGCAACACACAAAAAACGCTGGAGCAACTCAGCAAGTCAGGCAGCATCTATGGGAAAGAGTAAACAGGCGACGTTTCAGTCCAAAGGGTTTTGGCACAAAACATCGACTGTACTCCTTTCCATAGGTGCTGCCTGGCCTTCTGTGTTCCTCCGCCATATTTGTGTGTGTTGCTTGGATTTCCAGCATCTGCAGATTTTCTCTTGTTTGTGACCTCACTTATCATTTTTTTAAATCACTATGACACTAAAGGATTAAACAATGCATACAGGTCCAATAAACTAGGTCAGCCTTCCCAGGAATTAGCAAAATAATGATTGTATTCGTCTGTGGTATTTGAGATGTTCAAAGGAATTGAAGTAACATCGAGAATAAAACCAGTAGGGCTTACATTAAAATTAGAGCTGGACTCTCTGGACTAATATCAGAAAACATGTTGGTTGACATTAGAAACTATCGCCATTTAAATCTGATAGGGCTGGGTCAAGTTAAAGTGTCAAACTGAAATTCTGAGATCTTTGTTAGCACTGGCAATGGGCACAGAAGCACAGTGGGGTGCTTGGTTATAATATACCATAATATAGCTGAGTTGCAGAACAGACTTGGAATGTTTAAAGGCATACTCTTTTTCTTTCCTCTTGCTGTCATGAACAATAATGATTAATATTTTAAATTCTAATTCCTATCTATTTCTATCATTCTATTTGACCATATGCTTTGCAACTTTTAAGTTAAAAGTAGTAAATTTTCCATGTGTCATTAAAAAATGAGCAAAAGAAAGCATCTTAGGTTTAAGCCCATCCTTTCAGTTTTAGAATATCCATAAATTCAGGGGATGGTAGAATTCATCAAAAAATTCTTTATTTCAAGTAACATTTACAGTAGACAAAATAAATCAGAGTAAATATTAATGAGCATTTATGAAATTGCTCGGATTGAGAAGTTATTGAGCGTAATGATGATGTGAATGACCTGAGTTAATGTACCCAGCTGAAAGAACATTCTCCTCTCCTGGTTCAATCTCTCCAGAGCAACCTCAAAGTATTTTTACAATCCTGAAGTGTGAGTCCAGCACTTTCAAAAGGCAAAGTCAAAAATGAAATTGTCAGTCTATATTTTGCCAAATCAGATGATTTAGACACTGCCACATTCTTGCTCATCCAATCTTGCTGTATAAAAATTAGGTATGTGTTTCTTATATCAAACCAGCAAAAAGTATTTCATAAAACTTTTAATTGCTTTCTTTGGAGGTTTCTGAAAGGACTGTGAAAGGGATTACATAAATGTTTTTTTTTCCTTTAATTCAGTTGATAATATGCTACTTAGCTTACTTTATCTGCACCGATATTTTTGCTTTACATGGTAGGCCTTAATGGGTTCAGGCAGTAAAATGTATCCCTGTCCTTGCTTCATGATGTCACCTTTTGTTGTAACATGAGGAGTAAATTAATCACAGTCAATATGCATGACTAACGCAAAGGCAAATTAATGCAGTTTTAAAAATTGGCCCAGATATTCTGGTCATTTGGTAAGCCTTCTGTGTAAAGTTATTTAATAGCAGCTCATATTTTTTGGGTAAATTACTTTTTTGATGTTGATATGTTAGGATGGGATTTCTCTGGGGATTGAGGTTATAACCAGATACAAAAATGTAGGAATAAAACTGATAGATTTGACAAATATCTAAAACCTATCTGATTCAGAAACAATCAAAAACATTCAAATCATTAAAAATAGCAAAATCACTACAAGCAGCTAAAAAAAGTCAATTAAAATTTACCTATAATCAATTAATTCAAAAACTACATTGGTGTTTGATTAAAATTGTAATTAATTCAAAATCAATATTTCAATTGTTCAACAGACTCCATTATGATATAAGTACCGTACTTATAATGTGCAGGGTCAACTCAGCATCTGTTCTTGGGCCTTGCTCTGATCTTTTACTAATGTGATTATTTTTAATGAAAGAAAAGGGAACTAAATCATTATCCAAACATGGTGTCTGTAATCTTGCTGCAAGTGCCCAGTTTGGTGAATGGGGAAGGGTATATGTTTTCCAAGTGGATTCCCAGAAGATAGTTGAACTGGCCCACTGGAGGCCACAGGTGTAGAGAAGCAGTGGAAAAATAAACTCAAATGTACATAAAAACACCTTCAGGAGTTCATCAGACTTCATAGTTGCAACACTAGACAACAAAGCTTTTACTTTCTGAATACTTCTGGGTGCACCTTATGGATATTCAGCTGCTGAGCATGAAAATCACATGAGACTTCTGTATCACACACCATTGTTTTGAACTCGCCTATATTTGTTATTTCAATTCATAATTTGAGTCAGAGTTACTGATGCCAAGGTTAAGGAAGGCATTTTTGTTGGGCCACAAATCAAACAGGTCATCAATGACAGGCAATCCAAAGAACTTCTACTGGGACAGGAGAAAATTGCATGGAAGGCATTCAAAGATGTTGCTGAAAATTTTCTTGGTAATTACAGAACACCAAACTACATGTAGCTGTTTTGACAACATGCTTCAAGCATACAAAACCATGAAGTGCAACATGTCACTAAAGATTCATTTTCTGCATTCCCATTTAGACTTTCCTGCAAATCTTGGCTCTGTCAGAGACAAGCATGGTGAAAGGTTTCACCAGGAAATTGCAGTCATGGAGAAACAGTATCGGGGCAACTGGAATCCATCAATGTTGGCTGATTATTATTGGACACTTAAGCAAAAAGCCTCAGACACTGAGTACAAATGAAAATTATCAACAAGATGTTTTTAGCTTAGTTGAACTCTTGCAAAGCATCAGCACCATTATGCAATTAAACGTTAATTCTTCTCTCCAAATTCCTATGTGATACAAGTAGTCTAAAATTATATTAGTGTTCAGCTTCAAATGGTCTCCTATAAACAAAAAAAAATTGTGAGGAAGCAACACTTTCTAAAAAGATATGTGGTCCTGTGCTGTCAGCAGATGGCTGCTAAGCTGATGATACTGATCTGAATCAAATCTCCAGATTTTACTAACTTCACATTGTAAGAAATTGAATGTGGCAGAACATGGTAAACTGCCCTAATGACTATCATCCTCATCCACTGACATCTACTGTGATAACGTACTTCGAGATGTTGGCCATAAAGCATATCAATTCCTACCTGAGGACCATTCCAGTTTGTCTACTGTCACAACAGGTCAACAGCAGATGCCATTGCATTGGCTCTTCGCTCAGCTCTGTGACAGCTGGACAATGAAGATACATACATCAGGATGCTCTTCCTTGAGTATAGCTCAGCATTCAACACCATCATTCCCTCCATTCAGTTCTAAGCTCCAAAACCTGGGCCTTGGAGCCTACCTGTGCTACTGGCTCCTAGATTTCCTGGCTGGCAGACCCCAGTTAACCAGATGTGAATCCTGACTGCTTCTGTCTACCTCTTTATGAGCACTGAGAACTATTTATTTCTTACTTCACTTCAAAGGCTGAGCCAGCATTTAGTTGCCCATCCTAATTGCCCTTGAGAAAGTGGTGGTGAGCTGCCTTAAGCTTGAGGAGTAGGTACACACAGTGCTGTCCACGGGAGACTGCCAAGAATGTGAGCTAACAATAGTGAAGACACGGCGATGTGTGGCTAGGGGGTGGTGGAGATCCCATCTGTTTGGCGCCCTTGTCCTTTTATCTATGAGGTCTTACATTTGGAAGATACTGTCTACAAGAATTCTGTGTCAATAATAGAGTGAGTGAATGGTGGTGGATGGGGTACCTTCAAATAAGTTGCTAAGTCCTGGATTCTTTCTAGCTTCAGTGTTGTCAAAGCTACGCTCATCCAAGGAAGTATATCCACTCAATGTGTCTTATCCCGATAACCCGACACTGATGTGGATTCAGGTCTATAACCTACTTCATCATTACTGCATAAAGCCTCTGAATTATTATAAAATGCCATATCGCTCCAAACTTTCCTTTTGCTCCCTTTGTAATTGGAACGGTGATGAAAGAATTGTACAATAAGATTATACATGTTTTTAAATCTGCAAGGCATTGTTACAATTTGAAGGATGAGTCTCCACATCTTCAGAATTAATAACAATGGGTCTGGAAGAGTTCAGCAATTATCATTTGTTCCACCATTTTAAAAGCTTGCTATCTCCAGAATACAAAAGCCTTATGACTTTCAGATGTTTTAGTCTGAAACAAGAGGGCATATGTAGTAAGTTCAATTCATTGCTGCCATTACAATGACTAAGTCTATTATACAGAAATGTAACAGTGCACATGGAAAAGCAGTAACTGCAGGATTTGTGTTTTATCTGCGCATTTACATTTATCAGTGATAGTTATTGTCTAACTTTTCAATAATCCAGGGAACTGTAATCTTTGTATTTTCAGTATTATGGAAAAAGTTTGGGTAACATTAAACCTATCCTGACAAATAGCATTAGTTGACATTTTAGAAAACTTGAAACTTGCAAGGGCTCTTATCTCGAGGTCAATTAGTCTTGTTGGTCTCTGGTGTCAATTAGGGCAGACGTTTAGAATCCATATTAATCAACATTAAATTAATGATCATTAGAAAGTGCTCAAGGAAAATCAGCATTTATACATCCTCTGTACATCATCATAATTAGCTACTGAGGTTTAGAACAAATGAGTTACCTATCCTCCTGCGTTTTTCCCAATGCTGACATTTGTACAGTATGCTTCTTGTTGTAAGTGGTAAACTTGAAGTTTTGCTATCACGTAGACTGAGTAATTTTAAATTATCTCAAAGTTCAAAGTAAATTTAGTACATAAATGCCTCATATACTGAGATTCATTTTCTTGCAGGCATTCACAGTAGAACAAAGAAATACAATAGAATCAATGAAAGTCATTATACAAAGACTGACAAACAACTGATGTGCAAAAGAAGATGAACTGTACAAATACAAAAAAAACCCCACAATAATAAATAAATAAATAAATAAATAAATAAATGTTTGTGAGAACATGAGTTTCAGAGTCCTTAAAAGTGAAATTTTCATTGGTTGTGGAATTAGTTCACTGTTGAAGTGAATGAAGTTATTCACAATGGTTCAGGAGCCTAATGGTTGAAGGATAATAACTGCCCCTGAAACTGGGGTTAGGGCACATAAGATACCTGTACGTTCCCCCCTCCCCCGGTGGCAGCAGCAAGAAGAGTATGGCATGGATGGTAGAGTTCCTTGATGATAAGATGCTGCTTTCTTGTGGCACCACTCCTCATGGATGTGCTGAATAGTAGAAATAACTTTTCCTAGGATGGGCTGGGCTATATTCACCACTGTTGATATTTGTACACAGGAAAATGGATTCCTCATTTAGTGTAGCCAAAACCAAGGTGATCGCTGGGTTGTGAGATAGTTCTTTTTCCTGTTAAAAATATTAAACATCTGATTTGGGGAATGGGTGGTTGGGAGTAGATTTATGCACATCAAATGGATAGCTTATAAATAGCAGGACTTGAGAATTTTCAATATGCCCTGGGCAGTGTTCGCAAGCAAACAAAGGTATTTTCACTTGAGGTTGAAGAATTTATGAAACAAGTAAGAATAAAATCAGGACAAATTTGATTTGGATTTTGATCTAGATTCCTACATAGAGCAAAGCTTGTAACCATTGAATGTAAGGTAAGTTTACACTTGCAGTCAGGCTGCAGTTTTCAAGACATTTCCTAAGTCACAGAAGTGTAAACTCACAGGAGTGCAGAAAATGGGGAAAAAGTTCAAAATAAATTTATTATCATGTTACATATTCACATTCATGCAGACATTCACACTAGACCAAAGAAGTACAATAGAATCAGTGAAAATCTGCACACAAAGACTGACAACCAATGTACCAAAGACAAATTGGGCAAGTACAAAAGCAACAATAATAATAATAATAATAATAAAAATAAATGAGTAGATAAATAATACTGAGAATGAGTTGTAGAGTCATAGAAAAGTACGGCACAGAAACAGGCTCTTCAGCCCATCTAGTCTTTACACTGCCTACTCACATCGACCTTGAAAAGAAAATGCAGTTATTTAACTTTATTTGCATTAGCGGTGCAAAGGAGTGAACAAAATTATAACCAGGTGAATAACAGTTACCCAATTGTTAGCTAAGAAATCTAATACTTATTATGTCTTTAACAAAACTTACAAAACTGCCTTTGTAAGGACCATGTTAATGTATGAAGGCAACCAAACAAGCACAATGGTGTCCATTAGCTTGCCACACTTAACTTGGACATCACTTCAGGAAATTGGTGCTTAGCCTATGGATAATCTATTGCACATTAAAATTAGTGTTCAACAAATATTGTGTTAGTCACAGAACCTGCCTGAACACATCCCTGGCAAGGGATTGCTGCACCTTATGAAATGACTCCTTGCTATGGCCCTTACTTAGATTTGCCCCAACATATCCCAAGCCTCTGCTGCTCTCTCCAAACTCACTATCACTACATTCTAGACTTGGTTTTTACTCTCCTATTCCACCCTGTCATAACTACCACTCAATCATGACACTAACCGTCTTGCAACAGCCATTTGTGATGCCTTCTCTCCTCATGTCACAATTGAATCCATAATGCCTGTGGCCTGGTGGGGAATTTTGCAGTCATGGCTTCTCACAGAAAATGGAGGTTTAGCACTAGTCATTTGGCATCACTCTCTGTGCACAGAAATATTTCTAGCCTGTTATTATTTGGGAGTTGGATTGAGGCTCACATGAGACAAATAATTCTTTTGTGGTTTGGCAAGGCCAATGCATGCATGACACTTCATTTGACTGCAATGTCTAGCACAAATTCACAGTTTCAAAATAAGGAACTGAGATAGGAAATTTCTTTATCCAGGTTTTGTCAAATGTGTGCAAGATACAAATTAATGGATTTTTGGATATTATTGTTATATTTGAGATAACAAATCAGCTATGATCTTGTGCAACAGTCGAGCAAGTCCAAGGGTCAGAATGGCCAACTTCTAATTCTGTTTTTTTTTTCCTGGCTTGTATCCTGTCATCAAGAGATTAAAAATGCTTGACTCTTGGGAGTGTCTAGCTGATGGTGACTCAGAGGAGAGGAACAGTCAGAGTGGTACTGAGAACCTCAAACTCACATCAGGGGCACACAGAAATCCTGTATGAGAAGCAGACCATCTCACAAATTATCCACCCTCTCACCTTGTCAGCCAATGATTAAATCTGCAGTTCCCACATTGGCCTCTTGGCCACCAAGAATTGAATCAAGGAATAACATAAAACAAAATAGGGCCAACCATCAGCCATTACTTTTTTAGGCAGTATTCAAGGCAGTGAGTTGTCTTGCTCAGCATCCTCTCACTGGATAGTAATCAAGATTGAGTGGCCAGGCTGTTACACTTTTTCTTCCCCCTTCTTTGTGCTTTATTTTAGTTTGAGCTGATCAGATATATTGTCATAATTGTGCTTCTCCATCACAAATAAATAAAACTTGGTATCAGTACCAGTCGTGTGTTAAAACAATGCAAACTGAAGTACTCACTCACTCCTAGTGCTTTATCCCCTCTGCTTCACGCATTTATCAGCTCATCCTTTCAAAGATATAGTGGTATGCTGTCTTAACTATTCCCTGTGGCAATAATGCCATGCTCTGACTACATACCTTTAAAGAAATTTCTAAGTGTTTTACTCACTCTCTTACTAATTCCCCAACCAATAAAAAATGGCATTTCTTGATTCACTGTTAAATTCCATCATAAATATCACTTTACAAAAGAAGACTTTTATCGTGTTAGCCTTTATTCCTTGGGAAATAGTTTCAAAAGAGTAAATTTCTCTTCATGATAATAGTTTTCCCAAGCTTGTTGTCATTCTATTGGATTCACTTCCTATTTTCAATATTATGCAAATAAAATGGATGTTTTATGTAATAAATTACATTTCTTGGTCAATTAACATAACTCTGTAAGTTTGAGAGTTTCACTCTGTGCTGCTAACATATCTTCCATGTCAGTTGTATACAAATGCTGCACTTCAACACGCCCTGTAGCTTTGGAACATTGCAAAGAAAGCAAGACCATGTTGATCTGGTGGCATTTGATTTTGTGCATTTCCAAGTCAATTTGAATTACTCCCATGGTTCCAGAATGGGACACATGACAGACTCCCACCACTGGACGGTGGAGAACTTCTTCTGCATTGCAATGACTGCGCACCCCACCTCCCCCTGCCCACCCAGTCTCTGAGCAGTCTTCTTCCACAATATCCCCATCCCAGCTTGCCACATCCTTGTCCGTTCTTGGAAGTTTACACTGGTATAAGCCTGTTCTTAGGCAAATGATCAAAGGGGCCATTGTGCCCTCCTCTTAATATTTGGCAGAAGTGACTTTGACTTGACTAAAGTATTTTTTTAAAAAGGATCATCAAAAACTCATGACATCATAGAATGGCATAGTTGAAAGCTATTTGGCTCATCCTGTTCACTAGTCTTCTCTCTGTAATTGTGCACAGATTTTTTTCCGTGCCATATATTTATCCATTTCCCTCATGGAGGACACAATGCAACCTGCCTACTCTACATCTGTAGACAATGTATTCTGGATTCAACCATGCACTGCATTAAAAGAAGTTTTTTCTCACGTTACTATTAATTCTGTTCCTTGTTAAACCTCAACCCCTCAATCCACTATCAATTCTGCCCCGACCCCTCATTATTATATCTACTTCTATCAGATCTCTATTCAGCCTTCTCCTCTCCAAAGGAAGCACTCCCAGCCTCTCCATTCTATCCTTACAATACAGTACTCATCTTAGGAACCATTCTTGTAAATCTCTGGACTCTCTCCAACAACTCTGAGATGAGCCAGTCTGAAGTGAACACAATACTCCAGCTGATGCCGCACCAGTGGTTTATATCAGTCCTCGTGGCTTCCCTGCTTTAATATTCTGTGTCTATATTGATTACAGGCCAGAATAGTGTATGCTTTGTTAAATGTTATCTCAACCTGCCTTGGTGCTTTCAGTGATTTCTGCACACATCCTCCCAGGTCCCACAGTTTCTGCACCCTTCTACTTTGTCCCTTGAAGTTAATTCAGAACATAGCCTTGGGTATCAAAGAATAGGAGCACCCAAGCAACCATGACCCCTTGCAGGTAAAGTGAAAGTGATGTTCACACAGATACGTTCACACAATAATAGCATGAGTTGGAACAGTTTGGATCAGCAATGTGTCATCCCAGGTGCAGTTATATGCTTAAAGTCCCAACACCCTTTATGAATTCGATAATTACAAATTAACTCTTGGTTTTATGTCATTTTACTATGCATATTTTTGACAAAGAACAGAATTTTGGGTGGAACAATCTGCTTAGTTTAAAAGACTTCCATTTTAAGTTCTTTTTCACACAGTTTTAAATTACATATTCCTCCCTTGCCCTTCAATTGCTGTAATATACTGCAGTGCGGTGCATTCATTCTGTCTCCAGGTAATTACTGTGACTGCTACTCAGCTATTTCTTATTCTTGTCAGAATATCCTTTGCTCACATATTTAAGAGTTTTCATTGCTGCAGAGAATTGTTGGAATATTTTGCAACTCCAAAAGCTGCTTTGTTCGAAATTATCTTCATTATTTAAATGAAAATAATATGCAGGAAGAAAAGGTTTAAGGAGATTTTGAACTACATAGTCACGTTGTGTAGTAAGAAAACAAAAACAATGGTTTCTGTGTATGTTCTGGCCAGGGAATAAGGTATGAATGACTATGAAACATTTATAGCTGTTAAATGGATCAATGTTTCATCACTGACTTCTGAATCATGTCCAAGACAACTGATTAGAAATAACAGTTTTTTGGCCTGTATGTAGTTGTTTTTGGTGTTAAAACAGCCTTCTGAGTCATCCTAAACTATCTGTGAGAGTTACATAAAGAGTGAGAAATTCAAAAGCAAGTTCACAGAACATATTGTTGGGTTTCCACTGACATATTCCCTACTCGTATACTTACTGCTTAAGTCCAGCTGTTTCAAACGCTCAAAGTTCAACGTAAATTTATTATCAAACTACATATGTAGATTCATTTTTTCCGGGCATTTATAGGAAAAAGAAAAGCAATAGAATTTATGAACTCTTATGAAACAAAGATTGATAAACAACCAAAAGAAGACAAACTGCAAATAAAAAGTAAAGAGTTTTTAAAAAGTTCTTGGAAGTGTGTTTGTAGGTCATAAAATCAGTTCAGATAGATTGTGAGTAAAGTTATCCACGCTGTTTCAGGAGCCTGACGGCTACATGGTAATAAACTTACTGAACCTGGTAGAGTGAGACCTAAGGCTTCTGGAGGTTGCATAGCAGTTGGCACCCAAGGGGTTTGGTGAGACCTGGACAGGCCAATGAAGATCACTGATCACAAGAAGTATGCTCTTTCTGTAGGGTTGAGCACAAGGGTCACAGAGGCCTTCCTAAGTCTCACTGATGTAGGCAATTGCCCAACACCTATCTGCCTGCATGAGTGGACAAAAAGAATATAAAGTTTGGATAAGTCCCTGCTGCAGCTGTGATGTGGCTGGAATAAACATCAACAGTCTGGAATGATCCTAAAGCCAGGAAGCTGGGTGATCATGACATTGACTTGCAAGGGTAAGCCAGTGGAAGTCAGAGATCTCAGAGACAACAATGAATGCAAAAGCTTGAGATTTTAAATAGCAGTTACAGAGGAAACGATGTGAGTAAAGCCTGGTTATTTTGTGAGTAAATAAGATTTGTCATTTCTGGACCAGTGAGATTCAAACTCTCACTGCATATGAATTTACATGATGCACTACCACTGATATAATTTGGAGAAGTTTAACGTGGGAAGGATAGTGTTAGGAAAAATTAAATTCCTGTAGAAAATTGAAGAGATATGTTCTTAGCTGCTGTTAATTTGCACCATATTGTGTAAGAAACACTGGACTCTGATTTAACCCAATTTCCAACTACAGAGAAAAAAAAACTAGTTTTTGTGTTTTGTTAATGGATTTATAATTCCTTATTAAAATGACGTGGCAATTTTTAAATCTCGATTCATTGATTTTGGTGTGTGTGTGTGTGTATGTGTGAGAGAGAGAGAGAGAGAGAGAGAATATAAATACAGTTTCCTTGGCAGCATTGTGCATGATTTTTATTTCTGATTCATTCACTTGCAGGGAATGAAGGTTCTGGAGAAACTACTCTGAAGAAAACCTCTTCATGCGATATCTGCCAGTTTGGAGCAGAATGCGATGAAGATGCTGAAGATGTATGGTAAATGTTCCCGTGTTAAATTAAGAACAAATGTTATTTCTCACTACTCTTCACTTCAACTTTATATTTAACTTCTTCACTGAAGCAAAGCTTTAATTAGAGGCCCTTCCACATTTTTAGCATGTGGTCATCCCTAGCCAAGCCAGCAATTATTGCCTTTTTTCTAAATGCTTTTCAGAAGGTGCTGGCAAGTTGCCTTCTTGGGACCAGGACAATCCTTCTGGTGAAGGTATTCTGACAATGCGTTTGGGTTGGGATTCAGAACCAGTGAAATATTTGGAAGTCAGGATGCTTTATGACCTATAAGGGAACATAGCTTTCTGGTGATGTTCACAACTTCTGAAACCCTTGTGCTTCTCAGAGATAGAGGGCACAGGATTGTGAGGTGCTGTAGGGATAGCCTAGCCGAATTTACTTCAGAGAATTCTAAAGATGGTGCAGTAGTGATGTGGCAGTGGGAGGGAATTAGTATGTGGAATCAATGTCAGTCATGTGAGCTCTTTTGTGGTTGATGATGTTGAGCTTCTTAAACTCAGGTGCTTCCATCACTGGGTAGGTACAGAGTATTTGATAACATTCTTGATTT
The DNA here is from genome assembly GCF_048418815.1 of Hemitrygon akajei. NCBI lineage: Eukaryota > Metazoa > Chordata > Chondrichthyes > Myliobatiformes > Dasyatidae > Hemitrygon > Hemitrygon akajei. Next base: position 157,712,750 of record NC_133128.1, read on the forward strand.
ATGCCTTGTTAAAAGCTTCAGGGTAGCAGGAGGTGGGTCAATCACCAAATGCTCAACAACTGACCAAATATTGTAGGCATATTAACAGTGTAAATTGCTTAGCAAATCTCTGACCAATGCTACCCTTAAGAAGTTGTCAAGGGACTTGCCAGTAAGAGATTATTAGGTTCAAGTGTAGGTGATGGTCATTAACTAATACATATTTGGCACAATTGTTACTTGACACTCATCAACACTTGATGAAACTTGTCTGGGCCATGGTGTATGCAGCCAAGGCCTGCCTCATATTCTGAGGAGCTGCCAATTGATTTGAGTAGTGAACGTCCAGATGCTGTTTTATTCCGGGACGGAGACCTTTAATGAAGCAGCTGAAAATGGCTGGGCCTAGGAAATTGCCCTAGTGGAATTCTGCAGGGATGTCTAGAGCTGAGATGATTGATCCCCAACAACCACAACAATCTTCCTCTGTGAAAGGTTCAGCTCCAACTATTGGAATGCTGATGTCCGTTATCTTCACTTTACCAAAATCCTCAACATCAAGAACAGTCACACTTGGTCTCCAGCTTTCTGGCCCATGTTTAAAGCAGAGTTGTTAGGAGGTCTGGAGTCAAAAGATCCTGCTGAAGCTTAAACTGAGCATCAGTGATTTTGTTTTTGGTGACTGACTGCCATGTGAAGCATGCCAGTAACACTTTCCATGATTTTTCTGATGACTGAGATATGATTGGTACCTGTTAACTGGGTTGGATATGTCCTGTATTTTATACTCGGAGCATACTGGAGCAATTTGCCGGTTTGTTGGGTCAATGTCAATGCTATAACTGCACTGGAACAACTTGGCTGCTGCTGCAGTTTGTTCTGGGGTGCAGGGCTTTGTGTGTGTCATGTTTTGTAATCTGGAAACTAATTGGAAAAAACACAGGAACCGGGAGATGCACGTCTGCTTCATTTTTACTTTAGGGAGGCACAGATTCATGACATGGTGGTGTAATGACATATGCCATTCACGTACTTTTACATATACACATAATGAATTATGTAAACCAAAGAATGCGTGATCAAATAATATATTTACAATATTATGCAAATATTGCTTCAATATTAAACACCCAGCAGTATTACATCTTCAATGGTGTCTGGAGCCCTTGCCTTTGCCTTCAGCTGCTGTTTGAGATAAAATTGGATGAGAGTTGGTTTTAGCGATGGAGACTGAGGTGAATTAACCCCTGGTCATTTTTGGCTTTTGACACTCAAAATCTGGACCCCATTATCATTGGGAGTTGCTAAGTTCTTGGAGCCATCTCCCCCAAATATCTTTTTTTTAAGTGTCAGCCTCTACTCTCAACTGGATATGACAGAAGTGCAGATCTTTGATTTGATCAGCAACACAAGATTGCAAATACTGGAATCCAGGGCCACAAACAATCTGCTGGAGGAACTGAATCTGTTTATTGGATCGAACAGCACCTGTTGGGTGTTGGGAAGGATTGGTGGGGGTCCTGATGCAAGATTTTGGGCTAAAATGTGAACAGTTGTTCCCCCACCCCCCAACAAGTAATGCAGATCCTCTTGAATTCCTCCAGATCTTTTTTTATTTCTGTGATTGCTGCCATTTGTTGTGAGATCATAGCTTTGCCTATTGCACACTATGTTGTTGTCTGTATGTAAACCTGTGAAACCTCATCAGTCTGGCAACCTTGTTTTTAGATGTGTAGTTTGCTGTCCTGACATGCCTTCGATTAAAAATAAATTATAGGAGCTTTTAACATCAGGGCCATTTAAATCCGGCCCAGTCATATTTCTCTTTGTGTCCTTCCACCAAATCAGCTCAGTATTCACTTATCAAATCAATATCATTGTGTCCACCAAGCTTTCCTCTTTCCTCCTGCTGATAACAAGATTGGCAGGCAGAAGGACGGTCAGGGATGCAATATGAATACTCCTGTTATTCCTCATAAACCAATAGGATGCATACCCTCTAACTCAAAGACCTGACAGGAAATTTGAGGTGCATAGAGTAATGCAGCACAGAAAAAGGCCGTTCAGCCTAATCTTGGCCAACGATCAGCCATCCATTTGCACTAACCCTGGCACAAATCCCATTTATTATTCTCCCTGCATTCTCAGGAGCGACTACTCAGCCCCTGCAAATTCTACCCCTCACCCGCCTGCTAGGAACAATACTCAGTGGCCAGCTAACATACCTGTCTGTGGACTATGGGATATGAGAGGAAGCTGACGATCACAGATAAAACCTTCCATACAGACAGGACCCAGGTCTCTGACACTCACAGCATTCATAGCTTGCTGATTCTTCATTGGAGGCTTGAGTCAACACAAAAGTAAGTCATAAGCTGCATCCTAGTTCATTTAACCAAAGTTTGACAGAATAGAAACAGGAAATGGAAATATAATTTTGGTATTTAAACATGCTCTTCTGAAATGTTAGTGACCCAGCAGAGACCTCATCCTGCTTCTAGCCTGATATGCACTTGACCATACAGTATTTATTACAGAAATTTTGTTGTTATTTTTGTTTCGAGTATCAACATCTGTTGCCTTGATCAGTGATACATTGATCAAGAGTTCAATTATAGCATGTCCTTATAGCAAGCTGCTACCAATATGAGATTGTGTTCAATTGGAAGTTGATTAATGAGTTTGCCCCAATCTTACTGAAAGTCTGCATAAAGCTAACTGACGGCTGGCTTGATACTATGTTCTAGTCACAAAGACTGCTGCTGTAGCTTTGTGCAGTAAGGTCAAAGTGATCTGCAGCAGTTGAGAAAAAGAAAATAATATGCCTTCCTGCAATAAGATGCAGTTCATTATTGTAAAATGTTTTCAACATTATGGTTTTAAATCAGCATTTAATAATCCATTGAAAAAATAATACCTTTCAGAAAATATCTTCATTTGAATGCAAAATTGCATAGTAAAACCAAATGCTACATCAGAGTCTTGTATAAAACCTGTATGACTATTGACATCCGATATTTTATTTTGAAGTTTACCCACAAAGCACTTGAAACTGGTAATATGATTAGCTTAGCTGACCAAAAGGATGTGCATTTGGAAACAACTTAATTCGGCTTGACTTGATCCAACCACTCTGTTACTATAAATAATCACTCCATGCATTGCACACACCAGTGCCTGTTCGACACAATTATGAAACTGATCAAGATTGCAGCATTTACAAAGGCTTTTAGATCTATAGGATAGATAGTAAATGTAGCCTGTGGAGATTAACTGTTGTAAATATACAGCATCAATGAAAGTAATTTTATCTCCTCCCTCACCATATTCATCAATCCTCCATTTTCCAGGGCAAATAGGATTAAATTATTCTTTAAAAAGGGCAATTTGCTTCCATCCCATCCAACTCCAGTTTAAGTAGAAATCGCTTTCAAGCAGATGACTAATCCACTGTCAAAAAAATTACACAAATTAGAGAGAAAGTCCTTCCCTTGTAAAGTAATTCTTCTTATTAAAACCTGTTGTTTGGAATTCCAGAAATTGGAAAAGCTGAAAAAGAAGGGAGGTAAAGGGCAGGTAAATACCTTTGGACCAGAATCCGATACCTCTGAGTTTTCCGTCCATAAATCCCTCCCACATGCCTGTTATTTTTGCGACCAAGGTGGATAACAGCACCTTTTTGTTCTGCATGAAGGGTGATCTCATCAATGAGTGATGTTTTTAAAAGATATAAAAGTACTTTGTTCTTCAAACTTGGGATTGAGTAGGCCTAAACCATGTAATTTCATTCCTGAGAATGCAAATCAATTATTCCATCTCAGCACTTAGTTTCTGAATTACATAAATATTTTCCACATTACAATTTGTGGACCTCATAAAAATATGCTTAGTGTTGGTTACTGTGTTTATATTTAAGACCTCAAATTTGAAAACATACATCTGCACATTTTCCTTGATTGAATCATACCATTGGAACAAATACTTAAAATAAATGACCTCACTAGACCCATTTTGATTCAACAGTTTTCCTCCACTAGCAGTAATCATTTATTTGAATAATAATTTGCTAATGCAAATAACCTTGTACATCGATCTGATATCTATCATTACTGCATTAATGGACACATTATTGGTGAAAATGAGGACACATATTTAGACATCTACATTTTACTGTGTTTTCACCTCACACGTAGGAGTGCTATTCTCTCCGGTAAACTAACTGATACCTTGAGACACAAAATGCTGGTGGAACACAGCAGGCCAAGCAGCATCCATAAGGAGAAGCACTGTCAACCGAAACGTCGACAGCGCTTCTCCCTATAGATGCTGCCTGGCCTGCTGTGTTCCACCAGCATTTTGTGTGTGTTGTTGTTTGAATTCCCAGCATCTGCAGATTTCCTCGTGTTTGATCCCTTGAGAAGCGGTTTAAATCTGATGAGATTCAAATTTCCTAGAAGTATTACTTACGGCAATTTAATCATTGGTATTCTGGTCAAAAGCATTTAAAAGATTATTTATGCTGTTACTGCCCCAATATATGGAATAACCCTGGCTTTTATTTTCCAATGATAAGTGCCTGAATATGGAAAGTTATTCCATTAGTCAGCCTACTTGAGTTTGCCTAAGTAAGTTTAGGTGAAATTTTGAAGTGCATAAACCTTCTGGTCGAGAGGTTGCCTGATGCCAGTAAAGATATATAAAAATGGTGGTGAATGGCAAGACTAGATAATGGTAGAGAGAAGTTGAGTAGCAGAGGGTGCAGTGTTTGGGATGTCAGAGGCTGGGCCATCAGATGGAAGGCTGCAGTCAGCTGCTAGGAGTGACAGAGAAGTCAGCTCATTGACTGCTGTATAGACAGTGGCTTGCAAATCCACTAGAGAACAGTGAGGAGGGTAGGGTACAATCTTAATTTCAGAGGACAGCAGTCTGGAGGTTAATGAAGGAAAGTTAGGAAGCAAGAGTTCGTGCAAATATTGGCCTGAAGAAGTAATAGATTAGTCAAGTCTTAGATAAAAATGAACCTAGGAAGGAAAGAGGGGCAGTGCACTTCCCATTGGTGACTAAGTTTTGTTTTTTGCACAGCTCTTAGAAAAGGCATGTCCCAACTGCAAATTCCATAACTTGTCACCTGTCAGTAGGTCATGTTTATGTTGCAGAACCATCCTTCACAAGTACTCTAAAGGCCCTTATCATGAGTCGATCAAAGTCATAGTATTAGCATCTAGATGTCACCATATTGAATACCACTTCTCCAAGCAAATGAGCGACCAGCACTTGATGGAACAAAGAGTATATTTAGACCTCAAAGTTTGTTCCTTAACTGATAATTTGTTTATTCAAATAGATTCACATAGCACACAAATATATTGCAATGTGCAAACCCTTTTCCAGGTGCAACACAACACACAATGCTGGAGGAACTTCGCAAGTCATGCAGCATCTTTGGAGGGGGATAAACAGTCAACGTTAAGGGCTGAGACTTTGTTTCCTATGGTATTGTACTCCAGCAGTTGTATGATTGGGCTTTCTAGCCTGTTCGTCAGCTACAGGGTTGTATAATTGTGCTCTTCACATTTTAAGGCTTACATTTTGTAATCTATCTGTTGTTTGCTTACTGATCTGTAGCAATCCTGTGCTGTTTAGCTCTCAAGAAAAAAAAGCAGTAGATTATCAAGGCATTGCTTCTGGATTACATACAGGAAGTGAAGGGAATTATTAGCCAAGCAGTAATTTATAATATGTAGAGGCGTTCCACTGGAAAGCCATAACCTAATTCACCTTAGAATCTCCCTGTCACTACCCCCTTCCACCTTCATAACACTTGGCGAACATCCATGGTTTCAGACTTTAAATCATGAATGTCACCATCAAGCATGTCTTAAAGTCTGCCAAGAAGCTGAGAGTAACTCTGGCACAGGAGTTTCACCTCAATTTAAAACCAGCTCTGTGATAATTGAGTTCTGCAGATACTGACCACCATATAACATGTTTAATTCATGTCATTCCATAAAATAGCTATCACAATAAATGAAATTTTGTTATGGTTTTCATAACCATAAATGAAATGTTATTATTATTAATAATAACTAATAACAGTAGAACACAGCTGTGATTGGCATATGTGATTTTATTTTGTTTGTTTACAGCTGGGTGCCCATAAGACAATAAGACCATAAGGCATAGGAGCAGAATAAGGCCATACCACCTATTGAATCTGTTCCACCGTTCAATCATGTCTTATTTTCCCTCTTAACTGAATTTTCCTGCCTTCTCCCCATAACTATTGATGCCCCAGTAATCAAGAACCATCAACAACTTAAACACACCCAATAACATGGCCTCCATAGCCATATGTGGCAATACATTCCACAGATTCATTACCCTCTTGCTAAAGAAGTTCCACTTCATCTCTTTTCTACAGGGGCATCCTTCTATTCTGACGCTGTGCCTTCTGATCCTAGACTCTTTCACTAATGGGAGCATGCTCTCCACATCTATTCTATCTAGGCTTTTCAATATTCAGTAGGATTCAATGAGATTCCTGTCCCTTCATTATTCTAAGCTCCGAGTACAGGCCCAGACTCATCAAATGCTCCTCATATATTAACTCTTCCATTCTCAGGATCATTTTCATAAACCTCCTCTGGACCCTCTCCAATGCCAGCATATACTTTTAGTTACAAGACCAAACCCTGCTCATAATACTCCAGATGAGGTCTGACCAATAAAACCTCAACATTACATCTTTGCTTTTATATTCAAATCCTCTCAAAATGAGTGCACGGCAGGTTTATCTGTCATGCACCTGGCCCTGACACACTTAGAAAACAAGGAGACTTATGTCAGAATGCTGTTCCTGGATTTCAGTTCAACACTCAACACTATTGCCCCACAGACCTTGGTGAACAAACTCCTACTCCTCGGTCTAAATACTGTCCAACTTGGTGTTGGGTGTCCTAACCAACAGACCTCAGATAGCCAGGATACACAACTGCTTCTCACTCCCCATCATCCTAAACACGGGTGTGTGCTGTGTGCTGAGCCCACTGCTATATGCTCTGCTCACACAGGACTGCACGGCTAAATACCCAAGTAATCACAGGGTCAAGTGCATCAATGACACGACAGTAGAGGGGCTCATCACCAACAACAAGACGGCCTACAGAGAGGAGGTGGAAGGGATCGAGGCCTGGTGCCAGGCAGATAATTTCTTCCTCAATGTCAACAAGATAAAGAAGATGGTTATTGATTTAATGAGAACTTGCACCACTGAAACCCCTCTTTACCTTGGTGGCACTCAGTGAAAACTGGGAGCGGTTTCAAATTCCTGGGAGTGCTCATCTTGCACAACTTCTCATGGTCCCAAAATACATTCTACACAATCAGGAGAGCACACCAATGCCTCTACTTTCTGAGGAGGCTGAAGAGAGGTGGACTATGAACATCCATACGTCATTCTACAGATGTGCAGTAAAGAGCATCCTAACATGCTGCATCACTGCCTGGTACAGAAATTATGGTGGACAGGATGTTCTCTACAACGGGTAGTCAAAACTGTCCAATGCATCACCAGCACCAGCCTACCTTCCATCAAGAACACATATACAGAAAAGGGCCAGTAACATCATGAAGGATCCCACCCACCCTGCTCTGGACTCTTTGTCCCTCTTGCATCAGGGAGGAACCTATTTAGCATCCATGACAAGACCACCAGATTAAAAAACAGTTACTTTCCCTAAGCATTAAGGCTGATCAGCTCGTCCACCCATTAACCCACCCTTCCACACCCCCAACCACCATTTCTGTATCATTTCCAGTCAGTCATCTCATGTACAGACACTGCTGCATCCAGTGTAACTTTATGGACACAGAATCAATCTATCTATATAAGCTATCTTGTGTAATATTTCTTATTTATTATGTTCTTTATCTTGTGTTTTTTCCTGCTATATCTGAAGTAACAATTATTTTGACTCCTTTACACTGATATACTAGAAATTACATTAAACAATCTTGGAATCTTAACATTTCATTTTGCTGTCCTTACTACCTACTCAAACTGCAAGTTCAGCTTTAGGGAATCCTGCACTGGAGCTCTCAAGTCCTTTTGCACTGCGATTTCTGAATGCACACCCAGTTTAGAAAATAGTCTACACTTCCATTCCTTCTACCAAAGTGTGATGATACACTTCCCAACACTGTATTCCATCTGGCAATTCCTTTCCCATTCTCCTAACCTGTCCAAGACCTTCTGCAAACTCCCCGCTTCCTCATACCACCTGACCATCCAGCTATCTTTATATCTTCCACTAATCTAGCCACAAAGCCATCAATTCCGTCATCCAGATCAACAGTATATACTGTGAAAAGTAGTGAACCCAATACCTGCAGAACATCACTAGTCAACACAGCAAAATAGAAAGGCCCTCTTTATTCCTGTCAGTCAGCCAATCGTCTGTCCCATGCTGGTTCCTTTCCTGTAATACCGTAGGCTCTTGTTTAGCAGCATCACATGGCACCTTGTTAAAGGCCTTCTGAAAATCCAAGTAGACAATATCCACCAACTCTCCTTTGTCTATCCTGACTGTTATTTCTTCAAAGAATTCCAACAGATTTGTTGGGCAAGATTTCCCCTTAAAGAAACCATGCTGACTTTGGCTTGTTTTATCATGTGCCTTCTCATTCCTGGTAATGGCATTTTGCCAACCACTGAAGTCAAGCCAACTGGCCTATAATTTCCTGTCTCTTGCCTCCTCCCTTCTTAAAAAGTGGAGTGACATTTGCAGTTTTCTAGCCTTCCAGAACCATTCCAAAATCTAGTGATTCTTAAAAGATGACCACTAGTGCCTCCACAACCTCTACAGTTTCCTCTTTCTGAACTCTGGGGTGTAGTCTATTGGGTCCAGGTGATTTATCTACCTTCAGACCTTGCAGCATCCCAAACACCTTCTCATCAGTAATAGCGACTACACTCACTTCTGCCCCCTGACAACTCAGCTTTCTGACATGCTGCTGATGTCTTCTTAAGTGAAGACTGACACACGATATTTTAGTTGTGCTTTGTATCTGGAGCTCATGGGTAAGAGATTATTTTGGAACATAGAATCATATAGAACAGGAACAGGCCCAGTGACCCATTAATGTCTGTGCTGAATTAAACAAAATCCCTTCTGCCTGAATATGACCCATACTCCTCTATTCTCTGCTTTTTAAGCACCACTGTCATATCTGCTTCCACCACTCCCCCCAGCAGCCTGTTCTACATATTCCAGGCACTAATCTATTGTGTAAAAAATTGAACACATAAAAAAGGTTTGCCCCGCTCACCTCCTTTTAAGCTTCCCCCTCTTGGCTCAAATCCATGTCCTTTGGTACTTGCCATTTCTCCCCTGGGAAAATGATTCTGATAGTTGTTTCTCACAATTTTATGAACTACTGTCAGGTACCCCTCAGTTTCCAATGCTTCAGAGAAAGGAAATATCACAAGTTTGTTCAACCTCTCCTTATATTTCAAACCCTTTAATCAAGGCAACATCCTACTGCATCCTTTCCAAATCCTTCCTGCAGTGGAGCAACTGGCATTGCATACTATTTTCGGATTCTGATCTCCTTTACTGAGTCATGAATATGTGGCCAGTTAGGGCCAAAAGTACCTTAATGTCAATTCTTCCACCTGTCATCCCTGCTAACCTACAGAAGCTCAGGTTAATAGTACCTTGAATAATGCCCATTTTCTCTTGCCTAGGTGTGTGTGCAACATTGACTGTTCCCGCATCAGTTTCAACCCTGTGTGTGCTTCTGATGGTAAATCCTATGATAACCCTTGTCAGGTTAAAGAGGCATCCTGTCAGAATCAAGAATTCATAGAAGTATCACATTTGGGAAGATGTCCAGGTAACTTGAACAGATTTACTGCTCCTCTAGGCATTGAAACTGTGTAATTTTGGTCATGATTTTATTTTTACAACACTATAAATATCTGTCAAAATTTATGTTGTTTTAATGACTCATGGGGGCAAAATTCACTGATCCTATACAAAACCGTTTGAGCAGGATATGGGTTGCAGGATTGGGGGTCACAGTGTCAGTTTTATCTATAATCCTTAGTCACTTAAATTGTAAGTTCAGTAAATTTACATGCTAATTGTTTGACTTCTGCATGTACAGCACTTCATTTTTATTCTAGTGAATCTGATGTTTAAATCTTGAGATGATGCTCCATATTTAGTTTATATTTATACCTGATATAGTCTATATATCTATATAGCAGTCCAGAAGTATTATAAGCATTTCTGAATAGTTTTATAAATCAGAATTAATCATTGAGAGACCACCTAAATCAGAGGCAGTCAACAGTGCATACAGGTTGTTCTGCATTACTGTATCTATATTCCATGTACTTTAGTGAACAGCAAGCCACAGAGACTTTACCACCAAACTACAGACTTTCAGCAGAATATCAGCTATTCAGTAAAAACCAGACAGAAATTGACATTGTTAAGCTGAAATAAAATCGTGCCACTTATTCTAATTCCAATGAATGGCACCATGTGATGGGTCCTTGAATACTGAGGATAAGAAGGAAGACACAGACAAAGATGAAACAGGAATAGTCTACCTAGTTTCTCAAAAAGCATGGACAAAACTCGTGCCTAAAATTGTTTCTCTGTTGCATGGAAGCACAGTGACACCAGAGCATGAATTAACTGCATTATCCAAAATTCAGTAGTATCTAATATACTGAAGAGGAAATGGTGCTCCCGGTGAGAAGATAGGAAATGGAAGAAGAGAATAGAGCAGAAGAGTATTGGGGAGATAATGAATGGAAAGTGAGAAGGGACATTAGAAGGAAGAAGAATAACCAGCAAAGAAGTAAAATGACGATAAAGCAACAGGAAACAAAGGTAATGCAGAAAAGAGGGAATAGGTTAAGAGGGAGAGCAAGGAATTTGAAAAATGGGTATGATTAAGAGGATAAGAAGAGTTCAGGGAAAAGATGAGAGTGGAAAGGTGAAATAAAACAAAAATAATCACAATGAACAAATAGTTGGAAGCCAAGCATATTTTAACAGTCACATTGATGGCTTTGATTTCAAAATATCTTGTTATTTACTTTTGTAACAGTGAGAATATTACCAAGCATCGTGTCATACGGGATCAGATTGATTCCACACTCCCAGCAGGGGCTGATACTGACAGGGAGTGAATGGAGTGAAATTGTAGAGGCACAGCTTGTGATTTTTCTATTCATCTATTTTAATGGATGAAAAATAATAGGCTAGATGCACACATTTCCCACAGTGTGCTACCCACAAGTGCCATTCCTCAGTGGCAGCATTGATGTACATATATAGTTCTCATTTCTATTTAAACTTGTAAGTCCTTGTCAACACAACTTATTTTAATCACCTCTTAAAAGTTGATTATCCATGACTTTGCCTTCTCTTCTGTATCAGCTGCTTATTTCATACAAATACCGGTAATGCAGCATTGGTTATTCTATAATGTAATTAACTCTTACTATTGACTGATTCCCACATAAGCAACATACTCAATGACCAGAACTACATATTGGACTCCAATATCCTCCTGAGCTGAAAGCTGTAAGGTTTATTGGATCTCTTAGATTGTGCTAGAAGATAGATATGGATCCAATACAAAATGTAGTGACATGCAAGGATCAGTGAACAACTTAAACTACAATGATGCGTAAATTAATCTGTACCAAAAAACTATAGAACAGAGGTTCTATGCTCATGCTGTGATTTCCCAATTTCTGAAATAATTCAGTTCAATTTTGTTGGTGATACATTTCATTCCTTTTGTTTTATTCTCTATACAATTGCCCCGCCCTTTACAAAGGCAAAGCGTTCCTATGAAACCTTTCTTAAGCCGAAATGGCGTAAAGCAAAGAACCATTAATTTATATGGGAAAAAGTTTTGTAAAAGCAAAAATCCTCTTTGTAATGCAAAAACAGGTTACTAATGTAGGTTTTTTGTAAAAGCGAAGTGGTGTAAAGCGAACACTCGTAAAGCCGGGGACACCTGTATGTTCATGGCTTTTCAATGCATTTCCACATAATAGCAGGAAGTTTATAAACTGAACTTATTATAGCAGTCAGTTTTGTTTATGTTTTTTCCAAACCAGAAAATGCAGTGTGTGGTCTTCTTATCTGGCAAGAAGAGAGAATATAGTCTATTTGTTAAATTATGGAACAACTAAGGAGGTTACAGTTTTACACTAGCCTTGCAGTATACTGACAGATAGGGATGATACCATGTTGGTAAATTTGACTTCAATTTAAAATGTTCTGGGTTCACATACTGTGGCTAAACACAACATAAGTAACAATGGTAAAGTCTATATGACAGACAAGGAAAAAGGGTGTGAGAATGTGCTGCTACTTGTCAGCGGTGGCTTTGTTAGTAACTCTTATTTTTCTGAGTTAGAACCAATGAGTTTAAGTCCCATTTCAGATATTGGATAATTTGAGATCATTGATTGTGTTAAAAAGCACACAGGAAATGGAAAATATTTAAGTAGTGGGATTAATTTCTGTTGCTCAGCTATGTCTTTGCCACTACTGATTAGAAGACCCACTAGGTTTTTGGCTGGAAATAATTTACAGCTTGGACTAAAGGATGCTTCCTCTTTCACTAGCTAAACTGAGGAATGTAATGGTACTTTATTTTGTGATGTCTTCTGTAAACCAACAAGGATACGAGGGATTTGAGGGATTTATTTTAGCTGAGGATGAAAAAGTAATTACTACTGAATTTAAAGTTCTGTCAAAATTATTAATCCTGACAACATTCAGTACAGTAACAATCATTAAAGTGATTAATATGAACTGAATATATGAAATTAGGGAATAATAAAAAAAACTAAATTTTTATTGTTTAATTATTTTGTTAAAAGGTAATATTTATAGGTTTTTCACAATAACAAAACCCTATTATCTCTAATTATTTTCTTGAGAGAATCCTAGGAGAAATTAAGGCACAGTATACATAACATGGCTCAGTGATTCAATTAATCCTGGTCACCACAATGTGATACATTGCATTGAATGGCTTTCTTAATTAATGGAAACAATCAACAATATCTGTGTTGTTTATTAAAAAGAAAAAACAGCTATTTCAAAAAAAGTGCAATTGGCATAAGGTTTCTGTGGATGCTAGCATCATTTATCTTTTTACTGTTGCTTGAAATAGAAAGCAAAGGACCTGGCTGCTTGACAGATCTGTTATTGACTATTTCCATGGTGATGCCAGAGTCTCAATAACTTTTCCCCCCAAAATAATCGGAAACTGACCTGCAAATGAAATAAATAACAATGTTTACAAATGCTTATTTTACTGCAAGCCTCCAAACTCACACAGTATGTTTTGTTTGTAGTTAAGGACACATTATTATCAGGGAAAGGTGCCCAGCGAAGTTAACCACCATAAACCAGCATCTTTACCTTTACTGATAAGCACCTAGACCAGAGGATAGTGCATTGCATATCAGAGTAATTAGTTTAGGAATAGGTTCTTCATAAAATACCTTCATATATGAAGTTAATGCTGATCATCCCTAGTTGATTTAAAGAGAGTTTGTTTTCCAATTGTTTACTTCTGGATACAACCCATGGAACATTCTAGCACAGAAATGCATTGTATTATAATACAGTCAGCATTTCTTAGTCAGGAGTAACTGTATGATTGCTAAGTCAAATTTCTAACTTTATTCAAATAGAGAATGTGACCGTAGGTACAAAAGCAGAAGATGGACTTTTTGCAAGAACTGATTACACAGGTACGTAATTCATTTTCAAACATTTTTGAGAGTCCTGCTTGTTTTTGTTTCAGCAGCATAACTTTTGATAGAAAGTTTGAGTTTTTTTTCTAATAATAGGAACAAGAAACATCTGAGTTTGCTACATTTCATCAACTCGAGGTCTCTAGTGTGAAAAATATTACAGGTTGTCAAATTTATTGCTTACTTTTCCATGGCTCAGCACTTTGTAGTTTTGGTTGTATTAGTCAAGAGATTATTTTCCCCAGCCTGCAACAAACAGATTTTTTTCTGTTAAAATAATTAATCCTAAGTTGTCACACACTATCGAAGTGGTAATAGAGCATGACAATTAGCCACAAGGTGCTCCAGATGGAGAACTGTCTTTCTGAAAGACATCTGCTCAGAGGATTGAGGCTTAAGTGGACTCTGATGTGATGACCTATCATCAGCTAAATCTCCCCACTTTGACACATTAAGATTAGCCTTTTGGATGAATTACTTGAAGGAAAACCCAAACTCCTGATGCTAGAAATTGGGGAAAAAATAAGGTGCTGCAAATACTCAACAGGCCAGGCAGCATCTGAGGAAATAGAAATACAGCTTCAGACTTAAGATCCTTATCAGAAAGAGAGGAGGGGAGGGATGGATAGGGCAATGGGCCGGAGTTGCTGTGACAGTGGGTTGCTACTGTGGCAATTAGAGGGTGATAAAGAGTGTGATGTATTGGGGAAAAATACTGAGCTAAAAATCTGAAATGAAGAACTTGGAGGAAAGATGGCTAATTTTACTATACAAGAAGAGCTATTAAAAGTTGAGAACTTGATAGAGACTCCAGAATACTGCAGTATGCCCAGATGGAAGAATGGGCCCTGATGTTCATTATAAGTTCATGTTCAAGTTTTATTGTTATTCCAACATACATATGTGTAGAGTTAAATGAAACAGGTTCTTCCAGGGCCAAGGTGCAAAATACAGTACATACGGTCACACACATCACAACACATATAGCTCGTAGCTCATTCAGTCACAAAATACTATTAGCAGAAATTGCTGAGATGCGTGGTCTGAAGATTGATGGTGCATGGGATGATGTCCTGGAACCATGTTCCTGCAAGAACAAGCACTCAGCATTCTTCATGTCCTGCAGCCGCAGACGACGGCAATCCAGCTCGTCTTCCGGGGAGCAAACACTAAAACGTAGCACTGACAAGACAGCCAGCCTGCAGGACCAGCTGCCAACCCAAAATGGACTCCAGCATGCCCATCACGCCTCCGTTCTCTCCAACACTGCCTCTGGTATCTCCTCCCCTGAGTGGTTGTAACAGGCAATGCCACAACATGAGGGCTTGGTCCTCGAGCACAGATTTCAGCAAGCCCACCACTGGAATAACACTGCAGAAAACTGCAAATGGATCAGAGTGAAAGTGTAAATGGGAATTGATGTAGCCAGTAATAGGAAGCTCAGGCTTCTCCCTGCAGAGTGAACACAGGTGCTCCACGAGGCAGCTACTCGTTCTACACTTGGTTTCTCCAGTGTGAAAGAAACCACAATGTGAACATCGAACGCCAGAATCTCGGCCTCATGTGAAAGCAACGTTTGGGATCCCGTATGGTTGAAATGAACAGGCAACAGGATAGATGTTTCAGCCTCTGTGGTTGCCCAGGGAAGTCCTGAAGGCCAGGGAGAGGACAGTGGGCAGGGAAAACAGAGGAGCTGCCTTCCAAAATACCGAAAGGGTAGGTGTCTGCTGGTGGAATCATGTTGGTGCTGGTGGATGTTTAGAATTATGATCCATTGAATGTGGAGCATGGTAAGGTGGATGGTGAAAACCAGGTTAACCTTACCCATGCTCTAATCAGAAGAGGAGAGAGAGCGCAAGCAAAAGTGCAGGTAGCAGATGAAATGCACTTGAGATCTGTTCACTCTGTTACAGGGAGGATACAGTTTATGAAGAAAGAAGGCACTTCAAAGGCCCTCAGGGGCATCTTCAGAGAGACTGTGGTTTAGCATGTAAGAAAAGGAGAAACATTTTAGGGTGGAAATTGGAGCAACTATACACATCAGTGGAAATATTAAATAAGTTAGCCAATCACTGCGACTGCAGGAATCCGAACATCAACGGTATGATCCTCAGGTTTTCACTGCAATTAATTTCTCCTTTGATCTGATCCATTTAAAGTTGTGGATTCATAGAAAACCCATCGTTAACTGCTGCATATGCAGTGTAGTCCAGCCTTTCTCAAACTTTTTGCCCTGAAGGAACCCTTGAAATAATTTTCAGGTCTCAGGGAACCCCTGCTCAGAAGTTGTTATATCTACAGCTCACGATCAGTAAGTTGTAGATGTAATAATCCAAAAATAATTGTCAATGCCCTTTTGAGTAGAGAATCAATTTTTAGTCAAACTTTCTTGAAAGAAAAACAGGTAATAAAGTTTGGCTTACCTTTCTTGAAATAAATCTGCTACTTTCCCTTTCATAAATGTTAAAATCTCATAAGGCAAACATTGCAAATTTCTGTTAAATAGCTAACTTAAGCTAAAATGTGATTTAATTTTTCTAAAGGTAGGCTCATTAGATTTAATTCAAATAAAGGTTGTAAGTTGATTTCAATTAATGCTATTTACAGCATGAAAATTTATTGACTATGTTAAATAGTAAAGTTACTAGAAACCATAAACCAAAGCAATATGAATACAAATATAGCCTGTCAGAATTTTATACAAGACTTTGAAAGAAACATTTTCTTACTAAGTGATATTATTAGGCACAAATATAGGCCTAGCATGTGAAAACCGTGCTTGTGTTTTGCTGCACAAATACTTAATTCTGGGTCGAACTTGGGATAAGCACACAGAGATTTCACCTTCTGCTGAAATGAGATGATTTCTGCTCTTGTCTTGATGCTTGTTAAACAAGAAAAAGCTTGCTCACACATGTAAGAAGATGAAAACTGAAGCAAAATGTTCATTGCTTTCCTATGAATGGCAGGATACTCTTCTTTCTCAGAAATCCAGAACATGTCCAGGGGCAGGTCAGTAAATCTCATCTCGAGTGCACGATCAGAGTGCAGCTCACAAAGCTCTTCCTCTTCTCTCAAAGTCAAGTTCTCAGGCTAACCGGAAGATTCAGAGAAAGGTCCCTCACAATGTCATACATTTGTGTTGAAAGGGAGGAGAAGTAGTGTTCAATTTTTTTCTGCAGTTCTTTCAGGTGGTTTTCAATAAGACTTGAGTTTTTTTGATATCCTTCCTCACTGTCAAACCCAAGCAGCAGTGGAAACATTTCAAGATTCCTTTTGCAACATAATTTTTCCAAAGATTCCGTTTCCGTTTAAATCTAAGACTCGTGTCAATTGAAGTGTGGTGAACTACATATACCTGTCTGGACACGCCCCCTGCTGACTGCTCCTGTGGCCCCTCCCACTGACCATGGCTCCTCCCACATACCCCTGTATAAAGGCGATTGAGGCCTGAGCCCGGCCCTCAGTCTCCAGGATGTAGTATGGTGGTCAACTACTGCTTGTTCTTTCTTCCAGTCAATGAAAGCCAATATCTCGCCTTCACGTCTCAGAGAGAGTTATTGATGGTGCATCATGAAGTCAGAACAGTTTCTCCAGGGCCTTGCAGAGACTTCTTCAACTGGTTCATATGATGAAAAATGTCTGCTAAGTAGGCTAGTTTCTGCAGCCATTCTTCATCTTCAAAGCACTCAGCAAAATCTGGCCTACTATTTTCTTGAAAGTACTCCTGTAATTCACCTTTCAGCTCAAAACACCCTATTGAGAACTCTTCCTCTGCTAAGCCACCAGAGACTGGCAGAAGATTGGTACACTCTCTGTCCAGTTTTTCAGTTTCTTTTAAACATTCTCAAGTGAACTGGTCTTTGTTTAATTAAGTTAAACGTTTTTGGAGCATCATCCAGAACTCTTTTTCAGTTCATCTCCAAGAGCTTTTGACATCAGCACCTCTCTGTGAAGACGGCAGTGTCTTTTCAATTTTGCTGGAGTCATTGTTGCATTTTTAAGTTGTTGCCACAAGGTAGCGCGACTTTGATCCCCGGTCCATGTAAAACCTATTGATAAATAGCTTTCATTGTAAAGACAGACTTTTTTTGTGTCCTTTGTTGTACGACTCAGAAGTTTGTAATTTTTCATAATTAAGCTGATCAGAATGGTCCGTAGGCCTAGGCCTAGAATCCTTTTGTTCCACCTCACATTTCCTCTTCAAAAATCACCACATTCGACTGTCTTTAGAATGAAAATTTCTCTTCAATTTTCTACTAAACTGGTAGAATTTGTTCACTCCCACGAGTCAGTCGGCAGTGTGTAAGAGGAAGTTGGAGGAGGTAATTCAGGAGGTAGAGGCTGATGTCACAGCCCAAGTTAAGCAATGCTATTCAATACTCGGAGAACACATTTCAGGATCCTCATCAGCCTTCCAGCCTCCCCTTCATGCAATACAGCACTCACCAATTATCAATGGCCTCCCCTATTTTGCATCAAAAACTGAGAATGGGCTCAACCAAATAAACAATGGTCCTGCTGCACACTGCCATAATGGGCTGAGAGACCTCTAGCGAGATTGATAACAGGGTCACTGCCCACCACTGCTAGCGATAACATTGCGCACTGTATGAAGTTCAAAAAACAATATATTTTTTAATCACCATCTCTCGCGGAACCCCAGTTGAGAAACCCAGGTCTAGTCTAATGTTTGCTTTTATTTACATTTTGTGTTACAGAAAAAAATGCCAATAAATTAGAAAAACCCGCCCAAGGATTTTTTGTCCCGTGTCCTACTCTCTTTGAGGACCATTGTCTACATGGAAAATGTGAATACTCGATTAATAAACAGGAACCATCTTGCAGGTAACACCAGAATAATAATGTTTCATGATCTCTTTATAAATATCAGGTGCATCAATTAATTTTTCTGTCCTTTTTTCCTCCTTTTTACAGCTGTGAAGCCGGTTTTAAAGGGCCACGCTGTGAACAAAAGGAGTTCAATGTTTTATATGTAGTTCCTGGAGCAGGGAAACTTCAGTATGTCTTAATAGCATCCATCATCGGAGCTGTGCAGGTGGCCATCATTTTGATTGTAGTTCTTTGCATAACAAGGTAATGTTAATTAAGCAATGTCACAAGTGCACTTGATAGGCATTTCTCTGATTTCCACTGTATTATCTTGTGCCATCTAAGTGGGAAATGTCAGTCACTGAAATAAACTGCCTCATTTCAGACACCTGGGATCAGCATCAAGCATTCTCACAGGCCCCAGCTCAAATGGAGAGCAAGTGCTCTGAGTGCTAAACTTAATTTGAGATAGGATGGGTTTGGCATGTAGGCTCCTTAATTGAGAATGCTGTATGAGCAAGAGCGGCAGCAATGGGTAAGAAAAGGCCCTGAGGGAGTTATCAGTGTTTAGGCAGCAGTGCTTGCATACATTAAAATCATGCAGTTCCCCTCACTTTCTCAGAGCACTGGAAAATTGAACTGCTGATTTGATGGTAAGAAAAAAACTACCAGTTGTAGGTCCTGTCAGATGACCTGATTATACTCAGTTCTTTGATTAAAATTGGAACTTTACTCGGATTTGCTCCTAAAATAAACAAAAATGTTGAAAATTAAGATGTCATTTTATGATACTTAAATTCAACTTGAAATGTATGCTGAAGCAATTTGGAAAATATCAACTGGTGATAGTTCAGTCCAAGAAGTATGTGTCAGGCCCAGTCTTTTCTGACTCCTGTTCTTGATCTGAGTCGTTTTGAAAAAGACCATTATTTGATTTGAATCTGTACTTGCCAGTTTATATAACAGACTTACAGGATAAAATAATTACTTAGGATTTATGCTTCTGATCACCATTCTGTGATTCCTTTTTTGTGTAGATAATAATAATATAATTGGCCTTCTCGATTATCTTGTCTAAAACTTGGCATTGACACACACACGTTAAGGATCAACATCTGCATGTACTCCAGAGAATTATGTATGTCCACAGAGCTAAATAATGGTGTCCTACATTTATGACTCTTGATTGTTCACTTGGGCTTCAATTGTTCAATTTATGACTTTAGTGTGTTCATTTAGACCGTGTTCATTGGATGAAAGATTGAAAGTCTATTGCAGTGGCTAAGGGTTTAAAATATTCAAACTTTTCTTCAAAATACATCATGTCTCCTAACCATTTATTCTCGATTGGAAATATTACAATAATGTGTAGACTGCTTCAATGTGAGAGATCATTTTCCTATGAATTCATAATATTTTTATTTTTATCTGCAGAAAATGTCCTAGGGGCAACAGGATTCAAAGACAGAAGCAAAATGCAACACATTACAGTTCTGACAACACAACAAGAGCATCAACAAGATTAATTTAAAGCAAGCATGATTGTACAGCTGCAAAAATAATTACACAAAGCTCGGACTATTGATTATCATACAAAATGGAACAACACATGTTGCCTTGCATTTGTGTTATACTACACCAATGAATACATATACTACGGTTATATTTGATTATGTCTGGATATATTTCAAATAGTATATAATGTCTTGATGTGTTTTTCTGTAATAAATAAATGGTTAACAATTTATATCACTTTAGTTTGCACATGAAGTACTATAAAGCTGGACTAATGAAAAATAATTACTTCTGTGATGTTTCTTAATTTTTTAAAGATGAAATGTGCTATTGATTTTTTTTAAAAGCAAGCAATTTGTATTGTTCAGTCAGGTTTTGCCTTTGTTAACTAAAGAAAATGAGGATCTACGATGCTGTTAATTGAAAATTAATTTTGGGAAGCTGAGTTAAAGACCAGAGGTTTGACCTTAATTTTTTACTCGCTTGTTATGAAGGCCAGTGAGATTTAACAGCTTCCATTATATGATAATGGCCGTGCTGTTTACTTGGATTCAGTGGTAATGTATACATGACAGTATAATACGCCATAAAAAAATCTGTCAACAAGGCTCTCTCGGTTTAAACAAATAACCTTCATAAGTGTCATTAGTGAAGTATCCTATTTTATATTGTGTGTGCGCTTATGCACTTGCATAACTCAATGTATCTTTTACATGAATACAAGAGCATTCATTATGAACAATTTTATCGCTTGGTTATAGGTCACCTAGCCTGGTTCGTAACAAAAAACAATGGTTTAAATGTGATGCATTGACCAAAGTGGTAGAAATTAGAGGATCACACACATACTTTTTGATAATGCAAAGGATAGTTAGAGCGTTGTTTAGCTCTGCTAAGGATCCTCATTTGAAATATACATTTCCAGTGCTAACGTTTCATAATAAGATGACAAAAATAAAAATATTACAGCAGCAATAGATAGCTCTGAATTGTTTGTCTCTGTTTACTATCATTCTAGTCTTGAAATTGGATCTATTTGTACACAATTTTCATTCACAAGTCAAACATCTAAGTATTTTCCTGTGGTTATAATTCTGGGGTATAATTGAGCCCATCAGAAAATTGTCATGGATATTCCTAAATACAGTTCTCTTTATTGTGCCTGATAATTTTATACTGTCATGACATAAGCTGATGCTTTGGGGTGCAGGCTACAACCATTGTTGATCACTCCCAATAAACAAGCAACAACTCACAAGTATTGGCAGTGAAATATTAATGAAAGGGTCTCTGCTCTCTTGTACATAGCAATTTTCCTGTCTCTGTTTAAGATGGTCAATGTTCATACAAACTGCATCAATGATGCTTCCCCCTACTCATGACCTTACCATACAAATCAACTCTACAATCACTGATCCCTTGACCATTCTACACCTCGCGGGAACTCCTGGCTACTCACACTATAAGGGTCATCTGGTCCTGACTCTGTCGTTTAGAGGTAGCAGTCTGGATTACAAATCATTACTGAACTGCTATGCCAACTAGACTAACCTGTAATGTGGGGTTGGCATAAACAGAATTTAACCACATACTATAGTGTATTCCTAACAATCCCTGCACAATCTCAAAAACTTTGTGGGTCAGATCACTCTCTTTAGTAATGGGAACCAAACAATATCTCCCATGTCAGTTATATGGAGAAAAGGAAATTTCACTGGTTTCAGTTGATCACATTGCAGACTTCTGGATTTTTAAGAGATGTATCATATACTGTTAATTTAAAATATTTTTGTTTGTCCAAATTAACTAAAACTTTTGGACTGGATTTTGCTGTAAGCCATGATCATGATGCTCTCAGATATTAATGTTTACATTAAAAACAACCATTTCCAGGATTCAAATACAAATTGTTCAACACAGAAGTTGAAAGTGTTTGACCAAAATACTCTGCTCTTCCAGAAGCTCTGCTATTACAATATTAAGTGACAGCATTCAGTCAGCATTTCTGTACTGAGCGACAGAAAAACAATAACCATTGAAATAAGTTAGGACTCAATTTATAACTAAATAGTGCAATGTTCTCATTGCTGCCAGGCAACTAACTTCTTTGAGACTGAAAATCAACTTTTAACAGATAGGGAGTTCCATTCCGCACTATCTCATCTCTCAAAAACTACTAGTGCTGCTCCAAAACAACTTTCTAGTCACAGTAATTTTCAGTACAAAATTAGAAAATCTATGAACAACTGACAGAGTAATGAACAGCAACTGCTATTAGTTTGCCACAGAGTGCAAAATCTTACCCATTAAGTCGGCTGTTTTTTTAAACTGTTTATAACTATAAAAATCGCCAAAACAATGCATTTAAATGATTCACCAATCACAGGCAATTTGATATTTCCACTGATCTCTTCACTTTAAACGTGTAACAAGATGTCATGTAAATTCACCAAAGAATTTGTTATGCAAAATTTTGCACAAACAATTGGTTTAATATTCACAAGTGGAGATGATTTAATAATTTTAATAGATGATGAACATTATCACAAAGCTTGTGCTATTGCAGGGCAATGGGGTATTATAAAATATGCATGCAGTGTGATTTTCATTTACTATAATCATCTGCATTGTTGCATCTGTAATTGTAATAAGTAACGGAGATCAAAAGCATAATATAGTATACGTAAATGAAAGGATCTTACAGACATCACTGCTCAACTACTGTTCATCCTCTCATTTAAACGAAAGGAAAAGAATAGTGGGTTTTTTGAGCACTTTATTTGGCTGTTGCTGGAAAGCAGATTAAGGACAAAAGTTGAACAGCTCATTTAGCTCATTGGTGTTTCATCTTACCCCTAATTAAATGAACTACCATTCCTCACTCCCTAAATTTGCACATCATAAACAGCCATTTATAGGAATACCAGCTTGCAATTGATGCTCGTGTATTAGACCATAGCACGATACAGCCCTTTGGCCCATGACTTTGCGCTGACCTCTTGATCTACTCTAGGATCAATCTAAGCCTTCCCTCCCACACAGCTCTCCATCCAGCAGGTTGTCCTATACAGTCACCACCCTCTGTGTGAAACGGTCTCCCACACAGCTCTCCATCCAGCAGGTCGTCCCATACAGTCACCACCCTCTGTGTGAAACAGTTGCTCCTCGGGTCCCTTTTAAATCTTCCCCTTCTCACCTTCAATCTGTGTCCCTTAGTTTTGGACTCTTTTATCCTGGGGAAAAGACTGTTAGCATCCCACCTTATCTTCACCTCTCAAAATGGTAAACATTTCACCTCCTTTTCCTTCATTCCAAGGAACAAATGCCCAGCCCGACCAACATCTCCCTATAACTCAGGCACTCTAGTCTTGGCATCATCTCTGTAAATCTCTTCTGCATTCTTCCCATTTTTTTCCTGTCACAGAATGAACAACACTGTACATAATACCCCAAGTGCTGCCTCACCAATGTTCCAACTCCCTGACTGTCGTGCAGGCGCAGATATACAAGAATGTGCAGATACACAATCAAGGATAAACAAGAGAATGTGAGGGGAAAACACAAATAATCAGTGACAGGGAAACAGACACAGAATTTAGCATTGGAGGATTAGGTGGGTATATGCACAATTAGGCGAGCATTGGGAAGAAGGAAAACACATGTATGCCCAAAAACAATGAATAACTAGCTGAACAAGGCAGACAATTAGATACGCACAATACCAGGACAGAGACAGGGACACACAAAATCATTGAGATTGACAAAATGGTAGATACCCACTGTATGTACACGTGGACATACGTAACATGGCAACTGGGCATCTGTAGAAGGTAAATTCGGGTAAAGTAATTCTGGAATTAGCTAGTCTTAGTACCAATAAACATGAAACCAGACTGTCAGTAAAAATAACCTAGTTCACCGTTGCCGATCAGCAAACAATATCTGCCTACCTACAGGTGTACCGTGGACAGGCTGCATCACTGTCTGGTATGGGTGGGGGGGGGGGGGGCAGGCTACCAAACAGGACCAAAAGAAGCTGCAGAGGGTTGTAAATTTAGTTAGCTCCATCTTGGGTACTAGCCTACAAAGTACCCAGGACATCTTTAGGGAGCAGCATCTCAGAAAGGCAGCGTCCATTATTAAGGCCCTCCAGCACCCAGGGCATGTCCTTTTCTCACTGTTCCCATTTGGTAGGAGATACAGAAGCCTGAAGGCACACACTCAGGGATTCAGGAACAGCTTCTTCCCCTCCGCCATCCGATTCCCCAATGGACATTGAACCTGTGAACATTACCTCACTTTTTTATATATAATATTTCTGCTTTTTTGCACAATTTTTAATCTATTCAATATACATGTACTGTAATTGATTTACTTATTTATTATTTTTTTTTCTTCTATATGATGTATTGCATTGACCGGCTGCAGCTAAGTTAACAAATGTCACAACACGTACCGGTGATGATAAACCTGATTCTGATTCCGCATGGCTCCAGACCCATCAACAATGTTGACTCTTCACTTCCTTCTGTTTAAGGCAAATTAGGGATGATCCATAAATGCTGGCATTGACAGCAATGCCCATATCCTGTCAAGGAATAGACAAGGAGAAGCGCACACTGATTGACAGACTATGCAGGCAACACATGGGATCAATGACAAAGATGGACAGATACATGTTTTCTGTCAGGTAGTACAGCCAAATGAAATACACAATGGTGTTGACAAACAAGCCGGTACTCAGGCACGAATAATTATTGAGTGGGGCAGACAAGCAGACACATAAAAGAAGGGACAAAGAGGTAGGGACATATACTCAGACACGAACACTGGAGCAAGTAGGCAAATACACATACAAGCACTCGGGGGCGATCAGTGATAGGGACACAGAGGAAGACAGATGATAGATAGAATATCCATGACCTTAGTAGGAACAGTCTTCACTCACTTGCTGGTTGGTGCTGATATTAATACATCAACGTTGCTTTAAACTAGAAATTATGAGACCTGTCAAATCACCTTAGAAGAGTAGTATCATTGTTAAAATATCATGTGCTTCAAAAAAATTTGTTTATGCAGATCCAAAGAAAACCATTCAGAACAATTGGTCACATATAGTTAACTGCAAAGCAGTGCCAATGAAATGATTAACCAGCCAACCGCAAACATTGCTAATGAGGAAAATTCTGCTCATTGTTTATCTAACAGCTGATAACCATGAGACTTGGAAACCAACAGAGTATTCATAGACAAGTACACATTCCTTACATGTTTGTACGTGTAAAAGGTCGTGAGAGAGGTAATAGGGATGATCTTATCTGATAGCAGTTGTAGAAACTTTTTACTGCTGTTTAGTTTTTGAAGCCAAGTTCTGGTGTTGTGTGAATACCTACCTCGCGCAATGAAAAATATTGATGAGGATGACCTATGTGGAAATGTGCAATAGCTTGATTTCTTTATGTAATTCTATGTTTTGAGTATAACGTGGAATAGGCTCTTCTGTCTCTTTGACACTCTGTCCAGCAATCCCCCAATTTAACCCTAGCCTAATGACAAAACAATTTACAATGACTCATTAACCTACCAACCAGCATGTCTGAACTGTAGGAGGAAACCAGAGCACCTGGAAGAAACCAACACGTACAAACCAAGTCACGTACAAACTCCTTACAGGCCATGGCGAGAATTGAACACGAGTTGCTGATACGCTACCATGCTGCCTGTGGCAGTAGTCATTACTAGGAAGCAGTTTGAGTTTCCAACAGCGTCAGAGCAAACCTATATGAATTTGCCCATGTCAGGAAAAGTGTTCACATTAAGTGTTGAAGAGTGATGGGGCCCTGGAAAATCCTCATGCGAACGTTTCCCTAACTATGGACTTAGTTTGCTAGTATTCCAAGGTGGACAGAGACTCAGCTGGAAATGATTAGTGAGAAGAGGTGAAGAAAGCTTCAGCATCGTGCAATCCTCAAGATAACAGACATGAATCCCTGTCCCCAACCTATATCCCATGTGGAAGAAAGGTCAATGGTGAGCCCCCAAATCAGACCAACCATCCCCAAGTGCAGAGGAGGAAACAGCAGTGACACTTGCTGCCACCATGAAAAACCCACAGGATTATAAGAGACTTCTAGCAAATTTTTGAAGAACTTTGGGAAGAAGGCTCACCTGGGCTGCCGAGCTTTCTGTGGCTTTACTTACACAGAAGCATCAGCTACATAACGCTAACAACACCGCTAAATTGAATTGATTTCAGGAAGTGTAGGCTACAATGATGTGAACAGCTTCTGGCTCCTCCTGGAGATGACGACCACTCCAGCAAGGAGGTTCTTGGAGGTGAGGTGACGTAGATATTCCAATGAAGAAAACTGTGGAGAGCGTTGGGCTGATAACACGATGTTGTTTCAGCCCAGTCTGCACTGGGACTGGGATTGTGCCTACACTAAAGCCATAAATGAGGATCACAGCTCATAGCTCAGATGCCTGAAGAAGTTAGACCAAAAAACAGAGGAGCAGGATTAGGCCATCAAGTCAACTCCACCTTTCAATCATTGCTGATTTTTTATCTCTCTCAATACCATTCTCTTACCTTCTCCCCATCACCTTTGATGCCTATACTAATCAAGAACCTATCAAACTCTACTTTAATTATACCCATTGACTTGGCCTTCACAGCCACCTGTGATAATGAATTCCACAGATGCACCACCCCCTGTTCAAAGAAATTCCTCCTCGTCTCCATTCTAAAGGGATGTCCTTCCATTCTGAGCTGTGTCCTCTGATCCAAAAATTTCCTGCTTTAGGAAATACCCTTTCCACATCCACTCTCTAACCCTTGTAAATTATTTTAGCAATACTATATAACGCTCAGGTCCTTCCCGCCCTTTGAACCACACCGCCCAGCAACCCCCAACAAACCTGATTAACCCTAACCTAATCACAGAGCAATTGACAATAACCAATTTACTTACCCAGTACGTCTTTGGCCTGTAGATGGGAGGACCTGGAGGAAACCCATGCACTCCACGCAGAGAACTAATAGAGACTTCTTACAGAGTGGCACCAGAATTGAACTCCAAATCCCCCCTCATTCTTCGAACTTCAGCAAGTACAGGCCCAGAGCCATCAAACGCTCCTCATATGTTAACCCTTTCATTCCCAAGTATGTGAAGAGCAAGCGGATGAGCTATTTGAGAACAGGCCCAGTCAGGTGCAATTCACCAGTGAAAAGGACCTTGGCAATTGTGGGGATGACTTACAGTGGGCTGAAATGCTTGAGCATATAGACATTAAGAAAGAGGATGTGCTGAAACATTTGAAAAGCATTAAGTTAGATAAGTTGCTGGGTCTGGACGAGATATACCCCAGATTACTGTGGGAAGCGAGGGATGAGATTGCTGAGCCTCTGGCAATGATCTTTACATCATCTATAAGAAAGGGAGAAGTACCAGAGGATTGGAGGGTTGCAAATGTTGTTCCCTTGTTCAAGGGAGTACAGATAATCCAGGAAATTATAGACCAGTGAGTCTTACTTCAGTGGTGGGCAAGTTGTTGGAGAAGATCCTGAGAGGCAGGATTTACGATCATCTGAAGAGACATAATCTGATTAGGGATAGTCTGCATAGCTTTGTCAAGGGCCTTACAAGCACAACTGAATTATTTGAGGATTAAACAAAAACTTTTGATGAAGGCAGAGCAGTGGATATAGTGTATATGGATTTCATTAACGCATTTGATAAGGTTCCCCAAGCAAGACTCATTGAGAAAGTAAGGAGGCATGGGATCCAAGGAGACCTTGCTTTGAGGATCCAGAATTGGTTTGCCCACAGAAGGCAAAGGGTGGTTCGTATTCTACATGGAGGTCAGTGACAAATGGTGTTCTGCAGGGATCTGTTCTGGGACCCCTCCTCTTCGTGATTTTTATAAATGACCTGGGTGAGGAAGTGGAGGGATGGGTTAGTAAATTTACTGATGACACAAAAGTTGGGGGTGTTGTGGATAGCCTGGAGGGTTGTCAGAGGTTACAGCGGGATATCGATAGGGTGCAGAACTGGGCTGAGAAGAGCCAGATGAAGTTCAACTCAGGTAAGTGTGAAGTGGTTCATTTTGGTAGGTCAAATTTGAAGACAGAATATAATATTAATGGTAAGACTCTTGGCAGTGTGGAGGATCAGAGAGATCTTGGGGTCCGTGTCCAAAGGACATTCACAGCTGCTACACAGGTTGACAGTGTTGTTAAGAAGGCATATGGTGTGTTGGCCTTCATTTATCATGTGATTGAGTTCAAGAGCTGTGAGATTATGTTACAGCTATGTAAGACCTTAGTCAGACTCCACTTGGAGTATTGTGTTCAGTTCTGGTCACCTCACCACAGGAAGGATGTGGATGCGATAGAGAGAGTGCAGAGGAGATTTACAAGGATGTTGCCTGGATTCGGGAGCATGCCTTATGAGAATAGGTTGCGTGAACTTGGCCCTTTTTCTTTGGAGCAATGGAGGATGAGAGGTGAGGTATATAAGATGATGAGAGGCATTAATCATGTGCAGAGCCAGAGGCTTTTTCCCAGGGATGAAATGGCTATCACTAAGGAGGCATAGTTTTAAGGTGCCTGGAAGTAGGTACGGGGGGAGGGGAATACCAGAGATAAGTTTTTCAGAGAGAGCAGTGAATGCACTGCCAGCCACGGTGATAGAGGTGGATACAACTGGGTCTTTTAAGAGACTCTTAGATAGGTATATGAAGCTGAGAAAAATAGAGGGCGATGTGGTAGCAACACACACAAAATGCTGGTGGAACACAGCAGGCCAGGCAGCATCTATAGGGAGAAGCAATGTCGACGTTTCGGGCCGAGACCCTTCGTCAGGACTAACTGAAAAGAAAGATAGTAAGAGATTTGAAAGTAGGAGGGGGAGGGGAAAATGCGAAATGATAGGAGAAGGCCTGAGGGGGTGGGGCGAAGCTGAGAGCCAGACAGGTAATTGGCAAAAGGGATACAGAGCTAGAGAAGGGCCTCCTACTTTCAAATCTCTTACTATCTTTCTTTTCAGTTAGTCCTGACGAAGGGTCTCGGCCCGAAATGTCGACAGCGCTTCTCCCTATAGATGCTGCCTGGCCTGCTGTGTTCCACCAGCATTTTGTGTGTGTTGCTTGAATTTCCAGCATCTGCAGATTTCCTCGTGTTGGGCTATGTGGTAGGGCAGTTTCTAGAGTAGGTTTCATGGTTGACATAACATTGTGGGCCGAAGGGCCTGTAATGTGCTGTAGATTTCTATGTTCTATGTTCCCAGGATCATTATTCTGAACCTCATCTGCCTAATGCCAACCTCCAATGCCAGAACGTCCTTTTTCAGGTATGGGGCACAAAACTGCTGACAATATTCCAACTGCAGGATGACCAATGGCCTTACAAAGCCTCAGCATCACATCTTTTCTTTTATATTCTAGTCTGTCGGAAATGAATGCTTACATTGCATCTGCCTTCATGTCCTCAATGATTCTCTCATTTTTATGGATGCACTATAGTAAGTATCCTATCCCGATGCATCACAACTCGGTACGGCAACTACTCTGCCTAAGACAGCATGAAATTGAAGAGTTGTGAACACAGCTCAGCCCATCGCACAACCCACCCTCCTCGCCAGTGATCTGTCTGGATGTAGTCACTGCTGGGCTAGCTGAGCCCTACTTCCCCGCTGCCTTGGGAAAGCCGCCAACGTAATAATCAAGGATTCCCCCCCCACACACACACACACACACTCTCTCTCTCTCTAGTCATTTTCTCCCTTTTCGCAGAAGATACAGAAGCTTGAGAACGCGTACCACGAGGAGTGCTTCCATCCCGCTGCTCACAGACTCTTGAACGGAGCTTTCATAACTCTTGATTTCCCCGCCTGCCTTGTGTATCTGCACTTTCTTTGTGTGTCCGCACTGTACTTTGCCTGTAAATGTATTCTGCCTTCCATTCCCCGTTTCACTGCCTCGACATAGTTACGTAAGGAATGATCTCTCTACGTAGCACGCAAACAAAAACGTTTCGCTATATTTTGATACATATGACAATAATGAGCCAATACCAATGCGTATCATCATGAAACGGAGGATAGCAGCAAGTTCAAACAGGTCAGGCACATAAATCCATTTATTTTCTATTTCCTTACTTGTTTTGTGCGTTCACTGAATGTTAAAAGAAAACCTTGTCCCTAATAAGGGCAATTAACACATTAATACAAAAGTGTCTTAATGTATAAAACATCAGTCACGTGCCTTAATGGCAAGTACGTAATTACAAAGCATTAGTAGCAATCGTATTCATTAGACCTAACACTTCATAAACAAAGCAGCATCTGCAACATTATTTTTTTCGGCGGGACAGTGCGGAAATGCCTACTCTTCGCTGTTTATCCCCGTCTGTTAAACCATTCCACGAGATGGCAATTTCAGTTTACTGCGCGCCGCATCCGAAATTCAATCCTTTCGACGAATTTCTGTAGCAGCGCGTAGCCCGCTGAATCTACCATCAAACCTGAGGAAGGATCTCGGCCCGAAACGTCGATTGTTTATTCATTTCCATAGATTCTGCCGAGTTCATCCAGCATTTTGTGTGTGTTTCCCTTCGACTTCCAGCATCTGCAGATTGTCTGCGTTTGTGAATCTACCAAGAGCAGGTTTCTAGCGCCACAGTCTGGGGAAGTGTTTGCAAACAGGAGTTGGCGCTGGATCCCTGAGCTGGAACATAGTCAACCAGAGTCGCGCTGTTCCGAAGAATTGGAAATTTTCAAATGGCACTCCGCTCTAAGAAGGGAGGGAAGCAAAAGAAAGAATATTATAGTCCAATTAGCCAGACTTCAGTGGTTGAAAAGATGTTGGAGTTCATTATTAGTTCAAAGTAGATTTAGTATCAAAGTACCACCATATGTCACCATATACGACCCTGAGATTCACTTTCTTGCGGGCATACTCAATAAATCCATGATAGAATAATAGCCACAATAGGATCAATGGAAAGACCACAGCAATTTGGGCATTCAAACAGTGTGCAAAACAACTACAAATACAAAAAAATAAATAATAGGATATCAGTGAGACCCCCATGTAGATTGAGAGACCACTTCACCGAGCATCTACGCTACATCTGTCAGAACAAGCGAGATCTCCCAGTGGCCACCCATTTTAATTCCACTTCCCATTCCCATTCCATACATGGCCTCCTACAGTGCCAGGACAAGGCCACATTTAGGTTGGTGGAACAACACCTTATATTCCGTTTGGGTAGCCTCCAACCCAATGGCATGAAGATCGATTTCTCAGATTTCCAGTAATGTCTCCATCCCCCCACCACCATTTCCCATCCCCCTTATCCCTCTCTCGTGTTATCTCCTTGCCCGCCCATCGCCTCCCTCTGGTACTCCTTCCACCCCCCCCCCTTTTCTTTCTTCCATGGCCTTCTGTCTCTTTCACCAATCAACTTCCCAGCTCTTTGCTTCATCCCTTCCCCCCCCCCAAGTGTCACCTGTTGCCTGGTGTTTCTCTCTCCCCTCCCCCCCCCCTTTCAAATCTGCTCCTTAGCGATTTTCTCCAGTCCAGCCAAAGGGTTTTGGCCTGAAACGCCAACTGTACTTTTTTCCATAGATGCTGCCTGGCCTGCTAAGATCCTCCAGCATTTTGTATGTGCTGCTCGGATTTCCAGCATCTGCAGACTTTCTCTTGTTTGTGATTTTCCCTCATGATGGTCGCTGCTTTCCTACAACAAATGTTTCATGTAGATGTGCTCAATGGTGGGAGGGCTTTACCCGTGATGGACTGAGCTGTATCCACTACATTTGTTCAAGAGGATTGGTATTTCCATATTAGGCTATGATACAGCCAGTCAATATAATCTCAAACGCACATCTACAGAAGTTTGTCAAAGTTTTAGATGTCACGCCGAATCTTCACAAACTCTAAGGAAGTAATTGCACTTACATGCTGGAACTAGGATAGGTCTTCTGAAGTAATAACACCAAGGAATTTAAAGACGCTGACCTTCTCTACCTCTAATCCTTCGTTGAGCACTGGCTCATGGACCTCTGATTTCCTCCTTCTGAAGTCAATAATTAACTCCTTGGTGTTGCTGACATTGAGTGAGAGGTTGTCATGGCTCTACTCAGCCAGATTTTCAATCTCCATCCTATATGCTGATTTGTCGCCACCTTTGGTTTGGCCTATGACAGTGGTGTCATCAGCAACTTGAATATTGCATTGGAGCTGTGCTGAGCCATGCATTCATAAGTGTAGAGTAAGCAGGGCAGGGGCAAAGCTCATAGCGTGCACCTGTGCTGATGGAGATCATGGAGAAGATGTTGTTTGCCAATCCAAACTCACTGGGGTCTACAAGTGAGGAAATCGAGGATCCAATTGCACAAGGAGTTATAGAGGTCAAGATCTTAAAGCTAGATTAGTTTTGAGGGGAAGATGGTATTGAATGCTGAACTATAATTGATGAAGTGCATCCTGATATGTGCATCTTTAAGGATGAGGATTTGGAGTCTTATACGTCCATGATAAAATAAGCCAAAGTTAACATTATTCTTGCCCGACAAATTTGTTGTTCTTGAGGAAATAGTAGGCAGGATAGACAAAGGAGAGTCAGTGGATGTTGTTTACTTGGATTTTCAGAAGTCCTTTGACAAGATGGTACACATGAGACTACTTTACAAGATAAGAGCCCATAGTATTATAGGAAAGTTATTAGCATAGTTCCTTAAGGTTGTTATAGCCGGGGAGTGGTGGTGAGGATAAGCTCCCACTATCTATTAAATGCTCCCAATAGCGTGTATTTCAAATTGACTCTGGCAACCAAATCCAGCTCCTGGTCTTCCCATGTGGCTTAGCCACTAAACCTGGCGGAGCTGTTTCTACTGATGGGAGAAGGGGCAAAAGTGGGTTACTGGCACTTCGAGCAGACGGGGCTTATCAGATGTGGTTGGCAGCTCATCTACGAGAAGGAAAACTCTGATCTCAAATCTCCACTGCCTTGCAGCTATACCCACTTATGGGGAAGTGGGTATATATTAAACTCCAAGGAAAAATCCAGAAATGAAGTCCCTAAGGCAGTTCAACATTGAGTTCAATGCTGACTGGCAACCTCCGTGATGCTGCTGGTGCCAAAATGTATTGGTCTCTGCTGTTCCTTGGATTCATCAGCTGCATGGAGAAGGGGAGCCTGCTACATGGGGAATAGCTTGCTCTCCATATTATACTGCCCCGGTCTGCGTATCATGTGGACAGCTGCGACGCAACATCCATAGCTGACCCTAACTAACAGAGGTCTCACATCACTAGCATGGATAGAAGATCCTCTGACTGGCAGGAGGCAAAGTGTCGGAATAAATTGGTTGGATGCCAGTGACTAGAGGTGTTCCGTAGGGGTCCATGGTGTGACTGCTTCTTTTTACATTATAAGTCAACAATTTGAATGACAGAATTAATGGCTTTGTGAATTGATGGCAAATCCATTTTGCAGACGATATGAAGATAGGTGGAGGAGCAGATAGTATTGAGGAAGCTGGGTGTCCATCTGCAGGACTTTGAGATTGGGCAAAGAAGTGGCAGGTGGAATACAGTGTCAAGAAGTCAAGAAATAGTCATGCATTTTGGTAGAAGCAATAAAGGCAAATATTATTTTCTAAACAGAGAAAATACAGAAATCGGAGGTGCAAAGACACTTCAGGGTTCTCGTGCATGAGTCTGTACAGGTTAACTTCTAGTCAGTGGTAAGGAAGGTAAATTCAATGTTAGTATTCATTTCAAGAGGACTATAATATTGAATTGATTTTATTACTTACATCCTTCATATACATGAGGAGTAAAAATCTTTACATTAAGTCTCCACCTAAATGTGCAATGTGCAATTTATAGTAATTTATAATAAATAGCATGTTCAACAGGACAGTCAATATAACATAGGAATACAGTTGTGTAAGTATGAATTAAGCAGTCTGATGGCCTGACGGAAGAAGCTGACCTGGAGCCTGTTGGTCCTGGCTATTATATTCTGGTACTGTTTCCCAATGGTAGCCGCTGGAACAGTTTGTGGTTGGGGGGACTCAGGTCCCCAATGATTCTTCGGGCCCTTTTTTACACACCTATCTTTGTAAATATCCTGAATAGTGGTAAGTTCACATCTACAGATGCGCTGGATGTAAGATAAGAGATTATAAGAGCAAGGATGTAATGCTGAGGCTTTATAAGGCATTGGCCAGACCACACTTGGATAGCATGCTAGTATCTTTCCTGTAATACCATGGGCTCCTGTGTTAATCAGCCCATATGCAGCTCTTCATCAAAGGCCTTCTGAAAATCTAAGTACACATTCACCGATTTTCCTTTGTCTATCCGACTTGTTGTTTCCTCAAAGACTGTATCGGGGAGATTTTCCTTTATGGAAACCATGCTGACATTTTCCTATTTTAGCATCTGCCTCCAAGTACCCTGAAACCTCATCCTTAACAATCAACTCCAACATCTTCCCAACCACTGAGATCAAGCTATCTAGCCTATAATTTCCTTTCTTCTCCCTCCCTCCCTCGAAGAGTGGAGTGGCATTTAAAGTGGCGGTTGACAGCCAGGGCGTCAAATGTTACGGAGTGACTGCAGAAGTATGGGTTGAGAGGGATAATAAATTAGCCATGATGGAAGACACGGCAGGGTCGATGGGTGTATGGTTTAATTCTGCTCCTATGTTTTATGACCTAATGGTTTTAATGGGAACACTAAATTCTGGGTCTAACTTGGCGATGGGCATTTGCCAACTTTAGAGGTTGCTGTCAGCTTCCTTCCGCGGTGATCGTGGGCTCTTGTAGTCTCATCGCCGCAAATCCCGGGTCAAATTCAACGCCTGGGTGAATACAAATGGTCTGTGAAAATCTGAAAGACTCGAGTACTTCCAGTCATCTATTCCGATTAGATTACATCAGGAACAAAATACGCCCCGGCGCGCCTCCCTCTTTCCATTTTTTCTTCCACAAGAAGTGTGCTGCCACCCAGAGGAGGCCTGGACATACACTGGTCCTCCTGATAAATTGCTGTTCACATCTCTGGGGGGAAATTGTTTATTTTGCGTTCATTTTCTTACATTCGTGAAAGATATTTATAAAACTTAAAGTGCTCATGATTCTGTATTGCAATCAGTTCTTTTGAATGTCTGTATTTCAGCGAAGTAGTGTGTATATGAACGTCTCTGAGTTGCGTCCTGTCCGCTTTGTGGGTCTCACGTAATTTTGTCCATTCCAACGAGCGAGGGTGTGGGAACGGCGTCCGGGGAAGCGAAAGCGTCACATCGACGTTTCCTCGCTTTCCATCTTCGCAGCCAATGACAGCGACGGGACTGGGGCCAGATTGCCTGTGATTTGCTTTTGCAAAATTCCGAACGTTTTGCAAAACTGTTATAACATTTATGGAAAAAAATAATCTCCCGGAGAGAAGCCCGGCCCTACTGGTACACGCCCACCCCGGGCAGGAGCAAGGCGTTTAACTAGGTCGCTGGCAAGGCGGCTGTGAAAGTTCCTATAAACAGCCTCCGGGGAAAGGAGAGAGGCGTGCTGAACCGATCAAAACGAACCGAAAGAGAGAGAGTGGTGCCAAACAGTAGTTTGCATTATACACTCGCGGACAGTTTGAAACTCTCTTCCAGTCCAGAAGTTGCAAGGGCTTAGGGAGGGCGAAAAGTTTGTGAAGTTCGCCCGAGATGGGAGAAGACGGAGTACAAGCGGAAAAAAGCAGCAGCGAGGCCGTGCAGGGAGGCCCGGAGCCCAGCCCGCCGTCCAGCCCGGGTTCCAGCGTATCTCCGACCCCGGTTCCCGGCTCGCTGTCGGTTGAAGCACTGCGGGAAGGCTCGCAGGTTAACGCTATCACCGTTCTGGCACTGCTGGACAAACTTGTCAACATGCTGGACACGGTGCAGGACAACCAGAGGAAGATGGAGCAGAGGCAGATCGGAGTGGAGAGTTCGGTGCGGGGCATCCAGAGCGACCTGACCAAGCTGTCCAAGAGCCATAGCACCACCAGCAACACGGTGAACAAGCTGTTGGACAAGTCGCGCAAAGTCAGCGCCAATGTCAAGGAGATGCGGGAGCGCCTGGACAAGCAGACGGGGCAGGTGAAGAAGCTAGAGAACAACCAGGCGCAGCTCCTAAAGAAGAACAATTTTCGAGTGCTGATCTTCCAGGTAATGGATGGGAAGTTTTTGATGGACCATCACCCCGTCGCCTCTGTCACCGGTCTGACTACTTAACCAGCCTCCTAAATGTTCACTCATCTCCCCAAGCGCGCCTAGACCAGAGCCATTCATTTTCAGAAATTGGTCTGTTCTTAAAATTTTGAGTTGTTTACAAGTCTAGCAGGCATTTTTTAAAAAGCATTCGCAAGTGATAAGTAGTAGTATATTAATTTGCAACCTTAGACCGCTTTTATATGAAGGCTGCACAATAGTGTTGCTTTGCGCATGGTTTCTGCTTTTGCAAGGATAGTGAATTCGGTTTATTTCTCTTCGCGCTATAGCCATGGCGATCCCCTTGTCCGATACAGTAAACACTGGTTGGCATGGTTGTGTTGTGGTTATACCGCGGACTGATCTCTGCTGCTGTGTTGTGAGCAGGTACAGGGTGCGGTGTGTGGAGTGAAAACATCCCTTAGGTTTGCAGAGTAGGGGAGAGGGCGTGTTGCGTTTGCTTGGAGCGGCGCTTGTGTGGCGCTGTGCACCTCTCTGACCCGGGAGCAGTCCTCGCGTCTTTTTTCGGTTAGGGTGGGACAGAATCGGAATGCAAAGCACCATCGCGTGCAAACACCCTAGCTGAAACAGTACACTGCACAACAGCTTCGAAAATGCGCTCTTTAGTACGCGGCCACAGAAGAACCAGTTGTAAATTTTCATATTTTTCCTTTGCCCGTGAATGCAGGAAAATGAGTCACCACCCTGGTATTTCCGACATTAAGAATTGTAGGGCGACATTTATTTAATATCTGATGCCTAAACCTGCTTTATTTTGCTTTTAATTTATTGGAGTTTGCGTGTATCATAAAGGCGTCAGGTTTGAGTTTGAAGGAGAGGTGTATTAAAGTGTCTTCTGTGAGGATAACCGTTACAAACCAACTTGCGTTGTCGATGGTGCTTGACTTTCGAGGGTAGCCTTTTAATCACCAGAGCTTTTAAATCATAAATGAAATGATGTATTTAGAGCTGAAGGTAAATAAAACATCAGGGTTTAGGTTAATGTAGACCATTAAACTGAAAGGAGAGTGCCTGCAAATGAGGGACAAAAGATTCAGGGTCACCATACACCAAATCAACGCTACAAAAGTAAACTATAAATGAAGGCTAATTAAAACAAATGACCGCTAATTTTATCTTTCATTATTGGCGGTCTTCCAGCTTCTAATGCTGAAGACTGACTAGATGTTTGGATAGTGTTCAATTTCTTCCCATCATCGTTTATCAGTATGAAGTTCAAACTGCTCCCGTTTCCACAATGATTTGCATCATTTCTGTGGCGTGGGAGGGGGGTGGGGAGGAACAACTTGCTCCGAAGTTATCGCACATTCACAAGGATGGGCAAGCTCACAATTTTAAAAAATCTCAGTTACAGTAGGTTTCACTCCCCAGTTTTATTAACCACCCCATGTCATATTAGTGCCATCGGCAACGCCCAGTTCTAATTCCCCATACAGTTTCCACCTGTAGTTGCAGTCTCAATGGTAAAAATTCTCCCTCCGGCCTGCAGGAAAGGACTGTTAAGTTAAACCTGCCTTTCTAAAGCAGGTTTCAAACTAGTTCAGTTGTCTCTTCAATAAATATATGCAGCTCATTTTAAAAAAACGAAAAATTTTGATGCTCAGAAAGAGTATTACTTGCCAGCTTCTACTCTTTCTCCTCCCCCTAGCTTGCCAGTTTGTACTCTGTCCCCTCTTCCTGCCTTCTTATTCTGGTTTCTTTACCCATTCCTGTTGAAGGGTCTCATCCCAAGGCTGTTCATTCCTCTCCGTAGATGCCGCCTGATCTACTAAGTTCCTCCAGTGTTTTGTGTGAGTGTGTGTTCGTTCCTCTGGAATTCCAGCATCAGTAGAATCTGTTTATTTTTTCATGAAATGGTTATTTTTAAAAAGTCATAGTTTTGTGTAAGTGGGATAGTGAGCAACTGTTGACTTTGCACCTGATGAACCCTTGCAGGATGAAACGGAGATACCAGCCAGCGTTTTTGAAAAGCCCAAAGTAGAGGCGGTGGAGGAACAATGTGCAGATGAGAACAAAGATGTGGAAGTTTCCCATCCTTCCCTGGAGCTCTCTTCAGATGAAGACATTCACGACCTGGAGGACAATGATGAGGAGAAGTTAGAGAAGCTGGAGCAATCCAGGGCTGCAAAAATCAAGAGTTCAAGTCTAAAGAAGGTTGACAGCATCAAGAAGGCATTCTCCCGCGAGAATATCGAGAAAAGGATGAACAAGTTTGGCACGAAGATTGTGTCTCCAGAGAGGCGAGAGAAGATTAAGAAGTCGCTCAGCTCAAGTCAACAGAAGTCTCAGTCAGGTAAGACCTCCAGCTTTAAAGTAATGCCCATGACTTTCAAGGTCAAAAAGCCTAAGAACGGGGAGACACCTCCACAAAGCCCCAGCGATGCAGTGATCACGTTGGAACCAGACGCATCAGCTATCGCTGAAGGTGAAGTGCATCCCGAGTTGCACTTGGAAGTTTCTCCTGGCACGTTAGCAGCAGAGGATGTTAAAGAGGTGGCGGAGAAGGCGGAAGAGGAAATGAAAGAGGTGGAACTTGAGTTGGAAAGCAATAAGAGCCGAGGAGTTGTGATGAAGGCAGAAAGCACAGAGGAGCCCGAGATCCTGCTGGAGACCTTCGCTGAAGACCAACAAGAAGGGAGAGCAAGACACGCGGCGACAAATATTGAGCTGCATATCGAGGAACCAGATGAACCTGCTGTTTTGCAAATACAGCAAACAGCTTAAATGTTCCCTACCCATATTGACAACTCCCTGGAGCATTGCCCAGTGAACCTCCCTTCATTTACAAATATCGTGCTTGTAATAGTTATTATTAGCTAATGTAACTCCACACAAGTTTACAGCTTGGCCAGAGGGACAGAAGGATGTTGAAAACGGGATGGAGGTAGAACATTACAGTGAGATATAAAGGAAGTGTGGCAGGGTATGTGTATAACAGTTGTGTAATTGGTGAGGATACACAAGTGCCTTTGGAACCCTTAGAACAGTGGTTGTGTTGCTTGGGTTACGTACTCTCAGGTATGAATGAAAGCTGTAGAACTTTAATTATTTGAAATGTATCTGTTTCATACATCCAATTGCTCTGTTTTCAAATCATTATCTGTAAACTATGTACATGCCAATTCTCTTACGAAAAAAAAATTTAGAAAATGAATGAAGGAAACTTTTTGAGTAAAAAGGAAATGTGCTCCACTCCCTGAACAGATTTAACAATCCAGCTACACTGATGCCAAATGGTGTCGTTTCACAGCTTTGTAACCGGGATGATTTTCAGCTTCCCTCACCTTTTATTGCTGATTGAGGCAAAGGTTTATGAAATTAATCTACCACAATAACTATCCTTTCTAATTGTCTTCACATGCAATATATTGCTTGGTGAACACGCCCTTTGTTCTTCTGTTTGTATTAAGCAAAATTAAAGCCAAAAAAAATGATTATTGTAGCCAAGCTTGAAAAGGTAAATAAAAAGAATTGAAAGTGGATACTAGCTTGTTGTTCCTTGCTGTTGATGTCATGGAAATGGATAATTAATAATACTGCACAGATTTATCACTCCGCCCCCCCCCCCCAACATATATTGGTTAAAGGAAATGTTCACAGGATAAGGGAAAAGAGTGGGAGGGTGGAGCTGACTGGACTGCTCCAGGGAGAGCTGCCCCGCAACTGATAAGTCAAGTGACTTCCTTCTGTGCTGTAACAACTATATTTCTACAATCACGTCATGTTCACGCTTAGTTTTTTTGAGGCTGTGCCTGTTCCTGAGGTGAATTGACTTTTGTTTTAAGCATTCTGAGTCTGATGGTGATGATGCCTTGGGGAACACACAGGTTTGGCCACTGTTCCCTATCTTTGAATGGTGGAAAGTACGACAACGCAGTTCTTCCTTAATAGAAAGACTTTTAACTGACATACGCACACTGTCAAACCAGGATACAGATTTCAGAATCAGGTTTATTACTTTCTTATGATGTGAAATCTGTTGTTTTGCAGCAGTAGTACAGTGCAAAGACATAAAATTACAATAAATGGTGCAGAAAGAAGGGAATCCTGAGGTGTTCATGGACCGTTCAGAAATCTGATGGCGGAGAGGAAGAAGCTGTTCCTAAATCATTGACTGTGGGTTTTCAGGCTCCTGTACTTCCTCCTTGATAGTAGTAACAAGGGGGCATGTCTGGGATAGTAACAGTCTTTAATGATAAATGCCATCTTCTTGAGACATCTGCACTGGAAAGTGCCCCTGATGACAGAGCGGGGTATGCCTACGATGAAGCTGGCTGAGTCTATATCCTTTTGTGATCCTGTGCATTGGAGCCCCCCCCCCCCTCCATACCAGGCTGCAGTGTAATCAGTCAGAGTGCTGTCCACCATCCAGTATAGAAATTTGCAAGAGTCTTTTGTTACATACCAAGTCGACTCAAGCTCCTACTGAAGTTGACCTACTGGCCTGCCTTCTTTGTGATTGCATTAGTGTGTTGAGCCTAGGCCTGATCCTTCAGCATGACCACACCCAGGAACCTGAAGCTGCTCACCCTTTCCACTATAGAATGATTACATGTTCCCCGGCTTCCTCTTCCCGAACTCCGCAATCAATTCCTTGGTCTTGCTGAAGGTGAGGGTGAGGTTGTTGCTGCAACATCGGTCAATCAGCTGATGTATCTCACTGCTGTATGCTTCCCCGTCACCATCAGAGATTCTTATTGCCTGCAAATTTGTAGATGTTGTTTGAACTGTGCTTAGCCTCACAGACGTGTAGAACAGTGGGCTAAAAGCATGCATCCTTGAGCTGTGCCTGTACAAGGAGGAGATATCACTGATGCATATAAACTGTGGGCTTCTGATAAGGAAGTGGAAGATCCAGTTGCAGAGGGAGGTACAGAGGCCCAGGTTTAGTAGCTTGTTGACTAACACTGAGGGAATGATGGTATTGAATGCCAAGCTGTAACTAATAAACAGCAGCCTGATGTATGTTTTGCTGTAGTCCAGGTCGTTCAAAGCCCAGTGGAGAGCCAGTGAGATTGCATCCACTGTGGACCTGTTGTGGCAGTAGGCAAATATAGCGGATCCAGGTCCTTACTCAAGCAGGAGTTAATTCTAGCCGTAATCAACCCCTCAAAGCACTTCGTTACACAGAATGTGAGTGCTGTTCAGGCAGCTCACCCTGCTCTTCTTGGGCATTGGTATGATTGCTGCCCTTGAGAACCTCAGATTGCAGCACTGAGAGATCGAATGTGTCCTTGCACACTACAGCCTATTATTCTGCACAGGTTTTAAGTACTCGGACAGGTACACCATCGTAGCCTATTGCCTCATGAGGGTGCACCCTTTTGAAAGACGTTCATTAACAACTAAATTGCTGTCTCTGGAAAAGCTAAAATCTGTTCCTGTTTCACTGTAAAACTATGAGAGCAATGTTGTAGTTTCAGAACATCAGAGGGTTTGATTATTTAAATAGTGTTTCCCACCCTCACCTTATACATAATGTTTTTATGCTGTTCTGGATAAAGAAATGTGATATTTTTTGTAGTCCTCCAGTCCTCCAAGGGATCAGAAGTGGAAAGGGTGAGCAATTTCAATTTCATGGGTGTCAGCATCTCTGAGGGTCTATCCTGGGCCCAGCATATTGATGCAGTTACAAAGAAGGCACACCACCCCCTGTATTTCATTAGGAGTTTGAGGAGAAACTCGCAAATTTCTACAGATGTGGAGAGCATTCTAACTGGCTGCATCGCCATCTGGTATGGGGGTGTGGGGCAACTGCACATGATCGAAATAAGCTGCAGAAAGTTGTAAACTCCATCATGGACACAAGGCTCCCCAGCATCCAGGACATTCAAAAAGGTGGCATTCATTAGTAAGGACCTCCCACCCTCCAGGACATGCTCTCTTCTCATTGCTACCATCGTGGAAGAGGTTCAGGAGCCTGAAAGCACACACTCAAAGATTAAAAAATAGCTGCTTCCCTTCTGCCACCAGATTTCTGAATGGACATTGAATGCACGGACACTATCTCATTACTTTTCTTTCTCTTTTTGCATTACTTATTTAATTTAATATAATTTACACTATATTTACTATCATTTACACAGTATTTTTTTGTGTGCCGTACTCTGCCAGAGCCTCGACAACCACATTTTTTCAAGTGGTTGTCTTGGGGAAAGATTCTGTGAGTGGTCCCCCACGTCCTTCTCACAGCGCAGTGTCTTTTATCACGAGGCCGAGTTGCGAGCTCAACACTCAAACCGGCACGGATGGAAAGCATGTCCGGGAGCAGCCCAACTGGATCGAACTCGGGAACCTTTGCTCCGGAGTCCGGCGTTGATGTCACTGCACCACGAGCTAGACATACAGTATATATATATATTATAATTTACACTTTTTATTATTACATATTGCAATCAATGTACTGCTGCCACTTAACAAATTTTATCACATGTGCCAGTGATATTTAGCCTGATTCTGCAAAGGGTGGCAGGAAATTCACAGATATGTGAGGAAAAAGTTCAAAGTAAATTTATTATCGAACTACGTATATGTCACCACATGCTACCTTGAGGTTCAATTTTTATGCGGGTATTCACAGTAAATGCAAAGAAAAACAACAGAATCAATGACAAACTGCACGTAATGAGATGGACAAACAGCCACTGTACAAATACAAAATGAAAAATAGCATACAAAATAATAGTAATAAATTAAGCAATAAATATCAAGTACGTGAGATGAAGAAGCCTTGACGGTAAGTCCATAGGTTGTGAGAACAGTTCAGTATTGGGGTGAGTGAAGTTGTCCCCTCTGATTCAGGAGTCTGATTGCTGAGGGATAATAACTATTCCTTAACCTGGCAGTGTGGGTCCTGAGGCTCCTGTACCTACCTCCTTCCTGATAGCAGCAGCGAGAAGAGAGCATAGCCTGTATAGTGGGGTGGGGGGGGGGGGGGGTCCTTGATAGATACTGTTTTCCTACAACAGTGCTCCTTGTAGATATGATTAATGTTGGGGAGGGGGCTTTATCTGTGATGGGCCTGGGCTGTATCCACTACTTTTTGTAGGCTTTTCTGTTCAAGGGCATTTCTTTTCCAAGATGACCCCAGTGGTATACAGAGACGTTTTGTGGGCTACTCATAAAACTTTTAGATATACAAGGACACTTCGCAGCTGACAAAAATCTCAGCAGATGTTGAGGCATACAGCTATGAGACTGGTTAAGTGAAGTTACAGCAACAACCTCGCATTTGCCATCAGAAATAAGAGCATATAGTATGGAGTTAATGTAGCCATGTGAAAAGGGAGGTTTTAGGGAAGAAGTATCTGTACTAGGAGGGTGGATTACTGGAATAGAGAGCTACTTAGAAATTAGTTCACATTTGCAGAGTTCTTTAAATGCCCTGCTGAAATCAAACAAAAAAAAATTGATAGGTGAAGGGGGCTCATGATGAAAAATAATAGGGACAAACAAGATTGCGAGATGACGATAATGAAGTCCTGCATGTCAATTTGGATTACTATTATATTTAATATTGTAAAACAGTGTCCCCTAGCCAGTTTAAAAGTATAGCTGTGAATGTTAGAATGCAATATGATTCGTTCCTTGTTCCCCAACTCAAACCCAACTGGACCTAGCTACCTGGGCTGGAGGTACATCTTGTTCCAAACTGCTTGTTTCATCTGGGATTCTGCCGCCCTGGCTCAATACTTCATGACTAAAGACCTAGCCATCCCTACCTCAACCATTGTTAAATGGTCTGTCTTCTCCATCTCTAATGCTCTTCCAACAAGAGGCAGGCACTCAAAGGAAAGTAAAGAATAGAGAATACATCCCGTCAATAGCTTATGTGAGATGATTATGGGGATGGCCTGGTTGGGTCAGGTTGAGTATGACACCAACTATGAGTCCACAGGCTCAGCAACACACACAAAATGCTGGGGAAACTCAGCAGGCCAGGCAGCACCTATGGAAAAAAAAAGGTACGGTCAACGTTTCGGTCCAAAACCCTTCAGCAGGACTGGAGAGAAAAATGCTGAGGAATAGGTTTGAAAGGTGGGGGGAGGGGAGAGAGAGAAACACCAGGCGACAGGTGA
Source organism: Hemitrygon akajei (assembly GCF_048418815.1). Classification (NCBI taxonomy): domain Eukaryota; kingdom Metazoa; phylum Chordata; class Chondrichthyes; order Myliobatiformes; family Dasyatidae; genus Hemitrygon; species Hemitrygon akajei. Next base: position 157,757,226 of record NC_133128.1, read on the forward strand.
AACTTGGAGGGGGAGAGATGAAACAGAGCTAGGAAGTTGATTGGTGAAAGAGACAGAAAGCCATGGAAAAAGAAAAGGGGGATGCGGAGAACATTTCTCAAACTTTCAGTAATGCCTTCAAGCCCTCTTCACCATTTCCCATCCCCTTGACCCTCTCTCATGTTATCTCCTTGCCCGCCTATCGCCTCCATCTGGCGCTCCAATCCCCCCCCCCCCCCACCGCCTTTTCTTTTTTCCATGGCCTTCTGTCTCTTTCACCAATCAACTTCCTAGCTCTGTTTCATCTCTCCCCCTCCCAAGTTTCACCTATCGCCCGGTGTTTCTCCCCTCCCCCCACCTTTCAAATCTACTCCTCAGCATTTTTTCTCCAGTCCTGCTGGAGTGTTTCGGCCCAAATCTTCAGCTGTACTTTTTCCCATAGACGCTCCTGGCCTGCTGAGTTACTCCAGCATTTTGCGTGTGCAGCTGGGATTGCAGACTTCCTCTTGTTTGTCCACGGGCTCAGATTGGCCATGGTGGGGTTGGTTTGAACTATGATTGAACAGGTACATTTCTCAGGGCATAATCCATCTGAAAACCATGTACAGAGTAAGTGTGACACCTAAAGACAAAGCTATTCATTTCATCGTCAGTCTTCTGAGACTTTATGAGCAATAGTAATGCTAAAAGCTGCAGATTTATTTGCACTTTAGCATCCTGTATGGGACATCATGTTTTATTTATAAAATGTCAGAGAAGCAACTTTTCCTTTGATCTTGTTGTAATAGAATTGTGTGGTTGGTTTCTCTCAATTTATTACTAACAGAAATTTAGTCAGAGGGCACTGGGAAAGTAACGTGTTTGTATAGAAAGGGATAAATCTGCACTTTTTTTCTAAATTTAACTTCATCGCAGTGGGTGAGAAATCTTTTCAGGGCTGGAAGAGTAAGAGTGTCCTTCCCTTCATTTTCACACACAGAGTTTAAAGTTTTGGGAAATGTTTGGAAGTATGGAAGGTTGCTGTTCCATCTTAGCTCTTTGAAAGACCTTGCTAGTTGATGCTCCTCCCTAATTCTTTTCTCAAGGTTGTGCAGATGTTTTCCGAATATTTACTCTTTTGGATGAATCAGCTTTCCGGCTGTGCATTTCAGAGTACAAAATATCCTGTGCAAAATAATGTTTCCTTGATGTTAACTCTTTTTTTGGGAAGTCACCTTAAATCAATGTCTTGTGGTTTAAAAGCCACATAACACTGCAAGCTATCTCTGCCTTTTTACTCAATCAAATGCCTTCTTGATTTTGAACACCCCAATCAAACCTTCTCATAATTTTATCTGTCTATTAAAGAAAGCAACTTCATCTTCTCCAATCTCTTCATGTCACTGTCTAATAAAACCTGCGACCTTTCTTATCAATCTCGTCTGAAAACTCTCTGAAAGCTTCGACATCCTTCTGAGAGTGAAATGCCTGGAAAACGGACATGATATAACAATAGCCCAAATGCTGCCCAGATTTCTAAACTTTTATCAAGCATACACTGGGGCTGTGCAGAAAAAAATGTGCTATAGCTGATTATAAGGATGTGGGTAATATCAGTGGGGGGGCTGTTGAGGAAACTGGTTTTGTAGAGCTCAAAGTTGAGTTTGATAGACAGAAGCTTGGAGAGGATGAGATGATAGATGATCTAGGGAGAAAGTTTGGCAGGTTTCAAGAAGATCCCCACTTATTCTTCTAGTCAGTACAGGCCCAGAGCCATCAAATCCACTCCAGTCATTCCCAGGTTCCCAGTCTCCTGTTATTCCCAGGTTCATTCTTGTAAGCATCATCTGGACACTCGGATGGTAGCATTTCTTTGCTTTGATAAGGGGCGCAGAACTGCTCCCAATTCTCCAAGTACGTCCTGACCAATGCCTCATAAAGCCTCAGCACGGCATTCTTGTTCTTATACTAGTCCTCTTGAAATGCACGCTAACGTTCATTTTGCATCTGTAGCATAGGCACCACAGTAGCATAGCAGTTAGTTCAATTACAGTTCAATTCCAGGGCCATTCTGTAAGGAGTTCTCCCCATGGAGTGCATGAGCTTCCCCCAAGTACTCAGGTGTCCTTCCATTGTCTAAAGACATACCAGTTAGTAGGTTAATTGAGCATTATAAATTTTCATGTGATTTAATTAGGGTTTCCACTGATCTCCCTCCTGGCACTTAACCTTGCAAGCAGAACAAGTGCTTCACTTGCCACTATACCTCCTCTCTCACTACCATTCAGGGCCCTGAACAATTCCTCCAGGTGAGGCAACACTTCACCTGGGAGTCTGTTGGGGTCATCTACTGTATCCGGTGCTCCTGGTGTAGCCTCCTGTAAATCGGCGAGGCCCAGCATAGATTGGGAGACTGCTTCGCCAAGCACCTACGTTCCGTTTACCAGAAAAAGCGGGATCTCCCAGGAGCAACCCATTTTAATTCCACTGCCCATTTCCATTCTAGTATGTCAGTCCATGCCTCCCTTACCAATGCAATGAAGTCACAATCAGGTTAGAGGCCCAACTCCTTGTATTCCATCCGGGTAGCCTCCAAACTGATGGCATGAACTTTGATTTATTCATATTCACCATTCCCCATTCCCATTCCCTTCTCTCACCTTATCTCCTAACCTGCCCATCAGCTCCCTCTGGTGCTCCTCCCCTTTGTTGCATGGCCTTCTGTCCTCTCCTGTTGGACTCCCCCTTCTCCAGCCCTGCATTTCTTTCACAAATTGACTTCCCAGCTCTGTATTTCACCTCTCCCACTTCCCAGTTTCACCTTCCCCCTTGTGTTTCTTCCTCTCCTCCCCCACCTTCTAACTCTGACTTCTCATTTCTTTTTCTCCAGCCCTGAAGAAGGGTCTCGGCCTGAAACGTCGACTGTTTACTCTTTTCCATCCCCTGCTGAGTTCCTCCAGCATTTTGCATGTGCTGCTTGGATTTCCAGGATCTACAGATTTTCACTGGTTTGGTAGGGTTAATCGGGCTTGTCGGGGTTGCTAGGGCATCATGGCTCAAAGGGCCTACTCCACGCTGTTATCGCTAAACGATTAAATAAATCATTGCATTTGCCTTCCTTACCACTGATTCAACCTGCAAGTTAACCTTTAGGAATCCTACACAAAGACTCCCAACTCCCTGAATGTGGTAGCCTGTCTCACTGACATCCACAGTGACGATGTGTTTTGAAAGGTTGGTCATGGAAAAATATCAACTCTGCCTAAGAAGCGACTGGGATCCGCTCCAATTTGCCCACTGGCACGAGTGATGCCACAGTAGATGCTGGTTCGTTAGCTCTTCACACAAACCTGGAACATCTGGACAGCAAAGATGCATACATCAGGATTCTCTTTATGAACTATAGCTCGGTGTTCAGTACAATCATCCTCTCAAAACTAATCAATAACATCAAGACTTTGGCCTCAACCATCTTTATGTAATTGGATCCTCAATTCCCTCACTTGCAGATCCCAGTCGGTTTGGATTGGTAACAATATCTCCTCCATACTCTCCATGAGTGCAGGTGTACCCCAAGCCTATGTGCTTGGCCCCTTACTGCACTCACTTTACAATTATGACTGGCTAAGCACAGCTCCTACGCCATATTTAAGTTTGCAGATGACACCAACATAGGCCAAATCAAAGGTAGTGATAAACCAGAGGTTGAAAATCTGGCTGAATGGTGCCACAACAACCTCTCACTCAATGTTAGCAAGACCAAGGAGCTGATTATTGACTTCAAGAGAAGGAAACCGGGCCTGGTCCTCACTGGGGATCAGCGGTAGAGTGGGTCAGTATATTTAAATTCACAAACACAGGAAAATCTGCAGGTGCTGGAAATCCAAAGCAACACGCAGAAAGCGCTGTAGAAACTCAGCAAGCCGGGCAGCGTCAATGGAAGTTAATAAACAGTCAACATTTCAGGCCAAGACCCTTCATAAGAACTGGAAAAAAAGATGAGAAGTCGGAGTAAGACGGTGCAGGGAGTGGAAGAAGAAGTGCAAGGTGGTAGGTGATAGGTGAAGCTGGGAAAGCGGGAGGGGGGGTAAAGAGCTGGCAAGTTGACTGGTGAAAGAGATAAATGGCTGGAGGAGGGGGAAGGTATTGCAGTATGTTTAAATTCCTTGCTGTATTTATTTCAGAGGACCTGTCCTGGGCCCAGCATGAACAGTAAGTGTAATTACAAAGAAAGCACAGCAGTGCCTTTACTTCCTTTGGAGCTTGCAAAAATTCAGCATGACATCAAAAACTTTAGCAAATTCTACAGATGTGTGATGGAGAGTATATTGACTGACCTGGTATGGAAACACTAATGCCCCTGAACATCCTTCAAAAGTAATGGATATGGCTCAGTCCATCGCGGGTAAAGCCCTCTCCACAGATGAGCAGATTTACACGGAGCATTGCCTCAAGGAAAGCAGCATCCATAATCAGGGACCCCCACCACCCAGGTCATGCTCACTTATCGCAAATGCCAGTAGAAAGAAGGTACAGGAGCCTCAGGACTCACACCACCACATTAAGGAACATTTATTACCCCTCAACCGTCAGGCTTTTGAACTAGACAGGATAATTTCACTTTCCCTATCATTGAAATGTTCCCAGAATCTATGGACGCGCTTTCAAAGACTCTTCATCTCATGATCCAGTTGTCCACCCTGTTGGTGCTTTCTTTCATTCATTATATTCTGGTTATTGGACTTTATGAGAGAATGCCCACAAGAAAATAAATCTTTGGGTTATATATGGTGATATACATGTACTTTGATAATTAATTTACTTTGTACTTTGAACCTCTTGTTTTTGAATTTTTCTTCCTGTTTAGAAACAAGTCTATGCCTTTATTCCTTCTATGAGAGTGAATGACCCAGACACTTCACTACACTATGTTCCATCATTACTCACTCTCCTAATCTGTCCAAATGCTTTTGCAGACCTGCAGACTCCTCAATACTTCCTGCCCCTCCACGTATCTTTGTATCATTTGCAAACTTGACCACAAAGCCAAGAATTCTGTCATCTAGATCATTAACATACAATGTGAAACGTAGTAGTCCCAATATTAACTCCTGCAGAACACTACTAATCACCTGCAGCCAACTGAAGAAGGCCCTATTTATTCCCACTCTTTGTTTTCTGCCAGCCAGCCAATCTTCTGTACATGCTAATATATTTCCTGTAATATCATGGGTGTATATCTTGTTTAGCAGCCTCATGTGGCACCTTGTCAAACACCTTCTGAAAATCAAGTAAGCAACATCTACTGACTCTCCTTTGTCTATTTCCTCAAAGAATTCAAACTGATTTGTCAGGCAAGATTTCCCCCTAAGGAAGCCATACCAAATTCAACTGATTTTATTGTGTTCCTTCAAGAACCCTGAACCATCTTCCTAATGACTGAAGGCAAGCTAACTGACCTATAACTTTCTGCCATTTGCCTCCCTCCCTTCTTAAGAAGTGGACCAATATTTGCAATTTTCCACTCCTCTGGAACCATTCCAGAATCTAGTGATTGCTGAAAGATCATTACTAATGCCTTCGGATACATAGTTTAGAATCCTGAGGTGCAGTCCATCTGGTCCAGGTGATTTATCTACCTTCAGAACTTGCAGTTTCCCAAGCACCTTCTCCTTAGTAATAGAAACTACACTTACTTCTGTTCCTTGAAACTCGAATTTCTGCCCTGCTGCTGGTGTCTTTCACAGTGAAGACTGAATGCAAAATACTTATTCAAATCATCTGCCTTTTCTTTGTTCCCCATCACTACCTCTCCAGCATTCATTTTCCAATGGTTCAATGTCACCTTTTTATATATCTCACAAAACTTTTGGCATTCTCTTTTATACTCTTGGCTAGCTTACCTTATTATTTCATCTTTTTATTTGCCTTCTGTTGGATTTTAAAAGCTTACCAATCCTCTATTTTTCACTAATTTTAGCTATATTATATGCCCTCTCTTTTGCTTTCCTGCTGTTTTTGATTTCCCTTGTCAGCCATGGTTGCTTCGTCCTCCCTTTAGAATACTTCTTTGGATGTATCTATCCTGTACCTTCTGAATTGCTCACAGAAACTCCAGACATTGCTGCTCTACTGTCATCCCTGCTATTTATTGCCCCCTTCCAATCAGCTTTGTCCAGCTCCTCCCTCATGCCCCGTTACCTTGACTCATCTGTAAGACCATAAGACATGAGCAGAATTAGGCCATAAAGCCCATTAAGTCTGCTCCACCATTCCATCATGGCTGATCTCGAATCCCACTCAACTCTATACACCTGCCTTCTCACCATGTTTTTGATGCCCCAACCAATCAGGAAACTATCAACTTCTGCTTTAAATATACCCACAGACTTGGCCTCCGCAGTCTGTGGCAGAGCATTCCACAGATTCACTACTCTCTAGCTAAAAAAAATTCCTCCTTTCCTCTGTTCTAAAAGGTTGCCCCTCAATTTTGAGGCTCTGCCCCCTGGTTCTGGATACCCCCACCATAGGAAACATCCTCTCCACATCCATCTTTTCTAGTCCTTTCAACATTTGGCAGGTTACAGATTTGGCAGATCGCCCCCATATTCTTTGAAATTCCAGTGAGTACAGGCCCAAAGCTGCCAAATGCTCTTCATAAGTTAACCCCTTCATTCCTGTAATCATCCTTGTGAACCTCCTCTGGACTCTCTCCAATGCCAACACATCCTTTCTGAGATATGGGGCCCAAAGCCATTGACAGTGCTCCAAAGGCAGCATGACCAGTGTCTTATAAATCCTCCGCATTATCTCCTTGCTTTTATATTCTATTCCCCTTGAAATAAACACTAACATTTCAGTTATTTTCTTTCCCACAGACTCAACCTGTAAATTAATATTCTGAGAGCCTTGCATGAGGACTTCTGTCCTCTGATGATAGAATTCTCTCTCCATTTAGATAATAGTCTGCATTATTATTCCTTTTACCAAAATGCATCATTATACATATCCCAACACTGTACCCCATCTACCACTCTTTTACTCATTCTTCCAATTTGTCTAAGTCCTGCTGCAATTACATTGCTTCCTCAGCACTACCTACCCCTCCACCTTTCTTCGTATCATCTGCAAACTTTGCCACAAAGCCATCAATTCCATTATCCATATCACTGACACAACAATGTGAAAAGTAGTGGTCCTAATACTGACTCCTGAGGAACACCACTAATCACTGGCAGCCAACCAGAAAAGGCTCCTTTTATTCCCACTCACTGCCTCCTACCTGACAGCCATTCCGCTATCCATGCCAGTATGTTTCCAGTAATGCCATAGGATTTTATCTTGTTGAGCAGCCTGATGTGTGGCAACATATCAAATGCCGTCTGAAAATCCAAGTAAATGACATCCACTGCCTCTCCTTTGTCCATCCTGCTTGTTACTTCCTCAAAAAACTCTAGCAGATTGGTCAGACAAGATTTCCCTTCACAGAAACCATGCTGACTTTGACTTATTTTATCATTAGTCTCCAAGTACCTTGAAACCTCATCCTTAATAATAGACTCCAACACTTTCCCAACCACTGTTAGGCTAGCTGACATACAATTTCCTTTCTTTTTCCTTCCTCCTGTTACAAGAATTACCCCTTGTAATAATGAACAACGAGGCATAGAGAATCTGTATTTACTGACAAGCATCTTTATTGTTTAAACTAACCAGTAAGTGAATTCATACTGTAAGTACCTTGTGAAAACTTTCGCTAAGTTTCCCTGACTCTCCTGAACAGCCAAAGAATGGCAAAGAATTACTCAGGCAAAGGAACCTACGCTGGCCAGGTGCTCCACATAGTCCCGATTCACTTGCCGCGTGTTCCACTCAGGGTCGCTCACAATGGTTATTCTTCAAAGTTACCGCTAACAGCACACAAGAAGCATCCACTTTTTTATATCATATTTTATATCACTCATATATTATAGTTTTTATTCATCAGTGGGAGGTGGTGCTTTAGCACTGCTGGCCCACCTTTGAGGGAGTCTTGATCATAAGCGGCCCGAAACTCCTGAGCACAGGTGGCAGATCAACTGATGATAGCACAGGACAGTTAACATCTTAGTCCACGTGTATTTTCAATTCTTATCCATTCCTTATCAGTTCAAATACTACATTCCATGTCATGTATCTGACTTTAACCCTTGTTATTGGCTCTGCTCCAAGCCAGCATCTATTTATTGCCCTCTTCCCAGCAAGTGACTGTCGATAATTTATGGCTCTTTGTTCTCAATCAGCAACCAGCTCCCAACACACCAGGCAGGCGTCACAGACCTGCATGTTATATCCAACAGAAGAACATTTTACAAATAACTTACTTGGAAATAATCTCCAGGCCAGCCGGTTTCCTGGAGCATCATTGTGTCTTTGTTAAAACATTGATCAAGCTAAGCACTTCAAGTTCACAAAACACTGAGCGTCAAAACACAGCAACACTGAGTGTCATATGATGTCATTCCTGCCTGTGGCCATCAAACTTTACAACTCCTCCCTCAGAGTGTCAGTCACCCTGAGCCAATAGGCTGGTCCTGGACTTATTTCCACCTGGAATAATTTACTTACTATTATTTAATTATTTATGGCTTTATATTGCTATATTTCTACACTATTCTTGGTTGGTGCGACTGTAATGAAACCCAATTTCCCTCGGGATCAATAAAGTATGTCTGTCTGTCTGTCAAAAAGGCAAACAGAGTGTCTTCACAAAATGGCAGCCTCTATCACCAAGCACGTGACAAGATCAAAAACAATTAGTCTGTCTGCTTCCACTGTCCTCAATTCATTCGAATTCACCGATTTGTAGACCTACGTTCTTCCTGGCCAACATCTCCCTCCTCTTGTTCCAAAGGTATTTATCTTAGGATCACTATCCTCTTCTATTCTGTTGACTATCCATTGGATTGCCATGGATCCCCAGCAGATTATAACATTACAACATTTACTACAATCGCTATAGTGACCATTGTTTTCTCAGTATTGCAAAATCATCACCCTCGACCTTTTTCATAATTTCAGCCTTCCACCTTCTACGTTGGTACACATTAAACAGTTTATTTGTTCAGTGTATTTATTTTACACTGAAAATAAATACACTTTTATTTTCAGTGTACATAAAATTAGTATTACAGCAGCATGTGAGATTATCCTCACCCCTGGATGTATTTGAGCATTTGATCTGCAATTCCAAAACTTATCCCAAAAGTCTGAGTCACTCAATATTTAATTTGCCTTATTAGCATGTGTCTTAATAACTTTTGTATGTTTAGTCCATTGATGAATTATCTCCTTTGCCTCCTCCTCAACTTGTGTCCAATCTGCAGCCAATCGGTTGCAACTCAGTCACAACATAGTCCCACAAATATCGATCCGCATCAGTTTGCTGGATTGCAAGGTTCACTTCCATCACCTTTCCCACGTCTGGTTGAGGCAAAGTTCATCCTCCAATAGTCAAATTTAAAGTCACGCCCCCAATTGCAACATTGTGACTTTCCAAAGGACTCCCTTTCCATCCCTTGATATAACTCATGGCTGCTTTTACTATACAGAATTTTCGTCCCACCATTGCATATTGCAGAAAAGAATCATTATTCGCAGGCAAAATAGACAACAAACAATTCTCCTAAATATTTGAAACCACAATCCAGAAGTTTCTGTCTAGTCATCTCTTCTAGATAAGCCCAGTGGTTTCCCTCTCGATGACATTTTGATAAGTCTATCCCTTTCCCGGTACCACTCATAACAGCAGCATATTTTGGTGGGTTGCTTAAGGATATCCAAGTATTCTCATAATATTTACCCACGTTGCAAACCGTTTTCAAGGAGTAAGTTAAATTATTTCCATGACGGTGAATGTGTAATGCTGCACCAACATAAAACCTCCCTTTACCATCATCACAAGTACCTAGTACTCTATTAGTTAATGTAAGAATCATAGCCAGCAACCAACTGGTAAATGTAGCACAGATCTCAGCTTGTGTTCCCTTAGATATGAGGTCTATGTGGTCAATTATCAAATTTGTTATATCCTGAAGTGGCTTTAGAAATTTAAGCAGATCCAGCACTACCCGTGATGCACTCCAACCAATTTGACTAGTTTGAAATGAAATGAAATGAAATATCTTTATTGTCATTGCATAGTACAATTTGTCATGCACCAATACAGTGAAAATGAGTTTGCAACCCTCGTACTCAATGCTATAAAACAACAAATAAAATAAATAAACAATAAATAAAATCAAGTAACCAGCCAGTACAAGCAATGTCCAGCAGTACGAAAGTGCAACTCAGATGCATGACAGCCATAAAACCAGTATCAAAAATAGCAATATAACAAATTTATGGATGGTGCTTGATCGATTGGTTCAGAGCAATTATAGCTCTGGGGAAAAAGCTATTTTTCAGTCTGGATATGCGGGCATGGAAAATCTTATAAAGTCTGCCAGATGGAAGAAGTTCAAACAGATGATTGCATGAGTTGTATTGTCCTTACAGATGCTTGTAGCTTTCCTTAGGCAGCGTAAGCTGTAGGTGTCCTCCAGGGCTGGGAGCTGAGTCCTGATGATCTTCTGTGCACTAGAGATGACCCATTGAAGTGCTTTCCTATCAGCTGCTGTACAATTGAGATACCACACAGAGATGCAGTATGTTAAGAAGCTCTCTATTGTCCAGCGGTAAAAGGTCACCAGTATCTGTTCAGGTAGACCAGCTTTCTTCAGCGTCCCAAGGGAAAACAAGCATTGCTGTGCTTTCTTAACTGTTGTGGTGTTAGTGGACCAAGTAAGGTCTTCTGAAATGTGTATTCCCAGAAACCTGAAACTGGACACTCTCTCCACTATGTCTCCGTTAATGTAGACTGGAGCATACCCGTCATCCCGTGACTTTCCAAAGTTGATAATTAGCTCCTTAGTCTTTGTTGTATTAAGAGACGGGTTGTTCTCTGAGCACCAGCTCATTAAGTTCTGTACCTCCACTCTGTACGCTGATTCGTCCCTGTTGGAGATCAACCCAATCACTGATGTGTTGTCTGCAAATTTGATGATGGTATTGGTGTCAAATGCAGGTACACAGTCGTACGTGAAGAGGGAGTAGAGTATGGGACTCAGTACACAACCTTGTAGTGTACCAGTGTTCAGGATAGTAGTGGAGGACAGATGAGGGCCCAGTCTCACTGCCTGTGAATGCTCTGACAAGAAATTCAGGACCCGGTTGCAGAGTGATGAGCTGAGGCCTAGCTGGTGGAGTTTGGAGATGAGCTTGCTGGGAATGACAGTATTAAAAGCAGAGCTATAATCAACAAACAACATCCTCACGTATGTGCCCTTTCCCTCCAAATATGTCAGGACAGTGTGAAGAGCTAATGAAATGGCATCCTCCATGGACCTGTTTGCTTTATAGGCAAACTGGTGTGAGTCCAGTGTAGCAGGGATAGTGACTGATCTGATCCTGATCCTGATAACTTTCTCCAGTAATATCCCGCATTTTCAACTGAAGAGACTATCTGATTTTCTAATTCTGCTATGTCTAAGGTATTGACTGTTGCTACCCCTGATGCATAACCTGCTCCCACTCTTTCCAATAGTCCTCTCTTGCTTCTATTTTTGACTGACTCCTGCTTAGTTGTCTCCCAAGAAGGTGTGTAAGTAATTGTTTTGATGCAGGTGAGCATCATGCAGACACTATTATTTCAGTTGAATTAAAGATTACCTGCACATGCTGGTACCCTGGTACTAAAGTGACAACCTCCTCTGTATCTTCTAACACTAATCCTACCCATTCGTGTTATGCTGAGTCTAACTACATTTAGGTTTTGGTGTAATTTTAGTTAATTGGAGTGATGGAGTGGTCAATTTTCTAGGAGGTTTGAAAACCCTGAAAGGGCCTGGACCCTGACAGAAACTCTTACCCGTGTCCCTTAGTATCCTTTCCATTTTACTCTCCCCGTGTACCACATCCTCCTGTGGAAAAACACCAGCCCAAAGGAGAAATCTCTTGTGTAGACCACTACCCCACTCAATATTCACATGAATGTGATCCCACAGAACTGTAATCTTACCACGGCCATCATCACCTGAAGGATGCTCAATAATTGGACCTAAAAACTGACTAATGATTATCCCCACATAATGTCCTGGTGAAGGGTCTCGGCCCGAAACGTCGACAGTGCTTCTCCCTGTAGATGCTGCCTGGCCTGCTGTGTTCCACCAGCATTTTGTGTGTGTTTAATGATTATCCCCTCTGGGTTATCGAACAATGTCACTTCTAAAATGCTATTACATAGGAATTGTACCTTTGCATCCTCTGGAATATTTAAGGTTCTATCCACACACATCAAGCCAGCTACCCCAGTATAATACATATTTGCTTCTTCTGTTTCTCCCACATGTGTCCATATTCCCCGTGTTTGTTGAGAAAAACTGGTTTTGATCACCGAATGTTCTTCATATAACAAAGTCATTGTTGACATGTTCGACCGCTATAATGGTTCTGAAGCTCAACCAACCATGGCCCCAGTCATAGTCAATTCCATCACAATAAAATACATTATTCTCCTCATGTCAAATTAAATCCGTAACACACAAGGGTAATATCTACTCTTATTTCCAGTTCCAATCTTAAATTACTTTAAGTCCATATTTTCTATCTGTTTTTCTAACCCATCCAATCTAAGGTCCCAAATGTCTTTCAACTCAAGCCATCCATCTTTTCTCGCCCAATTTCATTTCAAGTTAGGGGAGGCAGGAACCAATGTATTTCTTCTTTTCTTTATTTTCTTTACAAAACTCTCCCGAGTCTCAGACTGAGAGCATGGAAAAACTCCTCCTTGATCAGATCTGTTGCCATCTTCTTAGAACATCTTTTCTGAATTCAAACCTTCCTAATCAGAACTATCATGTACATCAATTGTCAAGTCTCCAAAATTGGGACCATCATGTTCATCAATTGTTATGTGCCAATGATGATAATTTTCCTGTTTCTCTGCCACCAATTTTGACTGATTGATGTGGTAGGATCCACTTTTATCTGGAGAAATGAGTACCCCTTATCCTGATGGACTTGCTTTGTCTATGATTTCATAGGGCCATGCAAACCTTGGATTTAAAAATGATCACTCTTTGTCCCAGATTAAGTCTATGTGACTGACCTTTGAATCAAGTCAGGCTTTACTCTTTCCTAATTGATGGGCTGCCATATAATTGACTTCTTTCACTGTCTCTATCAACTGTTGTACCCACTTTCCTGATACAATCCCATCTAATTCAGGTTCCAACAAATCTAGTCCTAACAACTCCGCTAACCCTCTCATGTCTCTTCCAGTCATGAGTTTATAGGGGGTGTTACCCCTCAATGATGCTACTCTATTCTTTATCATCTTCAGTACATAAGGTAAAACTACCTGCCATGTTGTTGCACCATTTTGTCCATCATGTTTTTTAATGTTTGGTTTATCCTTTCCACAATTGCATTAGACTGTGGTCTACAGGGTATATGAAATCTATGCTTAATCCCTATAAGAATCATGACATCTTGCATTATCTGGGCTGTAAAATGTGTGCCTCTATACGCCAAGGTAAGTCCCCGTGAGTAAAACCCCTTTCCAATAAGATTTTTGCAGTGGCTTTAGCTGCCAACCACTTCCAAGGCTTCTAACCACTTGGTGAAACTATCTACTACTACAAGAATATATTTGTACCTTCCTGGGGTGGGTGGCAAGGTTCCAACATAATCTATCTGCAAAATAGTCCAAGGCCTTTCCAATCCTGCCCATTTAAAGCACCTCGCTTCACTAACTCATCAGACTCCCTGTTCCCCTCAGGGGACAATTTTGAGTGAGGTTTCACCTTTATAACTCCATATTCTTTCCCCTTTGCTTCTTCAAATATATACAGCATCGGAGCAAGAGATGGGAGGGGCTTTCCGTCAGCTGAAACAAATCCTCTTGCTTCCCACAGAGGCAAATATTCTATAAGGCTATTACAAACATACATACTGTTACATACCCCGTGGGTATCTTGTGACTGTCTTATGACCATGATGTAATTGAGTATCTGGTGAGCATGATGTAATGGTCTTGTGATGGTGGGGTGATTTAATTTCCCGCCAGAGTGAGGTCACATGATATAATTTTCCCACCAGTGAGAGGTCATGTGATGGCTGGTTTTCAACAGGTATAAAACGGGAAAGCCTTGCTGTGACGCAGGTTAGTTCATGGTTTAATTCGTCAGTGACTCCGTTATGCTGCGTATTTGTCTCATAACACAGTTTTATTTTAAAGTGGCGTTTTAATTTCTATCTTAAGTCTCAAAGGTTATTGCCAGCAGTTTCGCCACAACACTGCCGGTTTTAGTCCAGTCGGAGAGTGAAGAATTTATTGAAGTGCAGGAAAACCCGAAGGATCGAGAAAAGTTGGTGTTGTCGGCGGTAATACAGGATCAACCTTATTGAAACCTCGTTCAAGGAGGTAGTAACCTGCATCCAAGATAGCCCCTGCATTGTGAAAGCAGAAAGGGCTGGGCACAGCATTATTCGTCAAGGAAAAGGTCAGTTCCTTCAAGCCGTTTTTATTTCCTTCATTGTGAATCCTTCAAGCAAGGCACATTTCGGCTGGGATCAGCAGTATTGGCACATCGTCAAGGAATTCGTTACTTCAGGGAAGTCTCTCCTAATTGACTGTGTAAATCATTTGGACTTTCACTTTTACCACTTTTAAGAACTGTGTTCGCATTTATCACTTTAAGAACTGTGTTCGCATTTATCGCTTTAAGAACTGTTCGACTTGCCATATAGCAGTTAACTTCCAGTTAAGTTAGTCATTTGTTTACTTTTCATTTTTATTGAGCAGTGTTTAATAAATGTTTTATTTGTTTATCAAAAACCTGTCTCAATTCTATATTCATTGTTGCCGTATCATAACAATACTATCAGAGTGTGTGACTGATCCAGATGGAAAACGGTCTGAGTGATTAACCACATAAGCCACAGCTGCCAACTCTGCTGCCTGTGCACTCATGGTTTTGGGTAACTTTAAAGCTATGCTATACCTTTCCTGGCCATGTTCATCCTTGACATATATGCCACACCCAGTTCTCTTCTCACCAGCCTATACTGATGCAGAGCCATCAACAAAAAAAAAATAGGGTTTTACCTTCTCCTTTGTTCCTTTGTTCTCAGGCATTATTTTGTCTGATCTGCCTATACCCCCTCCCTTTTGTTTTGATCCAAATTGTCCCTTGGAATCATTTGCTATCATAACCTGACACTTACACCAGATTGTCAGCTAACATAGTGGTGGAATTTACTCATTTTACAGTTATATTTCTCCCTTGCAACAGCAATGTCCATCTAGCAATTCTGTTTTGGTTTACTGAACCATCTTTAATCCTTCCATTTAACTTTAATTGTATGGGTGGGTGTTCTATCAGTATTGTAAGTGGATTAATTCCCACTACGTCGGCAAAGTGTTGTACCACCCAGAAAACAGCTGTTTTTCACATACTGTTCTACTGGAGAGAGCATGCGTGTGTTGCACAGAACAACCGAGGAGAACCCGTGCAGGACACAGACACGGAGACTGTGTTGAGGATGCTGGCGCAGATGTGAACGTTGAACAGCAAACAGGAGGAATCTTGACTTGGAGACCGGGTTTTCATGGAGTATCTGGAAACTGAACTTAGAACTAACAGTTTTAAGCAGTCGGGAAACAAAGTTATCACATGGGAATAGACCAACGAACTGGCAACCACTGGTGTGACGCCGGGGTCTTATACTGCAGTTTCAGGTGTGTCGTCATCATAGGGAATTAGCAGTAAATGGGAAATTAAATGGTTGGAATCAAGGCATAATCAAAGCAAATTAGGAGCAAGATAGGGAATTAATGATTGGGACCATGGCAGTACCTCCCCTCAACGGGAGTCTCCAGGCGATTCACCAGACTTGTCCGGATGGTCCCGATGGAAATCCTGGATGAGGGAATGGCACAAGATGAAGGAGTGGGGAATCCAGGAGTGTTCCTCTGGGCCGTATCCTTCCCAATCTACCAGGTACCGGAGGCCCCTGTCTCAGTGGTTCACATCCAGTAATCGCCAGATAGTGTACGCAGGGTGGTCGTCAATGAGCCAGGCGGGTGAAGGGAGTTCGGCAGGAGGGCATAAAGTGCCGACAGATACCAGCTTCAATTGGGAAATATGAAATGTAGGATGGATGTGCATAGATTTGGGTAGTTTGAGTTGGACCACTGAGGGTTTGATAATATTCTCAATCTCGAATGGTCCCAGAAAACAGGCGGTGAGTTTCTTGGGCTCGTTCTTGAGGAGGATGTCTTTAGAAGAGAGCCAAGCCTTCTGCCCTGGCCAATAATCAGATGCAGGAATCCAATGGCGATCGGCAATCCTCCAGTGGGTCTTTCCAGATCTTGCAGCACTGGCGGAGATGGGCCTGAACTGAAGGCACAGCAATGTCATCTTCATGAGCGGAGAACAGAGGGGGTTGGTAACTGAGGGATCTTCGAGGGAGACATTCCGGTGGCAGTGCTGACCAAGAAGTTGTAGGCGTACTCTACCCAAGCGAGATGGGTGCTCCAGCAGGTGGGTTGTTAGCAGTTATGCAGAGCAGTGCTGCTTCCAAATCCTGGTTAGCTCACTCTGTTTGCCCGTTCGTCTGCGGATGAAAGCCAGACGACAGATTTACTGAGGCTCCAAGGGCTTGACAAAAAGATCTCCAAACTTGAGAGATGAATTGGGAGCCCTGGTTGGAAATAATGTCTGAGGGAATACCAGGAAGGTGGAAGACGTGGTGAACAAGGAGGTCAGCTGTCTCACGGGCTGTAGGGAGTTTGGGAAGGGCTATGAAGTGCACAGCTTTGGAGAAGAGGTACACTATGGTGAGTACGGCCATGTTCCCATGCAAAGGGAGTAGTCCAGTAACAAAATCCAGCGCAACATGAGACCAAGGGTGGCTAGGAACAGGTAGGGGATGAAGCAATCCTACAGGTGGTCAGTGGGAGGCTTTTCCACGGGCACAAACAGAACAGGCAGAGACAAAGGAATGGGTGTCAGCATCCATGGAAGGCCACCAGAAATGTCTCTTCAGGAGGGACAGAGTCTGATTGATCCTGGGATGGCAGGCGAAATGAGACGTGTGGCCCCACTGGAGAACCTGAGATCGAACAGAATCGGGCACAAAGAGGCGATTGGAGGGTCCGTTGCCTGGGTCAGGTTGAGTCTGTTGGACCTTTTTAACTATGGCCTTGATCTCCCAGGTGAGGGCAGCCACCACACAGGATAGTGGGAGGATGGTTTCAAGGTTGGGAAGACCCTCCTCAGAAATGTATTGACAGGAGAGAGCATTGGACTTCAAACGATAGGTGAGTGTAAATCTGAACCAACCAAAAAAAAATGCCCAACGGGCTTGACAGGAATTCAGACATTTGGCGGTTTAGATATATGCAAGATACTTGTGATCGGTCCAGACGATAAACGGATGTTCCGCTCCCTCCAGCCAGTGCCTCCACTCCTCCAAAGCAAGCTTGACCGCCAGTAACTCCCTGTTCCTTACGTCGTAATTTCATTTGGAGGTGGACAGCCGACGAGAAAAGAAGGCACACGGATGAAGCTTTAGGTCAGGGTCTGAACCTTGGGAGAGGACAGCTCCCACCCCAGAGTCAGAGGTGTTGACCTCCACAATGAATTGACAAGAGGGGTTTGGTTGAATCAGGATGGGAGCGGAGGTGAGACACCTCTTCAGCTCTGAGGAGGCAGCGTCCGCTTCGGGGTCCCAGTGAAAAGAGGTCTTAGGAGAGGTGAGTCAGGTAAGGGGCACTGCCACCTGGTTGTAATCCCTGATGAACCAGCGATAAAAGTTTGCGAACCCCAGAAATTGCTGGAGTTACTTGAGTGTCGTGGGTGTTGGCCACTCCATCCACAGCCCAGATCTTTTCGGGATCTGCCCTCACTTGCCCGCTCTCGATGATGTACCCTAAGAAACCGAATGAAGGAACATGAAATTTACACTTCTCAGCTTTTACAAATAGTTTGTTCTCCCAAAGCCTCTGCAGAACCTGACGGACATGGTGAGTGTGTTCCTGAAGATTGCTGGAGAAGATTAAAATGTCATCCAAATAAACAAACACGAAGCGGTTAATAAAGTCTCTCAGGACATCGTTTATCAGGGCTTGAAAGACGGTGTGGGCATTGGGGAGTCCGAATGGCATGACCAAGTATTCAAAATGACCAAGAGGGGTGTTAAACGCTGTTTTCCACTCAGCCCCCTCCCTTATCCTGACCAGATGGTAGGCACTTCGTAGGTCCAACTTGGAGAAGATGGTGGCTCCGTGAAGTGGTTTGAAAACAGAGTTGATAAGGGATAGTGGATACTTGTTCTGCAAGTTTTACTTGTTTACAGTTATGCTGTTTAGGCCTCGGTAGTCAATGCAGGGGCATAGTGAAAAGTCTTTCTTCCCCACAAAGAAGAAACCTGCACTAACGGGAGGATGAGGGCCAGATAATGCCCGCCATGAGAGAGTCATTTAAATAAGCCTCCATTGCTTCCCTTTCTGGCCGGGACAAGTTATATAGCTGACTGGTGGGTGAGGAGCTCCGGGGAGAAGGTCAATAGCACAATCGTAAGGTCGGTATGGAGGCAGGGAAAGAACTCGTTGTTTGTTGGACAGCTCTCCCAGACTGTGGTACAGTGCAGGAACCTTGGATAGGTCGGGGGTCTCAGCAGCAGACGAGGTCGTGGTGACTTTCACAGGGGAAAGGGCCGATTGAAGACTCGTGGAGTGACAGAATGGACTCCAGCTGGCTATCTTCACAGTGGACCAATCAAAATGGGGATTGTGGCGGCTTAACCAAGGATACCTAAGAATGATAGGAGCTTGAGGGAAGGAAATTAAGTTAAATTGTACCTGCTCCCAATGGTTTCCGGAGAGAATAAGAGACAGGGGTGGTGTGCAGTGTGTGACCCGGGCCAGAAGCCTGCCGTCCAGTGCCCGGGCTTCCAGAGGGGTAGACAACGGCTCCTGAGGAATTCCGGCCCGGGAAGCTATGTCTTCATCCAGAAGATTGCCCTCAGCACCAGAGTCCACTACAGCTGACAGAGGCAAGGATTGTTCGTTGTAACATAAAGTTGTTGGGATCTGCATCTGGGTTCTGGGAATGGAAGGGAATGTTGTCTGGCTCACCAGGGTACCCCTTTCTACTGGTGAGCCTTCCTTCTTTGGCTGAAGGGAACCGGTAGCTCAGAAGTGGCCGGACTGGCTGCAATATAGACACACCCCCAATCTCAATCTCCGAAGTCGTTCTGCGGGGGAAAGGCGGTTCCGTCCCAGCTGCATTGCTTCCTCTCCCGGGGCAGTGGAGATGGCCAGGCTGGGAGCTATTCTAGGAGCAGGAGGAGAAGAGAGGCTTGTGCTGGTGGGAGATGGTACAGAGTGCTGTGGAGTGGCCAATGGTGGTGGATGACTAGTCCTCTCTCTCTGACATTCTCTGAGTCGGTTGTCCACCCTGGTGGCTAGGGAGGTCAATGAATCCAGGCTGTTAGTGTCATCCCTAGCCGCCAATTTGTCCTTTACCATGTCACAGAGGCCTTGCCGAAATACCTCCTGGAGTGCCTCATCATTGAACCCCGAGTTGGCTGCTAGCGTCTGGAACTCGGCAACACTGCGTCAGCCCTGATGGAGGGTGAGTAGATGCTTGGCGGCATCTCTACCGCGGACGGGATGGTCAAAAATTCTCCTCATTTCTGAGATGAAGGTGGGGAATGAAGAGCAGGTCTCTGGCTGATTATCTGAAATCGCAGTGGCCCATGCTAAGGCACTTCCTCGCAACAACCCCATGATGTTAACTATCTTTGATCTGTCCCTGGCGTACGTGGACGACTGCTGCTCAAACAACAAGGAGCTTTGCAGCAGAAAGGCCCGGCACCTCCCCAGATCTCCAGCATAGGGTTCTGGTTCAGGTACGTGTGGCTCTCTTAGCGGTCATGTTGTTGACACGTAGGGCGTCGCCACTACAGGCTGTCCAGGCTGGTCGGACAGAGTTCCCGGAGTGGATGGGGTAAGGTGAGCGGATACTCGGTCAACCTGTTCACTGGCCCTTTTTACATTCACTGACTGGGATCGGAAGTTCTCCATGACATCCCGGAGCAGCTGATCATGCAGGCCCGGGAGGGAGCCCTGGCTGGCGAGGGCTTGTTGCAGGGGAGCCGTGTCCGCTGGGTTCATTATGGCCAGTTCGTTCTATTGCACAGAGCAACTGAGGAGAACCCCTGCAGGACACAGACATGGAGATTGAGTTGAGGATGCTGGCGCAGATGTGAACGTTGAACAGCAAACAGGAGGAATCTTGACATGGAGACGGAGTTTTCATGGAATATCTGGAAACTGGAGCTGAACTTAGAACTAACGGTTCTAAGGAGATTAATGTGCAAACTTAAAGCACACGGCATTGGGGGTATGGTATTGATGTGGATGGAGAATTGGTTGGCAGACAGGAAGCAAAGAGTGGGAGTAAATGGGACCTTTTCAGAATGGCAGGTAGTGACTAGTGGGGTACCGCAAGGCTCAGTGCTGGGACCTCAGTTGTTTACAATATATATTAATGATTTAGACAAGGGAATTAAATGCAGCATCTCCAAGTTTGCGGATGACACGAAACTGGGCGGCGGTGTTAGCTGTGAGGAAGATGCTAAGAGGATGCAGGGTGACTTGGATAGGTTAGGTGAGTGGGCAAATTCATGGCAGATGCAATTTAATGTGGATAAATGTGAGGTTATCCACTTTGGTTGCAAGAACAGGAAAACAGATTATTATCTGAACGGTGGCTGATTAGGAAAAGGGGAGATGCAACAAGACCTGGGTGTCATTGTACACCAGTCATTGAAGGTGGGCATGCAGATACAGCAGGCGGTGAAAAAGGCAAATGGTATGTTGGCATTCATAGCAAAAGGATTTGAGTGCAGGAGCGGGAGGTTCTACTGCAGTTGTACAAGGACTTGGTGAGACCGCACCTAGAGTATTGTGTGCAGTTTTGGTCCCCTAGTCTGAGGAAAGACATTCTTGCCATAGAGGGAGTACAGAGAAGGTTCACCAGATTGATTCCTGGGATGGCAGGACTTTCATATGAAGAAAGACTGGATCAACTAGGCTTATTCTCACTGGAATTTAGAAGATTGAGGGGGGATCTTATTGAAACGTATAAAATTCTAAAGGGATTGGACAGGCTAGATGCAGGAAGATTGTTTCCGATGTTGGGGAAGTCCAGAACGAGGGGTCACAGTTTACGGATAAAGGGGAAGCCTTTTAGGACCAAGATGAGGAAAAACTTCTTCACACAGAGAGTGGTGAATCTGTGGAATTCTCTGCCACAGGAAACAGTTGAGACCGGTTCATTGGCTATATTTAAGAGGAAGTTAGATATGGCCCTTGTGGCTAAAGGGATTGGGGGTATGGAGAGAAAGCAAGTACAGGGTTCTGAGTTGGATGATCAGCCATGATCATACTGAATGGCGGTGCAGGCTTGAAGGGCCGAATGGCCTACTCCTGCACCTATTCTCTATGTTTCTATGTTTCTAAGCGGTCGGGAAATGAAGTTATCACATGGGAATAGACCAACGAACTGGCGACTAGTGGTGTGACACCGGGGTTCTTACACTGCAGTTCTTGGTAGAAACCAGGTGTGCTGTCATCAAAGGGAGTTAACAGTAAACGGGAAATTAAATGGTCGGAATCGAGGCATAATCAAAGTAAATTAGGAGCAAGATAGAGAATTAATGATCGGGACCATGACAGCGTGAAGCATACGCTACTGGTCTTAACTGTCCATGTGTTTCCTGTAATAGCACTGCTAAGAGAGTGGTATCAGTTGTGGCCACCTCCAATGAGAATGGGGCATTCAGATTTGGGGCTTTTAGAGCAGGCGCAGTGGTCAATGCTCTGTTTAGAGCTGTGATGGCCTGGGTATGTTCTGATCTCCATTCTTTTTCAGTAACTCTGTTAAAGGAGCCGTCTTAGTGGAAAATCCATCAATGTGTTCCTTACAATATCCTACCAGCCCTGGAAATGACCTCAGCCCTTTCACATCTTAGGGAATAAGCAGTTTCATAAATGATTCTACTCTTTGTTTATCGATTTCTTTTTTTCCCAGTGTCAAAGTCATTCCCAAATCACCTGTGTTTATTTTAGGGTTTACCTAAAGTCCCAGTACATGTAGTAATAGCAGCAGTTCTGCCAATAGCTGATAGTATTCCTGCTTGGTTTCAATCTTCTTGGTTTCAGATTATCGACATATTGTACCAAGGACTCAGGCTTTGAAAGCCATTTTGACCCTTCCCCTAAATGCTGCTGAAATGCAGATGGAGAATAACGGAACCCCTGTGGTAGGACAGTCCATGTATTCTGCCGTCCCTGAAAGGTAAATGCAAACTTGTATTGACACTCTTGTTCTAGTAGCATAGACAAAAATCCATAATTATGTCTAAAACTGCGAACCATTGAGCTCTTTCATCCCGTTTAACCACTGTTAGTTACTACAGTTGGGGTTGTTAATGGGGTAACTTTATTCAGTTCTCAATAGTCTATTGTAAATCTCCAATGACAACCTGGTTTCCTTACTGGTCATATGGGTGAGATATTAGTGGAGGCTACCAGCCTCGGTGCCCCTTGATGTACCAAACTTTGTACTAACTTACCTACATCTTCCACTGCTTTCTTGGGAAACCCAAATTGCTTCTGTGGTTTGGGCTCTGGACCTTGTATGCACACACTGCCAGCCATCTTTCTGCAGTCATGCTTGTACCATGCAAATGCCCCAAGTTCTGTGCAATAATTTTCTGTACTGTGTGATCCCATTTTATGTTAGTTACATTAGTGGTGTTGATGGTGGCTTGGGATCCTCCAGTGTCCCATAAAATGGCAACTGGGTGGCCTCTGACCCGGCCATTCACTAGAGGTCTTCCCATGTTGTCTCACCTTGTGTCTCACACCCATGTTGGTGAGGCCTGACACTGTCATTGAAGCTGAGGGTACAAACCCTTGGATGGTGATGTCTCCACCACATTGTTTTATGGGTTTGTTCTGTCTGGCCCCTCCTAGGTCAAACCTCCTTGCTTTACTCACCCACTTCTCAGCTTTGAACATTTTCTCTTGATGTGTCCCTCTTGGCCATAGTTATAGCATTTAAATACTCCACCTCCAATTCTTCCTGTTCCCGGCACTGTTTCATCTCCTCTGGTTCTCCTGGTCACGGCAGGGGAGACTTTTGGGGTGGGTCCCCTACCCTCATTTTCCCGGCAGTTGTTTTACCTCTAACAGGCAGCATTTTCTCATTAGCAGGTTTATTTGGCCTTTGTGTCTCCTTTTCCCATATTCTGCTCAATTTTCCTCGGTATCCATGCCTCATTATGTGTAGCTTCAGTGGGATCAAACATTTCTAATACATTTTTAGATTCATCAGTAGAGTGAGGCACCAATGTCCTTAGCCATCTATTTGAGGGCTCTGGTCCTAAGTAGTCCCGATCTAATGCTGTTCCATGATCTCCCTGGAACACTGTCCGTAAACGGTGGGGTGTTTGCCTCTTCTCCGGTAACATTTGGCTAGCATGTCTACTGGATCCCCTCTGTTAATACCCATAACAGTCAATATTGCAGTCTTTAATTCTCCATTTGTTTCCCCACCTTCTTGTATTTCTGGCAAAGCTGGGTGTATATTTGGAATGCAAACACAATTCAATCAAATTACTTTCCTCGGCGTCATCTAGGTCTTTGATGACTAGTTGCTTGAAACAGTTCTTGAGGGTCATCTCCGAACCCGCATATCCCGATATCTTTAGCAATACCTCTCAGCTGCAGTACTCCAATGGGAGTAGTGTATGTTATGTTCTGGTTTTGAATTCCTGCCCCGACTTCTCCCTCTCTGATAGTAATGAGGAGGGCCAGTGGTGCCAGGGGCACCAACAATTCCTTAGCATTGTATGCTGGTGGAGGATCCTTGGGCAAAACGCGCTTCATCATTATCATAACCTTACCTGGATGCATCATCTGCTAAATCGTTCCAATCTATATCTGTACTCTCACTCCCCTCTCCTCTTTCAGATCCAAAAGCACGTTATTCCGCTCTGTACAGCAAGTTGGTCCTGCAGCTTTTGTATCTGCTTTGAACACTTTGTATGATTGCTAGCATTACTTCTCTTTTCAAAAACTGATTTCTACATCACATTTATAGCTGCTTTTAAATCACTGCACTGTTTATTTAATTCCTCCGCCTGGCTCTTGGCTAAATTAACTTATTCATCCTGTTTACTTTGTTCTTTAAACAATTTCTCACATTTCAGTTGAAATTGATTCATATGCACCAAATCCATACTTCCTTGTCCCTGTAAATCTGTAACATTTCCCTCGAGGTTTTCTAACTCCTTTCGGACCCTTCTGTTTTCGTCCTCTAACTTATCTCGCTTGGCGGCAGCTCTTTGCTGATTTTCTATTAACTTCTCAGTGAAGCTGGCGACTGCTACTGGCTTCAGTAGCCACTTAAATTCCCTTTCTGATAATTTCCCTTTGGCAATTTTAAAAAGAGCTTTGCCGCCTTCACTGCTGGTGTGTCCAGCTACTCCCCATATTGTGGCCATTTCCCCAATACATACTTCCGGAGGAATCCCCTCCAATCAAAACAATCCAAGTTTTTCAGACTTGCAGAATTCCCTGAATTCTTTATCCTGAGTCATTATTAACAAGATATCCAGCCACCAGATCTCTCTCTTTCTCACCCACATAGTCCGGCTCGAATCTCTTGCTCAGCAGGAGATTTAACCTTAAGCCCATACAGGGATGCCAATACTGTTTCATGAGTTGTCCCGTGTAATAATGATCAGCAAGGCACAGAAAGAGAGAATCTGTACTTACCGACAATTACCTTTATTGGTTAAATATGTAAGTACAGGAATTCTTACACTAACTACTTTGTGTGCACTCCTGCTAAGTTTTCCTGACTCTCATGAATAGTCAAAGAATAGCAAAGGTATTACCCAGGAAAAGGAGTCTACTTTGGGCAGGCATTTCTCATTGTCCCGCTTCACTCACCATGTGTTTCACGCAGGGTTGCCCACACTTGTATCTGCAATGGTAATACTTCGAAGTTACTGCTGCCAGCATACACAAAGCATCCATTTTTATGTCCATTTCTTATCAATTCAAATATTGCATTCCAGTGTCACTGGCCACAGGTCATGCATCTGACTTTTAACACCTTGTTGTTGGCCTACTCCAAGCCGGCATCCATTTATTGCCCTCTTCCCAGCAAGTGATAGTTGATCATTTATGGCTGTTGGTTCTCAAACAGCAACCAGCTCCCAACACTCCAGGCAGGCACCAACCCCAACATTCACAAACCTGCATGTTATATCCAACAAAAGAACATCTCACAAGTAAATTATTTGGGAATTATCTCCAGTCCAGCAGATTATCTGGAGCATCATTGTATCTTCTTGAAAACATTGATCAAGCCAAGCACTTCAAGTTCACAAAAAGGCGAACAGAGTGTCTTCAAAAAATGGCAGCCTCCACCACCAAGCACGTGGCAAGATCAAAAACAATTAGTCTGTCTGCTTCCACTGTCCTCAATTCATTCGAATTCACTGATTTGTAGACAGTCATTTTTTCTGACCAACAATTCCTTCTTATAGAGTGACATTTGCAATTTTCTAATCCTCGGGGACCATGCCAAATTCAAGTGATTCTTGAAAGATCATGACCGGTGCATCCATTATCTCTTCAGCAACCTCTCTCAGGACTCTGGGATGTCCATCTGGCCCAGGTGACTTATCCACCTTAAGACCTATAATAGGACCTGTAATACTGATACATCCAAGTTTAGTTTCTTCCTCTCAAATTGCAGGGAGAATTCTCTCATATTATGGTCAGTGCCTCTTAAGGGTTTCTTTACCTTAATCTCCCTAATCAGCACCCAGTCCAGAAATGCCTTTTCCTTAGTGGGCTCAAACAGAAGCTTCTCTAAAAAGCTATCTCGTAGGCTTTCTACAAATTTCTTCCCTTGGAATCCATTGGGTTATTTTTACTCATGCATTCTCTGAACTCTACCCACAAGAATTCTACATCTTCTGATCCTGTCACGTTTAAGGATTTGATTTCATTTTTTTTACAAATAAAGCCACCCTCTCTGCCTACCTGCCTGTCATTTTGATACAATGTGTATCCTTGGATGTTAAGCTCCCAACTGTGATCTTCTTTCATCCACGACTCAATAGTACCCTCAATGTCATACTTGCCAATTTCTAACTATGTTACAAGATCAACTACCTTATTTAATTTACTACACGCATTCAATATAACACCTTTGGTCCTATATTTACCATCCATTTCAATTTTGTCTCCATGTTGCCTGAAGTTAAGTCTTTATCCATTTTAATCTTCTTATATTATTCTTTATTCTGAAAACTTCTGTAATCTCTCCTGCACTCTCCTTCCCTTTTGATTTTGTTAGGGAGTATTCTGGAGTTATGTGAATATAGCAGATATTAATCCAAGCAAGAATCAGTCTTCAGTTCTTATTGTAACTGTAAATAAGCTCAGCAAACTTGCAATTAGTCTTCAGTTTTTATTTTAAATTGCAAGCAGTAAGCTGATGTTAAAAGCCCACAAAGAGATGTGGTTTGCAAAATGGTGACCTTGAGACGTTTGTTTATGCATTAGGCTAATGTTAAGACAATGGTGTTGTGTTACTTGGCTTGCATCAAACCAGGCAACATGGCTGAGTTGTTTGCACCATTGTGACTTGAGTTCAGGCTAGCAAACCAGACAAATGTTGTCACTTAGCATATTAAACATGGTCAGAGGTATAGCCAATCAATAGTCTGTGTACTCAGAGGAAACCCTAACACTAATTTTGGGTGTCTGGGTCTC
This sequence comes from Hemitrygon akajei, assembly GCF_048418815.1. Lineage (NCBI taxonomy): Eukaryota > Metazoa > Chordata > Chondrichthyes > Myliobatiformes > Dasyatidae > Hemitrygon > Hemitrygon akajei. The sequence goes on from NC_133128.1 coordinate 157,784,137, forward strand.
TGTCATCAGAAGTTTTTAGATTATTTCCATTGATTAGTTTCTCCCAAAGGCACTTAGACCTTCAGGGGTGTCTTATCAATTACAATGTTCTTCCAGTATGTATCTCAAAGGAACCATTTGTCAACCCAAAGTATTGAAGCAAGCAATGGCATTATAACTATTGAAATTGTATTAAATCACCTGTTGTTACTTTCAATCTTAGTGGTAAAGAATTTGCCATACTTTTGGGTTCATGAGTCTCTACCAATAGTGTCTCCATGAGAATGCCTGCTTGTTGTGATGACTAAAGGCTACTATAACACCAGCTTCAGTGTCTCTCCAGTGACTTCGATCACAGTCACAACTTTATCCATGATAGGATAAAGTTGAGCTTCTCCCTACTATTTGTTTAAAGCCCTATCCGCAGTTCTAGTTATGAGATTTGCCAGGATTCTGCTCCCAGCGTGGTTCAGGTGGAGCTCATCCCATCGGAACAGTTCCTACCTTCCCTAACACTAATGCCAATATTTCACGAATTCAAACCCACTTCAGCATTGACCCGTATCCCTCTAAATGTTTCCTGTTCATGTACCTGTCTAAATGCCCTTGAACTGTTATTAATGCACTTCCTTAAGCACCTCCTCTGGCAGCTCAGCCCATATAAGCTCCTGCTTCTAGGTGGAAAAGTTGCCCCTCAGGTTCCTATTAAATTTTACCCCTCTCACCTTAAACGTACGTCACCTTGTTCTTGTTCCCCCAACCGTGGTCATGAACAGAAAGACAGTGGTTCCCAATGCTGACTCTGGGTGTCGATGCTTATTGTCTCACTCCAGTCACCACTACCCTCGACTTCCTGACTCTTAACCAGCTTTGTACTAATGGTGCTCCTTGAAACAAGGAAGGAAGTGACAGGAGACACCACTTTGGTCTTCCCCACTAATATGTTTTAGCTAATTGTAGCCTTCTCAGCAGAAAAGAATCTCTACTGTTCTTAGGAATCATGCTGAAGTATCATTCAAACCAGAATCTAAATCTAACCAAGCTGATGTACTGTGTTTCATGGCTTAGAAACCAAGCTAAATTGAAATGCTATGTGTGCACAATGAGAGGGTGGTGACTAATGGGATTTAGAAACAGAACCATAGCATAGATCCAATATGCATTCCTTTAAGGTGTGTCCCATATATAATAAATGAAGATATTAAATATAATGTAACGCAAAGCATCTCGAGAGAAGTAAAGACCAGGGTTTACAATTTTCTCTAAATGTCCAAGGATCTCTGAAGACATTATTGCTGGTAGATAAAGTGGTTAAGAAGCCGCATGCAATTTTCACCTTCATTAGCCAGGGCATAAAATGTAAGGATAGCTGTATTATGGTTTATAAAGTGTTCTCTAGACCACAACCAGAGCATTGCGGACACTCTGCTTACTACACTATCTACAGGTCGTGATGACACAACCAGACAAAGTAGTGAAGAAGCCAAGTTGAGACATCGAGTACAAGAGTTGTGAGTTCTGGCTCTTTATGATATTGGTAAGGCTGCACAAGTATTACGGGCACTTCTGGTTACCATATTAAAGGAAGCGATTAGGTTAGAAAGAGTGCAGAAAAGATTCACAAGGACCAGAAGCCTTGAGTTATGAGGAGAGACTGGATAGGATGGGACTACTTTTCCTAACAGCGGTTTGTAAAATCATGAGGGGCACAGTCTTTTTCTCAGGGGAGTCTCAAGCTAGGTTAGAGGTGAGATGGGAAAGGTTTAAGGGGGACATTGGGAGCAAGTCGTTCCCAGAGTGTGATGGGTACATAGAACAGGCTGACAGAGGAAGTGGTCAAATTACAATACTTAAAAGACATTTGGACAGGTTTGTGGATAGGAAAGGTTTAGGGATGAGGACCAGCTCAGAGGTCGGCATGAACGAGTTGAGCCGAAGGCCTGTTTCCCCGCTGTATTGCTCAATAATCATAAAACTTTATTTCTTTTTGTTTAAGAATAATGGACACGACTTTCTTTTGTTGCTTGAAAGCACGAAGACTAAAGCCTACATGTTTTCAAACACGAACTCTGTGAAAGAAAATATTCCAAATACAAAATGCAGTGGATGGTGGAATTAAACTAAAACAGAAAACCAGTCCTGGCGCATCTACGTTTCGGGTTGCGGATCCTTCAACAGAACTGGACCCCTAACGATCGCTTAAAGTTTTGAAGAAAAGTTTCCAGTTCTGATGAGTAGTATTCATCCCGAAACGATAGAATTGTACCTCTTACCACAGACAGTCTGGCTTTATTTCCAGCCTTCCCGCATCCAACAGTGCCCGGTTAACCTGGGGAGAGTGGAAATTCAACTGCAAAACTTTCAGATAGATGCCATTGCTATCCATACACGGCGGATTGATATATCAATATTGTTACTGGACCCGGCGGCAGCAACTCTTCCCAGCATAACTTAGTTAATGTTTCATTTCCTGCACATCATTACCGTTTTAATAACTGTTGTTCCCAGCTGTCAAACGTCCTGAACTGAAATGGAATCAGTCAGTTGCAATGCAAAGTATTTGCTGGCGTTCTGCCCTCCGGTGATGTGTAGCACATCAGCCGCATTGCACAAACTGTAACTCAATCCCCATCCCTTTCAGGAGAAAGCAGCCCGCCTCGCATGAGGCACGCTGGGAGAAATGTCGCATTTCATTTTACGGACTCTTATCGCATGGGAAGTTATTACGAGAGCCCGAAATAGGAAAACGGATAGGTTTGACTCCAGCCTGGAAAGGTTAACGTCTTCTTGTTCTTTACGCTGATGTGAAACTCGTATTGAATGTGCCTGTGTGTAGATTAAGATTCGGTTCCATCCAAAGTACTTATTAAGAATAAGTACACACACACACACACACACACAAAGCTGGAGGAACGCAGCAGGTCAGGCAACAGTTGACGGAAAACAGTGGACGTTTCGGGCCGAAACCCTTCAACAGGACTGGAGTTGGAGTCCTGAAGAAGAGTTTCGGCTTGAAATGACTGTTTACTCTTTTCCGTAGATGCTGCTTGGCCTGCTGAGTTCCTCCAGCATTTTCTCGCGTTTGTACTTATTGAAAGTGTTGAGCCCATTAAGCGAAAAGGCCCGATACCCTTGCCAACGTGTACATCTGGGTAGCAGATTTTAAAAAAAGTTAGCCGAGACAATCCTGGTGCCCAATAAATGAGGTTTGATTCCTTTACACTGTAATTTTATATCCCTTTCTTAACTCCGTATCATAGAACCTTTACCTGATTAGCAAACACTTGGAAATAGATCTCAGTGAATTTCCATTGATGAAGCATTCGTTACACTCGAACTAAAATGCTATTTCAAAAACGGGCCTGTTCTGTCAAATCTGAGCCAATCATCCAGCCCCTTAAATATGAGTTCACCCAAGTCACCTAGAACATATGTCCAGTAAAATGGGGTCACACTTTAGTAAAAGACGAGAAGAAAAATGAAGATCACCTCTCTCGTTAGTTTAGAATGCCCTCCTGGGGTGCCTACAGGTTTCTTAGCGCACATTGAATAAAATGGTGTAACATCAACAAGAACGAACATCTGGCCTGTAAAGACTACACAGATTCTATCATTGCTCTTTGTCCTTTTCTCATTACAACTTCACCAGGCAACTCCGCTGCACCAATTCTGATCCCTGAAAGCGGGAAACTAGCCTCCAGCTGTATCACTGCTCATCTGTAGAAACTGCTCCGCACCCACCGGCCTCGGCGCTCTCCCTTTGATATGCGCATTAATCTTTTCCCATGATATATATCATGTGCCCCACCACCTCCTTCAGCCGCATTTTGACTCGTAGCTTCGCGGGTCGCTCTCTATCACAAAGGCGTGTGTGTGTATAAAGATCTAGTGTCTGACAAAACATGTTAGTATGTGGAATGTAAAAACATATTGCCACTATAAGGGAGCATGAACAGGCAATAGAATCATCAGCCTTGAGTTCAGCTTCTCACATCTTGGACACCGGGTTGAAAAGTTGTACTCTACGTTAAGAATGATGACGCAGCGTGCCTGCCGGTCGATCTAATATTTTGGATGAACTGTGCCTCGCGTTTAAGGAATAACGGTCTCTAGTAATTTCATAATAGCACGTCCAACTGCAAAGAAGAAAAACACAGGTTAAATATTCCAGAAGGAAACAAGGGCGACAGTAAACAGTTGCATTGATGGACAAGCAGTGAGATGTACGTGCAGTGTGGCCCGTTTTCAAAGTTACTAGGACTGCAATATCATTTGCAGTAATTGTCATACTTGGACCACAGAGTAATTTCTGCCATCACCTCGGCTGGGAGAACTAACAAAAGCTGAGAAATGTTACTCTGAGCCAGTCAAAGTTGCTGCATCTATTGTGCACGAAGGGTAGAGAAGAGGGAGATATTTGCACATCCACAAATCGTTTGGGGGTGGGGGGATGGTAGTGAGCTGGTGAACTGATATATCGTGTATCCTTTCAAGTATATTCCCTCCCCACGAATTCAAACTCGAAAGAGATGCCCACCACAAAATGCTGGAGGAACTCAGCAGGCCGGGCAGCAGCTATGGAAGAGTAAACAAACGACATTTAGGCCGAGAGCCTCCTTCAGTCCTGATGAAGTCTCAGCCAAAATGTCGACGGTACACCCTTCCTGGCCTGCCGAGTTTGTGTGTGCATTACTTCGATTGCTCCTGTTTGTGCCCTAGTTTTTTTTTCTTACACAAACCAAAAAGGGTTTTCATTGTAGATAAAGGAGCTGAATGTTTCAATTTATGCTGTGGCCAATAGTCTTTTCAACATTTAGTATTGTTTTCCTAATTCAGCACACCCCATCCATCTGTGCCTACCCACTCGCAGGTTATTAGATGCCACCATACACCAATGCATCTACTCAAAGCAAATTATTCACAAGATCAATACTAAGCAAATGCAACTTGCCTCCAGTCCCTCTCAAAATGCAAGAAGGCAGTAGCTGAGGTCAGAGCCATCACCTGCTGTAATGTGTTCCAAGGGCAAGACAAACCACTCACTCACCTGCCTAACAGATGACATTTTGGTTATGAAAATCAGCTTAAAACATAGGACTGGATTCAGCAGCAGAGTCCTGTAGGTTGTGGTGAGAGTCCCAGGCAGCCTTGTTTTTACTACTCTAGATACCTTCACACTGATGTAATACAGTGTAAAAGTGTACAGGCTAAGCTGAAAGTTCCCAAGGTTGTTTAGTTGTACATGGCTTATTAATTAACATTTTATTTTACAGCATTTAAGTCAATTATTTGTACAAATGCTTTTGCTAACTCCTAGGATGTTGTGTTTCTGGTGAGATACAGGGACTTGGCTTGGTGCCCATTCAGTGGAGAGCAGACTTCAGTTACAACACGAATGCTGTCTGCAGACTGATCACGGAGCAAGGGGCAAAACCCATCTGTACGTAACTGGACGGAGAACCAATTGGCTGCTGGCATTGCTTGATAACTTACCAGAGTGAGGCACCGACCACAGCAATCAGGTGAAAATAGAAAAACAAATCTATTTCCCCAAGCTCCTACAAAAGCTAATTTGATAACCCCAAATTGAATGATCACAATTCAGGTATTTGGAATGATTTCCTTAAAACTACTTTTGGCATAATATACTGTTTGGAATGAGGCAGGTACCAACATTGAAACCTACTTGTCAAGAAGCTAAGTTTTCTTTAAATCCTTGGGGGCTTGAATTTTAATTCTTGGTTACTATATTTATGGCAAATATTCATATTGTTCTATTCACTTTATAGTATACTAAAATGGCTAAATTTAAGCTAGATCCATTATTCCAATTTCAACCTTACTAGATTTTCCATGATCCACAGAAGCTGACTTACTCCAGCTGTCATTTTGCTAGATTTATTATTTGGTATCAATGAGCTAAGAGCTTGCACATCTTAATAGGCATTTCTGGATTAATTTAATAAAAATAACAAGCAAACAAATTGCACTTTATGTTGCCCATGTGCGTCTGCAGTGGAAGGTAGATTTTAGTAAAGTGCCCCTCTCGGTAGTAGTGCTTCTTAGCCAATGAGGCATCTTCGGACTGTAGTCACAGTTGTATTGCAGACAAGAGAAGGTGGGGCGCATTCAAGCGACAACTTCGACAACCAATGACAACTTTGGTTGACTGAAATTCTAGTCAGATTGTGCTAGTCTTCAATTGGTGCTCTACATTCAGCAGGCAGGAGTTTTAGTCTAACTTAAAGATGACTGCTCTCAGAATGCTATTCATTATATAGTACCAATAGTGTCAGCTTGCAAAGGTGTAAGGCACGGTTTGAACATTTCACATTCAAATGAATCTTTATATAAAACATACTGAGCTGAAAGCAGCTTTGAACTCCAATGGATAAATCACAAATTTTCTCAGCTACTTTTTTCTACTGTGCATACAAAGACTGGCACTTGTATATAAACATACACATTTGATTTGTGTAACACCATTTACACACACCAAGCAGTAACATTTATTGCACAAATATTTATATGTCCTTGATGCATGCAGATCTAAATGTCAGTCTGCATTGGAGTATTTTCATGTATTGGAGGCATGTGACATCCAGCTTTTGCTCTGATCTACAGCTGGCTACTTTCAAAGAGTACTGATTTTTTTTGTTACCCTAACCCCTAGTATATTAGGGGCTTATGTTATGGGACACTGGTAGGTTTTTTGCCATGTTGTGCTTGTGTCAGACATTTCTCATTTCATTGTATAGGCTATTCAGTTAAGCCTGGCTGGATGCACCTTCTGGTCATTATGCATTCTTCAGGCACAAGTCGTTGTTTGGACAAGTTCAGGACCATTCACTTCCTTCTCCAAGCTGTATCATGATCTTGCCCCACTGGCAACAGAGACTAGATTAAACCCCAACTCTTCAAATCTGCATAGTTCAATGCCAAGCAACTTTCCACTGTCACCTGTCAATGACTTAGCAACCTGAGGGAATAAATCTTTTATATAAATTTAATACTTACATTCAAGATTCAATCCATCAACACTGCTGATCACAGCACAGGTGAAATACCCTTCGCTGCACACTATCGTAATTTAATTGCATTTTATTGATATTTTAAGCCTAAAATTCACTTTTCTCCCCTTGCTGCTCTCAACACAAGCACCTCTACTTTTGCAACTCATTTCCAGACCGTAAAAGGTGTGAAGTCCTGTGCAGCTCAATACTGCAAGACACCTCAATAGTTAAGGAGTCAGATGTTTTACAGTTCAAACCCCCACCTCAAACGATGGAGAGTTAAAACAAACACACAAACAAGTTATATAAAAAATAAAAGTGCATCAAGTGGCTTCAAGTAGGGTGCAGAACTGAACAAGGTGGTATATACATATGGCACAGGTCATCTTTTAAATGCTCTGCGTGGGTCTCTTCCATTGCTAACAGTGGCGACAGTTGCAGATCCTTGAGCTAGAGTCATCTGTGGCTGAACTACTGGTCCCCGTCCATTGTTTCTTCCAGCACCTGCAAAGTTAGGGTTCTGTTGCTGCTGGTGGCAATTGCTTGATGGGGGATGCCCCCCCAGCAATGGCGCACTTTGTGGGCCATTTCCTAAACAAATGATTGAAACCTTTGACATTAATGTTTTTCTACATCAGGCAAAAATACTGCAGATTAAACCATTCAAGCAACATTCAGATTTACAAGCAGACAAAATAGTATTGCATTCAGCTTGGTCACAGCCACACCAATTAATTCTTACAATGAAGTGCGACACACACGACCAGTTTAACATTAAGTTATGAAGTAACAGATGGGAAAGTGTTCACACATTTGAAGAATAGCCTACCACATTTAACCAAATGAAATGTGGTATAAAACTAACATTACACAGTTTAAAATAAATTACCTGCCATAGCTCACCTGCTTTGAATTACATAAATTGGCAAGCAGAAAACCCAAGATTTACAAGGGTTTTCCGAAAAAGGCCAGTGATTCATTAGAATTTATTGTAAGCATTGCTCACCAAACCATTATTCAGGTTGCCTGTGCTGGGAACAATGAGTATTGTGAGGGGTCCCTAAATGCAAGCATACATTCAATTTTTCTACACAGCCAATATTGTGAACTTCAACCTAACAAATTCTCAGGCATGATTTCTGCATAGTTTAAAAGGGATGCAGTGCTAGGACTAATTTTGCTTCCCAACTTTGATTTACAAGAAGTTGTTGTGCTTTTGCTCACCTCCCACCTTTCTGCAACAGGAAACAAAGATTGTTCAACTGTCTACCATGTCATTTTCAAAAATGATCAATATGGCTACTTGCATCAAGCATCATTTGCTTAACTCCTTCAAAACGGTGAGAAAAAAATTAATTGAAATGCTAGGTTACAGTCCTCAAACTATGGAGCAGTGAATTCTGACCAGACTCCCAAGATTCAAGTGGGTGGAACTAATGAGACCTTTAAAAATTCAGCCAACATTACCATGCAACAAAAAAAAAAACACGATAGAATTTCCGGTTATTCCCGCTGCGATTTTGGCAGAAACCTCGGAGAAATCATTTGCCTTTGGGCCTCCCTCAAGGTTTACAATAGGAGACTGGAACACCTCCACAGCTCTAACGTTCAGCATTTAACTGAGTTCTGGAGGCAAGAGTTACGAAGGGGATAAGAACAAGATTTTGTATACTGGTTTTCACAATGTCCCAAATTCTTCTACAAACTAATCAAATACTTGGGTAGTAATGTAGGAAATGCACTAATTTACTTATAGATACAGGAACGTGCATCAGATTTCCACACTATGATTTAGCAACACGTTCCTCCTTGCTTAGTTAAACAGGAAACCATTCAATCATTCTCCTTCCCTTTTATTTCCCCACATCCTTGCAACTCATTTCCACCACTGACCCTCTGATTTAGCTCCTATATTAAGGGATAATTTATAATACCAAATGAACAGACAAGAACAGTTTTGAGAAATGGGAGCTAATCAGTGCACGTCTAGCAGAATCCCAGCCTATCACAGGGAAAACGTGCAAACTTCACAGAAACTGTACCCAAGGACAGGATTGATACTTGGTTCCAGGACTTGAGATGATGGTACTCAATGCTGCACTGCCAAGCCAACTTTCACCCAGCCTACCCTCTCCCATCACACTACAGCTTGCTTAAAATCATTTCTGAACATAATGGACCAAATCAGCTATAACTTCTAGATAGGATCCCTCTATCTGCAAAGAATCTATCACAGAAAAAGTTAACTATTCTTCAATACCTAAACCTATGAATTGTAAAATATGGTCCTCAAAGTGCACTGAACAAGTCTTACAGTTCATAACGTTCCTCAGTGCTCCAAATCATAATCCTTTAATAAAGTTTTCTGTCTACACTACTGCTTCAGGCAATCATTACTCCATTTGCACATTCTCCCTAGTAATTACATCAGTTCTGAACACCCCTCTAACCTTCTCAGTTGTGAGGAAAAGATCTTTGATTTCTCTTCACAATTGAATTTCCTCATTCCTGGTAAACATCCACATTCCCCGAAGATCTTTAGGTGTGATTCCAAGAACTGTGGACAGTTCTCTAGCTGAGGTTTGTCAAACTTCTGTATTTAGCATATACCATATGCTTTGCATGCAGTGGCAATGTATTACTCTCAACCCCCAGTACAAAGAATCCTACTTATTGAGACAAATTTTGCCTTAAAACATTATGGCAGTTGCTGTATTTCTGTGAGAACTAATTTTGGCTAATATCTTCTTTCATCCAAAACCAGAAATTTAGCATGTTCTTGTACCCAGAGTTCTGACAGTCCAAGTTAAAATAGATCAAGTTTTTAAGCCAATAATTTCTACTTATTAAAATTGAAACATGCAGGTCTCAATTCAGAAAAACAACTCTTTCAATATTGACAGGGAACAAAATAGGTATTATAATACAGCAGACAGAAGATGGATTAATTTTTTTTTAGAAAAAGCCACATTAAAAAGCACATTTTGTTTAGTGAAGATGGATCTTTTAGGCAAAAATGCTTTAGTGCAAGTGTCCAGATTTCCTGAATGAATGAACTCATAGTGGATACAGCTCCCAAATGGCATTACAAGCACTAGTTAATGATAGGGAAACAAGATTTTTCAGTATTACCAGCTTACCTGTTTGCATTTGTCCATTTGTAGCCAGCTGACTAGGAGGAGAATTGTTTCTATGTTCACTTTGTGCCTTAATAAAACAGTTAAATATGAAATGAAAGGGTAGAACCACATGGTTAATGAGGAATAAAAAACCTCCATAGCAAAATAAATTGATCCTTGATTGAATTAAGTAAGATCAGATCATGACAGTAGAACATGCCATCAGCTATCCCAACAACACTTACAACTTTGTTTGTTTGGTTCATCTGGTTCAGGTAATCTGGATTTGGTTCACTAAAGTTGGGTACTTCTGAATATACCATACAAAACCTGACAGCAAAGAGAAAATATTAAAATGTTACACACGACTTGCTTGAAAACACCATATTCACCTTTAAGTGTTATTGCATAATCAGGGAAGTGCAAAACCACTACCAGCCGGGAGTCTCATCTGGGGTTACAAAAGCAGCTACTTAGCCGCTCTACACTCAGGTTCGGCATATTCTCTGCAATATAGCCAGATAACATGCATGTCTCTGTCCACTCCTCATTTGCTCCTTGAGTAAAATGACTAGCTCTTCCCACCTCACGCTGATTAGCAAGAATGTACATGCAAATAGAAACGCCTGTGTTTTACAACCATGTGATATTAAATACAGAAGCATTGTTAACGCGTTTCCTTTCACATCCAGGCCAGTTCTCCCACTTCCAAAATTTGTTCATTGGAGAAAAATGAATGAAACCATATTCCCTTTGAAAGCCAAGGCTAAGACATTGGGTATATTTAAAGCAAAGGTTGAAAGTTTGTTAGTCAGGGAGTCAAAGGTTATGGGGAGAAGGCAGCAAAAATGGGGCTGAGAGGGGTAATAAATCAGCCATGAAGGCATGGTGGAGCAGACTCATGGATGAAATGGCCAAATTCTGCTCCTACGTCTGTCTTAATTATCAAGAGCTCATGATTGCTCCGGAGAACTAACAACCTGTAATTTTATCCTGACACCACCAGGGGGCAGGGTGAGCAGCTCTATATTACACATGTAATGTATTACACATGTCCACCAGCAGATGATGCACTTTTTTTAAAAAAAATCAGCCACAAACTTAATTAGAACTGAAAACAAAATTGGAATTGATGTCAAGAATCAACGTTTATGGCCTCTGCTTTTTTTTTTCTTAAATTATTATTCCTAGAGTTGGTTGGAAAAGCCACAATTCCTAAATTTCCAGATGACAAGATGTTAGTATGAATTAACACACTCATATTGCTGGAGCAATTCAGCAGGTCAGACAGCATCTATGCAAAAACAGTCAACATTTCAGGCCTTGACCCTTCTTCAGGTTTTGTCCTGAAACGCTGTTTATTCATTTCCATAAATGCTGCCTGACCTGCTGAGTTCCTCCAGCAACGCATGTGTGTTGGTCTAGATTTCCAGCATCTGCAGACTTTGTGTTTATGTTCTGTTAGTATGAGTTGCAAAGATAATAATAAATTGTAGCAGGTGAAATGGGCTGGTGAAAGTTGATCGAGAAATGTGAACTGGTGCATTTTGGCAGGAAGTATGACAAGAAACCATACTGGATGCTTTACCAAAGTGGAAGGACCTAGGGGCAGGGGTATCAAACTCATTTTAGGTCATGGGCCGGATTGAGCAAAATGCAGCTTCATGCGGGCCGGATCAGTCGGACGCGTGCGAACGCAGCTTTCGTTGCCTCCGTTTTTTCAGCCTGCTCTCATGTGTCTCAGTCTCTGCTATAACTACAAAGTGTTTCACTTTACAAATTCCGTTTCTTATGAAGAAGACTGCTGAATAAACACTAAAAACCCTGAAAACCTGGTACCTGAATAAACTCAGCATTAGCCATATCATACGCCATAGGCGCTTCGATTACTGGGGCCAGCTTTAATAGTAATTAGATATTATCTCGCGGGCTAAAGATAATTCCACCGTGGGTCGGATTTGGCCCGCGGGCCTTGAGTTTGACATATATGACCTAGGGTATAGGGTGCACAAGTCACTGGAAGTGGCAAGGCCAGTTGATAGTGATTTAAAATACCATGGCTCTCTATGCTTTATCAGAGTATGTACAAATGCAGGGAAGTCATGCTGAACCTTTATAAAGCTGTCACCCAGCCTCAGCTGGAGTATTATACTCAATTCTTCCTACTAATTATAGGAAATGACATACCAAGTGTTTGGATAATGGCTAGAAGTAATTAATAAAGAACCTCTGGGATGACTGACTACCGTAGTTACAAGGGCAGAGTGGGGAGGCAGAAAGTCTGAGGTGAAACCTGAGAAGACTGTAATATGATAAGCAACCTGCAGAGAGGACAGTGGGAATCTGTTCCCTGTTGGCGGAGAGGTCGAGCAGCTAGAGGTCAGAGATGGAAAGAAGTGCCACTGGGATCTGGAATGCTCAGTCTACAGTTCTGATAGGTTCTATGGCGGCTTCAAGAGGGAATTGGCAAGATACAGAGGACGTCATATCCAAACAGGGCGATTAAAAACCAAGGCTACAGGGTGAGGAGGAGTGGAACTAGCATGCCGATAAAGCGCAAGCAGGGGCTGAACGGCCCCGTCCCATGTTGAAATTATTCTGTTATTCTAAACTTTGTGCTACCTGGGATGTTAATGATCAAACCCCTGCTCATGGCTGATGTATTAATAGATCTCAGCTCATTGCTTAGAACATTTAAAGTGAAATCTCATAGGAAATAAACCAGCGATCAAGCTCATTTCTTGCTGTGTATACAGTACAAAATCACAGCAACCCTCAATAGGAGGGCTGTGGGCACAGATGCACTGAAACATCTCTTAAAGTATCATTCTCTCATCTCGGCATTATTTCTTCTCTTGTGAATGACTCCGCATCTATTAGAATGTGACCTCACAGGAACCATACATCTTCTGACATTTTGCCCAAGTGGTTATTACACAGGTCATAATTATGCTATTAAACTGGGTTGCATCACAGGATTGATACTCTTCTCATTATTTTCAAGAGTGCACTGGAGTAATGCTCCCAAAACCATTTCCCTTGGAGTTCCACGTCGTGTCATTATACTTACTCTCCAATTTTTTGAAGATCGCCTCCTCTCCCTGTATATAGCGTCAGGCAATTTTTCCACATTGAAGCATAACTGCAAAAGATCAATGAATTAATTATGATTCTGCAGTAAATAAAATGATTGATGTTTCTTGAAAAGGGTGTAAGCAGGTTAAATACAGAAATTCTCCTGTTGGTTTTAAGGCACCAAAATGAGGCACATGAATTATATAAACATGCTGTTGCCTTACGCTGACACATGATGGGAGGATAGTCTAGTCCAAAGATTTTAACCAACCAAAGCCACCTCACAGGGCAGGCCTGAGCATGCATTCAGAATATAACTTAAAGCCATTTAACTACAACACGTTTATTTTTGCAAGGGGGTATGAAGTCTTAACCTCACCACATACAGGTGATGGTTAACAGGAACATCTGCTGTTCACTGAAGTAGGATTTGGCTTTCGCATTGTGGCTAAGCAGTGCATCGTTAACAGGAAGGCAATTTACAATCAACACACTCCCCACCCCCAATTATGAATTCTCTAGCTGTAGAGAATGTAGCCTGATTTTAATAAGCGCACAGATCAGCCTGCCTATTAAAGATTTTAATATTCCATTTTCAAACCTACATGTAAGATGATAAGCCTGCTCAAGCATTTTAAGCACTTTTGTCATCTTTTGGACTGTGCTCCCATTGAAGCAATGTAAATGTAAGGGATTAAAAACTCCCATTTACAACAACTTACTGAAGGAACCACTCACAACTACCACCAGCAGTCAACAGGGTAACAAAGGTCAGGAGAATAATACAGGTGCTGGCATCAGGGAACATTATTTTTGATATCCATTATGGTAAAAAGGTTTAAAAAAAACTAGAACCATAAAACAGAATACCTAATGAGGCAGATTAAATGAAAAATAAACATTTGAGGGGAAAAAGGATGAAGGATTAGAGTAAACAAATTAGATTAATTTGAGCCACATTCCATGCTGTAATTTCTACAAAATCTCCCTTTATAGTTTTCCCTTCAGAAAGTATTCAGACAACAATCTGAGAACACCCTTCAGCCTTTCATACGTGGAGTTGCATCACCGGACAATTCAATCACAAGGATCAAATTCAAGCCCCGTCTTGTATCCAATTAGACACACACCTACATACCTTTAAGTCTGAAGTTCAAAGCAAGTCCCAGATTTCAAAAAAGAATATCCAAATCAAGTTTGCCTGTCTTTAACCTCTTCAGTTTTAGAGAGAGTCAAACTAGGGAAGTTAATGCCACTTAATTTCAGAGGAATCAAGAATATTTTTGTACTATATATGGTAGTCTTGCTCTGTGCCAGAATTAGAGTAAACTGCCAAATAGTTAAACTGCTTGATTTAGAACTGAAAGCCAGCCCATACTGGGAACAAATGACGCAAATCACATTCACACCCAAAGATTGCTAAATGCAACAAAATTAGGTTATTGCAGCACGGTGGTTACCTTAGCAGACTAGAATCTAGAAGGCCTGGACTATCGAGCCACAGACACATTCAAGCCCCACTACAGCAGGGGACAAGAAAAAATCCTACCACAAATCCGGTGAACTGATGCAAAAAAAACACATTCAGGTTTACTAAAAAACTTCAGGGAAATAAAGCCAGGCATCCTCAGCTGCCTAATCCATCTGTGACCCACAGTCCCTATAATGGGGTTAATTATTATGATTTAGCAAGCCACTCAATTCAAAAACAATTAAGCAATCTGCCAGCTTGGCATCCTCTCCTGCATCCTGGAAATGAACAAAAACATTAGAGAGTCCAAAACAAATTGCAAATAAATGTACTAATCGGGACTTTGGTTCTTGTTGCACACATTGCCTTAAATATTATCATTTGAGTCTCCCCCCACCGGAGTTAATCTGTCCACAATTAGGCCATAAACCTTGAAAGATGCACCCAAACCCACAGTTCAAATCAACAATTGACTAACCCAATGAATTGTAAAATTTCACTAACGGGGTAGATTCTTCTCCCACCCACCTCCACATCTTCCCCTGCAAGTAGAGAACATCCAATTTTCTTCAAAAATTTAACTAAAATCAAACTCCTATATCAAAAGAAAATCAACTATGCGGGATTTAAGTCAAAATAAGCTGCCTTCGTCGATTTTGTTACACATAGAAACTTGGGGGGGGGGGGGTGCGAGCTGCTAGAAGTGCATTTGACACAAATGTGTCAAATTGCAAGAGGAAACAATATGACTGCAATACTATGCAGAAAAGTACACCACACTCTCAAATGACGCGAGGCAGAATCATATCCTGCTTTATGGTAAGACTGGCTTCCCCTTCACTCTGACCAAGAGTGAAAAAATACTATTCATCAAACTGCAGATTGGTTATAGGGAAACATTGCATTTGGCAAGCTTTCAGATGAGAAATACCAACAAGAAAGTCCCTTTTCCTAAAAGAAAAATCTGAAGTGAACAGTAAATATATTGGCACTAGAACAGTGGAAATAGTTGATGGTCTGAACGGAACAATTGAGGCATCTTATTCATGAAAGGGGAGGATAAACCTCCAATCACAAGAAACAGGTGATGAACGCAAAAAATTTACTGACAGACACAAGGGCAGACACAGGTCTGTCAGCACATCCTGCTTAACCGTGATGCTTTATATCAAAATAAACATCTCATCTGAAAGCTCTGCAACTTGAGGAGCAAATTAGTGAAGAGCATGGAAGGACAGTTAACAAACTAGTAATGTTGTTCAAATGAAAACACCTAGATCCCACCGTCAACTCCAAAACACTACTTTTAGATAAAATTTACCTTTTATTTAGAGGTGATAGCTGCTGCCTTCCATCTTTATGCTCAGTTTTATCTAGAGAAGCATGCTGTTTTATTCTGATGCTGAAATTAAACAAGTCAGAACAGGTACCCTGACAAATCAGTCTTAAATGCACTTGTAACTTTAAGTGGCAGTAAACTTTACCTGTAAGTAGCCACATGTAGTGTTGGAAATAAACTGCAGTGCAGATCAACTTTTGAAAAAATGCCTCTGCATCTTCATTTAGTAATGGAACATCTGCCTGTATATTCAGATACTAGTTTGATTGGAAATGCATCCAATGGAACCAAACAAGATTCATATTTCAACATCTACTCATCCGGGACAGGTTATACTTCGATTTGTTTAAACAATAGACCCACAGTAATAAATGTGCTACAACTGGCAGAAAAATCCCTGTAACAGGATAAACAATACAGAACAATCTCTTCCACTCAACATGGATGAGCCCCATTTGAAAGAAATGCTTTGTTAGCATTCTCAAATTAGATTTGCTTTGAGATAGTTGATTCAGTAGCCTAGTGTAATAATCTTTCACTTCTAGATCCTGGACTTGAATTGAAGTCAATGGTCAACTGAAAGTCTCCTCTTTGCTACAAATGGGAAATGAGTTTGTATTCTCAAAACAACTTAGCAGTTCTATAAACTGAGAAAGTAGGGGCGAGTAGATGTGTTTTACACAAAACTGAACACAGGAGCTTTAATCTATTTAAGGACATTCTGAATATCTACCATTCTAAGGTTTCCTTTCTTGTAAGATGATTACAGGAAGTGAAAACAGACAAAAATTTAGAGGAACCAGAAGGGAGGATTTTAGAAAGTGCAGAGCAACTCAAGAATTCAGAATGAAGATTGCCTAGGTAGGGTAAAGAAATAAACAAGTGGATCAGTTACAAGAGGAGGCACATGTTGACAAACTGATGAGTCTGGAGAAAAACTGGACGGTTTCTATCTAGGCAAGAGAAGTTCTAGTCCATCCAAGATTTGATGAATGTCTATTATGTATCAGTATGGAAATTAAGGGTCTAGATCCTGTTAGAGAAAAAAAATGGGTAAGGCACTCTGATGGGCAACTTGACTAATAAAGTCAGGGCCAGGTGAACCATGAATTGTCTTTTGACAAGCCTTAATATTGCATTCATTTCAGCCTGCCAGCTTGCATTACTGCAAGAACCAACTGCAGGCAGTTTGAGTTGGTACATACCAACCAGGAAAAAGTTACTGATACTGACAATGTCTCAGACACAAACAAGCTTCATTCATTGTAAGTTTTAACCCTGCATTCAGCTCTTGCTTTGATTTAATACATTCTCCCCTAGTTTCCAATTAATTCCAATTGGTTATTTGTTCCCCTCAGGACTGAAGACCCTCCTTTGCACATGCTTTATGACACATGCACTTGCAGGACAACCTGTTTTTTTGCACTATTCACTGATCTACAGCTGACAAACATCTGCGGATGTCCCATACCAGCAAGATTTGGGATACTGAGCCAAAGTCATTCATGGGGAAGTTCTACATCAGCATACAGTTTGAACCTATTTCCAAGGACAGCATAAATACAGGAAGCGGACTTGTGGCACACCTGGAGGTGATCACACAATGGTAAGTGTCACCACTGAAGGAACACCAACCATGTTGGGATGAACTTTTTAAAAGGAAGATAGGCTTGTGACGTCAAATTAGACAATGTCAGTCACACATCAGATACTAGACCCGAAACTAAACCAAAATGGACTAGTACAGTGTTCATGGGGTAGATGGTGTGTTCCAAAGACTTTGAGATGTGACCATGTCTAGCAATGCATACATTAATCAATCCTAACAGTGATGGTGCTGAACCCCTTCACTGAAACACTGGCAAAGGTACTCAGTACAAATTGGTAGAGCATTCAATAGTTTACTGCCAGCGACAAAGAAAGAATAACAGCAAACACGAGGAAATCTGCAGATGCTGGAAATTCAAACAGCAACACACACAAAATGCTGGTAGAACACAGCAGGCCAGGCAGCATCTATAGGGAGAAGCGATGTCGACATTTCGGGTTGAGACCCTTCGTCAGGACTAACCGAAAGGAAAGATAGTAAGGGATTTGAAAGTAGTGGGGGGAGGGGGAAATGCAAAATGATAGGAGAAGACCAGAGGGGGTGGGATGAAGCTAAGAGCTGGAAGGGTGATTGGCAAAAGTGATACAGAGCTGGAGAAGGGAAAGGATCATGGGACGGGAGGCCTCAGGAGAAAGAAGGGGGGGGGGGAGCACCAGAGGGAGACTGAGAACAGGCAAACAACTAAATATGTCAGGGATGGGGTAAGAAGGGGAGGAGGGGCATTAATGGAAGTTAGAGAAGTCAATGTTCATGCCATCAGGTTGGAGGCTACCCAGCCGGTATATAAGGTGTTGTTCCTCCAACCTGAGTTGGAGCACATTTAACAGCACATTTTCATGTGTGAGGGAACTGAAGGAGAAAAGGAGTTTGGGGATGCAAATGGAAGTCAACAAGAACTTGAAGATCTTATAGGCAACCACTGTTCAGCAATATCATTCAGTGGGCAAATGAACAAAGAACCTAGATGAGTAAACTCATCCCATGGCATTAGTAATCACCCTCAAAATCAGGAGCCAGTTAATCTACAACTGAGTGACTCTGATCAGTCTGCTAATACTCAGTGATTCTTGGAATCAGTTACAGAAAAGAAGGGCAACAAAATTGGCCAACGTGGCCCCAGTCAATGTTATCAGCAACCTTGCCTCTAAATTAAAAGTACCACCAGCAATTTAAATACAATAGTACAATGAGTTATCAGGTGGCCAAATTCCAACCATTTTCTTTAGTGTGTTTTTTTATAAAACATCTGGGCCATTCTAACCCAGAATTTTGCATGAATCGTGTCACTCAGAGGCACTATCTCGGAGGGAATTTTTATATTTTTGCACTACTTATTTAACTATTTAAATATATACTTAGTCTAATTAGTCTTCTATTATGTATTGAAATGCACTGCTGCCGCAAAGACAATTTTACGACATATGCCGTTAATATTAAACCTGATTCTCATTATTACCTATCATCAATCTGACACCATCCCACTCCACCCTGATGAACTAACACCACCTCCTTCTCCCCAGAGGGGCAGGATTTAATCAATGATCTTGTTGCCATTTAAAATATAACTGCACATTTTGCATTTTCCCCCAAGGTTGCCACTGCGATTCACCCTCCTTGTATGCCACTTTATTTTGTAATTCACATAATTGGCTGATAATTACTCAGGTTCACATTATGCCAGCAGCCCGCTGACCATATTCGACGTACCCTCTTGTCAAGCGAATGATATCCCCGGGCTGTATTAGACCTCCAACCTCATCCCAAACTGAAATAGTGATGCTGCCAGTTTTATCGGCTACTTTGCACGACCTCACTTCATGTCCATCTTTAGTTTTGGTAACTCGACCTGCATAGAGTAAATAAAAACAAACTATAATTAGTTCCAGCAGCGCACATTGATAAATTTGCAGAGAAGTGGATACACTTAACTGCACCAGAAGTAAAACTCACAATTAAAGAAAATCGAAGGTGTCGCTTTCACAAGAAACTGACCTGAGCCTCACTAGCACTTCAAAAAAGGACTTCTAAACTGCTTGGGTCACTTCCAAGTGACTTTAAAAATACCCCCCATGACCATGGTGTTTTGGGTCTTTAAAGAAACTTTCTTTATATTATTTTTCTCATTCAAAACGATTAAAATAACTTACTCTTGTTTCAGGGCTGGAGCCCCTACCTAACTTACCTATTTCCAGAACAATAAAGACGACATTTAAATTTTTCATTCCTGGCTTAATGTCTTTTACAAATGCGTATGTGTCGTTGGCCATGCTCATGGTGCTTAGGAGGGTTTTCGGACAGATACCGCAAAACAAAGCATCACTCGGGAGAAGGAAGATAAAGCGAGCGCGGGCGCCCGGCAAGCTGGCTGAAGCCCCGGCTCACTGAGCTGCAAAGGCGCCGGTGGCTGCAATTGCCTCGCTTCTCCCAGCAAACAGAGAAACTAAACTTCCGCAGATTAAAAGTCCCCTTTGGTGACACTTCCACTTAATGTTCCCCCCTTGACTCTCAACCTAGCGAGTTCCGAAACAAAAAAAGCAAATCAGTCAGAGATTTGTATTTTTAAAAGCGAACCCTAAAGCTCTCGCTGCATTTTTTTCTTCCCCCATTAACTCCCACGCTAAGATTTTTTTTGTTGCAGTGATGAAGCAAACTCTCGCCCGCAAATATAGGGGTGTATTGTACACTTCAAAAACTCTCCTTCTCCGTACTGTCAGCAACTTATTTTTAATTAACTGGATAGCATGGGCAACAAATCTCCGTGGTCAGAATTAGAATCGGGGGATTATTGAGTGCCCGGCTCCTGCTGGCCACTGCCTTTTCAAAAAAACTCTGCCTGCTGATCTGCTACAGTCCAACCTCCCCCGCTCACACAAAAGCCCACACTACGCAAACAAGTGCTCTTCACGCCTTTTATAGGCTCCTGCGCCCATTTGCGGCCGTCGTGCAACGTGATCCGCGCTTTCTTCCTCCCCCTGGCGCAGTGACGTCTCCAACCTCGGGGAAGGGGAAGTGAACAATCTTATTTAAAGTATTTATACTACCCCCGCCTCAACTGAACCGGCATCGTTTTGCGTGCGGGTGCGTATTTTGCAGAAGAAATAAAATCGCCCTCGGAAATGAATGTTATGTCTCCCCCCCCCCCCACGACGCTGAAAAAAATTGTATCAACGTGGAAGGGAAAGGAGGCCGCTGATTGGTGGCTGAGTGTCCGGATGTTCGGAGATGGATTCCAGGGACATTGGGTGGTGTCCTGGGCCGGAAACGCACCCGTTTGGAGACACGTGGCCTCTTGTGGGTAGATGTCTCCAGTGTCTGGGGGTTGCGGCTTCTGCCGGACGGGTGGAGAGGGAGCATTTTCACTAGCTAGAAAAATAATTAAGAAAGCGAGCCAAGATCCACTGGTGACTTTCACTCTTTTTCTATATATAAATCTTATGCCCGGGTCGTTAGTCGATAATGAATAGCAAATTTGGGAGGTTGCCCTTTAATAGATGGTTCGGAGACAGCGCGGAAACAGGGGCTTAGGCCCAACTCGTCCACGAGGTAGTCTCAACCTGCGTTTTACCCATATCGCTCTAAAGCTGTACTATACACGTGCTTATCCAAATGGCTTTAAAATCTTGTTTCTGTGTCTCCCTCTAGAAGTTTATTCCATCTACACACCACCCTCTGCGTGAGTAAGAAGTTGCTCCTCGCATCTCTTTTAAATCTTCACCCTCTCACCTTAAACGTGCCCTCTGGTTTTTGGTTCCCTCTTCCTAGGCGGGAGGGGGGTGTGGAGAAGAAACGAGAGCTTGATCTAAACAAGCTCAAGCAGCCTCTCAAAGGACGAGAGAGAGCAGTGCATGGGAAGGCTGAGAAAATGCAGAACTTAAGAGCAGCTTGTTCATAGCAAAAAGACCAAATCCTACAAACTACGCATACAAAATGCTGGTGGAACGCAACAGGCCAGGCAGCATCTACAGGAAGAAGCACTGTGGATGTTTCGGGCGTGACCCTTCGTCAGGGCCTGACGGCCCGAAACGTCGACAGTGCTTCTTCCTATAGATGCTGCCTGGCCTGCTGTGTTCCACCAGCATTTTGTGTGTGTTGTTTGAATTTCCAGCATTTGCAGATTTCCTCGTGTTTGCTTTTTTTTAAAAGCAACTGACTATCGATTTTGTCGTTAGCTGTTGAAATTTATTAATAATTTCCTTTCTCCAGTATTCTTATTCTCTAAGTCTTTTGGCTAAGTTTTCTTCCTGCCTCCACCAGATGACTACCCTGTAAATATTTTACAGAATTTAGGACAATGACCCAGATGTACTGTTAGGCCACTACCATTTGACCTGGAAATCAGTGGGGTTTATACAGCCCTGAAGAGAACAGGCTCGGAGATACAGGCTTTAAAGTTATTTTGAGCATATTAGAAGGTTGGGCAATGCCATCCAACCTCAAGTATTTTTTATTATCAGAGTACATGTATGCCACCACACACAACCCTGAGATTCATCTTTCTACAGGCATACTCAGCATATCTATAGAATTATAACAGGATCAATGAAAGATCAAGTGGAGTGTAGAAGACAACAAACTACAAATGAAAATATAAATAGCAATAAATAATGAGAACATGAATTCATAAGATAAACAGTCCTTAAGGTGACATCATTGGTTATGGGAACATCTCAATGGATAAGTAAGTAGTTATGCCCTTTTATTCAAGAACCTGATGATAAAGGGATAGTAACTGTTCTTGAACCTGGTGGTGCAAGCTTCTTGTATCTTCTATCTGATGGCAGCAGTGAGAAAAGATCATGGCCTGGGTGATGAGGATCTGATGAAGTCTAGAATTTCGCACCATGATGACTACCTTAGAAAGAGCTCTGGAAGCAGAGTAATAGATAACTGCAGTAAATTTATTTAATGGGTTCAGACCATGTCCTAAAGGACACTTTCAGACTTTTTACCTGCCCAGTTTTCCACTTGCTTTAAAATATTTTTTATATAGGGATATTCTGAAATATTTTATTAGCAAGAAAGTAGTTTGCAAGTGTCCAGGTTATTGTGGCATTATTGTTAAGCTATTGGTCTCAGATCCAGAGGCCTGAACCATTGATACAGGGACTATGCCCCTCATTGTCGTACACACTATCAGGTCACCCTTCAATCTTCTATGTTCCAGAAAATAAAATCATGGCCTATGCAATGTTGCCTTCAACATCCTGATAAATCTTTTCTGTACTCTTTCTAGTTTAATAACACTTTTCCTGCAAGGAAACCAGAACTGTACACAATACTCTTCAGTACGACCTCACCAGCATCTTAAGTAACTGCAGTATAACTTCCAAACTTTTAAACTCAGTGCTCTGATTGATGAAGGTCAGCATGTCAAAGGCCTTCTTCACCGCTATGTATGTGGTGATTCCACTTTCAGCGAACTATGTACTTGCATTCCCAGGTCCTTCTTCTACTGCACTCCTGGCTATATGATTCACTCTACCCTAGTTTAATCTCCCAAAATTCAATACCCCACATTGATCTGGAGTAAATGTCATTTACCAATCCTCGCCCCACATACCTAGCTGATCAAGCTTTCCCTGTAATTTTTCGTAACCTAATCTGTCTGCACCACCTATTTTAGAATACCTGCAAATTTACTAATTTGCCTTGTACACTTACATCCAAATTATTTACATAAGTTACAAACAACAGAAGTCCTAGCATCGACCACTGGACACAGGCCTCCCAATCTGAAAAATGACTGAGCTATCACCCTCCACTTTCTACCACTGAGCCAATGAGGAACCCATCCACTATCTCCCCCTGGGTCCCTGTCAACTAAACTTTCCACACTAGCCTGCCATGAAGGACCTTGCCAAATCCCTTAGTAAAATCCATATAGTCAATACCCTCAGCTCTACCCTCACCTGTTCTCCTGGTTACTTCCTTAGAGACAGGACTTCCCACTCACAAACCATGTCAACTGTCCTGAATCAGACAATTGTCTCTCCAAATATTGGTAGATTCCATCTGGACTGTCCTGACCAGCCCTTGGGAATGTAGCCATGCAAGTATTTTCTCTGTTGCTGGGATTGCATGCTAGTGGGGTGTAGTCTCTCACAGAGTAATTTGCATCGGGTTGTAATTGTTTTGATCAGGAAAAAGGGGCATTCTCAGGAACAGTGAAAAGGAGGCCCAGGACATCTACGTTGATATTAACGCTGATGTGAATGATTTAATAAGTGCAAGTTAGCATGGATTTGTTTCTTTTGTTTGAACAAAAGATATGGAAGTCAGTTCCACACTCTAATTGCCCTGGGCTCACTGTGGAATGTACCACACAGTGCTCCGACTAGTGAGATCCTGGTTTCTAATCCTGCAGCACTGAAAAAAAGATGCAATACATTTCCAAAGCGGGATGGTGTGTGGTTTAGACAGAAGCTCACAGACATTGTTGTTCCCATGTAGCTTCCAACCCATCCTTTTATGTGGTGGAGACCAGATTTGGAAGGAGCTTTGGGGACATGCTGATTTGCAACTTGAAGAGATGGTGGCAGAAAGAGTGAATGATTAAGGGTTTGAATGTAATGCCAAACAAGCAGGCTGCTTCATGCTGGATGCTGTCAATCTCCTTGAATGCAATTGGAGGTGCCTTCATAAATCAAAAATGGGTATTCCATTGGTTCCAAGAATATGGTTTATAGGTGAAGTCAAGATCTTAAGGAGCCTTTGGCAGACAGCAGGTTTCTGTGCATTAGGTGGAATTCCAGAAACTTGATCAACTCAACACTTGATGCTGAAGGTTGGGAATGCTGCTTGTTTCACTGAGTCAGGCTGGAGCGTGCATTCACCTTGGAGATGATAACTCCTGTTATTTGTTACTGGGGATTATCTTTCACAATCAGAAGTAACAGGGCATGGATAAACTGGAAGGAGTGCAATGAAGATTCACAAGGATGTTGCCAGGACCTAGAAGGCCCGAGTTTATAGAAAACTATTGGCTAGACTAGGTCTGTATACCTTGGAACACATGAGATTGAGGGGAGTGACTTACAGAAGTATTTAAAATGATGAGTGGGATTGATTAGGTGAATGGTCACGGTCAGTTCCCCAGGGTAAAGCAGTCCAAAACTTGGAGCCACAGATTTTGGGTGAGAGGGGAAAGATTTAAAAGGGACCAGAGGGGAACTTCATCACATAAAAAGTTGGTGAGTATATGGAATTAGCTGCCAGAGGATGTGGTTGAGGCAGGTACCATAAAGTATAATTTAAGAAGCACTTGGATAGGTAATAGAGGGGCAAGACCTAGTGGGTTAAGGGCTGAACACAAGCAATTGAGTCTGGTTTCATGGGAACCATAGTCGGCATGGACTCGTATCTGTGCTATTATTTCTCTGTGTCTCTATGACTTTGTTGTGACTCGTGCTGTTGTTTAAAGGGTGTGGAACTACTGCAGTTATATTACCAAACCAGTAATCCAGGAGCTTTGACAAATGATGTATGAACATTAGTTCACATTCCACAGAGGCAGCTGGGAAATGTAAATTCAGCTAATTAAGTGAATATGGAATAAAATGAATGATCATTAATGGTGACCATTGCCTTTGGCAGAAAGGGGCTTGACTATCCTGTGAAACAATGTTTCCAATCTTGGCATATCCCCAAGAGGTTAATTAAAAGATCTTCATGATGATTGTGCTGACTTTCCCATGTTGAATGTGGCCCTGAGTTTTAGCCAGGTTGATCTTTTGGTTTTAATTCTGCATTTTGGCGTAGTAATTCTGTACAGGTGTTTTGCCAGATGTTTTAAAGACTATACTTGCCAGTCTTGAAAAGCATACTTCCTCTTCCCTTTTCCTCCCACTACTCCATGATGAAATTCTGAGGGTAGAGATAATCATGTTGTTTTCAATTTTTAAATCCCCATCTTCACTTCCCTGTTCTATCTAATGCCACCTTTAACAGCCACCAAACATCAGGAGATGAAGAGACTGCAGGTGCTAGAATCTGGAAGAGGAAACAAAATGCTGGAAGAATTCAGTGGATCGGTCAGCATCTATGGAGGCAAGAGGTGGGAATCAGTGCTTTGGGTCAAGACCACACATCAGGATAAGATAAGGAGGGACGAGGAAAGATTGCCAGTTTATAGCAGTACGATTGCGAATGCAGATGAGATAGAGCCTGATGTGTGATAGGGGCAACCAGATAGGAGAAGGATGACGGATAGATATAACTGGTGAGGCTGGGATGGGTGAACTAAGAGTTAAAACAGAAGGAGGGATAAAAGGTAGATGGGATGGATGTAAAGAGAGCACCAAGGGTTTGGGTTACACATTGCCTAAATGGAATATGAGATGCTATTCTACCAACTTGTGTTTGGCCTCCTCAGAGCATTGGAGACTTTTCTCCATTGTGTCATTGTGGGAGTGGAAAAGAGGGTCAAAATGAAATGCAAGTGGCAATTTCAAACAGAGCATAGGTTTCCACTTCTGTAAAGATGCCCTTTTCTCCTTACTCGCCTGAACCCGGTTGAGACTCATCTTTACCTTCCTACTTCAGCTTGAGTTCTCCACAGTCCCACCTTGAACGTGTTCCAAGCTCCAGCCCACACAAAGAGCAATTTGTCTAAATCTCTATTGCTTTTCACTATCCCCCACCTTGCCCCATTTCTTGGAAACCATGTACCTTTGATTTTAACTCCCCATTCTCATCAGACTTTGGTTTTCAACCCCCTCTGATGTTATTTCTGCTGCAACCATGGGCAGGCGGGTGGATGTATAATCAGTGGCAGAAACTAGAACTTTGAAATAATTGACTTCAATGAAATATTATCCATATAGAGTATCCTTTCATCACTCATCTCACTTCACCTGAGCAGGTGCAGAGGGAGTGGAACTTCCCTTTGATTTTTGATATTAAATGCATGAGAGTATTGGCTGTCAACTGTACTGACCTCTCCAGATATCCTTCATTTTCAACAATTTACAGAGTTAAATAAAATTAGCAGCGAATACCTTGACCAAAGTTTAGAAATTGCAACTAAAAGAAAATCTCTCTCTCTAGATCTTAAATCCCCATGTGAAGTACCAAGAGATCTAGTGATATTAAAGGTAATCCTGAAGTATTGCTTCTAATATGGATTAACTTTTGTATGCTCCTGAATATCATCAAAAGGCCAACGTAAATTTTAATTCCAGTTTTTGAAATATCACCAAGCACAAATACCATTTCATGTCAATAATAACCCACAGGAGATGACAGAGATAAGCTAAATGAGCATTAAAAAATGCCTTTGTGTTAAGCAAGCCAGGAATATTTTCCTCAGTAAATACAAATGAAACAAAAACACCTGAAGGTGCTTGGAATCTGAATTAAAAACAGAAAATACTGAAGTTGCTCAGCAGGTCGGGCAGCAGCTGTAGAAAGAGAAACGGTCAAAGTTTCAGGTCTGACATCTTTCATCACAACTGGCAAGGAAGGAGAACAAGTCCGTTTACAGAGGCTAAGAATGTATGGGGGGGGGAGTGCGGGGGAGAACCAATGAAAGAAGCTGAATGTCTCAGGTAGGGTGAATCTAAATGATCTTGCCTTTAGATGTCCTTGTCCATTCTGCTTTTAATAATTAATTTATTGCAATACCTCATGGAATAGGCCCCTCAAGCTGCGCCGCCAACAATCCTCTGATTTAACCCTAGCCTAATCGTGGGATGATTTCCAGTGTCCATTAACCTACCAACCATACATCTTTGGACTGCAGGAGGAAATTGGAGCAGCCGGAGGAAACGCACACAGTCACAGGGAGAACGTACAAACTCCTTATAGGCATGGGAATTGAACTCGGGTGGGAATTGAACTCAGGTCACTGGTACTGCAAAGTGTCATGTTATTGTGCCACCCCATTATTTATTGTGATGCAGCACGGAATTGGCCCTTAGCGCCATGCCGTCCAGCAATCACTCTACTTAATTCTAGCCTATTTATGGATCAATTTGAAATGACCTTTGAACCCAGGCCGCTGGTACCGTAAAGCATTGTGTTAACCTCTACACTACTGTGCCACCCTGTTAAGTGTTGCTGATAGAAGGCTGGGAAATATGCTCCTCTGGCCAGAGGGAAAACTCAGTCCAAATGGTGGCATCAGAAATAGCCAGTGCCAATGCTGACAGAAAGAAAGAATGGTATAATGCTGGAAAAACACACAGAGTCGGCAGCGTAAGAGGAAAGAGAAATGGGTAATGCTTTTGGGACCTAGACCCTTCATCAGAAAATAAGGGAGTTGCATAAAAGTTGGAGAATTTAATGTTGAGTCCAAAGTGTTCTGCAGGAAAATTGCCTGCTGTTCCTCAAGCTTGCATTGGGTCTTTTAACCGTGCAGGAGGCAATGGACAGATAAATCAGGGTGGCAGTACAGGGCAATAAAAGTGTCAAGCAACAGGATGCTTAGGTGGAGTGGGGGGGGGCGGGGGCAGATCACTCACACAAATTGAATGCAAGTGCTCCACAAAGCAATCACCAGATTTGCATTTGGCTTCTCTAATGTAAAAGAATTCACGCTAGAACACTGATTTCAGTACACTGGATATTTTTCATACTATTAGAGCTGATCTCAACTGGTGAGAAATAAGGCAGTGTGGGGGAATATGTGTTGGTGGTAGGAGGAAATAACCTGGTAAGAGCAAGAACGATTTGTCATTCTGAGTCCTTTCAATTTTTGCAAAAAATCCCCAAGATTATAATCCTGCTCCTGATTCATTGATCTTCTGGTACGTAGTGTTAATAGTGTCTTCAGCCTCCTAGACTTTGTACTATAGAAACCTCTTCCTAGTCTCCCTTATAACAATCCCACCCCCTTTCTCTTGTAAGGACTGCTTCGTTGACCACCTTCCCATCATCTCTTCCTTTGGCTCAGCATTTTTTTCTCTGTGAGCCTCTATTAAAAAACTTTTTATTTCATGTTAAGGGCCAGGAGAAATACATGTATGCCAATCAGAAAAATACATTTACAAAGAAGTATATACTGGAAAGACTCCAAAATTAGAGGAACTGTCTTTCAAGCTCGCTTGATAGGTGTAAGTTATAATCTTTAATGGGTTAGGTCCTTAACCTGTCAGCAGACATCTGTGGGTTGGTAGGAGAGGTTTGATCATTTGTTACAGCAAATGTCGACCAGGAAAGAAAATAATCAGCTAACATCCTGTTAGATTTGATCGTTGATGTTCAAACAACCTCATTTTGATTTTTAATGGACCCTCCTTAGTCCCTTATATGTGTTTAGTACAGACTGCAATTTAGCCATTAGTACAGACAACAAGAACAGTCATTAGCATTTTAAGACAGAGATTCAGACACAGAATGAATGCAGATGGGCAACATGGGAGCAGTTACTGCTCCGATGTATGGTGTAAGCAATAACCATAAGGAAATCTGTGGGACACACACTGACATCAGAGCAGGAAAGAGGGTAGTTTACTTCAGTGAGGTGTGTGGAAATGAATATCACGTCCCAGGCAATCGAAAATCATTACCTCTATCCCACATGACAGTCTTTTCATGTTTCATATACTTTACAGCAGTTATCGATTTCTTTCACAACATTCAATAATATCATTGAGTTATAAGATAATTACATCTATTCTGATTTATCTATGTGTAAAACATAAGAAATAGGAGCAGGAGTAGGCCCCGTTGAACCCCTGCTTCACCATTTAATAAGATCATGGCTGATCGAACTGTGGACTCAGCTCCCCCTACCTGCCTTTTCCATAACCCTTAATTCCCCTACTATGCAAAAATCTAACTCACTATGTTTAACAAGATAGCCTCTACTTCTTCCCTGGGCAGAGAATTCATTAGAACAAGCATTTCCTCCTCAGCCCTGTCCTCAATCTACTCCCCTGAATCTCGAGGCCATGTTCCCTAGTTGGAGTCTCACCTGCAAGTGGAAAGAATTTTCCTGTCTTTATCTTATCTATCCCTTTCATAATTTTACATGTTTCCAAAAGATCTCCTCTCATTCTTATTCAAAATTATTTAATTTATCTCTATCTGAGCAAAACATGAAAAGATTGTAATCAAGATAAGGTAAAAACAAGAAACAAGAATAATCATTAACTGTCTCGTCCTGTGGTGAATTAACCTCATTTTGGAAACCAGAGAAAATCTGCAGATGCTGGAAATCCAAGCAACATTCACACAGAGTGCTGGAGGAACACAGCAGGCCAGGCAGCATCTATGGAAAACAGTACAGCATGCGTTTCGGGCTGTGACACTTCCTGCTGAGTTCCTCCAGCATTTTGTGTGTGTAACCTCATTTCAGTTTGGCTGACATTAAACCACTAGGAAAAGTTAAATTATATAGAGCATCCCTCAGCTCTTTTCCATCCAGCTGGAATGGTTGGTTTAAAGTCACATAAACTGAATAATGGGTCTTGCAGCATGACCACATTATGTGGAGTTCTGGTCACCTCACTCGAAAGGATGTGATCACTGAGGAGAGTCACTTGGAAGCTGCACAGAGTGGAGAATTTCAGTTAGGAGGAGAGACTTAATAGGCTGAGTTTGTTTTCCTTTTAGTAGAGGAGGCTGATGAGTGACTTGCTACGGTCAAAATCAAAATTATTGTCATATGTTGCACTTGAAAAACTTACCTGCAGCAGCATCACAGGATAATAGACTTATATAGGCAGTATTGACAAAGAAGCATACATTTAATCTAATTTATACACAATTTTTAGAAGAAATAACACAGAACAAAAAAGGCAAGAAATATTTCTCCAAAGGAGAGCTCTGTAAAACCAGACAGTATAGGTTTAAGGTAATAAGTGTGAGATTGAGAGGGGATCTGAGGACAATTTTTTTTCATAGAAGATGGCTGGAATCTGGAACAAACTGACTGAAGATGTGGAGGAAGCAGAGACTATCAAATATAAGAAGTATCTGGACATGCACTTGAATCACCAACTCAAAGAAAGTTAAGAGCCAAGTGCTGAAAAATTGGATTAGTGCAGATGGGTACCTGATGGGTCACTATGACACTGTGACAACGTTGTGAATAAGGCATGTATATCAACAAAGGAGCCAAGCTACACAGTAAATTAGAACCATAAACATGAAGGATGTAATGTTGCCTTTTCTGCTTTTGTGAGCCTTACCATGTCATTCTGTCTCCATGCCACTTGAGTTGCTTATCTAATCTTCCCCTAGAGAGGCTACTGGAGGGCAGTGGCTCATGGGAGACCAGAAGATAGGCTAACCTAATTTAGCTGAAGTACACGTGACTGTGACGTAAATATTGACCTTATCATTTTTATCTTCCATTGCAATCTGTTTGTGAACATATTTCATTTTAACTCTGTCTCACAAGAACCTTCCTCTAGTTCCTGTAGTTTATTTAAACTTTATCCCTTAACTGTGAATTAGCTTGATGCATTAATAGATAAATATAATAAAAAGCTTCTGAACAGCTTTCAGAAAGGAATTGGATGAGATATTGAATTGCTGCAGAGAGTCAGAATTGAACCAACTGGATCTGGACCTAGAAAAGTCTTCATTGGTGATGGCTGGATTTAATGATTCATCTGGAGGGAAGATGTTCCGGATTTGGCTCCATTTGGAGTTTGTTCAGTTGGTGTCTTTACTGGAGCGCTTTAAGATTAACATTTGCTGTCTAACTCTACAGCCCTCTGCAGCTCATGTATTCCTGGGCAATGGAGCCTCCATGCTGAGCTGAACACTGTACAACTATAGAAATCTGCAAGAATTTTTGGCGACATACAAAATCTCCTCATGGTAGAGCCACTGGCATGTCTTCCACAAATGCATCAATATATCCAAGGTAGATCCTCTGAGACGTTGAAGCCCAGGAACTTGATGTTGTTTGCCCTTTCCACAGCTGTCCCCATTGTGAGGAACGATATGTGTTCTCCTGATTTCCCCTTCCAGGTCCACAATCAATTCCTTGGTCTTGCTGACATTGAGTGTCAAATTGTTGTTGCAACACCACTTAAGCAGCCAATGTATTTCACTGATGCATGCCTCCTCATTGCCATTTGAGATTCAAGGAACAACAGTGTTTGTGACAGTTGGCAAGGACTGGCAGCTTAGAATTTCTGCTTTACTGTACTTATGCCATAATCTAAGAAGATTGAGGCAAGCAAGGCCCCCTCCCCCCCACCGCTATCAGCAAATATTGATTGTTGAGCGAGGGAAGATTTCTGCAATGACAGGGGAACAGGAGGTTGGGGGTTTATGACCTGGGTCTGAGGTTATCACAGGTTCGCTGGATGGGAGTTTGGGTTTTTAGGACCTAATTCTCAAGTGATTGTGGATCAGGTAGATGGGAGGGAGAGAGGAAAAGGGGAGATGGTGGAACACAGATTTCAACTCAATGTAGCCATTGAGAATTGAGCCCCAAAAATGCAAGGTAAGCAAGATAAGCAAGGTAATCAGTACCTCTCAACTTCTCAATGAAGATCCTTTCATGGAGCCTATGTCCCCCAGCTGTGTTTCAAAAGGAGTACAGGATGTGAAAGTTATCATCCCAAGAGATGAGCAAAAATCCTGTATCCCTCAAGACGTACAAAAAAGCTGGATGAACTCAGCAGGTTGGGCAGCATCCGTTGAAAGAAGCAATCAATGTTTCGGGTCGAGAACCTTCATCAGGACAGGTGCTGCCTGACCTGCTGAGTTCATCCAGCTTTTTTGTACGTCTTGATTTGACCACAGCATCTGCAGTGTACTTTGTGTTTACAATCCTGTATCCCTACTTGTTTCTTTTCCTCTTCATCATCAAGTTATTGCAGAGGGTGTTTTTATCTCGAATAAAGAGGTGTCAAGGTAATGTGATTCAGTCAATAAAACTACTAAACACAATCCTGGGAATGGTACTGATGGCAGAGAGTAGAAGCAGGAATTTCATCTAGAAAAGAGCAAAAAGCCCATTTGAGTGCAATGGTGGGAGTTGGCTTTCCAACTCGAGAGATATTCCTGTGGGCTTCTTGACATCACCTCAGCCCCATGTCTACAACTCTGTCTTTGATCAGCCAGCATTTTGATCCTAGCAGAGCCTCGTGTTCGCACACCGATACCTTCCTGATCCAGAAATTTCTTCAGGCCCGGGTCCTCAACATAGCTCTCCCCTGCATAATAACTTTAAACAGTTAAAAGATCCAAATTGTTGTTTGAGGCACACATATTAAGAATAAACCTAAATGGTGAGAGTCGTCAATGCAAGTTGAGTGGAGATGAAGACCAGCAGGCAATAAGAATTGGTTCAAAGGAAAGTCAAGGTCATATATTTGGTATCAAGGAAACATGTACGTACAATCATTTAAAACATGATAATGGAGCCAAGCCAGGTAATTGGAATTGACTTGCACGTCATCTGTGATATGAATACCATAATTACAGAGAGAATTTCAGGGTCAAAAAGGGGTCTGCTGTTCCCAAAGACCCTAAAAATATTATGTAATGTCTGATATGTCAATTTTGAAAATGGTAATTCTTTTGTGGTAAATTGAATAAATAAAGAGTGAAGGATATTTGTTCAGAATTGACTGCAAGTCATTGGTTTACTATTCTACACAATTTGTTTTCTATTCTGTCAGGGCGGTAGGTCAGAAAACAAAGTTGCTGCTGTTGTTTGCTTTTTATATTGCCTCTCTGTCTGTTCCTCCCACTTCCTGAGGGTGCAGCTGTCTGCTAGGTTAACCAAATGCACACTGTGGGAAATACAGTATTGGGTCCTAGCTTCACTAAACTACAGAGTAATCTTCCTTGGTCACTGCTATTAGCAACCCAAAACTGACAGCAAGAATACTGGTATTCCAGTACATTACCACCACATTATTTGTGGACCTCCACATATGAATCACACCATTAGTAAACATTTTTGCTTATTGTTTAGGAAATGTTTAGGAAAGACTAAACCCAGGCAATTGGAACTGGTTCTGTTAAACAACTTAGTTGGCCAAAAGATCCAGGTTTCCATGCTTTATATCACCATGACTTTATTGTTTTATCATACCACCGAAAATAAAATGATCACAATAGTAGATGCTTAAGTCATACATTCTGATTCTATTTTATAACATTCAAAACTGGAAATGCAAATGAGCTTTCATGAACAAGAAAACCCAACCACAGATCAATACAAGGTATTTGGTTATCAAGGGGTTAATAACAATGTTAGATGCATGCAAATTAACACCTGAATGAAACATCACCTTGTACGATCTCTCTAACCAAGCACATCCATTCTTGTTGAATATGTGACTGATAAAATGGAAGCAATATTTACGAGATGGAAGGTAATGGGTCACGACTAATGCATGGACTGTCACAAGTGTTTCCAGCATAACAGCATTGGGTCAATAAGCATAATATGGTTAACGTGAATAGCATGCAGAATTGTAAGGACCCCTTCACTCTGCATTTCCTGTTGTGTAGCTCTGCACTTCTCACAAGAACTCCACCAAATTTTCTTGATTTAAAAAATGCTTGGCTTACTGCCCATTACAGCATTGGCATTTAGGGCAGCAATGAAGGTCTTCCATCCTAGGTTGTGTTCAGGGCCTCCTTCATCATGCCAGAAGTTTCTTCTTCGTTTTCACTACTGGCAGTCACACAAGTCCTAGGTGGAAACTCAGGAAAACTGTCACACTCAGATGTAGAAGGATTCTTCATTGTTGTTTCCCTAATAGGTTTGTTTGACCAGTCTGGGTCGTTAGCCCTGAGCTGAACCCCCGAACCTGGAAGACAGGTGGACCACTCTTAATCTGGCCTCTACCCTTTGACCTGTTTGGCCCAATCAAGAGCCAAAGCGTAAAGCCTTGACTCCAGCCAACATAGCTCTCCGGTTCATTGAGGTACACAAGCCTCCAAACCAAGATTGTGGTCCTCTTGGAGGTAGAACAGAAAATGCTGGAAATATTCAACATTCTTGGCAACATCTTTGGGATAAAGATAAAGCCAGCATTTTAGGTTGACAGTTTCATTAGAACTGAGGGAAGTCAGAAATCTAACATGTTGTAAGTTTCAGAAAGAGAAGGCAGCGGGAAAGAGAGCACAAGCAATGTTTAAAATAAGAAGGAGACAAAGAAAATGACACAAGTGCGGACTGCCCACTGAGGAAGGATTAATGAAGGCTTTTTAATCACAGTTGATCTGCCTATAGTGGACATCAATCGAAGAAAGTGAAAGAAAGCACCGGGAGAGAAGGAAGAAGTGTTGCTGGGACTAAGAGAGGTAAAATACTGCAAAATGGGGACACCCAGAAGGAAAGCAAGAAGATGTAAGCACTCAGCAGATCAGGCAGCATCTGTGAAGAGAGAAATAAAGTCAATGTTACAGGCTGATGATCTTTCATCAGAACTAGGAAGTTCAGAACAGCTCATTATCACAACAAGCTGAATTTAGTGCAGAGTCCCCAAGGCTTTCATACTGTATGATTCCTGTAGAATAAAAGGTCATGTAGCAGATGGAGTGAGATAATTTCATCAGCTTTAAGTGAAGCATCAGTTCTTGAACGTCACTGAAACTAGATTATTACCTTTAACATACTTATTTATTACTTAAAATGGATATGTTATGTCATTCTTATTTGTTTTATTATTGGGGCTTCACTAGCAAACCCTGCATTTAC
Organism: Hemitrygon akajei; assembly: GCF_048418815.1. Classification (NCBI taxonomy): domain Eukaryota; kingdom Metazoa; phylum Chordata; class Chondrichthyes; order Myliobatiformes; family Dasyatidae; genus Hemitrygon; species Hemitrygon akajei. The sequence continues at coordinate 157,819,365 of NC_133128.1, forward strand.
TACCCATCCCTAATTGAATAAGGTTCTGGTGAGCTGTCCTCTTAAACCACTACAGTTCTTACTTTGAAGCATTTTATGTGCTTAACAATGTTGTTTGGTAAAGAGTGGCCGGGATAGTGAGCCAGTTGTTTAACTTAGGGAAGAACCTGCCAATATTCATAAGAACTTTAGAAGCATTTACAGAATCAAACCAGTTCCTCTGTTATTCCAAGAATAAGTTTTAAATAAATGTAGTATTTCCCTTTCTTTTGTGTGGCACAAATATCACTTATCGGCCCATGCCTGAACGTTGATAGTGACTTGCTGCATGCAAGGAAGGAGGATTGATTCATTATCAGAGGAGTTGTAAAGAGGACTAAACACTGTGTGATTATCAGCAAATATCCTGACCCCTGAAGAAAGGGAAGTCAATGACGGGGCTAGACCTAGACGCCATTCCTTTGTATTCCTGTAGCAACTGACAATTGAATTCCAACAAATCTAACCAGCTTCTTTTGTGCTAGGTAAGTCTCCAACAAGTGGAGAGTGTTCTCATTGACTCAGTTTTTATAGCCTCTGGTGGATTTCTCCCATCCCCAAAGGACATCAGTGAACCAGCTGGTCTTTATGACAATCCCATGGATTCATAGTCATGCACACTGATTATCATGTTTCTTTCCAGATTTAATTTATCCAGATATCATTCAGTTACTTGAATTTAAATTGTCTAGATGTCATGGTGGGATTTGAACTCATGTCTTTGGATTCATAGATCAGGCCTCCAGATACAGGTACAATGCTGTAAATTAACCACTATGCTCTTGTACCTTGGAATGTTTCTGAGACATGATAAGGTGGGATAGAAGATGTAGTTCCATCTTTCTTTATCTACAATTACAATTACAAATCTACAATTACAAATATAAATAAATAACATCTCTCTATTTTTCTATCATTCACCTAACTCTGCTTTAGAATTACACCTTACTGTATATATCCTGTCATACTGAGCATAAAATTGTAAATGGCAGAATGGAAGAAAATAAAATGAAGAACTTTTAATTCAAAAATTGGCATTCTGACAACTTGATAACTTCTTCACAGATCTAGAGATCGAATTTGAATTAACACAGACAGAAAGGCTGGAGGAACTCAACAGGCCAAGCAGCATGTATGGAAAAGAGTACAGTTGATGTTTCAGGCCGAGAGTCTTCAGTAGGTCTCGGCCCGAAAGGTCGACTGTACTCTTTTCCATAGATGCTGCCTGGCCTGCTGAATTCCCCCATCATTTTGTCTATGTTGCTTGGATTTCCAGCATCTGCAGATTTTCTCTTGTTTGTGATTGAATTTGAATTACTACTTTACCCCACATCCTTTTTATACACATTATTCTGGTTAGTAAATGCTCTATCCTGTTATTTCATATGTGCTCATATCTTATTGGATAACATAAGCAGTGCACGATGTTAGTGTTGGTATAAGAAGTGTACACATCAACATCCAATGTTCAATGTTTTTTTTACAAAGTACTGATTAGGGGAGCAGATTGGATAATGGAAGGCAGATATAATTTAAAAGAATAGAGTTAGGCTTTCAGGATGAAGTCAGGAAGTGCCTCTTTCTGGAGTGGTGTTAAAATATGGAGGAAATGGAACTTTGTTCTGCAAGTATTCACCACAAAAAAAAGGAGTTGGCAAAAATGTATTAAATAATCCGAAAGTCTGATTTCCGCTCTGATTCACATGTAAAAACATTACTATGTAGCGATGTGCTACACACAGCGCTGAAATAACAACACGCAGTCGGTAAGTCGTTTCGAGACTAGTTTATTCAAACTTTAATTTAATCCCTAGCGCCCGCCCTCTCCAGGCGGAAATGACATCAGAGGTGCATTACCAAAGTCTCCCCCCGCGCGCTGGCTATTTGTGAGCCGGTTCGCCTGTGCAGAAAGTCGGTCGCCACATAACCCCCCCCCCCCCCCAGAACTGGCGATACACCCCCCAATGTCCACAGTCTGGATCAGCCTCTGTTTGGGAGGTCTGCCTCTACGCCGCGGTGCCCGAACCTCGACCGGCTGCACCAAGTCCACATGGGCTGGTTTGAGTCGGTCCACTCTGAAAACCTCCTCTCTCCCCCCCAATGTCCAGAACGTACGTGGACCCGTTGTTGTTGATTACCTTGAATGGCCCCTCGTACAGCCGCTGTAGTGGTGCCCGGTGTCCGCCCCTTCATACAAACACAAACTAACAGTTCTGCAGGTCTTTGGGTACATGGGTCGGGGTCCGTCCGTGCTGTGAAGTTGGTACGGGGGCCAGGTTGCCGAGCCTTTCGCGTAGTCTGTCCAGGACTGCTGCGGGTTCTTCCTCTTGCCCCCTTGGAGCTGGTATGAACTCTCCCAGGATGGCCGGGGTGCACTGTACACCAACTCGGCCGACGGGGCGTGCAGATCCTCTTTGGGCGCTGTGCGAATTCCAAACTGAAGCTCGTCCACCCAGTTAGGTCCTCTCAGGTGGGCCATGAGAGCCGACTTCAAGTGACGGTGGAAGCATTCCACCAGTCCATTCGACTGTGGGTGGTAGGCAGTAGTGTGGTGTAGCTGCATTCCCAACAGGCTGGCCACAGCTGACCACAGGCTGGAGGTGAACTGGGCACCTCTGTCGGAGGTAATGTGGGCCGGTATCCCGAAGCGTGCTACCCAGGTTGCAATCAGTGCTCAGGCGCAGGAATCGGCAGATGTGTCGGTGAGCGGGACCGCCTCTGGCCACCTGGTGAACCGGTCCACCATAGTTAGGAGGTACCGTGCTCCTCGGGACACTAGTAGGGGGCCCACGATATCCACACGAATGTGGTCGAACCTCCGGTGGGTGGGTTCAAACTGCTACGGCCGGGCTTTAGTGTGCCGCTGCACCTTGGCTGTTTGGCACTGCACGCACGTTCTGGCCCATTCACTGACCTGCTTGCGAAGTCCGTGCCACGCGAACTTGCTGGAGACCAGCCGGACGGTTGTCCTGATAGATGGGTGCGCCAAACCGCGTATGGAGTCGAAAACTTGCCGCCTCCAGGCTGCCGGGATGATGGGGCGAGGTTGGCCGGTAGCCACGTCGCACAGGAGGGTCCTCTCACCTGGGCCTACGAGAAAGTCCTGCAGCTGCAAACCCGAGACTGCGGTCCTGTAGCTGGGCATCTCGTCGTCTGCCTGCTGCGCCTCCGCCAGTGCTGCATAGTCCACCCCCAGGGACAGGGCCTGGACAGCTGGTCTGGAGAGTGCGTCCGCCACGATGCTGCCCTTTCCCGAGACATGCTGGATGTCCGTCGTGTACTCGGAGATGTAGGACAGGTGTCGCTGCTGGCAAGCCAACCAGGGATCGGACACCTTCGTGAACGCGAAGGTCAAAAGTTTGTGGTCCATGAACACAGTGAACGGCCTGCCTTCTAAGAAGTACCTGAAATGCCGCTTTGCCGGATACAGTGCCAACAGCTCCTGGTCGAAAGCACTGTACTTGAGTTCGGGTGGTCGTAGGTGCTTGCCGAAGAATGCCAGGGGTTGCCAGCGCCCCACGATGAGCTGCTCCAGCACCCCACCGACTGCTGTGTCGGATGCGTCCACCGTGAGGCGGTTGGAACATCCGTTCTGGGGTGCACCAGCATCGCGGCATCTGCCAAGGCTTCCTTGGCTTTAACGAAAGCGGCCGCGACCTCCTCATCCCAAGTAATGTCCTTGCCTTTACCCGACATCAGGGTGTACAAAGGGCACATGATATAGGCTGCTGAGGGGAGGAAGCGGTGGTAGAAGTTCACCATACCAATGAACTCCTGCAGGCCTTTGACCATGTTGGGCCGGGCAAAGTGGCGGATCGCGTCTACCTTGGTGGGCAGAGGTGTTGCCCCGTCTTTGGTAATCCTGTGGCCCAGGAAGTCGATGGTATCGAGACCGAACTGGCATTTGGCCGGGTTGATCGTGAGGCCGAAATCACTCAGGCGGGAATAGAGCTGGCGGAGGTGGGACAGATGCTCCTGACGACAACTGCTGGCTATAAGGTTGTCGTCCAAATAGATGAACGCAAAGTCCAGGTCGCGTCCCACCGTGTCCATTAGCCACTGGAACGTCTGTGCGGCATTCTTCAGGCTGAACGGTATTTGGAGAAACTCGAACAGGCCGAACGGGGTGATGAATGCTGTTTTGGGGATGTCTTCAGGGTGCACTGGGATTTGATGGTATCCCCGGACGAGGTCTACTTTGGAAAAGATTCTTGCCCCATGCAGGTTTGCTGCAAAGTCCTGTATGTGCAGCACGGGGTAGCGGTCTGGAGTGGTAGCCTCGTTCAGTCTGCGGTAGTCGCCGCATGGTCTCCAACCCCCGGCTGCTTTGGGCACCATGTGCAGGGGGGAGGCCCATGGGCTGTCGGACCTCCGTACGATCCCCAATTCCTCCATCCTCTTGAACTCCTCCTTTACTAGGTGGAGCTTTTCCGGGGGGAGCCTTAGTGCGCGGGCATGGAGGGGTGGTCCCTGGGTCGGAATGTGGTGCTGTACCCCATGTCTGGGCATGGCTGCCGTGAACTGCGGTGCCAGAATCGATGGAAAGTCCGTCAGGATTCTGGTGAATTCGTTGTCCGACAGCGTGATGGAGTCCAGGTGTGTGGCCGGCAACTTGGCTTCACCCAGGGAGAACGTCTGGAAAGTCTTTGCATGTGATGCACCATCAATAACTCACTCTGAGACGTAAAGGTGAGATATCGGCTTATATTGACTGGAAGAAGGAACAAGCAGTGATTGACCACCATACTACATCCTGGAGACAGAGAGGCCGGGCTCAGACCTCAATCTCCTTTATACAGGGGTCTGTGGGAGGAGCAACAGGAGCAGTCATCAGGGGGCGTGTCCAGACAGGTATATGTAGTTCACCACAGCATGTACCAGTTTTTTCCCTTGCAAGTCGACCAGCAGGCTGTGAACTCGCAAGAAGTCTGCCCCCAGGAGTGGTTGGGCCACCACGGCCAGTGTGAAGTCCCACGTGAACCGGCTGGCGCCGAACTGCAGCTGCACTGTGCGGGTGCCATAGGTCCGTATCGTGCTGCCGTTTGCGGTCCTCAGGGTGGGTCCTGGCTTCCTGTTGCGGGTGTTGTACCCCGTTGGGGGCAAGACGCTGATCTCCGCTCCGGTGTCGACCAAGAAGCGGCGTCCCGACTGTTTGTCCCAGACGTACAAGAGGCTGTCCTGGTGGCCAGCCGCCATAGTCATTAGCGGCAGCTGGCCCTTGCAGGGCGGGCGACAACGGCGGGCTTTTGTGCCCCACCGCTGGTGGTAGAAACACCACTGTTCACTGGCCTCCTCACTCCTGCCTCTGTGTTGTGTGCGCTGATGCACCATCAATAACTCTGAGACGTGGGTTAAGGTAGGCTTTTATTGGCTGGAAGAAAGCACAAGCAGCAAGTGACCATCACACAACATCCTGGAGACTGAGGAAGGGTCTGTGCCTCCAATCGCCTTTGTACCGGGGTCTGTGGGAGGAGCCACGGTCAGTGGGAGGAGCCACAGGAGCAATCAGCGGTGGGGGGGGGGTGTCCAGACAGGTATATGTAGTTCACCACATTCACCCCCCTGCCGGGCCTGGTCTGGTCTGCTGTTGGGCGCGTGGCCTGGTGATCTGTGCAACGGACGCCACGCTCTCCTTCTTGGCTTTCCACAGCACGTCTGCCCGGGCCGCCACCTTCCGGGGGTCGCTGAAATCTGCGTCAGCCAGCAGCAGATGCATGTCCTCGGGCAGTCGCTCTAGGAACGCTTGCTCGAACATGAGGCAGGGCTTGTGTCCGTCAGCCAGGGACAGCATCTCGTTCATCAATGCTGACGGCAGTCTGTCTCCCAAACCGTCCAGGTGAAGCAGGCGGGCACCCCGCTCAAGCCGTGAGAGGCCAAAGGTCCCAATGAGCAGCGCTTCGAATGCTTCATATTTGCCTTCTTCCGGGGGCGACTGTATGAATCCGCAACCTGGGCGGCCGTCTCCTGGTCAAGGGCGCTCACCACATGGTAATAACACGTGGAATCAGAGAATATCTGCCGAAGCTGGAACTGGGCTTCTGCTTGGCTAAACCACACGCGTGGTCGCAGCGTCCAGAAAGTTGGCAGTTTTAGCAAAACTGCGTGAACAGATGAAGAGTCGATCATCTTTGGTCCAAATCCCGTTTAATCCCTAGCGCCCGCCCGCTCCAGGCGGAAATGACATCAGAGGTGCATTACCAAAGTCTCCACCCGTGCGCTGGCTATTTGTGAGCCAGTTCGCCCGTGCAGAAAGTGGGTCGCCACAACTATAGGGTTCCTAGTGACCAATATCATATTGTCACATGATGAGGTACTGCCTTAACAGATCTCTCTCCATGAAGCAGCAGAGAAAGCTACCTTGAAAGTCAGGGAAAACGTGGGCATGGGGCTTGTCGGGGAGAGAGGGTGTGGGCAAGTACGTTTAATTTATCTGGTATCCCTGCAATCCATATGATTGGGCACAGAGACTGAGTCCCACACTGTGCCTGGCCCCTCCCCACTGTGGGTCATAGAGTCATTCTGTTACACAGATCACAGTGAATCAGGTAAAAGGGCTGGTATGAGTTAATGAGACACCAAGCAGCCCTGCTGGAACTGTGTCAATAAATTAAAAACAAGGCTGACAGCTGGAGGCAGCAATACATTGATGAACTCTTTACATTAAGGATCCTTTAAATCATGTTACCTTGCCTATCTGCTGTTGGGTGTCGTCTTGTTTTCCTGAATCAGAATCAGGTTTATTATCACCAACATATGCATTGAAACTTGTTGTTCTGTGGCAGCACATCAGTGCAAGCCATAAAAATTGCTCAAAGCTTCAAAAATACATTTGCAGTGGAGGGATAACGAGGTAGTGTTCATGGATTCATGGACCATTCAGAAGTCTGATGGTAGAGGGGGAGAAACTGTTCCCAGAGTGTTGAGTATGGTTCTTCAAGCTCCTGTACATCCTCCCTGATGGTAGTCATGAAAGGAGGGTGAGGGTCCTTCATGATGTATGTGCCAGCTTGAAGCACTACTTCTTGAAGTGATCCTCAATGGTGAGGAGAGTTATGCCTATGAGGAGACTCCTCTACAGTCTCGTTTGATCCTGCGAATTGGAGCTTCCGTACCAGCGGGTATTGCAACCAGTCAGAGTGCAATCCACCAAAGGCCTAGAAATTTGCAAGAGATTTGGGTTTCATACCCAATCTCCTCAAACTTTAGATGAAATAGAGCTGCTGACATGCCTTCATGATTGTGTTAATGTGTAGAGACCAGGACATGTTAACACCCAGGAACTTCCACAGCTAACCCTTCGAAGAGGACTGGCGTGTGTTCCGCTGGCCTCCCCTTTCAGAAGTCCACGATCAATTCCTTGGTTTTCCTGACGGCGAGTGTGAGGTGGTTGCTGTGACACCACTCAACCAACTGATCTATCTCACTCCTATATTCCTCCTCGTCATCGCAGAGTCTGCCAACAACAGTGAGGCCATCGCTAAATGCACCGATGGTGTTTGAGCTGTGCCTAGCCACGCAGTCACGAATGTAGAGAGAGAAGAACGGTGGATGCTGCCCACCTTCTTGAGCTGTGTCTGTGTTGATTGTTATAAATGCTGAACTATAACTGCCAATTTCCATCTTTATAGGTAGAATTTGATGTTGCACACTGGATGACATTGTTAACTACACAACCAAAGATGGACAAATGTCAACTATGCAAAGGAGAATATCACCAGAAGTGTTTGTGTGATTATCCTGATGTCACTAATCAACCCCAAGATGAGAAAAACTGGAAATATGTCTAGGCATAGGTTATTACTAGTTTTCAGTCATAGATTTATATATGATTTTTAAACTACAGATAGTGATGAGGAGCGTACAGGAGTAAGGCACAAAAATTTTAGGGTGAGGGATATGGAATTACCGGTAAGTCATATATTAGCCATAGACTCACTGGACAGAACAGGCTTAAGAAACTAGGTATTTTATTACCTTTCTAACTTTCAGTATGCATCGAGACATTAGTAAATGGACAGTGAGCTGTCTTAGCCAGTCTCCAGCCATGTCCTATAGGAATTGTCAAACAGTCTCCAAATGTCCTGGAGCTGGCCTCCAGGGAACTAACCAATATACTGATGGATGGAGGGAGGGAGGGTTACTAAACAGGGAGGAGCAAGGCCATGAAGGGATTTGAAAGCAAGCATGAGAATTTTAAAACAGAAGCAATACTTAACTGGGAGTCAGTGTAATGGGGCTAGTGGACGAATGGTTAAGATTTAGGTTGTGCAACACACACAAAATGCTGCAAGAACAGCATTTTTCTGTGTGTTGCTTGGATTTCCAGCATCTGCAGATTTTCATTTGTTTGTGATAAAGGTAGGTTGATAGCAATTTACAAATCCAGGGATCCAATGTTGAAGGCATTGGAGCTGTTAAAACTTAGAAGTAACATGGGTTGATTAAGCATTTTAGACTTAAAATAGAATGTCTGTTGACATCACTGTTGACAGATCTCACTGAATTATGCAATCATCTCCACAGCTTGTGTGTTGGGCTGTCACTGTGCCGCCTTAGTGAAAATCTCTGCATGGACTTCAGCATTATACAAATCTAGTAGAGAAACTTGTTAATCACTGAACAATGTCCCTGAGGTGAGACAGAATAGGTTTATTAGAATGGTTTCGGGCACACCAGAAGGATTTCAGCTGCAAGGCCCAGAATGAAAATCCTGGGGTTTATTCCTTGAAGTAGAAGATTCGTAAGAGGTGTGATGAGTTAGGCAGGGTGAGTAAGTGGAATCTGTTCCAATAGAGATGAGTCAAGGACTGAGGCACACAGGTTTACAGAACTGATGTAAAGAGATAAAGAGGATGTGAAGAATTGTGATTTTATTTAGAAAGTGGTTAACATACAAAACACACTACCTAAAAAGATGATGAAAATAGCATTAATCAGTACCTTCAGAAGGGAATTAAATAGGCATAAAACAATATATCACAGGAATAGTCCCCTTGAGCCTTGATGTCTGTTGACTATGAAGTCAATTTGAACTGCACATCTGCCTGGGTTTGATTCATATCCCTCCATTCCCTATCTATTCTTGTCTCTGTCTAGATGCCTCTTAAAACAATCTGCTTCCATCAGTACCTACCCTGGTAGCACGTTCCAGTTATCCACCACCCAGTGAGTAAATATATATTGCCACGTAAATCTACTTAAATCTCTTTGCTCAACTTAAAGCTTTACCCTCTTGCATTTGACATTTCAATCCTGTGAAAAGGATTCTATCTACTCAGTCTATGCCGATCATAATTTCAGAAACCTCTACCAAGTTTCTCTTGACCCTAAAAAATTCCAGGGAAAATAATTTAACTTTGTCCAGCCTTTCCTTATAGATAAAAATTTCCAATTCTGTCAACATCATGGTAAACCTCTTCTACACACTTTCCAAAGCCTCCATGCCCTTCCTTTAATGTAGTGACCAGAACTACACACAATACTCCTAATGTGGCCTAATCAAAAAGTTATACAGCTGCATTATGACTTCCCAACTCTCATACTGAGTACCCTAACGAGGGCAAGTGTACAGAGTTCTTTCTTTACCATCTTTACTACTTTTGTTACCACTCTCAGACAGCTAAACTTACACCCCAGGATCCCTCTGTACATCAGTGTACCTTGGGGTTCCTTCCATTCACTGCACGATTTCGCTTTGCATTAGATCTCCCGATGTGCAACATCTCACACTTGTCTGAATTAAGCTCCATCTGCTATTTCTCTGCCAAGATTGCCAACTGTTGTACATCCTGCTGAATCTTCTGACAACCTTTCTCACTGTCCAGAACTCCACCAATTTTCATGTCACCTGCAAATTTATACTTACACCAGGGAGTCAGAAGTCACAAAACGATGAATTTTATCACCTACATTTTTGTCCAGGTCATTAATTGCGCGATAATTTGCAGAGCTGGGGGAAAACATTAAGGAATGAGACTGATGCTGGCATAGACTGAATGGGATGAATGGTATACTGTTGTGCTTTAATTAACTCTATCGTTCTGTGAAATATATGAAAATCAAGTCAACACAATAAGCAGGAAACTGGGTCATTTGCCTCCCTCTGGTAACATCCAAAGGTGCCTGCACACCATTGGTGGTACAGAGGTGCGTTGTGATCACAACGCTGGTTAAACCCTGGAGGATTCCAGCCCCTGCTCTGTTAACATCATGTTCATTTTGTGCTTAAATCAAAGATCACCCCCAATCCCGGGATCCTTTATCCCTTTTCCCCCCACCACTTGCCTCTCACACACATGCACACTTCATTAAAAGACACACAGAAATAAATATACACCAAGGAGCTAGAAGTAACAAAGTTATGAATTATACCAGCAAATCTTTATTCAAGGATAAAAGGTGTCTGGAGGATAATCAAAGCCTCTTCATCTTTGGGGACAGCCCGTTCATGAAAAAGTGTAATTAAATGAAAAGTTCCACCTGCCATAATATTGTTTTTGATGGGCATTGTTTTAAAAAAATAATGGGGTCCTGCACATAAATGCACCTACATTTAGTACACTACAAGTACAAGCAAGGCTGTTCTTAGACCATCTGTGAAAGTCTCAAAGTTTGCATCTCAAACAATCTTAAAGATGTTAGCAGTATTCTTAAAGAATGTTACTCAGCACAGTTTTGGTATTGCTAATATTCTGAAGGGAATAGGGGTTCAGAAGATTTAAAAAAAAGAAAGGTTGAAGAAGAGAACAAGAAATTGGAAAACAACAAAGTAAGCAACTGAATAACAGGAAATAGCATCACGGCTCAGAAAAGGCCAATGGTACCCAGCTGTGGTAGAGCCTGTGATTGCAATTCATTCCCCTGATAGCCCACTCGAGGTTCATTGCTCATGTGCAAGCCCATTAGGAAGAGCAGAAGAAATCTTGATCACACCCTTCCTTGATGTCCACCAACATACGCTTCCAGCAGAGTGGAAACGGGAACCTTTAATCTCTCTCTGACTGAAGCTGGTGCCAGCGCTTCTACCTCAGCCAGAGGTAATGAGTCAGTCATGTCAGGAAACAGATGTGGCCATCTGCAATCCACTCTGTCAAGAGGTAGAGAAGCTAAACTTCTTTCTGCGGATAATACAACGTGTTTTGTTCTGTGCCAGAAACAGAACTCTCAGGAATAAATAATTTGCTGTAAATTTTTATATTTCACAAAAATGGATCTCGCTAGCCTCGTTCATTGCTGAATGATTGCCGTAGGGTTCTTCTCAAGGCTGGAGAATAGGGGAGAGGAGAGTCAAGGCTAGAGGGCAAAAAGGGAAGGATGTACAGTGGCCCACCATCAAGACCAAAATTACACTGACTTGGTTCTGCTGAGCAGGCCATTTCATTCACACGCCAGACACCGAACTCCTGAAACAGACACGAGATTCAGCAAATGCTGAAAACCCAGAGCAACGCATACAAAATGCTGGAGGAATTCAGCCAGTCAGGCAGCATCTACAGAGATGAGAAAATAGTCTACGTTTCAGTCTGAGACCCTAAATCAACTGGAGGGGAAGGGGATAGGAGCCAGAATAAGAAGGTAGGGAAGAGGATGGAATAAAAGCTGGCACATGACAGATGATGCAAGAAGCTGAGAGGTGATAGGTGGAAGAAGGAAAGGGCTGAAGATGAGGAATCTGACAAGGGAAGACAGCGAACCATGGGAGAAAGGGAAAAAGAAACAGAATCAGAGGGAGGTGAGAGACAGATGAGAAGAAGAGAAGGGGTAGGGGAGCCATAATGGGGAGTGGGAGGGTGCAGAAACTACTGAAATTTAGAGAAATGAATGATAAACAATAGGTGGGGAATGATCTTCAAAGCTGGGAGGTGATAGGTGGAGGAGCCAAAGGTCTGAAGAAGGAGAGGACCTTGAATCAGGGAATGAAAGGAAGGAGGATGAGAACTAGAGTGAGGTCCCCCACACCTGACTTCACCTATCACCTGCCAGCTTGTACTACATACTCTTCCCCAAACCTTCTTATTTTGGTTTCTCCCCCTTTCCATTCCAGTTCTGGTGAAGGGCAATGTTCCCTCTAAGGTCTGCGTGCACACACATCTTTTGCTAGTAGCGCACAAAGGAATTTAAACTGCGCACAAAATGTTGTCACCCTCTACCTCATGGAATTGTTATGCATATTTAACGATCATACAGAGTGGTGTTTGTGGGTGGTAATGGTTGTGGGTGAGGCTGCGGATGCGTTTGCACATGGGTTTTGTGTGCATATTTAGGGGCTTTTGCATATGGATAGGGTGCGTAGTCAGTTGTATGAGTGTGTGGAGAGTGAATTGGCTATAAGTGAGTGCCAAGGTGTATGCACAGGGACATGGTAAAGGATCTTGTCTTTGGGGTGTTTTGGATGTATGTAGGTATATTTGTGAATGGAAGGTTGTTAGTGTGTGTACATGGGTTTATGTATTTTTGCTTTTGGTGTGGAGTGACAAGTGATTTAGTAATGAAGCTATAAGACAATACCTAATTAACAAAATCATAATGATTAATTACCACAATTTATATCTAATGAAGTGTTTAAAATGATTTATAGAATTGCTTATACTCTTATTATATAAAACAATGTCAGTTTGAAACAGTAGCTAGTGCTGGTGAAATTGATTGCATTTTCCTGTGAAACACTAATGACTGAACTCTGGTTTCCCACTACTGGAGCCTGGAAATTTCCTCAACTCCCTGTTCATTGACTCTGCAGAACATTGTCCTGGCATTTTATTGCATGGAGTTATCTGCATGTTAGGAAATAAAGACTTAGTTAATGACTTTTGAGGTAAAGCAGTGCTTTGCCATTTTTATGTTTTTGATCATTTCAAAAATTAAATTTGTTTATGAAAAATATATACATTAAGTATAGAAGCAGTTCATAGTGTTGTTCAGTCTATGCATTCATTGTGTTGAAAACAAAAGAGACTACAGATGCTCTAATCTGGAACAAAACAGGTACTGCTGGAGTAACTCAGTGGGTTAAACAGTTTTTATAGAGGCAAATAATTGATGTGTCTGCAAAAGCACTGAGAGTGGAAAGAGAAGATAGCCAATATAAAGAGGTGTGAGAGAGAAGGTGGTAGATGATAGGTGGAACCAGATGTAATGGGAGATGATTGGCAGATGAAGCCATGTTGGGGAGAGGAGGTTAAGAAAGGTTGATTGGTTGATGATACATGGAAACAGGTAAGAGAAAAGAGCTGATGGAGCCAAGTGACACCAGATTTAAGTGGGACCAGCAGAATAGACTCAATGGGCTAAATGGCCTAATCCAGCTTCTATATTGTATGGTCTTATAAGGGAGGCACGATGGACAGGTGGAACAATGGCATCTGTCATGTTATCAGGTCAATATACTTGTAGTCTCAACAAATTAGTACATACTGTGACCACTGCCACATGTGGTCTCTTTGAACAATGTTCGAAGTGTTTAGGGGCCTTTCCATGCCTAGTGGTGACAGGACCTTGGATTGCAGACCTTCCCACAAAGCCTTTGCATTGACAGCACCAAGCTATAGAGTGCCTTAGCATGTAATCCTGTAGCCTGGATTGTGCCAGTTGGCAGCATTCCCTTAAGGACATCTCATTGTTCTGTGAGGCCAACAAAACTTCAGACAGACTTATACATTTAATATTTCAGTAATATTTGTGTAATATTATAAATATATCTCCTGGCTCTGTGTTTTTCTTTCAATTAGTTTTATGTTTTGGAGTTAAAAAGCCTAATAGTGGCAATAGTAGGTTTTAAATGAATCCAGGACAACTACCTACCTGTTGAAGCACAGTGAGATTTTAAAGAGGTTTTTTTAAAAACTGCAGCAAGACAGTCAAGTTAAAAAAAAGGGCAGAAATGAACAAATTCACGGGTTCTTAAACAGTGAGTACTGGGTGATAAAAATCTTTTTTTTAAAAAAAAAAGAGCAGAAATGGCTGGCTACTTTAGAAAGTTAGCTGCGTTGGATTGCAGAATGGATAACTGGCTGATGGAAACTGAGCAAATTGAGCTGTATTTTATATCAAATGAAATAGCCAATAAAAGGGCATGCCAGTTTTGCTGAGTGTAATTAGTGGAAGTGCATACAGTTTGCTTAGAAGTTTAGCTGCTCCACTAAACCAGCTGAAATGAGCTTTGCTGATATGATCAAAGTAATGCAAGAACGTTTAGAACTGAAACCACTGTTGATTGCCGAACACTTTAGATTTCATAAGCAGAATCAAAAGGAAGGGGAGTCCATTTCAGCTTATTTGGCTGAATTGAAGAAGTTGTCTGAACATTGTCAGTTTGGTGATGTGCTTAATGATGCACTAAGAGATTGTCTAGTTTGTGGAATCGTACAAGAAATCATTCAAAAATGACTCCTAACTGAAGCACAACTCACATTTAAAAGAGCAGTTGAAATCACTGTATCAATGGAAACTGCAGACAGAGATGAAATTGAGCTGTAGTCAGGAATGAAAGTGAGCATGAACAAGATTACAATGCCAATTACAGACACCAACCTGAACAAACAGATTGTCTTACCTTTGTAACAGGGGCTCACATACAGCAACCAAATGCAGGTTTCAGGGTGAAACTTGCAGAAAATGCAACAAAGTAGGACAAATACAAAGAGCATGTCAGGCAGACAAAAATAAGTGAAGAAAAATAATAAAAAGTCAAGTTGCAGTTTGAAAAAGAACGCTGATCTATGTACCGTTGATGAAAAATCTGACAATGATGACAGTGAACCAGGACTGAGCAGCCTTGAGATTTACAACGTGAAAACTAACAATAGACAAGCAATATGGCTTACACTGAAGTGAATGCAAATTAATTAAAATGGAATTGGAGACTGGCTCAGCTGTTTCAGTCATTCCACAAAATGAGTTTGAATGGCATTTCAAAGATATTGTACTGAAGTCTGAAGATATCCAAGTAAGAATTTATGCTGGAGAAAAAAAACCTCCTGTGGAAATGAAATTCATAAAAGTGAATCCAACAATCAATAAGCCACATTGGGCTTGTATGTAGTAAAATCAAGAGGGCCAGCATTGTGGGGCCATGATTGGCTAAGACAACCACAACTTGATTAGAGATCCGACCACCATTTGCATGACATATCCTCTGTAAAAGAGTCAACTGAAAGTGAATTAAGTAAGATACTGGATGATATTGGAAAACTCAAACAAATTAAGGATAAAATAGTGTTAAATGAAAATGCCTATTTAAAAGCCAGACAGAGTCCTTATACCATCCATGATAAAGTAGCTAGTGAGTTAGATCACAAGGAGGCTAAAGGAATTCTTTCCAAGGCTGAGTGGAGCCCATGGGCAATGCCAGTGCTACCTGTAGCCAAGAAGAATGGGTCTGTCAAGATCTGTTGTGATTTTAAGGTCACCATCAAATCAGTACCAAAAGTAGATCTATAGCCTCTGCCCAGGATAGAGGATGTTTTACAAACTTTTCTGGAGGTCAACACTTCAGCAAAGTGGACTTAGTTGAGGCCTACTTGCAGATGGAGATGGAAGAAGAGTCTGAAGTGTTTCTCACTGAAAACACTCACAAAAGGGCTCTATTGCTATAATAAGCTTATTTTTGGAGCAGGATCTGTACCTACATTTTGGCAGAAAACTACTGTAAGGCTGTCCAAGTACTCAGTGTAACCTGGATGGCATCATTGTTACCGGAAAGGATGACAAGGAACATCTCCAAAATCACAAGACAGTGTTGAGAAGATTATGGGTTCGGAGCATGCTGCAACAGGTGTGAATTCTTTACACCAAGCATCACTTACTGTGGCACGCCATTGACACACAAGCATTACACAAGTGTGCTGAGAAAATTCAAGCAGTAGTGAATGCCCCAAGGCCAAAGGACATGTCACAGTTGTGACCCCTTTTAGGATTTGTCAATTACTACAACAGGTTCCTGACAAACACGGCTGCTGAACTTCACCTCTTGAACTTACTACTACTGATTGGGAAGAAATGGCAATGGACAAAGTAGTGTGAGGTGACTCTCCAAAAGACAAAGGCAATGGTGATGCCAGACAATAAACTCACATAGTTTGATCTACATCGCCCAGTGAAATTTGCCTGTGTCACCACACCTTACAGAATGTGTGCAGTCACTTCACGCATTATGAGTGATGGAAGTGAATGCCCAATAGTATTTGCATCATGTCCACTTACGACGGCAAAGAAAAATTATGCACAGATTAACAGAGAGTCTGGTTTGGGATGTAAAAGGTTTCAATGAGTATTTGCATGGTTACAGACTTCAACCTTCAACCACTAGTGTCCATTTTTAATCCACGGAAGGGCATTCCACTAACAGCAGCAGCACAAATAGAGGGTAGGGCTCTGTTTCCTGGAGTGCTCAATTACAAGATCAAATTCAATGGAAATGCCGATGGATTGTGCCAATTACCTTTGGAATAGGAAATACATGCAAAATTTATAGAAGAGGACACTGCTGTTCACATATTCTCCTGAACACAAATTGAACGTCTCCCTGTTATGGCAGAGATGACCCAAAGGGAAACCAGAAAAGACCCCGCACTGTCTCAGGTCCACATGGCTACCCAAAAAAGGCTGAAATGTGCAGCAAAAACCCCAGCTCCCCCATTTTTACCAGCACAAGGATGAACTTGCCTTATGTGGGGATTGAGAGTTGTACCATTTAAGCTGAGTTGGAGGAGCTAAACGCTAGTTATCTAGGTGTAGTCAAAACGAAAGCAATGGCTTGAAGCTTTGTCTGGCGGCCTGCGATAGATCAGCAGATCGAGCAGCTTGCCATGCAATATTTTGGATGCCAACACACGCACCGCTACACCCCTGGGAATGGCCTACGTTGCCCTGGCAGAGGACTCATGTAGATTTTGCTGCGCCATTTATGAGCACAAATTTCTTGGTAGTAGTGGATGCAGCTACAAAGTGGACAGAAGAGTTCCCAATAGCCTCTACTACAGCCTCACACACTGCTGATGTGCTGAGAAACTCGAGGACTGGTGTTCCAGGACATTTAGTCAGTGACAATGAACCACAGATTGTTGCAGAACAGTTTCAGTCATTCCTGAAAATAAATGGAATAAGGCATATTACATCTGCACCATACCACCCAACTACAACTGGCTTGGTGGAAAGTTTGTCCAGCGTCTAAAGAATACACAGTGAGTAACACACTATACTAACACTGAATCAGGAGTTTGCCAGTTTGCTCCTTGCATATCGCAATGCAGCACACGCCAAAACCAACAACTTGCCAACCTCGCCGTTCCTGAGTCATCCCTTGCGATCTGCCCAAACCCAGTCTCAGAACGAGTGAGCAGGACAAGCGTCTGAGACAAATTTGAGGGCCCTCAAACAAGGAAGTCTGATGCCTCACAGCTGGAGAAGCAGACCTGGCAAAGGGTCACAGAGGTGACTAAAAGTGGGCACTCAGAACAATTAAGGACAAAACTGGACCCACTCTCCTACAGAGTGGAGATAGTGCCTGATATCATCTGGAGATGACACATCAATCAGTTGAGGAGGGCAGAGCCCATTGCTCAAGAAGAAAGGAGGCCAAAGCTGTCAGAATCACTTCCTGCAGTCCCAGAGACGATTCCTACAACCACCACGGAGGAGCCCCAGAAACTGAGAGTGTTTCACAGACACAGGTCTCAATTGCTAAGCAGAGTGATCCCACTAGTCAGGAGAAACATCATCCCAAAAGAATAAGAAAGCCTCCACAGCGATTAAATCTTTAGGCCTGTGCGGAACAATTTAAAATATGTTACAAATTTGAGTTGAGATGCATTCTATATTGAGTTGTAATTGAAAGCTAAGCAGAAGGAGTGAAAGTATTTTAAAGCTTTTTTTTTGTTCCTATTTGGCCGTATTGCGAATAAAGTCAATTTGTACTGTAAGTGTCTGCCCTTCCACTTGTCTCCAGATCGGAATGACAACAGGGTAAGGTACCCAAAATGAGTGAGGCTTATAGCTGCTACCAATAGACATCCTTAGTCATATCAGCAGCTGGAGTGCGAAGGTTACGTTTAGGCTATTAGCCTTGTTAACACTGATTCAGTCAATCTAAACACACCCTAGTATAGGAGAAGTGAACACAAGGAAATCTGCAAATGCTGGAAATTCAAGCAACACACACAAAATGCTGGTGGAACACAGCAGGCCAGGCAGCATCTATAGGGAGAAGCAATGTCGACGTTTCGGGCCGAGACCCTTTGTCAGGACTAACTGAAAGGAAAGATAGTAAGAGATTTGAAAGTAGGAGGGGGAGGAGAAAATGCGAAATGATAGGAGAAGACCGGAGGGGGTGGGATGAAGCTGAGAGCCAGAAAGGTGATTGGCAAAAGGGATACAGAGCTGGAGAAGGGAAAGGATCATGGGACGGGAGGCCTAGGGAGAAAGAAAGGGGGAGGGGAACACCAGAGGGAGATGGAGAACAGGCAGAGTGATGGGCAGAGAAAGAAAGAAAAAAAAGGAGGGGGAAAAAAAACAAAAAAAAACTAAATATATCAGGGACGGGGTAAGAAGGGGAGGAGGGGCATTAACGGAAGTTAGAGAAGTCAATGTTCATGCCATCAGGTTGGAGGCTACCCAGCCAATATATAAGGTGTTGTTCCTCCAACCTGAGTGTGGCTTCATCTTAACAGTAGAGGAGGCCATGGATAGACATATCAGAATGGGAATGGGACGTGGAATTAAAATGTGTGGCCACTGGGAGATCCTGCTTTCTCTGGCAGACAGAGCGTAGGTGTTCAGCGAAACGGTCTCCTAGTCTGCGTCGGGTCTCACCAATATATAAAAGGCCACATCGGGAGCACCGGACACAGTATACCACACCAGCCGACTCACAGGTGAAGTGTCGCCTCACCTGGAAGGACTGTCTGGGGCCCTGAATGATGGTGAGGAAAAGTGATGTAGGATGTTTTGGAGGAACTGCACAGAAGATCTGAGAAGGAAGAACAATAGAATAAAGATTTTTATAAAAACCAAAAGCAATTTTGCACTGGTCAGCATGCTGAATTCATCTTGTTATTGCAACACTCTGAGAGCTGTTTAATTAATCGTAAATCCTTTTCATAGATGCACAACAATGTAAAAATAGAAAGCCTTGATTTACAGTCAAAGTGTGACGCTTAACAGAACAATAATTACGCCCATCTTAACCGCGTCCACTCCGTGAACGTGCTGCTACAGCACGTTTTAACCAATGGTTGTCAAGGTAACAAATGTACCCAGCAGTTCGTAACACTGCAATTGTTCCCATTTGAGCCTGTGGACTAGCACTGAGACTATTGCATACTGGGATATAGAGCCCAACAATAATGGGTGCAAATGAAACAAGTTAACAAGAGAGCACGCTGATTATTAACTAGTTCATTTTGCTGGAGTGAGCCCCTGACTCTGACAGACAGCCAGTAATTACATCTCAGGGATAATTAAAAGTCATTTGTGGAACTCCTAAGGTGAAAGCTAGAATTTGATTGTAAGGCTTATTGTAATTAGCTGACTATTGCCACTTGCAAATAATTTAAGAAGAGTGAATCAGATGCCCATTTTGTGTCCTCTCATCCAAATTGGATTACCAGTTGTAGGAAGGAGATAATAACTAATGTTCCGACAATTTGTGCAATGTGATGCAATTACTGGCATATCCTCCCGGGGAACATATCAATGTTATCCCCAGTCACCTTCTTGAAGAACAATTCAGGACAAGTGTCGCAGATTTAAACAAGGTTCTGAAATAAAAGAATGCATAAAATCATAGAGAAAAGCATGTGCAACAAAATAATTTTGAGCAGTAATGTTGCCAAGTAGGTACATCCATTCTGACAATGACAAAGTCCTCTGTTTCCCATTCAAAGTAAAAAACAATGTTATTGTGTTGATGCTGTTTCTCCTTTCTCTCCCTGCATCGCTATCACTTGTCATTGTGAAGAACTTTATGAGCAGCAGCTATATTTTAGAAGGTTATTATATTTCAGTTAATCACTATCTCTTAATTTGCACTTTGGACTCGCTTGAAATATGCTAGAACTGGCATTAGGCAGTCTTTTCTTCTCAATTTCCCTCTCGCAGTTTGCTCACTTTTATGAGCTGGTTATAATTGAACATGATATGATAGCTTGGGGCAGGAGACATAAGAGGAAGATTCCCTCCATGCAGCTGAATCATAAACCCTTGCTCTTTAAATTCATTTTTCAATCCATTTACATGTAACTCATTGAGGAAGCCTCACCCCCACCCCCTGGGGAATTCAGAGTAGAAGACATTATTCAGTATTTGCATAAACTGGTGACCTTTGAAAATATCTATTTACATAGTGTAAACCACTTTTTTGATAGAATTTGCTCTGTTCAGCAGCATGCAGTGAGACATGGTCAGATATTATTTACAACATATCTACTTCTTATCCCCATCTTGATATTGCCATTGACTGTAAGGTAATTAAAAAAACAGCCAATGTCCCCACTGTGGCTGGGAACTGGGGCTTTGGCAACCTTGCTAATCTGATTTAGCAGCCAAGCAACAACTCTTGCTGCTTTCAACTTTTACAGCTGCCGGCAGTTTATTGCAGGCTTCAAAGCGGAGCTTTTCTGTTAAGTTTGTTCCAGGGTGACATCCTTTTATCTGAACCTGTGACCTCAAACCATTCTGGAGACCTTCAAAGTTCAAAGTAAATTTATTATCAAAGTACGCATATGTCACCATGTACTACCTTGAGATTAATTTTCGTGCAGGCATTCACAATAGAACAAAGAAATACAATAGAATCAGTGAGACACTACACACAGAGACAGACAAGCAACCAGTGTGCAAATGACAAACCGTGCAAATAAAAAAAACAAAATAGCCTGAAGGCTGGAGGGTAATAACTGTTCCTGAACCTGGGTGTGTGGGACCTAAGGCTCCTCCACCTCCTTCCCATTGACAGCAGCAAGCATCACATCGATGGCGATGGTCCTTGATGATGGGCGCTGTGCTCCTCGCAGTTGTGCAAAGATGGGGGGGAGGGTTTCTCCTGTGATGGACTGGGCTGTATCCACTACTTTTTGTAGGCTTCTCCATTCATGGGCATTGGTGTTTCCATACCAGGCTGTGATGCATTCAGCCAGGATACTCTCCACCGTGCACCTGTAGAAGTTAGTCGAAGTTTTAGATGACATGCTGAATCCGGGCAAGCTTCTCAGGAAGTAGAGGCGCTGCTGTGATGGCGTTTAGACATTGGTCCCAGGTCAGGTCGTCAATGTGTTAACAGCAAGGAATTTCAATCTACTGACCCCAGTGCAGACGTGCTCACTGGTGGGAAGGGCCTTGGAAGGGGTGTGAGAAAGTGGGTGGAAATAGGCACCTTGATTATATGGCAAGCCTCTGGAGTTGAGGCGAGTGTGAGGGGGCAAGGTTCTCTTCCCACAGGAAATCAGGCGGTCCCAGGCAGTGGGAAGAGGTCATAACCGAGACACAAACTGCAGGAGGGACTAAGTAGGTCAGGCAGTACCTGTGGAGGCAAATGGATGTCGACGTTTCAGTTGGACACCCTGCATCAGGAGTCTTTTAATCGTCAATCATCCCTTTCCCTGCTCAGGTGTTGCCCGACTTGCTGATTTCCTCCAGGGTTCAATTTTTTTGCTCCGGGTTTAATGTAATGTATTGAGACTGCATATTGAGGTCAATATGACGTGCCAAGCTCCAAAATACAGAGTTCACAAGAATTTTAATGGCTTTGCATTCACATTTAATGTAAATGCACATACCTCATCACTTCTAGCCTCCCACCAACCGTATCAGAGACAAGGTACAGTCCTGCTTCTCCTCATAATATTCCTCCATCGGCAGACTTCCGTGTGAAATTTTTTATTGGGACCAAGACCTAAGGTTAAAATTCTGAAGCATCTCAATGTTTTCAAAGCCTCCTGCCTGTATCTGACAGTCATTCAAGCATGAGAGCGGCGGGAATGCATACTTGACCATTTCTTGCAGGAGGTGTGTATTTAATTAACAACAGCAAACAGTTAAGCTGCAAGCACCACTTCAGCTGCTCAGGCGGTCAAAGGTCAGAGTACTGTCCACTGGAGAAGCCACTACAGAGTCTACAGACCAGCAGTGAGGCTAGTCCTTCACATGTCCTCGATCCTTAACCTCTTCCAAATCACTGGCTGGTAGTGTTGCTACATATTGCTCTTTTTAATTATATTTTTTAAAATTTGACTGCGTAGCTGTGGAATGTTGCAAGGATTCATTAGAAATAGTTTTAACAAGGCCAAAGGTGGCAAAATATGCTTATCAACCAACCTTTCACACAACCATCCGAGTGCCTGGATGTACCAGTGGTGCTTTCTTCCAAATGGAGATTGCTCATTTTTCTTTTCAGTTGTCACCATAAATATTTGAAGTCAGCGGCAAAAACGAACATTATATTATTCATGCAAACAATTCACTGTGCGGACTCATGCTGCTGATGTAAACTGAATTTAATTAATTGTTACTGGAGCCTATCATTTCTTTTGGTCTGAGCTCAATAAATGCCTAAATAGTGTTTGGAACTCACAGTGATGTTCTGAGAATTTAATCTGAGTAATCGCTCAGTATGAATTATGCATCATGGCCAGTGTATGGCTTGTTTTATTACCTGTTGTTTTCATGTGTGGAGAATACAGGAGAAACTAAATGTTCCATGGATTAGATTCCTCTCCTCTCCTTAAAATGAATTAACAGTGAAAAGTATTGTACTTAATTAATTATTGAGTGTATGTGTAGCAATGTAAAGCCTGGATTTAAGTTTATCACTTTAATGCATTACCAAAAGGTGCTGCCTTTTGAATGAGATGTTAATTACTGTTTGGCTTCTTGGGTTGCTGTGGTTACATTTTGTAAAAAGCAATTTGGATTCTCCTGATGCCCTGGCCAATCTTTACTCCTCAAAAAATATAATCAAAATAGATTATTCGACCTTCATTAATTTTCTGTTTGTGTGAATTTGCTATGTGTGGTTTGGCACTTTGTATGTTAAAACAGTGACTATACTTACAAAACAATGTCTTTGTATTGCTCTCCTCATGTGTGAGTTAGGAAGTACACAATTCAGCAGTAAGCCAAACTCCACTCAGCTGAACACAGGAGTCAGGGTATAGCGTCCAAGCTCCAGGTGCCTTATTTGGGCAAGACACACACACACACGACTGAGACTGAACCAGAAAATGCTGGCGGAAAACTTATTCAGTCACATATTCATAAGAAATTAGGAAAATATAAAGCTAGACATTCATGTAAAATATCCAAACATTATACACAAAATCGGTAAAAATGTTTTAACATAGAACGTAGCACAGGAACAGGCCCTTCAGCCCACAATGTTCTGGATACCAGCTAAAAAGTAAATCAAAACCCCCCCAAAAAACTAATCCTTCTACCTGTGCAATGTCCGTATCCCTCCATATTCCTCACATTCATGTGCCTATCAAAATGTCACTTAGAAGCCTCTGATATATTTGCCTCTAACACCCTACCAGACAGCAGATTCCTGGCATCCACTACTTTGAGTAAAAAACTTACCCGTCACATCCCCTTTGAATGTACCCTCTCTCATCTTCGATGTATGCCCTGTGATAGTTGATATTTCTACCCTGGGGAAAAGGAACTCCCTGTCTACTCGATCTATGCTTCTCAATCTTATAAACCACTATTAGATTTCCCCCGCCACTCCAAAGAAAACAACCCAAGTTTGTCCAGACTCTTATGATAGCACATGCCCTCTACACTAGGCAGCATCCTGGTAAACCTCATCTGCACCCTCTCCAAAATCTCAATGACCTTCCTATAGTAGGGCAACCAGAACGGTATGCAATATTCCGGATGTGGCCTAACCAAGTTTTATAAAGTTGCAACCTTTTCAATGACTCGACTAATAAAAGCAAGCATTCCATAAGCTTTCTTAACCATCTTATTGACCTGTGTAGCTATTTTCATGGAGCTATGAACTTGGACCCCAAGATCTCTCTGCTCACCAACACTTAAGGGTTTTGCCCTTAACAGTGTACCGTCTCTTTGCAGTTACCCTGCCAAGGTGCAACACCTCATATTTATCTGGGTTAAATGCCATTGTCATTTCTCTGTCCATATCTGCAACTGATCGATATTGCACTGTATCCTTTGCCAATCTTCTGCACTGTCCACAATTCCACAAATTTTGGTATCATCTGCATATTTACTAACACACCCATCTACACTTTCATCCAGGTCATTTATATACATTACAAACAGCAGAGGTTCCAGCAGAACACCACTAATTACAGACCTCCAGCTCAAATAAGTCCCTTCAACCACTGCCCTCCATCTTCTATGTGCAAGCCAGTTCTGAATCCGGCCAACTTGCTGCAAACTCCATGCATTTTAATGTTCTGGATTAGCCTCCCACGAGGGTGTTTGTCATACTCCTTACTAAAATCCATGTAGACAACATCCACTGCCCAACTTTCATCAATCTAACTTGTTAATTTGTCAAAAAACTCAATCAAGTTGGTAAAACATGCCTGTCCTGATGAAGAGTCTTGGGCTGAAACATTGACTGCTTATTCTTTTCCACAGATAGTGCCTGGCCTGCT
Source organism: Hemitrygon akajei (assembly GCF_048418815.1). NCBI lineage: Eukaryota > Metazoa > Chordata > Chondrichthyes > Myliobatiformes > Dasyatidae > Hemitrygon > Hemitrygon akajei. The sequence goes on from NC_133128.1 coordinate 157,844,000, forward strand.
GAGTTCCTCCAGCATTTTGTATGTGTTACCTTGATTTCCAGCACCTGCACATTTTCTCTTGTATGTGATTCTCCCTAATTAGGCTATGGATTTTCAAATGCTCATATATCCTATCCCTAAGAATTTTCTCCTGCAATTTCCCTACTACTGGTATGAGATTCACCAGTCCATAGATCCCAGGAGTTTTCCTTCTTCCCTTCTTAAATAGAGGTACAAAATTAGCCTCTTGCCATTCCTGCGGGACTTCACCTGTGCCTAGAAAGGACACCAAGATAATGGTCAGGGGCCCCGCAATCTCAACTTTTGCCTCCTTCAATAACCTGGGTGAATCCCATCAGGCCCTGGGAACTTATCCACCTTAATACTCATTAGGAAGCTCAATGCTTCCCTCCTCTTTGACCTCTAAACACACTAATATATTTATACTTTTGGCACTGATCTTCATGTCCTTTTCTATGCTAAATACTGAAGCAAATTACTCATTAAGTACCTCACTCACATTATGTGCATCCAAGCAAATGTTCCCCTCTTTATCCCTGAGTAGTCCCACCCTCTCCCTATTTATCCTCTTGCTGTTGATGCCTTGGAATTTACCTTAACACTATTTGGCAAGGACTGTTCATGGCCCCTCCTGGCTTTCCTAATTCCCTTCTGAAGTTCTTTTCTGGCACCTTTATACTCTCATGTACTTCATTTGATCCTAACTTCCGAAGCTTTACATACTTTTCCTTTACCTTCTTGACGAAATCCATCACCTCTCTGGATATCCAAGATTCTCTAATATTTCCACCCTTGTCTTTCCTTCTAACAGGAATACATCTTTCCTGTGCTCTGTGCAATTGATCTTTAAACATCCTCCACTTGGCTGATGTGGACTTGCCAGAGAAAAGGTGGTCCCAATTAACTCTTCTTAGTTCTTGCCTAATACCCTTGAAACTTGCCCTACTCCATTTTAAAACTCTCCTGCAAGGAGCATATCTGCCCTTATCTATAGCTATCATGGGAGTTAAGGAGTTGTGACTGTTCACCCACTGAAAGATAAATCACCTGACCAGGCTCATTACCCAACACAAGGTCCAGTACAGACCCTGGCCACATATTGATTTAATAAACTGTCCTGGATACACTAAGCAAATTCTGCCCCATCTAAACCCCTTGCACTAAGAAGGTCCCAGGTTATATTAGGGAAATTGAAATCACCTATGTCAACAACCCTATTATTTTTGCACATTTCCTTAATTTGTACACATATCTATTCCTCAATGGTTTGAAAGTATGTGGGAAGATTATGTATGTATGTAAGCATTGCTTAGATAACCAAGGCTGGTCAAACACTATACTGATAATCAGGAATAAACTTTCACATAATATTAATTGAAAATATTGCTCAAATATTCCCCTTTATGAACTAAGACAACACTTACAGATGATGATTTCAATGGCGCAAACGAAAGGAAGTTGGTGGCATAAGTCTGACTGAAAAAGTCTGCCAAAACACAATGGCTTCCCTCCTTACGTGGTCCAAGTGAATTTGAAAGTTACAGGCAGCAGTGCTGTTATACTTAAAGACAGCAGCGCTATTAAAAAATAAAAGTCACCGGAGCTATAATTCAAAATAAAAGCTTGAACAATCATTGTCTTTAAATGCTTTGAAAAATATTCTGAAAGGCCTAAAACTTCCTCACTTAAACAAGAGATTGGAACAATGAACAGTTAATGGGACAGGATCTTCAACCACCTTCAGCAAACGCCTGTGAACCATACACATATGCGATGCAGGAGTGCCATCAGCCAGATGTGTTATCTTAGAAAATTGGGGCTGTGATCAGAAATAAGACAGTTTGGGTTTTCATGTAGATGTTGGATCCCTATAATTAATTTAATATTAATTCCTAATATAGTTGAACCAGTGAAGCTGGTATGCCGGAAGGTAATTCTGGCATACCCAAATTTTAGAGATCATAGGTTAATGGTGAAATGTTTAAGGGGAACATGAGAGGGATCTTCTTTTCTCAGAGGGTGATGAAAGTTTGGAACAAGCTACCAGCAGAAGTGGTAGATCTGGGTTCAGTGTCAACACTTAAGAGAAGTTTTGGATGGGCCGGATTTGGAGGTTCACGGTCCAGGTGCGTGTCAATAGGACTAGTCAGAATAACTGTTCAGCATGGACTAGGTGGCCCAAGAGGCCTGTTTCTGTGCTGTAGTGCTTTATGATTCTATGACTCTACATGCATAAAAATAACCCTGGAGATACAGTATACATTGCTTGGATTAGTTTGGTTTGACATGCTGGTTGGCACAGAGATTGTGGGCTGAAAAGCTTGTTCCTGAGCTGTGCTATACTCTGACCTTGACATATTAGTCATCTGCATATTGGAGTAGAACTATTTTTAATTCATTAAAAATTTACACAAGAACTCCAAAAACATTTCATAGCTTTCTTTACCTTCATAATGTTGCCTAGTCTGTACATTCACAGTGTTGTCAGGTCTATACATTAGTGTCAGCAAGTTAATACATTCCACGTACGTAGATCAATGCCATTCATGTGGTCTCTTAGATAATGCACACTGCAGGTGTTTGTGTGTCTGTTATACAGGACCCAGGCACTCCATGCCAAGGGGTGGCAAGACGTTGGTTGGCATTTCTTCTCCACAAAACCTTTGCTTTGGCTACACCTAGCCTCAATGCATCCTTGCAGTCTGAAATGTGCATTGCACTAAAACCTGAAGTAACCTCTCCATGTTTCCCACAGTTTACTCTGCAACTGTGTTATATAGTTTAGGTAACTAGTGTCAATGAGATGCTGTGGTAGCGTAGCAGTTAGCATGACCCTATTACAGCTCGGAGCATCAGAGCTCAGTTCCTCTGCCGTCCATAAGGAGTCTCTGAACCTCCTCCCTGTGGAATATGTGGTCTTCCCTCAGGTGCTCCAGACACCTCCCACTGACTAAAGATGTACTGGGTCAGTTATTCGGTCATCGTAAATTGTCTTGTGATTAGGTTAGGGTAATTGGGGTCGTTGGTGGTTGCTGGGGTGGTCTGGGTCAGAGGGCCAGAAGGGCCAATTCTCCACTGTATCACTAAATAAATAAGTACATGATAAAGAGTGAAAAAAAAACAAAGTTGCCCAAAGTAAGCTCATTGAGTGACACACTAGGCTGGCAGGATGAATCTGAAAGCCTTGCTTTGTCATGATAGATTCAACACAAGTTGATTCATAATGATGGGATGCAAATTCAAATTCCAGCACGGGAGAAATAAAGGGACACGCATATAATTAAATTACATATTGGGAAGGTAAGCCCAATTAATATCAATTAAAATAATAACATTGATAGGTGGTAGCTCTGACCCAATGAAGCTTTTTCTGGAGCTGATAAAGGGTGTGAGCCTTTCACTTCTTGTGTATAATGGACTGTTGAAGTTGAGAAAGAGGGGTGCCTGCCCAAAATGAAGGCAAACAAGAGTATTAAAAAGGCAATCACACTCACAAATATCCTAATGGATCATTAACCACTTCATTGTGGTCAACTGTACACCTGCTCCTTCATGCAAATATCTAATTAGCAACTCAATGCATTATAGCATGCAGACATAGTCAAGAGGTTCAGTTGCTCAGAACAAACATTAGAAGAGGGGATAAAAATGATCCAAGTGACTTTGACCATGGAATGATTGTTGATGCCTGACAAGGAGGTTTGAGTGTCTCAGAAACTTACTATCTCCTGGTATTTTCATGCACAGCAGTCTCTAGAAAGGTGCAAATTACCTTGCTGCAAGGAAATGATCAGCTAGATAGGGGGAATGTACTTGTGTGTAACATCACAACAATATAAAGATAAGATTCTAAATTTGATTAGTGATTTATATACTGACAGTAAGGAACATAAAGCCCATCAATTCCAAAGCCAGGCCAGTCCATTGTTGGCTTAGACTGCAACTGTGTCTACTAAAATTTCAAGTAGAGGAGTTGAATAAACTCATTGATCACACCTACCTGCACAAAATGACTGGGCAAAACCCAAACCTCAAAAAAGCTGGTTGGCTCTTTGGGTAACCCTCAAATGAGCCATAGACAATGAACGTGATCCTTTTCCTGGTTACAGAACCTGTATGTTCAATTGACAGGAACCTTCTAAGACCTATCCCATGAATATGTATAATTATGTGTGGATACAAAAGTACACACGACCTGACAATACGTTATTAATAGGGTCTTTATTCATAGACAATGTTGCCCTTTAACAAAGTTTTCACCCAAACTACTTCAGGTCACCATGCATCTTTGTGCCAAAATAAATGGCTTATTTGGACCTTAGGGGGGACATAAAGTGTCCATAACCAGGCAAGGAATACTCTTTTGTCAAGGCTAAGAACATGTGAATGCATCCACGTTTGATTTTAATTTCTCTGACATCATAAGAATGTAAGAAACAGGGGAGGTAATAGGGCAGTAGGCCCCTCAAACAACTACTGCCATTCATTAAAACCATGGCTGATCCAGTCTCTTTCTCAAAACCACTTTCCCACTCCTGCCTTATAGTTCAAATGTCTGTTTACCTCTGCCTTGAATAAATTCAATGGTTCGCAACACCCTGGGACAGAGAATTCCTCCATATCTCCACCTTAAATGAGAGTCTCCTTACTCTGTAAGAATCTCATCTTGTTCTATCTCAATCAGGGACCCCCAGTTAATGGTAGGGGTCCAATGGCATAAAAAAAGTTGGGAACCCACTAAGGAAAGCATCTTCTCAGTACATACCCTGTCAGTCCTTTTTGGAATCCTACATATTTCAATATACTTTCCTATTATTCTTCTAAACTTCAGTGCACATAGGCCTAACCTGTCTCCATATATCAATCTCCCCATCCCAGGAATCTATCCTTACAAAAAATGACTAAAACCTCTTCAGGTAGGCTCTCACCAGCTTCTGCAGATTGAAATCAAAGCTCCTCTGCTTTTATGCTCCATACTCCTCACAATAAACACCAATGTTCCATCAGCTTTCCCAGTTGTTTTGCTGTAGCTATATGCTATATTTTGTGTTTCATGTACTAGGATTCCCTTGTATCACTTCATCTTGCTCCATTATAATAATAATCCATTTTTACCTCTTCCTTCTAAAGTGGATAACCTGACAATCCCTCACATTATGCTCCACCTGTCAGCATTTCTCCTAGTTACAACCTATGTACTGTATATCACTTTGCAAGAGCTTTGAGTCCTATCCAAGCAAGTCGTGAAGAGGACACAAATTACACTCGAGTACATTTAGCCATTAATAGATTGTAAATATTTAAGGCCCCAGTACCGATGGCTGTTACCAAGTGCCAATCTGAAAATGACCCTGACTCTGTTTACCGTTAGTTAGCCAATCCCCCATCCGTGCCAGTATCTTATATCCAAACTATGTTTTGGGGCCATAATTTTCTATACAGCACCTTACTGAATGCCTCTAGAAATCCTGGTACACCACACCTACCAATTTCAGTATGTTAAGCACTATTTTTCTTTCTATGTTGATGCTGCTTGTTTGTCTTATGAGTTTCTTGTGTGTCCTTAATAGTGGATTCCACCATTTTCTGAAAGAGGAATGTTAGACTAACCAGTCAATAGCTTTCCAATTTCTGTCTCCTTCTTTTCTTGAACGGTTGCAATATATAGCTTTCCATTCCTCTGGAATCTTTTTAGAACTCAGGCAACTCTGATAACCTTGAACTTTTAACTAACACATTCACTGCAGACAGTTCAAGGCCCTATGATGCAAGTCAACAGGTCCAATGAGCGTGTGAATGCTCAGCCCCATTAATTAGCTGAATACTTTTGCTTTAGTTCCCCTTTTACCTTCTTCCTTTTTTTTAACCCCACGATTATCTCTCACTCCTGTGATACTTTGGTATCCAAAACTGTCTATTCCTTCTTTATAATTTTAGACATGCTCTACTGGTTTCCAGTCCTCTGGCTATCTCTAACCTTTTTAACATTGTCTGCCTTTTCTATCAATTTAACACCGTAATTAACTGACTTAATTAGCTACAGATGGTGCATCTTTCTTGAAGACTTTCCTTCTCGGTGGAATATACCATTTGTTGAAATAAATGTAATGTCTCCTTAAATGTCTATCACTGTTAATCTAACATTTTACCCTTTAACCTATTTGCCTGTACACTTTAGACAACTTTATCTTCAGTCCATTGTAATCATCTTTACTCAAGTCTCAGGCACTAATCTGAAGCCCAAGTTTCTCACTAACAAACTCAATTTAAAATTTGACTATATTACAATCCCTTTTTCCCCCAGAGGATCCTTTACTGTGAGTTCATTAATTAACCCTATCTCATTACACAATACCAGATCCAAACCAGCATGATCACCAAATAGTTCCTCAGTGTATTGCTCTAAAAAAAAACTAAATGCACTCTTTGAACTCAGCCTCATGACTATCTTTGCCAGTTTGATTTGGCCAGTCCAAATGATGATCAAAATGCCCATGATTAAGGTAGTAAATTTCTCACAAACCCTCATAATTTTTTGATTTATACTCTTTCCTACAGTATAGCTGCAGTTAGGTGACCTATATTTTATGTCCAATGGTGACATTTTACCCATACAGTTTCTTATCTCTATCCAAATTGATTTGGCAACCTAAGCCTCTACTAAATAAACATCATTCATCATGTTGCCTTCACTAGAAGTTACTCTGCCTGGCTTCCTTTTTTTAATCCTTCTGAGATATCAAATGCTCTTGAAGATTCAGCTCCTTGGTTACATTGCTGCCATACCTCTGCAATGTCTACCACATCTGTAATGGTCTATGACTGTATGACTCTATATTACATCCACTTATTTCTATTTGTACACTGAACACATCTAACATATTACAACAGCTACTCACATTCAGTTAAGGAGACTAATTTTATCTTGGCATTTTTCCTTACTCTGACTCAGATTCTCATGCCTATAGATCCTGTCTCTTCCTGATGCATACAGGTTATACTCCTCTCATTAAAAGTAAAAAAATAGCTTTGTTTTTCACATGTACATTGAAACATACAAATGCATCATTTGCATCAAATCAAATCAGTGAGGGTTGTGCTGGGTAGCCCGCAAGTGAAGCCACGCTTCTGGCTCCAGCAAGCAGGCCCACAAATTACTAACTCTAACCTGCATGTCTTTCAAATGCCAGAGGAAACCGAAGCACCTGGAGTAAACCCACATGGTCTGGGGAGCTTGTACAAACTCCTTACAGGCATTGCTCTGCAGTATTGCCTCCTCCTTTCTCTTTGTCTTCGCTTAATGTACAGACAAAGTTACACTTGTATTTCAGACTCCCCATGTCTTCCTTGAATTAGCTTAATATTTTGAAGTTACAAAACAACAGTTGTGTATTTAATATTTCAGTACTATTTGATTAATATTGTAAATCTATTGATTAAGCATGCTTTGTTTACATAATTTGTTACTGGTTATATGTACAAAGTACATAAATGGTTTACATCGTTATGTACACCTCACTAAAGTAAAACTAAATATACATGAGTTATCCCCAGCATCCGTGTTTTTCTTCTGATTAATTTCTGGAATTACAAAACACATAACAGTGGTGATGAGTAAGTTTTAAACCCGAGACAGATACCTAAATGTTGAAGCACAAAACATTTTGTTTTCTTCAGAAAGAGAGAGAGAGCCATTCAAGTTTTTTTTTTAAAAAAGCACAGCACACGTTTCTTCATTCAGTCAGAAAGACAGTTGAGTTAAAAAAAAGGTAGAGTACAGATGAAATTCATGTATTCATAAACACTGAGTACCAGGTGATGATGATGATAATAATAATAAACTTTAAAGCAGGAATGGCTGGCTACATCAGAAAGATAAATGCCTTTGATTGCACAACAGATAACTGGATGATGTATCCCGAATGAATTGAGCAGTAGTTTGAAATTGCTTAAATTCCTAATGAAAAGCATGTACCAGTTTTGCTGGGTGTAATAGGTGGAAAAGAATAGTTTCCTTAGACATTTGACTGCTCCCACTAAACTATCCCAAATGATGCAGGAACACTTGGAACCACAACCATTGTTGATTTCACGACACTTTAGATTTCATAAACAGAATCAAAAGGAAGAGGAACCCATTTCAGCATACATGGCAAAATTGAAGAAATTGAGCATACTCAGTTCGGTAATGATGCACTGAGGGGACATTTAGTCTGCGGAACCTTACAGGAAAGCATTCAAAAATAGCTCCTAACTGAAGCACAACTCACATTTAAAAGAGCAGTTGAAATTGCTGTATCAATGAAAGAGGCAGACAGAGCTGAAATTGAGTTGTAGAAAGTGAGCATTAGCAAAATTTCAATGTCTAAATAGAAACCCGCTGGGCTGAACAAATTGTGTTACCATTGTGGCAGGGACTCATATACACCAAAGAAAATGTCACAGACAAGTTTCACCAAACCCATCTGGTTCCTTATGCCATCCATGATAAAGTAGCCAGTGAGCTACAGTAGATCACACAGAGGCAACAACCAAGGTCCCAGTGGCCAAGAAGGATGGGTCTGTCGGGATCTTTGGTGATATTAAGGTCACCATCAAGCCAGTACTGAAAATAGATCAATACTCCCTTTTATCTATAGAGAATACCTTTACAAACCTTTCTGGAGGAAAACACTTCAGCAAAGTGGACTTAGCTGAGGCCTACAGATGGAGATGGAAGATGAATCCAAATTGTATCTCACTATAAGCATTCTCAGAGGGCTTTATCACTATAATGGGCTTATTTTTGGAGTAGCATCTGCACCTGCACTCAGGCAGAAAACCATGGACCAGGTGCTGCCAGGCTGCTCAGTGATACCTGGATAACATTAATGTTTTTGGTGAGGGTAACAAGGAATATCTCCAAAATCTTAAGACAGTGGGAGCCAGTGATCATTAATGGAGAATGTGTGGAGCAGGTTAAGACCTACAAGTATCTGGGAGTGCAGTTAGACGAGAAGCTAGACTGGACTGCCAACACAGATGCCTTGTGCAGGAAGGCACAGAGTCGACTGTACTTCCTTAGAAGGTTGGCGTTATTCAATGTTTGTAATGAGATGCTGAAGATGTTCTATAGGTCAGTTGTGGAGAGCGCCCTCTTCTTTGTGGTGGCGAGTTGGGGAGGCAGCATTAAGAAGAGGGACGCCTCACATCTTAATAAGTTGGTAAGGAAGGCGGGCTCTGTCGTGGGCACAGAACTGGAGAGTGTAACATCGGTAGCAGAGCAAAGGGCACTGAGTAGGCTACGGTCAATTATGGAAAACCCTGAACATCCTCTACATAGCACCATCCAGAGACAGAGAAGCAGCTTCAGCGGCAGGTTACTATCGATGCAATGCTCCTCAGACAGGATGAAGAGATCATTACTCCCCAATGCCATTCGGCTTTACAATTCAACCGCCAGGGGTAAGATATGTTAAAGTGCCGGGGTTAGGACTGAGCTTAAGTTACCATTTAATGTATTTTAGTAAACTATTTAAGAACTTTTTAAAAGCTATTTATTAATGCTTTTTGAGAGAGTGATTTTAGATGCATATCATATTTATACTGAGTTAAGTATTGTATGTAATTAGTTTTGCTACAATAAGTGTATGGGACATTGGAAAAAAATGTTGAATTTCCCCATGGGGATGAATAAAATATCTATCTATCTATCTATCTATCTATCTTAAAGATTAGAAGATCATAGCCTCAGAGCACGACAGAACTGTGAATTCTTTAAACCAAGCCATCATTCACTATGGTCACACCATTGACACTCAAGGAATACAGAAGTGTGCTGAGAAAATTCAAGCAATGGTGGATGTCCCAAGGCCAAAGGACATGTCACAATTGCAGTCTTTTTTTTAGGATTTCTCAATTACTATTACAGGTTCCTGCAAAATGGCTACTGAGCTCCCCACCTTAGAATCATTACTACAGATCGGGAAGAAATAGCAATGGACAAAGCAGTGTGAGGTGGCTTTCCAAAAAATGAAGGAAATGGTGATGTCAGATACTGCGCTCACGAATTATGATCCACACCATCTAACGAAGTTTGCCTGTGACACCTCACCATACGGTATCAGTGCAGTCATGTCACATGATATGAGTGATAGAAGTGAACACCCCACAGCCTTTGCATCACGTTCCCTTTCCCCTGCTTAAAAATTCCACACAGATTGACAGAGAGGCCTTGCGACTGGTTGGGGTGAGAGATGTTTCAACCAGTACCTGTATGGGAGAGAGTTTACCCTCGTTACTAGATCATCAACCACTAGTGTCCATTTTCAGTCCACAGAAGGGTGCTCCACTAAAAGCAGCATCACAAATGCAGAGATGGTTTCTGTTTCTTGGAAGGCACAATTACAAGATTGAATTCAAGAGGATGACTAACCATAGAAATGCTGATAGATTGCCCTGTTTTCTCTTCAAGGGAATACTGAAATGTTTACGTAAGACGACACTCCTCTTGACATATTCTCCATAATGCAAATCGGAAGTCTCCCTATTATGGCAGAGATGATCCAAAGGGAAACCAGAAAAGACCTCACACTGCCTCAGGACTACGTGGCTGCCCCAAACGGCTGGAACGTGCAGCAGTAATGTCAATTCCCCATTTTTACCTGCACTGGGACGAACTTATCCTTGAGAATTGTTGTACCATCCAATCCGAGAGCTGAAGTGTTGGATGAGCTACATGCTGGTCATCTAGGCATGGTCAAAATGAAAGTGTTCATTAGATGTTTTATCTGGTGGCCCAGGATAGATCAGCAGATCTAGCAGCTTGCCACACACTCACTATTCAGGATGGCAACACATCTAGAAGATGCCAGGAGCAGCGCCTCTTCATCCCTGGGCATGCCCTGGCAGAGGATTTATGTGGATTTTGCCAGACCATTCATGAGCACAAATTTCTTGGTAACAGTATATGCAACACTACAAAAGTGGCCAGGAGTGTTCCCACTACAGCCTCACATACTGTTGATGCTCTCAAGGAATGGAGTTCCAGAACACTTAGTTGGTGACAATGGACCACAGTTTGTTGCAGAACAGCTTCAGTCATTCCTGAAAATGAATGCAGTAAGACATACCTGCTCTGTACTGCTCAGCCACAAATGGCTTAGCGGAAAGGTTTGTCCAGAGTCTAAAGAATGCACTGCAAGCAACGTCAGCAGAACACACTACACCAATGCTGAATCATAAACTCACTGATTTTCTCTTTGCATATTGCAAGGCAGCACTCTCCACAACCTACAACTCACCTGCTATGCTGCTCCTGGGTTGTCCCTTGCACTTGCGCTTGGATCTGCTTAAACCTAATCTCAGAAGGAGTTTGCAGGACAAACAGCTGGGACAAATTGAGGGCTTCCCAAGGAATGAGGTTTGATGCTTCACTCCTGGGCAAAACAGTCCTAACACGGGACTACAGAGAAATACTTGGAGAGATTAGGACAGAACTGGACCATTCACCTACATAGTGGAGATCGCATCTGAAATCATCCGGAGACAACACGTTGATTAGTTGAAGAGAACAGAGTCATTTGTTAGAAAAGAAAGGTGTCCAGAGCTGTTGGAATCTCTTCCTGCTGTCCCAGAGTCAACTCCTACAACCACCAAGGAGGAGGCATAACACCTGATCCATTTTGCCTCACTTGCTTCTTTAGTTCCTCCTTCTTTGTCTATACGTATTACTTTTTTCATTAATCATTCTTTGTTTACATAATTCATTACGGGTTATAGATAAAAAGTACATGAATGGCATTCATCATTATGACACCATGTCATAATTGCCCTCCTTGATAAAGCTAAATGTCCATGAGTTACCCATGCTCCAGTGTTTTTTTCTTTCGATTAATTTCTGGAGTCACAAAAAAAGAACACATAGGTTCGTCCGTTGGCTCGGTATATGCAAAGATGTTGAAGAACTGGTCGGTAGGCGTGCAGTCCCTCACTGCTGCCAGACCACCAAATAAATATGTGGAAAAGGTGTGGAAAACCTTCTATTGACTTGAGAGTGAGTTGTTGCATCGGGGCTCATCCATCACCACTAAATGCAGTCTGGAAGAATTCAGATCCATTATTATAACACCTGGTCTTCCCCACAAGCTTGCATCAGATAATTGCCTGCATATCTAATCATTTCACTTTGAGTAGGCTGTAAAACAAAATGGGATGAAATATTGCTTCATATCTCTTTACCATCCAGCCTCAAATGGAGAAGCTGAAAGATTGGTATATACAATGAAAGAGGAACTAAAGAAGCAAATGAAGCAAAACAGATCAAGTCTTATGCTGAAACAATTGAATTTCTTCTGAACTACAGATCAGTGCAACACTCCTGTGGAACAACTATTGTACACATCTGAGTCTGGAAGGAGAGGTGGAAAAAGGCATCTGAAACATAACGAGCATGAAGACATCTGCTGCAAAAGAAAGCGGTTTCAATTCCATAAACGCAAGAGAATCTGAAGATGCTGCAGCTCCAAAGCAACACAGACAAAATGCTGGAGGAACTCCACAGGCCAGGCAGCATCTATTGAAAAGCATAAACAGTTGATATTTCAGACTGAGACCTTTCATCAGGACCTTTCATGAAGGGTCTTGGCCTGAAACGTCAACTCTTTTCCATGGATGCTGCCTGGCCTGCGAATTTCATCCAGCATTTTGTGTGTGTTACAAGTCCATGACTAGGTTTGTATGCTTACACAAATGGACAGGTTGGAGATGGGAAAAAGAGATATTGAAGAGATTGAGAACCAAGATATTTCCAAACAATATCTTTTTAAGGGTAGGTGATCACTTCAGAAAGCTTCATGGCAAGCACTTGCACTCAATGTTCAAAAACCAAGAGAAGAATGATTAAGACTCAAGTTTAACTAGAATCCTGGTCAGTCCTACAATTGCTAAAGGAAACTGACATGGACTATAAGTGAATCAAGTTAAGGAATGGCACCTTAATTGAATCCTAAGATGGATGCAGCAACATCAATATCGCTCGAGTCTCCAAGATCAACACAACAGCACCAATATAGTTATGAAGGTCAAAGAGAATGTATAAACTTCTTTACTTCTTTTAAAGAGAAGGACAGTGGAGACATGAATAAGAATGAAGACCACATATGATGTATTTCATCAGAACGCTCATTAAACCAAACACATATGCATCTGGGTGGAACTGAGAGTTGTGCCTATTCTTCCCAGTTGGAAGGAAAATAGCGTAGCACTTCCTTTCCACAGTTTATTTCTGTGCCAAGCATTAAGGAACGTTCCTTTTGACTGCCTGTGGGACAAGAAGCTGGATTCCTGGGCTCAGACAGGGGTGCATTTTGAATGGTTTGATTGCCGTCCAAATTCACATGGTCTGGGCTTGGCTAGGGCAGGCAGCCTTGAAGAAGCTTGCTGTTCCCATGTGCTTGAGCCAGTATCTAGTTTATAGCAGGACTATGTATGTCTTTGTGTGAGCCACTGCTTTAGCCTTTTGCTTAGCTTGAACCAATGGTATTTGTAGGGCTAGTCTCAAATTTCTGCATATAACATGCTTTATTGCATTGGTGCATTTTATTTCACCCTGTGTAGCACAGTTTTGAGACATTGTATCAGCCAAAAGCCTAAGATAGTACTCTAGCACTTTATTTGATCTGATGGTAACTCCGGAGCTGTATTTTATTTGAAAACTGACTTGCCCTTCTCTCTGTACAATGTTTTGTAAAAAAAACTCCTGTTTGTTAATAAAATTTGTTAAAATTTTATACTACTGACTACCTGCTTTAAAGAGGCCTGGGACCGGCTTGTACTACTAGTTCAGTTGTTAAACATATTTTAAAGTTCCCCATGTTTACCACCTTGCATTTCACTTGACCAGAGATTAGTGCAACACATTGATGCAGCTATAAGGAAGGCAAGACAGCAGCTATACTTCATTAGGAGTTAGAGGAGATTTGGTTTGTCAACTATGAATGTACCATGGAAAGCATTCTGACTGGCTGCATCTCCATTTGGTATGGGGGGCGGGGCTACTACGCAAGATCAAAGTAAGTTGCAGAAACTTGTAAAATGAGTTACCTCCATCATGGGTACCAGCCTCCAAAGTATCGAGGACACCCTGAAGGAGCAGTGCCTAAGGAAGGTGGCGTTCATCATTAAGGATCCCCACCACCCTGTCATTCGCTTTTAACACTGTTACTGGCAGGAAGGAGGTACAGAAGCTTGAAGGCACACACTCAGGAACAGCTTCTTCCCCTCTGCCATCCATTTTCTAAATGGACATTGAACCCATGAAAACTACATCACTACTTTTTAAATTCTGTTATTTTGCACTACTTGTTTTAACTTAACTATTTAATAGACATATATACTTAATGTAACTGCTTTTTCTCTTTATTTATTTATCATATATCTCATTTTACTGCTGCTGTAAAGTTAGCAAATGTATGTCTGGTGATACTAGATCTGATACTGATTCTGAAGAAGAACCTACAAGGGCAGATACACTACTGTGTCCGTACTATTTGAGGTTACAACCACAGAAATAGCAAAATTGCTTTTTCAGAGGCATTGGCTGTTTTGGATTACACATGCTGTATATGGTCCACCAGTCCTCTTTGTGACATCAGATATCCTGCATATTAGATCACAGGGTGCAACAACATACATTTCCAACCATGGCTCTCAACCACGCCGGTCTGGGATTGACAGAATGCACCTTACTTCATCACCATGGTTAAAACAAAACTGTTGAGTGGGTCAACTCAGTCCACTGAATCAGTTTAGTGTGATATGAACCAAACACAGGCAAATGGGACTAGCCTAGATGGGCATATTTGTCAGTATGGACAAGTTGGGCCCTAGATCCTATTTCCACGCTGCATTATCCTGTTCCTCTATAGCCCCCACTGATAGAGAGTTGCACCTGCCACGTCAGCTCAAATTTTGCTGATAAAATTATGATCAATGCTCCTGTGGCTTGGTGTAAAGTAAGTTTCCTTGTCACAGTGGTTTCAGGTGAGGAACAGATGCAAAGTTAAACATTAATAATCAGACTGTTGCTGTGGCTTCTCTCCTCTAGTGTTAGTAATACTGTAACAGCATTTCATTGTCTGACTCACCATAGTAAAAGATTGTGTCACGAGACATTAGTGTAAAAACAAACTAAGCTTACCACTGAAAGTTAACTTTTGTCAGTGTCTGGAATTGTTCCAGTGGATTCTAGGTTGGGTAACCCCAATCCTTTAAAATGGATGTAGAGCAAAAACAGGAATTCTAGATCATTTATTCTATCATCGGTGGTGGGGAACATGATAAAGCCCATTATACAAAAGGAATAACAACACTTGAAGAAGTGTAATAGGATCAGACAGCGTCAACATGGACATTGAGACATGAAATCATGCTTGACAGATCCACTGGAATTTTTTTATAGAGTAAAACTAGCAGAATGGATCGGGGGAATGGTGTATCTGGAGATTCAGAAGGCATTTGATAAGATCTAATATGAGAAATTTGTGTGCAAAATTAAAGCTGATGGAATTAATGATATAGATATTGATGGAGAACTGGTTGAATTGAATAGGAAACAAGGAGTAGGCAATACAAAGTCCACAATGGGTAAATTGGAGTGTAAATCTGTACAAGGTTTCTCATTGGTCTCTATCTTAGGGTCTTCACTCCCCTTTGTCTTTTCTAAACTGAATAAACAAATGACTCACCCTATAGTTAAATATACATTACGAATATAGTTTCAATTCCGCAAATGTTTTGGTTTGAATAAATTCATTTTATCAAGCCCTATTATATCTAACTTTCTTTTTCAGCCCTCTGTTATGGACCAAACCTTTGTGCTATGGAAAACGAGGGGTATAACATGTTTTTGTGACTTATTCTTAGATAATTGTTTCATGTCCTTTGAACAGCTGTCTAATAAATACAATTTGCCTAGAGCCCATTTTTTTAGATATTTACAAATTAGAAATTTTTTGAATAATATGCTACATTCCTTTCCGAATTCATGCCCAATTGATATTATGAAAAAATTCTAGGTTTAAATACCTATCAGAAGGGTTTAATAGCTGATATTTATAATATGATCATGAAAATACAGCCAGGGATATCAGATAAAATTAAGAATGAATGAGAAAAAGAACTTCAATTTCCCTTACCTACAGAGCAATGGGAGAAAATTTTACAGTTAGTTAACTCCTCTTCTATTTGTGCCAAACATGCCCTAATACAGTTCAAGGTGGTATATAGGGCTCATATGTCCAAGGACAAACTTGCTCCATTTTATTCCCATGTTAATCCAATCTGTGATAGATGTCATTCTGAAGTAGCCTCTTTGACCCACATGTTTTGGTCTTGCCCTTGCTTGCAAAAATACTGGAAAGATATTTTTGGTATTATTTCAACAGTTTTGAGTATTAATTTGCAACCTCATCCTATTACTGCAATTTTTGGCTTACCAATGGTGGATACCAGTTATTTATCCCTTCAGCTCGGCGGATGATTGCATTTGTTACCTTAATGGCTAGAAGATCCATTCTATTGAACTAGAAAGAAATTAATCCCCCAACTACATTTCAATGATCTTCCCAAACTATATCTTGTCTGAGTTTAGAAAAAAATCAGAATTTTTGACCCTTTGGTCAAATTTGAAGAAACCTGGAGACCATTTATTCAACATTTTCATATGAGTTAAACTGACCTTTCCAGAACCTTTTTCTTATCCCCTTTAGTTATTTGGATAGAGGTGTTGACACTACTGTGTATACCTGATACAATACAATAGCCCATGTCAGTTAGGTTAGCTGTTGTTGTTAGTATTTGTTTGGGGTTTTTGTTTCTGTAAATACAGTATAAGTCTGGGAGGTTATTATATCTGTGTTATTAACTGTTTATATTTGCATTCCAGTCTTATTAATTATGTACTCTCAAGATCTCTGTATTTGTTTTTTTTTATGTTTTGTTTGAAAATTAATAAAAAGATTTAAAAAGAAAAAGGAAACAAGGAGTAGGAATAACCAGGTCTTTTTTTTATCAGGGCAGACAATGATTAGTGGCGTAACACATGCATCAGCATTGGGACTCCAACTATCCCTAATATAAACACAAATGATTTGGATAAGGGAATTAAATGTAAGATCTCAAAAGTTTGCAAGTGACACACAACAGGATGAGAGGGTAAGTCCTGGGTGGGGGGGGCAGGGGTGCAGAGAAGCTCCAGGTTAAGAAGTAGGATAATGCCCTGCAGATGAAGTACAATGTACAGTAGATAAATTTGAGGTTTGGTGGCAACAACATGAGGGAAGATGCATTATTTTCAGACAGTTGATTAGGAGCGGTAACAGTCTTTTGCCCAATTTCTAAAAGAATCGTCTGACATGACAAATTCAAGTGTACAGTTTGCATGCTATAATCTATAAATAATCATGACTCCTTGAAGTAATATTTTCTTATGTATATACTATTTGCTTCTGTGGCTTGCATTTAATACTTCCTGTCAGATGCCCCAACTAAGTGCTCAGTGTACAGTTCTGTTTATGTTTAGGAATTGAATTACCTTTGATTTTACAAATGTCCCCTTCTGAGGTCTTTTAAAAGTTGGACAAACTGCTTGTCTTTTTACTGAAAAAAAAAACCATGTTTGCAATAACCATGCAGTCTTTACCTTTTGCCTGCAGAATTCTGCAATTACCGGTAGTTACCAGTACACACATGAAGATCACTAACTGATCCCTTTTGTGTATGGCTACTTATCTAAAGGCAGTGAAAAGAATTGGACAAGTAGGAAGCCTGTGCAAATAGGGCAAGACATAAAAGCTGAGCACTATTTTATGAAAGAAAATGGTAACATTGGCAAAGAATTAACAATGAGAAAGCCTGAGTTAGTTGCTAAAGAGTGCGGAGTTGTCACTTGTGTGGTTAACCACCTGCCGGTTTTCAGAGCACCCAGAATTGCATCACATATGAAATTAAAAGATGTAATCTTGACTTCCAGAGAAGTACAGGTGTCACTCAGAGAATACGTAACTGAAGTGAAAAGGAGCTAAGAGCATTTTATTTTTCTTTAAGTGAATGGTACAAGAAGGGATGATGCCGAATGAAGTACAGGTAATCTTGGTAACCTGTTGCAAAATAAAGACCTGCAGCAAGAACTCTAACACACACACACAATCTGTTACAGCATGGCAGTGGTCTTTATGAGTGACTGACAATGCAATAAATATAATTTTTCCCTTTGATAAATTTCCTGAGACACATGGCAATCCAGCTGAAAAGATTCAGTTTATGTTCTCTGTTGAGTGACAATGGGGTGGATATTGTAATTACAGAAATGGAAAACGAGTCAAACAAAGACCTCCTTACTTTTAGCAAGATTCGTGAGGACGATCTAACAGGCAGAAAAAGACTCAACTATGAAACATCTGTCAAAGATGCACACATCAGGATGCTCTTTATCAACTATAACTCAGCATTCAAAGCCATCATCCCCTCAAAACTTATCAATAAGGTCCTAGACCTTGGCTTAAATATGCCTTTGTGCAATTGGATCCTCGATTTCCTCACTTGTAGAACCCAATAAGTTCCGATTGGCAACAACATCTCCTCCATGATCTCCATCTGCATAGGTGCACCATAAGGCTGTCTGCTTAGCCCCCTGCTCTACTCAGTTTACACTTATGACTGTGTAACTAAGCACAGCTCCAATGTCATATTGAAGTTTGCTGACAACACCACTGCCAAAGGCTGAATCAAAGCGGATGAGTCAACATATAGGAGGGAGATTGAAAGTCTGGCTGATGGTGCCACAACAACAACCTCTCACTCAATGTCAGCAAGACCAAGGAGCTGATTACTGACTTCAGGAGTAAGAAACTAGGGGTCCATGAGCCAGTCCTCATCAGGGGTGGAGAGGATTAGCAACTTTAAATTCTTCAGTGTTATTGTTTTGAAGAACGTGTCCTGGGCTCAGCACACAAGTGCAATTACAAAGATAGCACGGCAGCGCCTCTAGTTCCTTAGGAGTTGCAAAGATTCGGCATGACATCTAAAACTCTGACGGACCTTCATAGATGTGTAGTGGAGTATATTGACTGCCTGCCTCAGAGTCTGTTACGGAAATACCTATGCCTTTGAACAGAAAATATTACAAAATGTAGTGGATATGGCACAGTCCATCACAAGTAAAGCCCTCCCCATCATTGAACACATCTACAGGAAACACTGTTGCAGGAAAGTGGCATCCATCCCCCAAGAACATGCTCTCTTCTCACTGCTGCCATCAGGAAGGTATAGGAGCCTCAGGACTCACAACTCCAGGTTCAGGAACAGTTATTACCTCTCATCATCAGGCTCTTGAACCAAAGGTGATAACTTCACTTGCCCCTTCACTGAAATGTTCCCACAAGCAATGAATTCACTTTCTCATGTTCTCAATACTTATTGCTTCTTTAGTTATTTATATTAATACCTTTTTTTGTACTTGCAGCTTGTTGACTTTTGCACACTGGTTGAACACCTAGGCTGGCGCAGTCTTTCATTGATTCTGTTATGGTTATTGGTCCATGGATTTATTGAATATGCCAGCAAGAAAATGAATCTCAAGGTTGTATATGGTGACGTAGATGTATTTTGAAAACAGATTTACTTTGAAAAGACCAAAACCTGAAGCATTTAATGGCATTTTTTGTGAACAGAAATAACTGATTTTGCTGAAACCAAGAAAAAAAACTGCCAGAAACTGAACTGAAAGTATAAATTGAAAAATTGAACCTCTAGTTATGTTTATCCTTCCTGTGGTAGACACGTGGCATCATCTGTAGTGTAACATGTGCCAATACTATTTCACATAGTCTTGCAATACAGACTATATAACTCAATTGCTATGGATTTGCCTTAATATTTATGCCAATCGTACAGGCATAACTGATGCAGAAGGATCATCTTTTTTCATGAGCTCCAAATGGCGACTGGCATTTTTTCCCAGCTTGGATACTGTGGGAAAATTGGCCCTCACACTGCCAAGCTTCTAGCTAACTTCCCCGGAGCTGAGAACTATTAGATAGTTGCCACTGGCCTAATTTAGCCAGCCACCATGCCAATTTGTGATGAGCACATGAACGTCACTTGTTTCTAGTGTTTCAGTTTTTCACTGGAGCACTTTAGATGTCTGACCTGATTATTAAATGAAGAGTTCGAAGAATCTAGAAACTCTGAGGTTGGAAACAACTTGCAATTTTTTGTTCAATTAAACCACAGACATGAACTTATATCTTAGATGTTATGAAGTGCATGTGTTTCTCCCCCACCCTCCACTATCTTGCACGCCAATGTTAGAAGTTATTTTTATACATTTGTGGATTTTTCATCCTTCTCCTAAATGGACAATCCATTATGGGAGTAGAGTGCTTGACATTCATTATTTGCCCTTGTGTGCTACAACTCCAACATAAGAAAAGCCAATTTTAATTTAACCATTTAAACAGAAATTTGTTCAAGTGAGATTGAAAGCTTGTTTTAAACTGAATGTCAAGCATTTCCAATAAAGGGAGAATGTAGGACAAGAGGGCAAAGCCTCTGAATAGAAGGACATCCCATTAGAACAGATATGAGGAAGAATACCTGTTGCCAGACAGTGGGGAACCTGTGGAATTCATTGACACATATGTGGCTGCGGAGGACAAGTCATTGGGTATATCTAAAGCAGAGGTTGATCAATTACAGGTAGAAGGCAGAAGAAGGCAGCTGAGGGGAAGAATAAATCAGCCATAATAGAATAGCTCAATAGCAGGCTCAATGGCCAAATGACGTATTTCTACTCCGATGGGTTATGATAATAAACAAATATCATTAACTTTTTTTAAAAAAAGCTAAATACAAATTAAAATTGCATTCTGAAATGCAAAATTAAACAAAATTCAATATATATTGTGTGAAAATAATTCACTAACTAGAAATTATGGCTTTGTAAAAACTCTTGTGTAACTAAGCATAATATTTGCTGGATATTTTAGGTAGGATAATATTTAAATAGTCAAAATTCATGGCAGTTCAAATTATTTCAGGCTTGTAAAAGGAGGCTGCAGACTGCACAGCCCGTGAATGTGCATTGGATCACTGCCAGCAACTTTTCTGATTTCTGCCTTTAGCTATATGTGCTGTCATCTGAAAGTTGTACACAGAATATTAACAGCAAATATTGATAGTCTCTATGCCATTGCAATGTGAAGTCTAAATATAACCCATGTTGTTAGTATTATTTTTTATTTGCAGTTTGTCTTATTTTGCATAATTTGCCAGTCTTTGTTAATGTATAGTTTTTTGTAAATTCTGTATTTCTTAACTTTGTTAGAAAATGAATCCCAAGGTAGTATATGGCAACATCCATATACTTTGATAATAAATTTACTTCCAGCTTTGAATATAAATGGAACAATCCATCTGTTTTTCTTAACTGAATGTGGTCTGTACTCCCAGATCAGATCACTAGTCTGAACACCAGAACTGAAACAAGATGTGATGGAAGGATTGAACTGGTTAGTCAAATTCCACACTGAGAAACTCAAAATATCAGCTCAAGGACACAGCCTCAAGACTGGAAAAGAAAGAATGTTAGCATGCTTTAAACTGCAGAATTGGGAGTTTTGGAGAACAGAGGAAATAGTTGATAACAGGGTGATGAGTACAGTTGTCAAGATAACAATTACTCTGAATTAAGGCAGTTAGGGACAAATGGGACAAGGAAATCAAATTGATACTGAAATATCCAGTAATATCTATGCAGGCTGGAAAGAAGAGAAATTGTTGAATTTGACTTGCATCCCAGGTTTTCAGATGAAAACAGGGGTACTGCTCCTGGAGTTTACATTGGGCATCTTTGCAGCAATGTTGCAGGTCAGAGACAGGACAAAGTGGAAAGGGACTAGCGTGACAGGAAAATGGAAGTCCAGGGTCACCCTTTAGGACTGAGTGGACATGTTCTCTGAAGCAGTCACTCAATCTGTTCTGGTGTCTTCCAAGTAAAGGCAACTACAGACTGAGCATTACTACAGTGATTTGACTGGAACATGTGCAAGTGAATCACTGCTTCACAAGGACTGTTGTGTGAATAGTTGATAAAGGAAGAGATCAATGGCACAGTAATAGATCCTTCAGCCCAACCTATCCATGCTGACCAAGATGTCTTTCCAACCTCATTCCATATGGCCCCTATCCCTCTAAACCAGGGGTTCCCAACCTTTTATGCTATGGACTCCTAAGAGAGCTGTCTATGGACCCCAGGTTGGGAACCCTAGCACTAAACCTTTTCTATCCATGTAAAAGAGCAGGTATTTCATCTTTTGAAGTTGTAGCGGGAAGAGTGTTCTGAATACCAGATTGTGTAACTGACACAACAGGAAATCACAGTTCCTGTCACGCATTAGTGCCTGGTAATCTATAAATCAGATTCTTAGTAATAAAGCACAGAAACAGGTCCTCTGGCCCAAATCATCTATGTTGACCAAGATGCTATTCAAGCTGATCTATTTTGGATCATATTCTTCAATCTTTTCTATTCATCTTAGTGAAATGTTTAAGTGTGGTAATTGTACCAGCCTCAACCACCTGTCAGCTCAATTGATATACTCATCACCCTCTGAAAAACCTGTCCTTCAGATCCTCTAAATCTTAAACCTATGCCTCAATTCCTCCAGTCCTGACCACCTTCATTACATCTTTCCTATGGAGTGATGACCAAGACTATACATACTGTTCAACAACCCTCCCAGACCCTGAACAACACACACAAAATGCCGAGGAACTCAACAGTTTTAATGTAAGTGAATAAATAGTTGATGATTTGGGCCAAGACCCTTCATCAGGGCTATGTCCTTTACTGTGCATGTCTTGGCCTGATTAAACTTCCCAAAACATATCACTTTACATTTATTTGAGGTAACTTCAATGTTTCATTCTTTTGCCCACCCACTTGGTTGAGGAGAATTGTGTTGTAACTTTAGGCAACCTTCTTTACTGTCTATTATGTCACCACTATTGGTGTTAGATTCTTGAATAGACCTCTCAACCGAACGTGTGCAACAGCCTTCTGTTTGTCGAAAAGCTAAGACATCTGACTAAAAATACCTTTTCTGAGGTAAATTGTGTTAGATTATCGTTGCAAGCAGTGGAGGAGTGAGAGATGACAAGGTGAGTTCTGGGGATGAACCAAAAGAGTGTATGGCAGAATCGCTGCAGATGAAGTTCCGATACCAGTACAGCTGGCCTGGGAGCAAGGTTGGATCACTCTGGGCACTGCAAGAAGATAGGGCCTGGGCAGAAGAGATTCGATGCCTGCTCAACTGGCCCCGGTGTGAGGTTGGATCACTCTGGGCATGACTGATTTGAAGAGCTCAAGAGCAGCTTTGGGCTGGGCGACAACATCTGAGTCTGGAGTGAGTAACTGAATGGCGTGGTCTAGTCCTGGAGCCTTTCGCATCAGTAGTGCCTGGGCCCTAGTATGAAGTACGATACACTGTTTAGACAATTTAAACAATAGCCCAGATCAGAGGCAAGACACGATTTCACTCACTCTCCACAATCTTCACTCCTCTTTCCAGGGCACTGGAGCTTTTTGTTGTTCAGTTGTTTGGTCAATTTAAATGCTGGCCCAGGTAGACTGAAAAAAAACCAGGGTCTTGGTTGGAACAAGAGCTAATTTTGCTTGTTCTTTTTCATGGTCATCTCCACGGCACTGAGACTATGAAGACTGGCCCAGCTGCTGTGCTCCAAGCCCGCCTATATGATGAACTGATAAGCAAGGCCTTGGGCCTACTCCGGGCTTTGGATCCGAGGACTCAATTTTGGTTTGGAATGCTGCTGTTCTCTTCTATTGCTTGCACAATTTCTTTTTTTCTTTCTTTCTCTTGCATATCAATTGTTGGTCTTCTATTTCTATTCTTCTTTTCCCTTTAATTGGGTTCTTTCAGATTTCTTGCTTTGTTGCTACCTGTAAGCAAATCAAGGTTGTCCAACTTTTATACAAGTGTTGAACTTTTATTCAGTTATCTTCATTGCACTGTAACACTATAGCTTACATTTTGCTTTCCTTTTAGTACCTCGATGCAATTACATATAGCATGATCTAATTGGATGACATGCAAGCAAAACCTTTTCAATGTCTCTCAGTACATGTGCCCAATACATCACTGCTGCTGTCAGATATTATAATTTCTGATTCTGCAACAACCCAGCACTTACATTATCATCTGTGATTCTGGAATATATTATATCATTATTTATTTGAGTTACAGCGTGGAATAGGCTCTGCCGGCCCTTTGAGTCACACTGCCCATCAACCCCCGGCTTTAACCCTTGCCTAACCACAGGACAATATACAATCACCAATTAACCTACTAACCAGTACATTCTTGGACTGTGGGAGGAAACCAGAGCACCCAGAGAAAACACACATGGCCACTGGGAGAACAGACAAACTCCTTACAGACAGTGGCCAGAATTGAACCTGCGTCACTTGTACTGTAAAGCATTGTGCAAGCCAATAGGCTACTGTGCAGCCCCTTTTTTTTGTCTGATTTCTTAGTAAATCACAGCATACAAAATTAGCTGCAGTTCTGAAGTAGATCCAACTTGTTGATCTACTTCAGATCACATTAATGATTGAGATTTAGGTTTTACCGTTGAGCACCTGCTCTTGTTAGGGATCAGTTCAATAAGATCTTTGCTACAAAGCCAGTGTAATTTGGCTATTCACCCAACTTGAGCCAATCATACCAAGAAATTTTACAGAGAAAATGAAACATTTTTTTAAATTAACAGTTTAATCATCATTGTGTACTAAAGATCAGAAGGTACATGTAATGATAAAAGTAGAAACTGAAAAGCCATAATTTTTAAACAAATTAAGTATTAATGTCAGACTCTGAAATACTCACTTAGGGAAAATTCCGTACATGTTTATGGAAATATCACAGGCCCTCAATACTTACTACAGAAAACTTGCCCAATGCTGATGGAATTATCTTTTCAATAAAATTCAAATACCTCACTATTCCACTCTCAGACTTAAAAGCCAATGGCACTTATCCACTTCCTTAGGAAACTACAAAATTGAGCCAAAGATATCTGAATATATAAAAGTCTTTTAATTCACAGTGATTTAACTTGCCTGCCATCTTACA
The DNA here is from genome assembly GCF_048418815.1 of Hemitrygon akajei. NCBI lineage: Eukaryota > Metazoa > Chordata > Chondrichthyes > Myliobatiformes > Dasyatidae > Hemitrygon > Hemitrygon akajei. The sequence continues at coordinate 157,869,190 of NC_133128.1, forward strand.
GGTTCCTCCGTGAAGCCAATCACCCCAGACTCTTGTCCCACCACCCTCCTTTTCCTTTTTCTTACTGGCTGTCTCATCCTTCCACCCTCAGTCCAGATGAAGTCACAACCCACAAAGTAACTTCTTCAGTTTAACTTCCCTCACACTGAATTGCAGTGAACTCAATTGCAGAGACAAATCACATGGAATTAGAGAAAACATCCAAGATGGCTGTACTGGATTCCTTACTAGGCAAGATACAGGCAGAGGGTCCAAAAACAATCTCAGCGAGAAAGTCAAAATACAAAAATAAACTAGAGTTTCAGAAACAAGCAATCTCAACAAAAAAAAAACCATTCTAAGACTGAGCAAATAAATAAGGAACAATGAACTTGTATAGGGCTACAAACAAGGCACAGGTGACAGCAATGAACTAATAGTTAGCCTAATCCGCAGGTGAGGATAAAGAGTTTGACCTTGCCATCTCTGTCTCCCTCTGGTGGCCAGTTCAAGGTATGATAGAGGCAGGTTTTTGACTCGAGATGTCAAGTTTATTGTCATTTAATTATATATGTTATATAACATATATAACCATATAATGTATGTAGAAACAAGGCAACATTTCTCTGAACCTAGGTGTAAAGCACAGTAGTACACGATAATTTATGAAGGTAAGGATAAAATCTACAGATGATTCACTCATAAGTAACAAACTAAAGTGCATTAATATTGTCTGTGTTCCATTAATATTAAATATTATAAGGGATGGAACAGATTAACCAGTGACACTTGAAATACAATGCAGCAGGGATTTCAGAAGCCTGAAGGACTGGGTGAAGAAACAGTTTCTCATCCTGACCATTCTTGGTTTTATGCATTGTAGTCTCCTGCCTGGTGGTAGAAAGTCAAAGAGGATGCTGGATGCACAGATGGGTGGGATCTTTACTAATACTAAGGGTCCTGCATACACAGTGCTCCTGATAGATGTCCCCGATGGACGGTAGGGAGATCCCTGTGATCCTCTCTGTTGTTCTCACTGTCCTTTGTAGGGACTTCTGGTCTGATGCTTGACTGCTCCCATAGCAAATGGAGATGCAACTTGTCAGGACGTTCTCAACGGTGTTCTTGTAAAACCCAGTTAAGATGGGAAGGGGAGCTTTGCTTACCTCAGTTTTCGTATGAAATGGAGGTTGCTGCTGTTCCTTTTTGCTCAGAGAGGTGATATTAAGGGGCTAGATGAGCTAATCCATGATGGAAAGTCCCAGGAACTCGGTGCATTTAACTCTCTCTATGGAGAGGGGGATGGTTCATCTGCACCTTCCTGAAGTCCACAATGATTTCTTTTGTCTTCTCCACAATCAGGCTTGGATTGTTCTTCTCAGACCAATCCACCAGCCGCTCCACTTCCTCTCTATGCTCTGTCTCATTATCATTCTTGATAAGGCCAACCACTGTTGTGTCGTCCACAAACTTGATGACATGGTTTGAGCTGGATCCTGCAATGCAGTCATGTTTCAGTAGTGCAAACAGCAGTGGCCTGAGCACACAGGCTTGGGGAGCGCCTGTGGTCAGCATAATGGGATGGGAGACATTGCAGCCCACACGGACTGACTGTGGCCTTACTGTTAAGTCCATTATCCAATTACAGAGGGAGGTGTAGAGACTCAGTGAGGACAGTTTCCTCACCAGTTTCTGGGGTATGATGGTGTTGAATACTGAACTGAAGTCTACAAACAGCAGTCTGGCAATGAGACCCCTTTCCAGATGGGACAGGACAGAGCGGAGGCCAGAGGCTATTGCATTGTCAGTGGATTGATTTGAGCAATAAGTGAACTGGAAAGGGTCCAGTGTATCCGGGAGAAAAGCTTTAATGTGATCCATGACCAGCCGCTCACAGCATTTTATAATGGTTGATGTTAGTGCCACTGACTATAGTCATTTTGTCAGGTTCCTGTTGCCTTCTTTACCTCTAGAATGATGGTTGCTACCTCAAAAACCAAGGGGACAATAGGCTGTTCCAGAGGGATGTTGAATGTATCCGTCAGCACCTCCGTAAGCTGTGGGCTGTGCAGTTTTTCAGAACCCGACCTGGTATATTAGCAGTTTTGTGTGGTTGACTCTGGCCAGGGTCTTCCTCACCTCAGCTTCAGCCAGACGGAGCATCTGCTCTCCTGGGAGGAGGGAAGACACTTCCCTGCCAGCACTTTGCTCTGCGCTTCAACCCAGGCGTCAACAATTCCTTTCCTCCCAAAGTCATAGACTCACGGAGAAGTACAGCACAGAAACATCCCTTCGGCCCATCTAGTCTGTGCTGAACAATTTAAACTGCTTACTCCATCAACCTGCACTGGAACCATAGCCCTCCCACTGAATTCCTCCAGAAGACTGTTTGTAGCTTATTATTCTCAATATGCTGACAAAGGGCTTCAGTAATGATAAAATGTTACTTAATAATCCAGCAACTTTTCTCCACAGTTTACAATTGTTAAATTGCAGGTAAAATTAGGCTATATTTTTCAAGAGTGATTGGCAATCTAATAATCGCATTGCACTTCATAATGACTTATTTAACAACAATGACATATTAATTTAACTAATACTCACATACTAAGTGGGTTCATTTTCAAAATGATTAGAATCTATTGACTCTGTTTTTTTTCCCCAGTCAAGTATTAATTGATGGCTTGTCCTCATTTGATTCAGATGGTTAATGAGACACAGAAAATAAGCATGCAGGCAAAGAAGCAATTAGGAAGACAGATGATCATGTAGATCTTTATTAAAGGATTTTGGAGTACGAAAGTAAGTAAGTCTTGCTGAGGCTGTGAAGAATATTGGTGAGATTTCACATGGATGATTGCATGGGGTGTAGTTCTCCAAACCCAAACAAAGATGTACTTTGTTTACAAAGTAAATTTAATACCAAAGTACATATATGTCACCATATAAACCCTGAGATTTATTGTCTTGAGGGCATACTCAATAAATCCATAATAGAGTAATAACTATAATGGAATCAATGAAAGACTGCACCAAATTGGGTGTTCGGCTATCGTGTAAATGAGAGCAAACTGTGCAAATACAAAAAGAAAGAAATAATAAAAAATAAATTAATTTGCAATAACTATCGAGAACATGAGATGAAAAGTCCTTGAAAGTGAAGCTGAGTGAAGTTATCCACTTTGGTTCAAGAGCCTGATGGGCAAAACTGTTCCTGAACCTGGTGGTGTGGGTCCTGAGGCTTGTGTACTTTTTCCTGATGGCAGCAATGAGAGGAGAACACGCCCTGGGTGCTGGGGATCCCTGATGATGAATGCTGCTTTCCTGCGACAATGCTTCATCTAGATGAACTCAGTGGTGTAAAGGGTTTTACCCACGATGGTCTGGGCCATACCCACCGTTTTTTGTAGGATTTTCCATTCAAGGGCTTTCGTATTTCCATACCAGCCGTCATGCAACCAACCAATCAATCTTCCCTCCACCACACATCTATAGAAGTTTGTCAAAGTTTTAGATATCATGCTAAATCTTTGCAAACTTCTAAGGAAGTAGAGGCACTTATGAGCTTTCTTCATAATTACACTAATGTGCTGGACCCAGGCCAGGTCCTCTGAAACGATAACACCGAGGAATTTAAAGTTGCCGACCCTCTCCATTCTGATCCCCTGATGTGGACTGGCTCAGGGGCCTCTAGTTTCCTCATCCTGGAGTCAATAATCAGCTCCTTGGTCGTGGTCTTGAATAATAATTCATTATTATTATCCTGAAAATTATACACAAAGCTTTGAAGAGATTGGACTAAAGAAACCTATTATTTGAAAAAAATTAACATTTCTACTAGTCTTCACCATTTTGAAAACATTTGCATCCACTTGCACTCTCAGGATCCTAAACAACATCACTTCTGAATTAATAAGCAGCTTGGTGAAATCCAATGATGCTTGGATAATATTACTATTCAGCCACTAGTTCAGTGATGTTTCTCTTATCTAGCCACTCCACTGCCTCTAACTCTTGCGTGGTTTAAAAGGAAAATTAAAAAGTCTGCACAAATACTGATATAGGATGTCTTTACTCAAGCTGGGCATATTTGCAAGCATAAATAATTTGTTCAGTTTACTTAAGGTCTATCTTTATTTAGATTTAGCTCTTTAATTTATTTTAGTATATTTGGACTGCAAAGTAAATATGCAGAAGAGAGTAAAACATGGTGTAGGAAGGTGAACTGGAAGGGGTTGTTTGAACATATTATCTGCCCAGCCAGCTCTAGTTTAGACCATAGAACAGCACAACCAGGAACAGGAACAGGCCATGTTGCACTGAAACGTGCCCTTTAGCCAGTGATGGCGGTACCAAATATGATGCTAATCTACACTACTCCCTCCTGCCTGCTCATCTCTACATCCCTCCATTCACTGATTGTTCATCTGCGCATCTAATCATCCCTTAAACACTGTTATCGTATCTACTTTCACCACTTCCTCCGGAAGTGTGTTTCAGGTATCCACCACTCTCTGTGTAAAAGAAATTACCAGGTAAATCTTCTTTAAACTCTTCCCCTCTCACCTTAAAGCTATGCACTCTAGAAAATGACATTTCCACCTTGGGTAAAAAACTCTGACTATCTACCCTATCTATTCCTCTATAATTTTATATACTCCTTTCAGGTCTCCCTTTAGCTTCTGATGCTCCAAAATAAACTATCCAAGTCTGTCCAACTTCTCCTTTTAGCCACTCCTGTCTAAACTAGGAAACTTCCTGGTAAAACTCTTCTGTGCCGTCTCCAAAGCATTCACATCCTTCCTATAGTACAGTGACCAGAACTGCACAATGCAGCCTCACCAAAAATTTTATACATCTGCAACATGACTTCTCAATTTTTAGACTCATCACCCTGCCGATGAAGCCAAGTATGTTGTACACTGTCTTTACAATCTTACCTGTTCAGGGAGTTATGGACTTGTACCTCAAGATCCCTCTGCATATCAATGACACTAATGGCCCTACCATTTACTATATACTTTACTTTCAAATTTGACCTTGGAAAAGTGCAAAACATTTGTCTGGATTAAACTCCAGCTGCCACTTCTCTGCCCACTTCCAAATGGTCCATATTCCAGTTTTTCACATATTCATCTTGCATTTACCTACATAAGCTAGAAAACCGGGGAATCTTACTTTCTTTCTGATGCCTAAGTACAATAGCTTAATCATTTCCTGGTATTGTGGTTAGCTGGTGATGAATGAGTTATCTGGGTCAGTAGAAGCTCTACAAATAGCCACAGCATCCCTGGGCAGAGGCAGCACTGGAAAAATAATCAACCGGGGTGTGATCCCATATCTGGCATTCCCCTCAGATCAGCCAATGTATCGGTGTCAGAAGGACAGTAATGCTAAATTTGGATGGATTAACATATAATGCTGAAATCCATTAATGAACCACTGTAGCCAGCTTCCTTGAACCTGTGGCAGCTTCTTGGCACTGTTCATGGCATTCACATTAACTGTTCTAGGACAGCCACGTGTTAAGCAGCTGTGCACACCCAAGATGTGTTTGTGCCCACCTCTAACAGACCAACACCATTCCTGACCCTTCTGCTGCCGCTGTGTGATTAAAGATGAAAAATTAGCTTCATTTGCCACACGTACATTGAAACATCAAGACATGCAGTGAAATGCATAGATTGCATCAATGGCCAACACAGTCCGAAGATGTGCCGGTGGTGCAACCTGCAAGTGTCACTATCAACTGACAAAACATGGCCCCAACTTTCCAATCTTAAACCTGGACTTTGGAATGTGGGAGGAAACGGGAACAGCCAGAGGAATTCTGTGCAGTCACAGAGAGTACGTACAATCTCCGAAAAGAGAAGTGAACTTGGATACTGGTGCTGTATAACGATATGTTGACTGCTGCACTACCATATCACCCCAGAGCAATCAGACTGTGTGACTCATCTCATGTATCTCCTCCAATTACAATTGGGGAAGCTTAAAGGCATCTCTATTAGCTAAAGGGAAAATTTACTCACATTCATCGCCAATTCATTCCATTGTCTCAAGCTGAACCAGACTGTTTGCATACTCTGTGCCCTGTACAATCCTGGGCCGAGGTTCTGACCCTAAACATTCTCCATCACAAGGCCTGCTTTCTCGTTTTTCTCCTCTCCTGCTTTAACCATTCAGCTGCTGAAAGGCTAGAGCAGTGACGCTGTGGTTCAGTTATTGGACTAATATGTATTTTCTTGGACATTGATTCAGAAACTTGAATTTAAATCCCACCCAGCATATGGGGATTTTAAAATCAATCCTGTAAATACATCTGGGATAAAATCCAGTTTTGTTAACATTAACCATTCATCCGTAACAAAACAAAAATTTGGTTCACTGAAGTCTTTTCGGAAAATAAATCTCCTATCTTTGTCCAGACTGAAACAATCACACTGCACCAACGTGGTCGACTCCTAACTGTCTCCTCATTAATAGACGGACAATAACTGCTGACCTATCCTGTGACACTCACATTCTGTAAGCAAGTAAAAATGAACATATCTTTGTGTAATGCCTTTGGGTTCCTTAGTACAGCTGATCACTAATGCAAGTAACAAAGATAGAATTAATAGCAAGCATCCTTCATAGAGTACAGTAATCTCCCAACTATTGTCAGTGTCAGATACAAGAATGCTTTTGTTTGTCCAGAATTGTGCCCCAAGCAAAAATGGCTTCACTTATTTAAATGTCATTTCCATACCAGTGACAACTCTATATGTTCCCTTGAACATAAGTGCAAATAGTTTGCCTTGTTACGAATGTGCCACAACTCTGAGGTGGCCGAAGGGTACAAAGTCGCCCCCTCCTTTTTGAGAATCGCAAGATCGCTATTAATTCAGGTCTGGGACCCAGGAAATGAGAGAGAATCCTCAAGGTTTGTGGAATGTGTCCTGGCCCCTCAGCGATACAAAGCCACAGATAACGGCCATTGTCTCTTGGAGACGGAATTGTGTATTGAGTACTGTACTATTCATTGAAGCCCTCAGGAGACCACCAGAGTAGGCTGGTTGAGGGATTGCATCATCCCAACCTGATTGACATCTGAGACCCTGTGAATAAAGATAAAAGAGGGTCTGGGGAACAACCCCTTTAGACACACCAGGAGAAACGCTAGAAATCCCGTGACAGCGTTTAATAGCGACAGCCGGTGGGGGCCCGCATGCATCCTTTCCCTTTGCCGGGATTGGGGCCTTACTATGGAAGAACGGTTTTAGCTAAAGGAGAAATCAACACCAATGGAACTCTGGAAGGATCGACATCATAAAAAGGAAAAGCTGGCAAGTTTCTAAAAACTTTCTCTTGACTCCAACCAAAGGCTGCAGCCTGAATGAACTTGAGTGACTTTTATATTTCCATCGGACAATACATTATCCCCTAGACAACGAAAGAGCTATTTCTTATTGATTATTGTTATACCCGCACTTTTAGATTTAGTATTGACGACGTATAGTATCTGTATGTTTGCATTGATATTATTTTTGTGTATTTTTACCAATAAATACTGTTAAAATAGTACCATCAGACTTCAACGGACCTCTCTATCTTTGCTGGTAAGTGAACCAGTTACGGGGTTCGTAACAGCCTGCCTGAATTTTCTTACTTGTCAGCCTGTATACTAATCAATCTGATGATCCCCAATCTAAAAGGATCCAGAAATTGTCAGCCTGACTGTTCAAATCAATCATATCTTCTGGTACCTGGTTGTGTGTGCCAAGCATATGGCTCTGACTAACCTCTCTCACTCTTGCGTTGGAACACACCCCTCCAGCATGCCCCCGTGTAAGGCCTCATCTGATTCTGTGGTACGAGTAAACTCAGCAAAGTCTCATATGTCTCCAGCCCTTTCATCAACAATAATGTTCCCTTCCTCTTCTAAAGTATAACCACATTTCTCTGTTATATGTAATCCTTTCATACCATGACAAAATTGTTTCATCTCAGAAACATTTCCATTCATATTATAAACAGGAAAAATGGCTGCATCTGCTTATATTTCTTGAACTCACTGACATATTTACCCATTTCCCTCAATTTACATTGCGTTACTTAGCGAGGCCTGGCTTTTACCTCCCTATGGATTTTTGTGCTATTTCTCCCCTAATTAACAAAATTCTATCCTTGTTGCAAATGACTTCATTCAACTTCACTTGCCCTATCACTGAAATGATTCCACAAACTATGGACTCACTTTCAATGACTCTTCATCTCAGGTTCTCAATATTTTTTGCTTATTTATTTATTATTATGATTTTTTTCTTTACATATTTGCACATTTTGTTGTCTTTTACACACCAGTTGAATGCCCAAGCTGGTGTGATCTTTCATTGATTCTATTATGGTTATTATTCTATTTTGGATTTACTGTGAATGCCCACAAGGAAATGAATCTCAGGGTTGTATATGGTGATATATATGTACTTTGATAATAAATTTGCTTTGAACTGGCATTTGTAGGTCTTTAACTTTACTGCTGTCAGGACGACTGACAAAGGTCAAGGTATCAACAGAACATCCTTCATTGAAGGAAGTAAACCCAATTTAAAGCAATAATTGCCTTCTCCTCCATTAGAAGAAGTATTGGAAAATCATATAAAAAACTACAGTCAGGTACACCTCTATATCAAAGATTATATAACATAGTTCATTCAATTTCTAAAGGTACCATTACACATAAACATTTTATAAGCTTGATAATATCCATCAGTCTTACACCACCACCCCACCTGTAAACACTATGATCCTCTAACTCTGACTTTTTGTACCTCTCCTTCACCCTTTGTCATATTGTTGGCATTGTGTGCCTTCGGCCATCAAGAATTTCCTTCCTGAACTTCTCCACCTTCTTCTTCTCTTGTAGAACTGCTTGTAAAACAGGACCTTGTCACACAACAATACTTTTTTTATATATGTTGTGCTTAAAAGGTTGGCTCCGGCAAGTGTAGTAATGCAGTGAATCAAACAGACATTTTACAAGCAGATTCCGGGATTCTGAATCAAATGAAAAATGTTTAGCTTTTACCTTTTGGGCTGGTTGCTATGTTAATTTGGATCTAGTTCCCAGTCTCTAGATCATTAAATCTGCTTCCATTACTTTGACAGCAAAATTTTAAATCTGTTTTGTTTTTACAGTTTTAAAATGTTGCTACAAGTAAAGAGAGTAATAATTGATGTCTCTCAAGTGGTCCAAAATAAGTAATGGCCTTCATTGTCTCACTTCACCTTTATTCCTTACAGTCCCTTCTGATTTATATCATGACCATTTGCTCAATATCAAACATCACTTCAGAGGCATGAAGTTACACTTACTGATTTTAAAAATATCTTTAACAACATGTATGTAAAGTTAAGGGAATGAGTTTTCTTAGTGACTGCCAGAGAGAATCCTGGCAAATTTAATTTTTGTGCTGCAGGCGGTTGCATCAGATTGCTCTAGTACCCGTATGGGTCCAACACAATATCAAAGCAACCTGAAGAGCACTACAAATATTTGGCTGGTATGGTCTGTACAAAAATCTCTGCTAGTGATTGGGCCAGAGAACTGGATTGTGCACAGTGAATATATTTGTTCTCATTTCAAAGGAGCCAATCTAAATATTGGAGAAGGCTCAACCAAAGATTTGCAAGACTGCATCTTTACTGAATCTTGTTTAATACCCTATTTTATGTCATGTTGTGAGTCTGCACTCAGTTGGACTTGTCAGATACATACATCTGAAGTATATAAGCTGCAATTTTGCTGACAAGCCTTTCCTTCAAGAGTATAAAATAATCTTCAGCTCTTACTCAGTAACATACAACATAATTTATGCTGTCAAATCCTTGATCCGAATGCAATATTTTTTAATGTCTCTTCAAAACTCACAAGGAACATTACAGGAATTGGCACAACCGTGCTGCAACCAGGGCTGTAGCTGATCTAAGGGTCAAGACATTCTGCAAATCCTAACGGCAGACTGTATGGAATGTATTTGGCTCCGGACATAATACAAAAGTGGTACAATAGTCAGTCATGCTTCCAATGGCATGCTGTATGTTTAAGTATTTTTTAATACTTTCGCGATACAGCACAGTAACAGATCCTCCTGGCCCACAAATCCATGTCGCCCAATTGCACCCATGTGGCCAATTAACTTACTGCCTGCCCATCTTTGGAATGTGAGATGAAACTGGAGCACCCGGAGGAAACCCATACGGTCATGGGGGGAAATTCATCACAGATGGCTGTGGGAATTTAACCCAGGTTGCTGGCATTGTAATAGCATTTTGCTAATTGCTTTCCTGCTGTGCCAGCCCAGATGACAAGCCCTATAGACTAGGAAATCTTTGATTTTTATTTATGGAGCAATTCTACCCGTTATCCTAATGCGAGGTATGATCCAGTGTTGGGACAAGTTAAATGCCAGCTCAGACAGACTGGACAGGCAGAGTGTCGGGACCGGAGGTGAGGGTTGACCCAATTTTGTTCACGCTGTCCTACAATGTTCACTCCTCTCTTCACAGCGCTGAGCGGTGAGACTGCTCCAGCTATAACGGGCTTCGTGTCTGAGAGCTTCACAGGGGCTTGCCCTGCTATATGATGAACTATATGATGAACTACTCTGGCTGCTCCATGGATTCGGAGTCTACGGACTCAGTTTGGTTCGGAAACCTGTTGCTTGCTTCTGTTGTTTGCACGATTTATGTTCTTTTTCTCTGTCTTTGCACACTGGGTGTTGGTCTCTCTTTTTTAATTGGGTTCTCTTGGGTTTCTTGCCTTGTGGCTGCCTGTAAGCAGAGAAATCTCAAGGTTGTACGGCGGAGAATCTCACCTGGTCCCTCAACACCAGCTCCATAGCAAAGAAAGCCCAGCAGCGTCTCTACTTTCTGCGAAGGCTGAGGGAAGTCCATCTCCCACCCCCCCCCCCCCCCCCCATCTTCACCACATTCTACAGGGGTTGTATTGAGAGCATCCTGAGCAGCTGCATCACTGCCTGGTTCGGAAATTGCACCATCTCGGACCACAAGACCCTGCAGCGGATAGTGAGGTCAGCTGAGAAGATCATCGGGGTCTCTCTTCCCACCATTACAGACATTTACACTACACGCTGCATCCACAAAGCAAACAGCATTATGAAGGACCCTACGCACCCCTCATACAAACTCTTCTCCCTCCTGCCATCTGGCAAAAGGCACCGAAGCATTCGGGCTCTCATGACCAGACTTTGTAACAGTTTCTTCCCCCGAGCCATCAGACTCCTCAATACCCAGAGTCTGGACTGACACCAACTTGCTGCCCTCTACTGTGCCTATTGTCTTGTTTATCATTTATTGTAATGCCTGCGCTGGTTTGTGCACTTTATGCAGTCCTCGTAGGTCTGTAGTCTAGTGTAGTTTTTTTCTGTGTTGTTTTTTACGTAGTTCAGTCTAGTTTTTATACTGTTTCATGTAGTACCATGGTCCTGAAAAACGTTTTCTCATTTTTACTGTGTACTGTACCAGCAGTTATGGTCAAAATGACAATAAAAAGTGACTTGACTTGACTTGACTTGAAATGTACTTTGAATCAGGCAATTTGCGGCTCGAGGTGTAACACCAGATTTCCAACCCGCTCGTGTTATTTTTCTTGTACTTTATTGCCGAGTGCAATCAAAAGGGATATGTGGACAAGGCTGCATTCAGTGGTTTTCTGACATGTGGATTAAATTTAGTTTGTTTCTCATTTTACCTGGGACAGCTAGCTGGGATATTACAATTGGTAGCAGTTCCTGACTGACATCATAAGATTGCCACCCATGAAGTGCAAGCAAGTGAAAAAGCAAAAATATCATCAACCTGAGTACGATAAATTACAAAGTTTATTAATCTGCTGCAGACAAGACCTTGGCTGTCAGATGAAGAATAGCCATTTTTATTAGAAAGAACCAGAACCTGTAACATCTGGATGGGTTGGCAAGAGCTTTTAAAACTCTGGGAAAGAAAATGCTGGCAATAACCAGTTTATGTACAGTACACCTAGACAGCTCCCTATTAGTGATTTGCAGCAATTGCTGTTCCTCAGGCAAGCTTCAAGAAGTGCTAAGGTTAGTACATGCTCGCAGCACAGACCTGCCGTTCCATGTGTATGACATGCAATAACGTGAGCTAATCCTCAAGAACTGCGTAGATGAACTTGGGTGGTTGTAAGCCCGTTCATAATCGAAACTGGATGCATACTGTATACTGCTTAACACTGCCTCCCTGTAGAGGACTGCATGGGATTGTGACAAGCCTTGAGAATGGCTAAGGCCTGCATATACATGAATGACTGACAGGTAGTGCGGGCTATGTACAAGGGGATGAGGATCCCTAAGGTGAATGTCACTGCAGATGGATCTCTCTGCTTGTTAACACCTCAGGTGGATGCATGAAGCAGCCGGGTGGGAAAACACATGATTGTCCAAGGCCATATGACAGAGGAGCAGAATTAGGCCTCTCAGACCATTGAGTTTGCTGATTTATTATGTCTCTCAATCCCAAATCCCATTCTCCTGCCCTCTCCCCATAACATTGATACCCTGACTAGCAAAGATCCTACAGACCTCTGCTTTAAAATATACTCAAAGCACTGGCCTCCATAGCTGTCCATGGCAATGAATTCCACAGAAACACCATGCCTGGCTAAAGAATTCTTCCTTATCTCTGTTCTAAATGGATGTCCTTCTGTTCTGGGGTACTGGCCTCTGGTGCTGACACCCACTGAAGGAAATATCCTCTCCACGTCCTCATGAAAGACCACTATCCAGGCCTTTGAATATTCAATAGCTTTCAATGAGATCCATTATTCTGTTGAATTCCAGTGAGTACAGACTCAGAGCCATCAGGCACTCTTCATACATTAACCTTTCCATTCCCAGAATCCTTCTCATAAACCTCCTCTTTTACCCTCTCCAATTCCAGGACATCTTTTATTACATACGTGGCCCAGAACTGCTCAGAATACTCCAAGTGTGGCATGACCAATGATTATAAAGCCACAGCATCTCATTCTTGCTCTTAAATTTTAGTCCTCTGGAAATGAATGCTAAGATTGCATTTGCCTTCCTTTCCACTGACTCAGCCTGGAAGTTAACCTTTAGAGAACCCTGCACAAAAGCTCCCCACGTTCCCTTTACACCTCTGATTTTTGAATTATTTCCCCATTTAGAAAATCGTTCCAGCCTTTCTACCAAAGTTCTTGACCATACATTTTCTGACATTGTATTTCATCTGGCATTTCTTTGCTCATTCTCCTAATCTGTCCAAGTCCTTCTGCAAACTCCCTGCTTCCTCAGCACTACCAGTCCCGCCACCTATTTTTGTATCATTCACAAATTTTCTGCTTAGTAATAGCAATTACACTCACTTCTGCTACTTTACACTCTTGAATTTCTAGCATACTGCTAATGTCTGCCATAGTAAAGTCTGATGCAAAATACTTATTAAGTCCATCGCCATTTCTTCATTCCCCATTACTACCACCCTTTAGAATACAGGTTTCTCCCACCTTCCGAAGGTAGAGTGTTCCTATGAAACCGTTTGTAAGCTGAAATGGCATAAAGCAAAGAAGCAATTACCTTTAATTTATATGGGAAAATTTTTTGAGCATTCCCAGACCCAAAAAATAACCTACCAAATCAAACCAAATAGCACATAAAACCTAAAATAACACTAACATATAGTAAAAGCAGTAATGATATGATAAATACACAGCCTATATAAAGTGTATGTACAGTGTAGTTTTACTTACCAGAATCGGGAGGATTGAGCCAAAACCGATTTGTAGAAAAAAATCGGCATGTACATGCATGTGCACACACCTGCCTGCACAAGGCTTCATGCTCATGGTAGTCTTTTTCGGTGTAAACACAAGTTTAAAGCGGTTGTCTTTTTTCGTAAAAGCGAAAATCCTCTTTCAGTTAGCGAAAACAGGTACTAATGTAGATCTTTTGTAAAAGCAGAATGTCGTAAAGCGAACGTTTGGGAAGCACTTCATACCTGCTTCATACTTCTTCGTCTTTAGGATGTACAATATCTATACTGCACCTTGCAAATTGCCCAGGAAACTCCAGCCGTTTCTGTTCTGTTCTCATCCCTGCTAGTGTCTCCTTCCAATCAACTTTGGCCAGCTCCTCTCTCATGCCCCTAAACTTGCCATTACTCCACTGTGGCTCCGCTACATCTGACTTTATCTTCTCCCTCTCAAATTGCAGGATGAATCCTATCATATTATGACACTGCCTCCTAAAGGTTACTTTACCTCAAGCTCCCTAATTAAATTCATTTAATTACACATCACTCATTCCAGAATTGCCTTTCCCCTAATAGGCTCAACCACAACCTGCTCTAAAATGCCATCTTGTAGGCACTAAATTCCCTCTCTTGGGATCAAGGACCAACCTGATTTTCCCACTTGACCTGCATATTGAGTGGCATTTTACCTTTCACTGTAATTGAATTGTACATTACAATATTAATGTGGCACTATCTGATTCAATTTCCAGGCAATTCCATTTAGTGATCTAGGCTAGATGAGGGAAAATAAAGATTACCTAGGTTAATTCAAAATTAGTCTTCATTTTATATCTGCTGAGAAGATGTAGACACCAAGTGCAGCCATATCACCTTAGGGTTGTTGATGATTTCCTGAAGTCAGTCACACACCTACTGACATCTTAATTCATGTACCGCACATATCCTCCTTCGCCAGTATAGTTGGAGCTGATGGGTACAATTTATGAACATGTTGATCATTGACAGCATGGGCACCACCCCTTCCTCGTGGCAGATATTCCTCACAGAGCCACTCATGGCAGGGATGCAGTCAGGTCCATCCATTACAGTCACCTCCTTCGTATTTGCTCTTGCTTCTTTGACAGCCTTTTACATGGTCAATTTAACATACTTCCAGCCATATTCGATAGTCATAGTGAAATACATCATGCAAGTAGGTCCTTCAGCCCACCAAATCTGCACTGACCATTAACCAAGCATTTGCATTAATCCTGTGTTAAATTGATTTATAATATTCTCCCCACATTCTCATCATCTCTCTCAGGTTCTACCATTCACCCACGCACTAGGGGTAATTAACAGTTGTCATTTGAAGTACCAACCTGCAGCCCTTTGGGAGGAAGGAAGAAACCCATACATTCACAGGGAGATTGTGCAAACGTCACACAGACAACACACAAGGCCAGGACTGAACTGGCGTCTCTGGTGCTGTGGGGCAGTGACTCTACTAGCTGTACCACTGTGCTGTATTCTCTTTTCTTTACTCCTTAATGGTTTTTGAAGGGAATCCAGTTCAGACATTAGTCCAATATGCAGCATATGCTTATTGCAACAAGGAAGAATGAATTACAATTTCTCAGCTGTGTTTTTTTCTTTTCCGACCTTTGAGAAGATAGAAATTCAGGAACAATATCCCAGTGTAATATCAGAAACTAATGGAGGTCCAGCTACACTGAAAGATAAGATTTACCCTGTGACTTGTGCTAATACATCAGCCTCAGAAATGGTGAAATATTCCAATACAATCGACTGCGCTGAAGCCTGATACATAACCTTTTAGAAAAGTGATGTTAATATGTTTGTGGTCCTCTATTAAAGAAACAGGAATTTAGAAAACTAAGTCACATTTTGATCATGAGCAGGATCAGAGGCTCTCAATTACATGAAGTGTGTACCCTGCCATAAAAGGAACATTGATTCATCGCTCATTTTGAATAAACAAATGTACGTCTAGCATCAGATGATTCAGGGCATGAATGCAATGCTTGGTCCACTGCCGAAATAGACAAGAAGGCCTGCTCAGTTCTCGGTTAGTTGATCTCAGTCGGCGTGGCAGTAGCAATGCTACAGTAAACCTCAATCATCCCAGTCAGGCAGATCACAAACTACCGTCTTCTGCTGAAATAAATGTCAAGCAAGTGTCCTCGTTTCTACTGCACAGCTCTGCTGAATAGCTCACTGTCAGCACTGCTTCCTCACCTCGGGCTGTTACAACAAAATCTCAATTACTACTTCCTTATTTGCAATATACATTTACATATATTAGGAATTTGCTGGGGTCCGTTGATGAGACTTGCAAAAGAAAAACTACATTCAACAACTATAAAGGATAAGGAATTACAGTGTATAAAATTTGAAGTGAAAGGTTTAAGTACAGATATGGAATAAAATGTGTATAAATACATAAATACCAGCATATATTTGCAATGTAGATGGCAAAGGAGCATTATAAAATAGCAAACAATATTAGGTTAATATGAAGTAAAAAACAGAAAATGCTGGAAAAAAGCATCTGATCAGGCTGCATCTGTGGAAGGAGAAACAGCTGACATTTCAGGCAAAAGAAAGACCTTCTGATGAATGGTAACTGTTTCTCTTTCTGTTGGTGTTGCCTGGTCCACCAAGTTTCTCCAGCTTTTTCTTTCTTTTAACTAAGGTGACGTTAGGGCAGTGGAGCAGAGATTTTCTCATAGAGGACGGTTTTAAAGTACACCAGAAAAGAAGAAGGTCGGGGTGTAGAGTTTCAGAGGAGTGTCAGATCAGACACTCAAGAGACTCTGCAAATGCCGGAAAGCTTGAGCAACACACACACACACACACACACACACACACACACACACACACACACACACACACACACACACACTCATACACACACACTCACACACACACACACACGCACACACACACACACACACACACACTCATACACACACACACACTCACACACACACACACATACACACACACACACACACACTCATACACACACACACACACTCACACACACACACACACACATACACACACACACACACACTCATACACACATACACACACACACACACTCACACACACACACACACACACACACACATACACACACACACACACACACACACACACACACACACACACACACACACACACACACAATGCTAGAGGATTTTGCAGGATTCACACTCTGCAAGGTAGTTGGCACTTAAAATAATGTTTTGATTAATAATATATTTTAAATAGAGTCAGAGAAAAGTACAGCACAGAAACAGGCCCTTCAGCCCATCAAGTCTGTGCTGAGCCATTTAAACTGCATACTCCCATTGACCATGCTGACTATCCTTCATCATGTCTATCCAAATACTCATATTAGAATACCTTAGAATACCTTCCAATAACTTTTCAAATAACTGATGTCAAGCTCACCAGCCTATAATTTTCTGATTTATTTTTAGAGCCTTTCTTAAACAGCGGAACAATATTGCAGCTATCCTCCAGTCCTCCGGCATCTCTCCCATTGCTAAGGATGATTTAAATTTCTCTGCTAGGGCCCCAGCAATTACTGCACTTGCCTCCCACGTGGTCTGAGGGAGCACCTTGTCAGGCCCTGAGGATTTATCCACCCTAATTTGTCTCAAGATAGCAAGCATCTTCCCCTCTGTAGTCTCTATAGAGACTATGAAATTGATGCCATTTGCCTCATTTCTAGAGACTGTGTCCATCTCCTGTGTAAGTATAGATGAAAAATATGTATTTAAGATGTCTCCCATCTCTTTTGGCTCCATGCATGAATGGCCATTCTGATCATTCAGAGGGCCAGTTTTGTCCCTTGCTATCCTTTTGCTCTTAACACATCTCCTTCACCTTGTCTCCAAGGGCAACCTCTTGCCTTCTTTTAGCCCTCCTGATTTCTTTCTTAAATGTTCTCTTGCATTTCTTATACTCCATAAGCACCTCAATATCTCTTGAAAACCAAGTTTCCCTAAATCTCTTTTAATTCTGACAAGCACATACAAGCTTTGTACTCTCAAAGTTTCACGTTCGAAGGCCTCCCACTTACCAAATACACCTTTGCCAGAGAACAGCCTGTCCCAATCCACACTTGCCAGATCCGTTCTGATATCACCATTATTGGCCTTTCACCAATTTAGAATCTCTAATCGCAGACCAGACCTACCTTTTTGCATATCTACTTTGAAACTAATGGTGTTGTGAACACTAGATGCAAAGTGCTACCCTATACAAACTTCTGTTACCTGCTGGCTCTCATACCCTAACTGCAGGTCAAATTCTAATGGCTCCGTCTGAAGACAATGGATGCGCACGGTTTAGGACTCAAACCTCTCTGGGGCGCAGACCTGGGCGATAATCATGGAGATCCTGGGCTGCCCAGACATCAAGATCCCCCTCTCGGCCTCACGGATGTGGTCCAAAGGAATGCGAGGCAGTACATTTGGCATCAGCTTGGCTGCAGGAGCTGCCGGAAGGTGACGTGATACGTCATCCAACCATCTTAGGGACCCCACTCCGGATTTGTGTAGAGTTTACGCCTTAGTCTTCTCTGCTCCCGAAGATACCCACAAGGCAGTGGGGTCAGTAACCCTGGGTAGGGGCCCATACTGGGTACCTTTAGCTGGAGACAGCTGAGCCTGGGACTCGAGTAAGGCAGTGTCGTCACGCCCTGTAGTAGTGACACATGGAGGCACTACCCACTACCTGAAAGTTCTATGTACTGATTGAGAAATCCTTCCTGGACACATTTGACAATTTTACCCATCTAGTCCTTTACTGTATGGGAAACCCAGTGGAAAATTAAAATCACCTACTATAACAACTTCATGTTTCTTGCAACAGTCCACAATCTCTCTACATATTTGTTCCTCTAAATCCCTTGCACTGTTAGATGGTCTGTAATATAGCCCCTTTGGCATGACTGTACCTCTCTTATTACTCAGTTCCACCCATAATGCCTCACTAGATGTGTTCCCTAGCCTGTCCTGGCTGAGCATTGCTGGGATACTTTCTTTGACCAGTAATGCCATCCCTCCTCCTTTACTCCTTCTTGCTCTATTATGTCTAAATCAACAGAATCCCAGAATATTGAGCTGCCATTCCTGCCCCTCCTGCAACCAAGTCTCACTAATGGCTACAATATCATAATTCCAGATGTTGATCCATACCTTGAACTCACCATGCCTTTTCTACAATACTTCCTGCATTGAAATATACACAGCTTGGGACATTAGTCACATCATGCTCAACCTTTTGATTCCTGACCTTCCACAACCTCTCCATTATCTGTTCCGGCCCTCTGGTTCCCATTCTCCCCCCCCTCCCCCAACCAGCCCCAAGCAGCACTAGCAAACCTTCCTGCTAGGAGATTAGTCCCCTTTCAGTTCAGGTACAAACTGTGTCTTCTGTATAGGTCCCACCTTCCCTGGAAGAAAGTCCAATGATCCAATGATCCAATGCCCTCAAAGGTCAAAGGTTCATTTTACTGTCAAAGTATGCATGCACAATACAACTCTCATATTTGTCTTCTCCAGATAGGCGTGAAATACAGAAGGAGGACGGGGTTTATTGAAATAAAAGACATCAAATCCCACTCCACCGCACAAAAAGGAAAAATAAACGGAATTTGCAAACCCCAAAATCCCCCACATCCTCCCCGCAGAAAAATAAACAGCAACAATAGAACAAATCCCCAAGCCCTCCCCTCTACACCACGTGTTAAACTGTATAATTTTCCTACCTCCGGCCTCTCTAGCACACGTAAATGATCTCTTTACACCTAAAAGCATGATGTCATTTTGAAATGGAAATGGGAAGTGAAACATTTGCTGAGAGAATGACCATGTTGATACTTGAAATTCTCTCCTTATGAATTGGACAGGTATATTCATGTGATTACAAAAAGGGTTAAAGAGCAGTAGAACAGGAAAGGAGGTTGGGTTGGAGGGAAGGGAGCAGCCAACTCTGCTGGGCAATGAATAGATGTGTACAGTACAGTGTGGGACTTTCCTCATTGTGCTGATATCACCTTGCCAGGAATGCAGGAGCAAATACTTCAATTTAAAAAAAAAACAAGAAGCTGAAATAAACAAAGCAAAAATGGCAGATGCTGGAAATCCAAAGCAACACACACAAACTGCTGGAGGAACTCAGCAGGCAAGGCAGCATCTATGGAAAAGAGTAAACAGTCAACGTTTCGAGCCGAGATCCTTCAGCAGGATTGGAGAAAAAAAGATGAGGAGTAGATTTAAAAGGTTGGGGATGAGAGGTGAAACACAAGGTGATAGGTGAAACTCGGGGGGGGTGGGGGGAGTGAAGAAAAGAGCTGGGAAATTGATTGGTGAAAGAGATACAGGGCTGGAGAAGGAGGAATCTAATAGGAGACCAGAGGTCATGGAAGGAAGAAATATTGTGAGGGGGGGATGCAGGAAGACACCAGAGGGAGCCAATGGGCAGGCAAAGAGATAAGGTGAGAGGGGGAAAAGGGGATGGGGAATGGTGAAGGAGAGGGGAGCGCATTATCAGAAGCTTGAGGATTCAATGTTCAGCTGGAAGCTGGAATCGATGCTGGTCCATAAAACAATGGTAGGCATTTATTACATAATTGACCTATAAAAAGGGAGGATGACAAAACTTCCAAGGATGGCAAAATCAACACAGTTATTTTCAAGAAAGAAAAAGATCTCAAAAAATATTAAAAACTGATAATAATATTGCAAGTGAAAGTAAAGAGATGATGGGTATGTTGAAAAGTTATTTTGCATCAGTGTTAATGACAAGAATAGGATAGTATGTTAGGAGTCCTGATGGAACTAGCAAGAATCAGTGATGAGGATCAGGGAGGTAGAAAACAACAACACTACCAGCACCAGGAATCGTTTTCAGGACATGGGTGATCCCTTAACTAAAAAGTCAAAGGTCCCTCCAATTTTGGAGTTACTCCCTGAGATGGAAAAATGTATACAGCATGAAAGCAGAGCATTTAGTCCATCTTGTTCACGCTATTTTTATTCATATGTTATTTCAATAGCAACTGGCAATATATTTTGGCTGAATGTAGAGTTTGGTTATCCATTCAATGGCAGCAAAACCTACTTTGATGCACAGTAATCAATGTAACCATATGGAAGACCTTGAATGATATGCAATGTAAAGGTTGCATCATATATAGTTACCATGGCCATAACACCTCAGTCCTTTCCATTGTACTAAGGAGATAGCTACCTTATCATACATTGTGATTATGTTAAGATTAAGATACTTAACATTAAAACATACAGTGAAATGTGTCTGCATCAATGATCAACACTGTCCAAGAGTTTGCTGTGAGCAGCCCGTAAATGTTGCTATGCTTCTGTGGTGAGCATAGCATTCCCACAATTCGTTAATCCTAACACTAACTGTATGTCTTTGAAATGTGGGAGGAAACTGGAGTAAACAAAGGAAAGCTATGCAGACACAGGAAAGATGTACTAACTCCTTACAGACAGGCGGGAATCGAACTCCAATCAGTGATCGTTGGCACTAAAGAGAAGTTGAGTGATCTACCCTGGTTCAGAAGCCTGATGGTTGAGGGATAATAGCTGTTCCTGAACCTGGTTGCGTGAGACTTAAGGCTTCTGTACTTCCTTCCTGATGGCAGCAGTGAGAAGAAAGCATGGTCTGGATGACAGGGTCTTTGATGGTGGATGTTGCTTTCTGCAACAGCATTCCTTGTACAAACGGTAGATGGTAGGGAGGGCTTTACCCGTGGTGGACTGGGCTGTATCCACTAATAGGCTTTTCCATTCAAGAACATTTGCATTTCCATACCAAGCCATGATGCAACCAGTCAGTACACTCTTAACTGTGCATCCAAAGAAGTTTGTCAGAATTTAAGATGACATGCCGAATCTTTGCAAATATCTAAGAAAGCAGAAGTGCTGCTGTGCCTTCTTTGTAATGGCACTAGGAACTAATGTGATGGCTGCTGGAACTAGGACAGTTCCTCTGACATGATAAAGCAAAGAAACTTTATGTATTGACACTCTCCACCTCTGATCGCCTGTTGAGGACTGGCTCATGGATGTCTGGTTTCCCTCCTGTATTCAATAATCAGCTCTGTGGTTTTGCTGATGTTGAGTGAGTGGTCGCTACTGTGGCTCCATTCAACCAGATTTGCAATCTCCCTCCTACATGCTGATTTGAAACCACCTTTGATTGGGCTAACAGCAATGTTGTCATCATCAAGGTTAAATATGGCATTGGTGCTGTGCTTAGCTTCACAGTTGTGAGTAAAAATGGAGTTCAGTAGGCGGCTAAACACACAGCCTTGTGTTGCACGTGGAGGAGATGTTGTTGCCAATCCGATTTGACTGGGGTCTGCAAGTGAGGAAATCGAAGATGCAATTGAGCAAGGGGGTACTGAGACCCATGTCTTGGAGCTTATTGATTAGTTTTTAGGGGATGATAGTGTTGAATGCAGAGTTACCCATAAGTCCATTTCAGGACAATCTTGACTATCTAACAAATTATATCACCAATTGCTTTTGGGATTTTATGACCAACCACAGAGAGGCTACAAATTTCCATTTTGGTCAGTAGAACTTCCACTGGACAGTTAACATGTGTTCAATGTACTGGTGCATTGGTATTTGCATTTAACCTGTCTTTAAGAATACTCATACAGCCTGATGTTTCACAGCAGGACACTGGGGAGAACTGGTAGTCATGGTAATGGTGTCAAGATAAATGTGGCATTGATAATTCTGTCTCCAGTGGCATTTCTTCTGCTGTTGAGGCTTGTAAATGAACCATGACACCAGAACGGTAAGTGGTATTCCACTGTTGATAGGACCAACACTTGTGTTCAGATCCAAAGGATTCGGGCACTGCTTCCTCATGTCGTACCTGTGTGCCTCTGGTCCTCTGGTCCTTAGTCTCTTTGTTGCCACTTTCAAGATATTCTTATGATTATGGGAAACCCAGAAAGCACCAAACATCTCTTAATAGGGAATTACTAGAAACTACAATTAAAAGCTGAGTGACTGGAAATATTTGGTCGAACAGTGAAAGCAAGAATAAATTTGCAAGTCACAAGCAAGAGAAAATCTGCAGATGCTGGAAATCCAAGCAACACACATAAATGCTGGAGGAACTCAGCCAGCCAGGCAGCATCGATGGAAAAGAGTACTGTTGATATTCATCGGGATTTGTAAGTAATAGTTCTTGTTTGCCAACTTTGGACATTTTGAAGAGTTAACTGAAAAAGTGAACAACTTCAGACACCTCAACTCGGAGCTGATTTCACAACCTATGAATTCACTTTCAAGAACTCTACAGCTCATCTTCTCAATATTATTATTTTTTTAAATTTGCAGTGTTTTTTGCATATTGGCTGTCTGTTAGTCTTTGTGTGGCATTTTTGCATTGATTGTGTTGTATTTCTCTGTTCTGCTGTGAATGGCTGCAGAAAATTAATCTCAGGGCAGTAGATGGTGATGTATGTATTCTTGATAATGAATTTACTTTGAAGTTTGAACTTTGATGGGGATAGCTACAGGCATTATTTATGTTCACTTCAGAAGGCATTTGATGATGCTCCTTTTAAGACATCATAAACTACGGATGAGCCAGTAAACTGAAGGCAAACATTCACATTGGCAGGATGTGATCAGTGGCATTCTGCAGAGAATTCAGCTAGACCTGCAAAATTCCTGCAATATACTTATAAGCAACCAGGTGATGAGATAGAAAGCCAGACAAAATATGATGATGACACAAAGGTAGCTTTGTAGATGGAAGCGTTAACTTACAAAGAGATTAGATTGAGTATATAGATTGTAGATTCTACTGCTATGCTATGAGGTATTTTATTTTAGCAGTTTTCTCTAATGCAGTGTGTCATACTAGAAAGCTTCATAGATTAGTGTTTTGGCTTTGGCTAAAGATAAGGAGCCATTTTGTACAATTTAGGAATATTGTGTCAGCCAATCAGGTTTGTTGTGGTAACTGTGGAATTTTCTGCCCAATGAAGCAGTGAAGGCTACCTCAATAAATAAATTTAAGACAAGGTTGGATAGATTTTTGCATAGTAGGGGAATTAAGGGCTATGGGGAACAGGCAGGTCAGTGGAGGTGAGTCCATGGCCAGATTAGCCATGATCTTATCAAATGACGGATCAGGCTCGATAGGCCAAATGTCCTACTCCTGCTCCTATTTCTTATGTTCTTAGTTAGGCTGTATCTGGAGAATTGCATACAGGTCTGGTCACCCCTTTATTGGAAGAATGTCAAGGCTTTGGACTGGCTGCAGAAGAGGTTTACCAGGATGTTGCCTGATATGCTATAACGAGAGGTTGGACATATGGACATCGTGTAGGTAGAAGAGACTAGCTTAGCATTTGATTACTAAGGTAATTGGCTTGGCACAACATTTTGAGCTGAAGGGTTTGTTGCTGTGCTGTACAATTCTATGTTCTGTCTTCTCTGTGTTTGTCTCCTTGACCTACAGAGTTCTTCCAGTATTTGCTGTTTATATAGTTATGTAATGTAGCCAAAATGAGTAAGTCAAAGGGCATTTACATTGATATATGAAATCTCTGGCCGGATATCTAGCACATAAAAGCAGCTTTCCTGAAGCTGCTGCTGTTGGCTGCACAATGCAAACTTCAGAATTTCACATGTTCTTCTTGTGAGAACATTGACTGGTTCTTTAAACAGAGAGGTGGTGACTCAGACTCCCATATACACACACACACACACACACACACACACACACACACACACACACACACACACACACACACACACACACACACACACACACACACACACACACACACACACACACACACACACGCACACACACACCACTTTAAATCACTGGACAAGAATTGAGACCAAGAATCCTGGCTGATCTGCTTACCCTTTAATCTGGCACAACACATTTGGATTGGGCCTGGAATCTTTCAGAATTCAGTTACAGCCTCCCTACATTGAGACATCAAGGTAAAGGTCTAAACACTGACTGATCTCCAACTCTTTCAGGATTAAACTGCAGACAGCTCAGGCAGTTTTTATTGCTCTGTGTACGTTAGTGTTTCTGTGCTTTATATAAGACGTTAAGTTCAATTACGAGTAATTTATATCATGGTTATTTATAGGCTAATTCTCTTTTATGTCATTTCAGATAACATTGCAATGTGATATGCTTACTGAGGGAGCAGCATGTTCTGTCTGAGGAATGAACATTTAGTTATATCTTATTTTTCCAAACAATTGCTTGAGACTGGACAGGTTCTCTTTCTTTTTTTAGATGGAATGCTTCTGTGTTTACATTTGGGCCTTCTACAAATTGGATCGTAGTTCAATTCTATCTGACTGTATTCATGACTGTCATGTGAATGGATAAATTAACTTTTGATTTATTCTTTTGCTTGCATCAATTATTAGGAATGAATGAGCCAGTTACACTATCTGTAAACTCAGCCATTCGATACTGAGTATCTGATACTGGCCTCAGCTAAAATTAGAAATAAACTTTGGTTGCCAGCTCGTGTAGAGGCAGATCGTAACATTCCCTGATCCACCACCGCAAAGGCAGAATTTGATCAAAAGGGCACCGGAATGCTTTCAGTAACCTGATTGTCATTCTAGAACATTGTTGAATGAAACTATAGGCACCTCAACTTGGCCAGACTAGTCCTCATTAAAACAAAACTCGCAGCCCACACACTCCTGTCCTCCAACACAATCTCCTCCAAATAGTTTTCCAGTGTTTCCTATAAAATGCAAGTGACCTTTGTTTAGTGAGGGCATGAACCATCTTTATAGCAAAACATTAATTCAAACAGCACTTCGCATAAAAAATCTTGGAAACCCTCTCCTCCTTCTCTACATTAATAGGTAACTGATTTCATAACTTAAGTTATTTCTACGTACCTTATTAAAACCCTTCACAATGTCAAAAGCAATAAGTGCAACTCTTCTTAGTTTTCTCTCTGGCACCTAATGTGGCCCCAGCCTCCTCTTTCGAGTGACATGCTTCTGATTCAATTGCTTTTGGTCATTTTCCAGCTTCCCTTATTTGAAGTGATGCCTACACTGACACCTTAAATGCACTTTGGCTATGTTAAAACTTGCTTGTAAGTCGGAGTTGTTGGATTAATACTTCTCTAAGCGGTGCCTGGATTGCCTTTAAATGATATTTATCATTCAACTAAACAGTACCAGGCATAGCCAGCTCTCCGCTCTTTGTGGAGTGCTGCACATGTAACAGGTTCCAGTAGCTTTTGTCCATGACCACTTGTCTCAGTCCCATTAATATTTCTTGGTCCTGAATAGACCCTCTATGAGTCTTCAGTTCAGAGTTATGCTCCATTTCTTCTTCAAAACCTACGGTAAATACAATTGTATTTTTGTGTAATATGATGTGTACCAAAAACCTACAAGCCCAGTCATTTCCCCAACTGCATTATTACTAAAAATAACTATGAAGCAGACCAAGTTTCTGTTAAATCTACCCCATTCTCACTCCTAGATCTGCTTTCTGACACATTATTAATAGTAAACTTCTATCTGATTTGTATACTTTTATAAAAGTGATGTCTACTTTTCCTGTCTTTGGTCCTCATATCCCCCTGTGTGGTCCTGATAAATGGACCATGCCCCTGCCTAAAATAATTCCACTTCATCAAATGGGTGCTGAATATTTCAGTTTAGTTAAGCACTAAATTTATGGCCAGTAAGTTGTGACTTAGTACTGATTCTAGTTAGGTCTGGCAAACTTGAGTCCAAGCATATCTTTCAAACTTCTCCTTACTTAACTTTATGGATCATTTTGCCACAAATACCAGTTCTTGATTAGTATTGAGTCAAGTATTGCATCTGTTTCTGCCCAGTGCAAGAGTGCAAGTAGACACAAGCAATTCTGCCACCTACAGTCAGGTCTATTACTGCACTCTATTTTTTAGCTTTGTTACTTCAAGTGGTTCTTAAACACCATTAACACATATTGGTTTGCAACTGAATCAGGGTGTTATGATTGCTAAAGCTCTCTATAGTAGCATGGAAGAACATAAATAAAAATATTCCAAATCATGTCGACTGGTAACTGAAGGTTATTGGCCATCTGCCTCCAATAATCTCAAACTTCTCAGTTCAGAGACAGTACAGTCCCTTGCTGGAGAATTGGAGACACACACACCTATCTCTCAGCTTTACAACAGGGAGGGGTTGCATAGGCCAGGCAACCACATTAACATTCAATTTTATTGTCAGTATTTACTGGAGTTCACTGGTGCCAGTGAACATCTCACTTCTGACTAATCATTTCCATTGTCCCCTTGTTTATCCACAATGTTATATAACAATACAGGTGTACCCCCCTTTACAAAGGTAGAGCGTTCCTATGAAACCTTTCTTAAGCCGAAATGGAGTAAAGCGAAGAACCATTAATTTATATGGGAAAATTTTTCGTAAAAGCAAAAATCTTCTTTGTAATGCGAAAATAGGTTAGTAATGTAGATCTTTTGTAAAAGCGAAGCGGCATAAAGCAAACATTCGTAAAGCGGGGGACACCTGAACGTCTTTTTATTATTCTTTGATAGTCCCTTGAGACAGAGGATAACCTGGTTCTGCTCCAGTTCTTTATGTCCTGGCATAGCTTATTAGACCATAAGATATAGGAGCAGAACTAGACCATCTGGCCCATCAAGTCTGCTCCACCATTTCATAATGGCTGATCCAATTTTCCCTTTCAGCTCCAATCTCCCGCCTTTTCCCCATATCCCTTCAAACCCTAACCAATCACGTATCTATCAACCTCTGCTTTAATGACTTGGCCTCCACAACTGCCTGTGGCAAAGAATACCATAGATTCACCACCTTCTGGCTAAAGAAATTCCTCCTCATCTCCATTCCAAAAGGTCGCATCTCTATTCTGAGGCTGTGTCCTCTGGTCTTAGACTCCCACCATAGAAACATCCTCCCTACATCTACTTTATCAAGGCCTTTCACTGTTTCAATGAGGTCACCCCTTATTCTTCTGAATCTAGTGAATAAAGGCCCAGAGTCATCAAACAATCTTCACATGACAAGGCATTCAATCCTGGAGCCACTTTCATGAAACCCCTTTGAACCCTCTCTAGTTTCAGCACATCCTTTGTAAGATAATGGCCCAAACCTGCTCACAATACTCCAAGTGAGGCCTCACCAGTGCTTTATAAAGTTTCAAAATTACATTCTTGTTTTTATATTCTAGTCCTCTTTAAATGAATGCTAACATTGCAATTTGCCTTCCTCAACCTCTACAGTATCCTGCATAAGGACTCTCAAGTCCTTTTGCATCTCAGCTTTTTGGTATTTTCTCCCCATTTAGAAAATAGTCAACCCTTGAATTTCTTCTACAAAAATGCATGACCATACACTTCCCAACACTGTATTCCATCTGACATTTCTTTGTCCATTCTCCTAATCTGTTTAAGTCCTTCTGTAGTGTCTCTACTTCCTCAAAACTCCCTGCCCCTCCAGCTATCTTCATATTATCTGAAAAGTTTGCAACAAAGCCATCAATTCCATCATCCAAATCATTGACATATAATATAAAAAGAAGTGGTCCCAACACAAACCTCTGTGGAACACCACTAATCATCAGCAGCCACCACCCCCCATCCTCATCACATTCTACAGGGGTTGTATTGAGAGTATCCTGAGCAGCTGCATCATTGCCTGGTTCAGAAATGACACCATCTTGGATCGCAAGACCCTGCAGCGGATAGTGAAGTCAGCTGAGAAGATCATCGGGGTCTCTCTTCCCGCCATCACGGATATTTACACTACTTGCTGCATCTGCAAAGGAAACAGCATTATGAAGGACCCATGCACCCCTCATACAATCTCTTCTCCCTCCTGCCGTCTGGGAAAAGGCTACGAAGCATTCGGGCTCTCACGACCAGACTATGTAACAGTTTCTTCCACCAAGCTATCAGATTCCTCAGTACCCGAAGCCTGGACTGACACCTTGCCCTACTGTCCTGTTTATTATTTATTGTAATGCCTGCACTATTTTTTGCACTTTACGCAGTCCTGTGTAGGTCTGTAGTCTCGTGTAGCTTTCTCTGTGTTGTTTTTTTATTACGTAGTTCAGTCTAGTTTTTGTACTGTGTCATGTAACACCATGGTCCTGAAAAATGTTGTCTCATTTTTACTATGTACTGTACCAGTAGTTATGGTCGAAATGACAATAAAATGACTTGACTTGACCAATGAGTAGAGGCTCCCTTTATTTCTGCTCTTTGCATCCTGTCAATCAGTCACTGCTTTACCTATGCTAGAATCTTTCCTGTAATA
The DNA here is from genome assembly GCF_048418815.1 of Hemitrygon akajei. Classification (NCBI taxonomy): domain Eukaryota; kingdom Metazoa; phylum Chordata; class Chondrichthyes; order Myliobatiformes; family Dasyatidae; genus Hemitrygon; species Hemitrygon akajei. Next base: position 157,898,346 of record NC_133128.1, read on the forward strand.
CCATGGACTCATAGTTTGTTAAGCAACCTCATGTTGTTGACAACCTCAAGTTTTTGGCACTTTGTCAAAAGCCTTCTAAAAATTCAAGTGCACAACATTCAACTTTGCTCAACAACATGAGGATGCTTGGTGCTTCTTCAAAGAATTCAAAGATCCACAGATTTGTCAGGCAAGATTTTCCCTCGAGGAAACCATGCTGACTACGGCCTATTTTATCATGTGCCTCCAAGTACCCTGAGACCTCATCATTAATAATTGACTCCAACATCTTCCCAACCACTGAGATCAGACTAACTGGCCTATAGTTTCCTTTCTTCTGCCTCTCTCCCTTCTTGAAGATTGGAGTAACATGAGCAATTTTCCAGTCTTGTGGAATCAATATAGAATCTAATGATTCTTGAAAGATCATTACTAATGCCTCCACAATCTCTTCAGCCACTTCTTTCAGAACTCTGGAGTGTACACCATCTGGTCCAGATGACTTATCTACCTCAGACCTTTCAGTTTCCCAAGAACCTTCTCTCTATTTATGGTAACTTCACACATTTCATCCTCCTGACACCTGGAACTTCCACAAGACTGCTAGTGGAATCAATTTTTAGGGATGAGATTACCGAGTACCTGGAGGTAAATGACAAGATAGGCCAAAGCCAGCGTGGTTTCCTGAAAGGAAAATCCTGCCTGACAAACCTACTGCAATTCTTTGATGAAATTAAAAGCAGGGTAGACAAAGGAGATGCAGTAGATGTGGTGTACCTGGATTTTCAGAAGGGCTTTGATAGGGTGGCGCACATGAGGCTGCTTAGCAAGATAAGAACTCATGGAATTACGGGGAAGTTACTAGCATGGGTGGAGCATTGGCTGGTCGGCAGAAAATAGAGAGTGGGAATAAAGGGATCCTATTCTGGCTGGCTGCCGGTTACTAGTGGAGTTCCACAGGGGTCTGTGTTGGGACCACTGCTTTTTACGATGTATGTCAATGATTTGGACTACTGTATTAATGGATTTGTGGCTAAGTTTGCCAATGATACAAAGATAGGTGGAGGATTGGGTAGTGTTGAGGAAACAGAGAGCCTGCAGAGAGACTTAGATAGTTTAGGGGAATGGGCAAAGAAGTGAAAATTGAAATACAATGTTGGAAAGTGTATGGTCAGGCACTTTGGTGGAAGAAATAAATGGGCAGACTATTATTTAGATGGGGAGAGAACTGAAAATGCAGAAATGCAAAAGGACTTGGGAGTTGTTGTGCAAGATACCCTAAAGGTTAACCTCCAGGTTGAGCCGGTGGTGAAGGTGGCGAATGCAATGTTGGAATTCATTCCTAGGGGTACGAGTGGCCTAAAGTAGGAGGAGTCAATTTTAAAAAACCTAGCACATTTATTTTTCCTACATTTACACACTTAGTCCAGCGGTTGTGGAGCATACGGATCCCTTCTTTGTAGAAGTCGGCGTCTTGGACCTCCAGAAGTGGTCCACAGTATGGAGTGATTGATAAGTTTGTGGCCTAAGGCAGAAAGAGTTGAGTTATTAACTTCAAACTTTCTGTGTTTTCACTCAAAGAGTTGAACTGCACGTGCATGTAACAAGAGCTGTATAACTCAACTACCTTAGGCCACAAACTTATCAATCACCTCTGCTGTGGGTCATTTGGAGGTCCAAGATGCTCTCGTTACATGCACATGCAGTTCAACTCTTTGAGTGGAAATGCAGAAAATTTGAAGTTAATAACTCATCTCCTTCTACCTTAGGCCACGAACTTATCAATCACCCCTCGTACAGAATGTAAGAGCAGGGATGTGATGTTGAGGCTCTATAAGGCACTTGTGAGACCATACTTCGAGTATCGTGTGCAGTTTTGGGCTCCTTATTTTAGAAAGGACATACTGACATTGAAGAGGCCTCAGAGAAGATTCATGAGAATAACTCCAGGAATGAAAGGGTTACTGTAAGAGAAATGTCTGGCAGCTTTTGGGCTGTATTCCCTGGAGTTCAGGAGAATGAAGGGGGATCTCATAGAAACATTCCGAATGTTAGAAGGCCTGAACAGATTAGATATGGCAAAGTTATTTCCCATGGTAAGGAATTCTAGGACAAGAGGGCATGACTTCAGGATTGAAGGGCGTCCTTTTAGAACTGAGATGCAGAGAAATTACTTTAGTCAGAGGGTGGTAAATCTGTGGAATTTGTTGCCACGAGTGGCTGTGGAGGCCAAGTCATTGGGTGTATTTAAGGCAGAGATAAATAGGTTTTTGATTAGCCAGGGCATCAAAGGGTATAGAGTGAAAGCAGGGGAGTGGGGATGACTAGAAGAATTGGATCAGCCCATGATTGAATGGCAGAACAGACTCGATGGGCCGAATGGCATACTTGTGCTCCTGTACCTTATGGTCTTATGGTATTATAGTGTCTTCCACAGTGAAGACTAATGCAAAATACTTACACAGTTTATACACTCTTTCATTGTCCCTCATTATTACCTCTTCAGCATAATTTTCCAGTGATCCAAAATCCACTCTTGCTTCTCTTTTACACTTTATCAGAAGAAACTTTGGGTACCATCTTTAATATTATTGGCTAGCTTACTTTTGTATTCCATCTTTACCTTCTTAATGACTTTTTTAGTTGCCTTCTGTTGGTTTTAAAAGCTTCCCAATCCTGTAACTTCCCACTGATCTTTGTGCTCTATTATATGCTCTCTCTTTGGCTTTTATGTTGGCTTTGACTTCTCTTGTTAGCCGTGGTTGTGTCATCTTTCCTTTAGAATACTTCTTCCTCTTTGGGATTTATATATCTCATGGCTTCCAAATTGCTTCCAGATATTCCAGCCATTGTTGTTCTGCCATCATCCCTGCCAATGTTCTTTTCCAATCAATTCTGGCCAACTCCTCTCTCATGCTTCTGTAATTCCCTTTACTCCACTGTAATACTGATACATCTGACTTTAGCTGAGAAACACTTTGGTAAAGAAACACCTCAGTAGGTTCTTGAGAGCATTCCAGAATCAAGTGATTCTTGAAACATCGTTACTTAATGCCTCCACCATCTATTCAGCTATCTCTTTCAGAACTCTGGGGTGTACTCCATCTGGTCCAGGTGACTTATCTATCTTCAGACCTTTCAGTTTCCCAAGCACCTTCTCCTTAGTAATAGCTACTACACTCACATCTGCCCCTGACACTCTTGAAATTCTGGCATACTGCTCATGTCTTCCATAGTGAAGATTGACACAAAAAATACTTATTAAGTTTGTCCCCTGTTACTACCTCTCCTACATCATTTTCCAGTGGTCTGATAGCCACTCTTGCCTCTCTTTTACTCTTTATGTATCTGGAAAAAACATCTGCTATCCTCTTTTATATTATTGGCTAGCTTACCATCATATTTCATCTTTTCTCTCCTTACGGCTTTTTAGTTGCCATTTGTTGATTACAATATGTTAATGTTAAAAAGAGGGAAAAAATTTGAGGTGAAAGCAATCAGTATAACTTTTGCCAAAGGTTCAGGAACAGTTATTACTCTTTAATCAACAGGCTCTTCAACTAATGTGGATAAATTCACTCACCTCAACACTGAAGTAATTTTGCAACTGATAGACTCACTTTCAAGGTCTCAATATTGTTTTTTTCTCAGCTCAAACATGTAAAACTGCTTCAGGATGCAATAATGTGTTGAATTGTTTCTGGTTTCCCTTGGCATTTTCTGCATTTATTGTCTTGAATTTGTTGGTCTTTTATGATCTATTTTGATTTTTTTGTGTGTTAGCCACCTGGTTCCGTATTGTTACAAGAAGCCTTTCTGTTTCTGGGAAGAGGTTTCCAACTCTGAGCCAGGCGTTCGGAAAATAGCTCAAAGATTTCAAAGTAAGTAAAAAATTTACTTTGAAAAGGAAGAGAACGTGTTTGTTGCTAGGGAATCTCTACCAACATTGAGTCATTGCTCTGCATTCGGAAATAACTGTAGTTAACCATCTTTTCAGTGCCTAGTTTGACTTCTACGAACCTTTCCCTTTCATCCACAGCCATCAAAAGCGATGGCCAACACCAAGGTGCTAGATGGCTTCCTGAAAGAGTGGGCATGACTGACAACTGCCCTTTGTAAGGCTCTGAAAGAGACAACTTCCCATCTCACACTGTAATTACCATTTTATGACTGTGAGTTGGTTACAACCTGTCTGGTCTGGAGGACAACGTTTAACAGGAACACATTGGAAATAGATTATAAAACAAAACCTGGCCTCATTTCTCCAAGCAAAGGAGTAGATTTGGACATTGTCGATTGAAGTTTTTATTTATGTCATAAATCGTGAGGGTTCTGTTCACAAAGTCAGAGCTCCCAGCACTTCAGCACAGTTTAACCCTACTGTGTCATGTTTCTAAGCACAGTGGCTGATTTGATTGTCCTGAATACCACTGCAATCAAACGTGCGTGAGAACGTGAGGTGACTTTTATATGAAAAAGTAGTTTGTTTCCAGGTCCTTTTATAATTATTACATTATGCCAGACTAATTAGAGGTTTTGTGATTTTTCCACCAGATTCAAAGACTCCGACAGCCTCAACCATAGTTCCTGCTGGAAAATACACAGGTTTTTGCGAGGTTATAACTGCAGTTATACATGTTCATGGAAAACAACATACTGTCAGCATTAGATCAAAGACACCATTAGGAGGAAAAGAATGCATTACTACCAAGTGAAAAAGAATACCAATTTGCAGCACCATTCGCAGTCTCAGCTAGGAACTGTTGTAGCAAGCTTGGCATGGAAATTCCCCTGCATGTATATCAGGGAACTAGATGAGTGCTTATGGCAAACACACATTAGTTCACACTATTGCAGTAGTCAATCCTCATTTAAAGTAAATGCATGTATTGAGGGTGCAGCATTTCACTTGGCTGGCTACTGCGTAGTTAGCACTTGACATGGTCCAACACTGTGTACCTGCCAAGCATCCATTTGGTAATTGATATCTGGGCTCTGGCACCAGGGAGCTTCTGATCACTAACACCTCAACACTGCAGGAATTCACAGTGGGGTGCTGTGTGAGAGTTTAGTTCACTTTGATTCACTGATAAACATTGATAAATCCTTGTAGAACAGTCTGAAGCGGCAAAGGGATGTGCTCTGCATCAGGGAGCATCCTCAAGCAGAGGTGATGCATCAGCGAGAGAAGAATTAAGCCAATAAGTGAAGCTCTCAGATGTAGGGAACTGTCCAGAAAACTGTCTATGAACCTCACAGTCTTATCGAGGAGACCATTCTATGTATTTTAACTCTAGCTGACAAAGACGCAGTCTCCAACAGCAGCAGCACCAAGGTCGGAACAAGAGCCTGTACTGTGCCGTAATGTTCTATATTCCAGGTTCACACACAGCTCAAAACTCACAATGCACACCCTGACTGTACAATGGCCAGTATGTAGTGATAATGTTCCGATATTAACTTACCCATTGTTTGACAGCATTCAGTAAGTAGAAATGGTCTCAAGCAGGGGATTTCAACCTGGGTCCACAGACCCCTTGCTTAATGGTATTGGTCCATGGCATAAAAAGGTTAGGAACCCCTGGTCTAAGCAGTTCAGTCCCTAAACTAAACAGACCAGAGGAGCTGGTCCTCATTCTCTTTAAGACAGAGGCTTTCCGCCCACTCCCCACTGCTGGAGTCAAGGATGTTCTAAAACGCTGTTTCTAACTCATTAAGACACCACTGGAACTGATTCAACTAGGACCAAAACTATCCTTGATCATTCACCTGGACCGTCTGCTGTACAAGCCTTGGACAGAATATTCTCCACCAGCTTGGCTTCAACTTGGTATTGGCTTATTATTGTCACACGTACCAAGGTATATCGAAAAGCTCGCCTTGCATAATGTTCCTACTGATCGAATCGTTACACAGTGCATCAAGGTTGAACAAGGTAAATCAATAAAAATGCAGACTGAAGTGCAAAAGCTACAGAGAAAGTGCAGTAAAGATAAGTAATAAAGTGCAAGATCAGCTTCAGGGTGTGTTACCACATGGGCAGCCTGCAAACCAACTTGGAAAGCTGACACTGAAGGGAAAACATAGAAACCATTAGTACATACGTAATTCAGAAATCTCAGCCTAAAATATCCACAGTCTCTGTCTCTAATGAAATGAATCCATGAGGTGATGAGAACATATATAATACCATTGAGAAACAATGGACCTTACATGCATCGCCATAATCCTTCAGTCAAAGTATATCATCCTTGAGGTGACTATTTTGTACAACGCATACTTTTACAGAAGGCTCAGAGAATTCCCCTCTCACAATTGGAGGAAGGCTAAGGTGACATTTCTGGAAGATGCATTTAAATTAAACAAAGTCTAGGATATCATATCAAGCCCTCAGCCAAGTCACAGGTAACACTTTCCTCTGCTTTCCTCTTTAGGAGTGGAAAGATTACTCTCCCTGTGAGGTGACTTTCATTGCTGGGCCTTCCACGTGTTCAATCAGCAGAGCATCATTGATAAATCACATGTGGACTGTCATGTGTGGAGGATTGGAGCTGATGAATGTCATCAACTCTGTTTCTCCCTCCATAGGTGCTGACTGACCGGCAGAACTTCAGCCCCATTTCTTGTTTTATTTCTAACTAAAGATTTCCAGCATTTGCTTTTAGCACTTAAATGTGGGTGTCACAGAGCGATTATGCCTGCCAGTACTAACATCAGGTTGCATTGTCCATCAGCATGGGGAGAAACGTTGTGGCTGGAACTGTCCACCATGGATGCTTTGACAGAGGCGTATAACAGATGGAGTCACAGAGTGACTTCCCACAGTGGCTCTGGGCTCAGACTTGGCAGAGTAGCTGGAATATATGGAATTGCCATTGCCATACACTCTTGAACATTGCTACTCAGTCAGAAAGACTCACTGACATTGCAGATGCAACCATGGTGGAATTGAAATGATCACAGGCCACATCTTCCCGGCTTGCTCAGTACTGATACCCAGTGTAGAGAAGGCAGGGCATTTTCAGGCATTGCAACTTTGCTTAACCCATTTATAATGTGAATCCGCAGTGAGACAAGTGGACTGCATTTCTTGTCATTCATGATTGATGCCATGGATTCCTTTTCCCCAGCCGGAATATTCTGCCTTCACCAGAGCATTTCCGCTGTTCCACAGCCACACGAGGAATTGTTGGTCCATTACTGTAACACTTCATGCAGGTTGCTATGATCCACTTCCTGCTGAGTGCTTATCGCTTCCTCTGTAGATATTGATGCACCAGTGGTTAAATCACTAGATGACAAACTTGAGATCATTGAAACAGGGGAATGTGTGTATCGGGGCATGGGTGTGTATCCCAGCATGGCAGTTCAGGGCTGGTAAATCCAGTAATTGAAAGAGGAATGCTCAGTAATGGTGTCTATGGTACTACCATATTGTTGGTCACTACTGTCCTACAGTGAAAGAAACCTATCATCCTTACTCTGGTGTGACCTGTATGGGTGTCAAATCCAGCAATGTCTTCGACTTTTAACTGCTTCCTCTGTTCAGGAGAAATTAGGGATTCACAAAGCGTGTCTGGATTTCCAGTGACGTCCATGTCCTGTGACTGAACAGATCAAGTGGTTGTAGGCATGTGAAGTGTACTGTCCAAATCATGCAGCTCATCTTGCTGTAGAGGTAGCATCATTGAATACCAAAGTGTCAAGAAGTAATTTTATTATCTGGGTTATTGCCTCTCATAATTGTGAATAACTAACCATCCAATCTCTCAGGAAATGACTGAAGATGCTGCTGTGATGAATCTCTTTTTAAGGACACTGATGATATCTTCACAGGTTCCTGCTGGCCCCAAGGCTATCATTATAACAGTGCTCATCTGTATCAGCCTGATCATAGGCAGGAAGCAAGCATCAAGGCTAAAACAAATTTTAAAAAATAACTGATTATAATATAATATTATAAAGGAATAAATCCACATAAAATACTTCAATATTTTACAAATGTTAGTGGATACTAAAATTTAAAAATACCTCCTTTATTAAATATACAAAATTATGAGGTGTATAGATAGGGTAAATACAAGCAGGCTTTCTCCACTGAGGTTGGGTGAGACTTGAACTAGAAGTCAAGGGTTTCAGATGAAAGGTGAAATGTTTAAGGGGAATATGAGGGGAAACTTCTTCACTCAGAAGCTGGTTGGAATGTGAAACGTGCTGCCAGTGGAAGTGATGGGTGCAGGTTTGATGTCAGCATTTAAGAGAAATTTTGATAAGTACATGGATGGGAGAGGTATAGAGGGCTATGATCCAGGTACTGGTCAATGGGTCTGGGCAGAGTAATGGTTTGGCATGCACCAGATGGGCCAAAGGGCCTGTTTCTGTGCTGATGTGTTTTATGATTCTATTCTCACCCTTATACCTCATAGATGATTTGTTTTTAATTCAAGTGAATAGACTCATTGACCCAGTGTGCTGGGAATGAAAAGGTTTCTGTTCTGTCTCTGGATTCCAATAATCATGCATTGACACACTCACTGTCAAACACGTTTGGGAATTCTGCATTAGAATTCACCTGTGCCTAATTCTGAATGTGTTTGCATCTACCCAGTAAATTACTTCAGAAGGTGACTTTAAGTTCCTTGGCGATAACATATCAGAGGACATGTACTGGGACCAGCATGTACAGTAAGTGCCATTACAAAGAAGGCAGGGCAATGCCTCTACTTTCTTAGAAACTTGCACAGATTCAGCATGTGTCGGTACCACCAGTTGAACTTTGTATTTTTGTGTGTTTTCCCACTAGCCGTCAGTCTGTGGTTTTCTATTGCCATGTGCTCTTGTTTGTTTTCATGCCCCGCGTGCTCCTGTCCCCGCTCCTGCTCTTCTCCGGCCCCTGTATCACTGAGTACTCCCCCTCTCACCTGTTGCTCATTATTACCTGTTCTGCTGCCACTTCTGTCTCATTGAGCTCCACCTATCACCTGCCTCTCTGTTTATTGCTCAGTGTATTTCAGTCCTGTGTTTTCATCTGTTTGTTGCCAGATTGTGCCAGTGAATTTTCCTGAGCCTTTCCAGCACTTGTATTTGCACTCTCTCCATCTGAATATCGATTCTGCCTGTTTCCCGATTCTAGTTTTTGGATTTCTCTGGATGTTTTGATCTCTGCCTGATCTTTGATGCCGACTTTGTTTGTACCTTGGGATTTGTTACTCAATTAATATCACTACTGTGATCATGGCTGATCATACACAATCAGTACCCCGTTCCTGCCCTCTCCCCATATCCCTTGACCCCGCTATCTATAAGAGCTCTATCTAACTCTCTCTTGAATGCATCCAGAGACTTGGCCTCCACTGCCTTCTGGGGCAGAGCATTCCACATATCCACCACTCTCTGGGTGAAATAGTTTTTCCGCATCCCTGTTCTAAATGGCCTACCCCTTATTCTTAAACTGTGGCCTCTAGTCCTGGACTCACCCATCAGCGGGAACATGCTTCCTGCCTCCAGTGTGTCCAATCCCTTAATAATCTTATATGTTTCAATCAGATCCCCTCTCATCCTTCTAAATTCCAGTGTATACAAGCTCAGTCATGCCAATCTTTCAACATATGACAGTCCCGCCATTCCGGGAATTAACCTTGTGAACCTACGCTGCACTCCCTCAATAGCAAGAATGTCCTTCCTCAAATTTGGAGACCAAAACTGCACACAATACTCCAGGTGGGGTCTCACCAGGGCCCTGTACAGCTGCAGAAGGACCTCTTTACTCCTATACTCAATTCCTCTTGTTATAAAGGTCAGCATGCCGTTAGCTTTCTTCACTGCCTGCTGTACCTGCATGCTTGCTTTCATTGACTGATGTACAAGAACACCTAGATCTTGTTGTACTTCCCCTTTTCCTAATTTTTCCTAACTTGACAGGCAGCCAGTGCTCACCTTCATCATTCACTTTGATGTTTCAATCTCCCTTGTTGCTTTAATCAGTGAAATGGAGTCAACATCAGCTTGCGCCCTGTCCCACAGCCTGCCCGTCATGAGGTTCGCGCACACTGCCTCTGCCTCCTGGAATCCACTCAGAGACTGTAGAGTGCTCTAGCGCCCAAACAATCTCCGCAATCGCTTCGATGTTTCAATCTCCCTTGTCGCTTTAATCGGCAATGGAAGCTTTAATTGAACCATTATCAAAGACCCACCATCGAGGTGATGCTTCTTCTCATTGCTGCCATCAGGAAGGAAATTCAGGAGCCTTAAGTCCCACACCCCCAGGTTCAGGAACAGTTATTACCTTAAGCCACTAGGCTCCTGAACTAGTTTGGATAACTTCACTCACTTCAACACTGATCTGATTCTATAGCCAGAGACTAAGTTTCAAGGACTCTCAACTCATGTTCTCAATATTATTTATTTATTTGTTTGTTTGTTTGTTTGTTTGTTGTTAATTTTTTGTACTTGCACAGTTTGCCTCCGTTAGCACATTGGTTGTCAATCTTTGTGTGTAGTTTCTCATTGACTCTATTGTATTTCTTAGTTCTACTGTGAATGCCTGCAAGAAAATTAATCTCAGGGTAGTATATGGTGACACATATGTACTTTGGTAATAAATTGACATTGAAATTTGAACTTCCAAGTTTGAAATTCAGAGTTTACTTAATGTTTATTGTCCCCACGAATTTATACAAAAAAAAGTAGTTACATTTACCAGAAGGGATATCTTCTCATTCCCAATCATGCCCCTTTGGGGAAGGGGGGGGGGGAGCAGTCTTTTGGCATTTCTCTCTGCAGAAACTGGAATATCCTTCAGTCCTCAGTTTTACATCAATGGACAATTGTGGATCCAGGGAAAACCGTTGTCATGTTTGGAATTAGAAATCTGTTAGTTTGCCCTGGTTTAAAGGTATCCATCTAAGCAGAATTGACAGGGATTTGGATTTTTTCTCTATTCAAAATGGCCTGAATTGTTTGAAGGTGTTTCTGTTGCCTTAGATCTGGTGAGATTTCCTTTTCCCTCCATCTGAGAACCATGATATACTGTGGCTTCATTGGCACCAGATTACTATTTCTGAAAAATAACTGCAACTGTAGAATCATTGGCTAGTAATAGAGGCCATTTGGCTCATCATACCTATGTTAGTCAAAAAGTGCCATCTGGCCTAATCCCATTTTCTAGCAATAAATCCATGGATCACATCCGAGTTCTCTTTCTTTAAAGTAAGAGGGTTTATACCTCTGCCACCATTTCAGACGAGTATTACATTTACAGCATCTTCTAGGTTAAAAACTCCTAATCTGCCCTCTGATTTCTACTGATTACATTAAATCTTTAATAAAAATAGCAGAAATTCAGGGCATGAAGGGATACGGGGAGAAGACAGGAGATGGGGGCTGAGGGAAAAATTGGATCAGCCGTGATGAAATGGCAGAGCAGACCCAATGGCCTATTGCTGCTCCTATAGTTTATGGTCTAAACTGCTGAAGATGCCCAGCAGGTTGGGCAATATCTGTGGAAACAGAAATAGGTAACATTTCAGGTCTAGGATTCTTTATCAGAACTGTTGAAATATAGGAGCAATCAAAGGAGGAAATCCCTTTTAAATACAGAGACTCGAGGAGAATACGGCAGAAGCTTCTGGAAATGTTGGAAATTTCAAAAAATGATCTGTTCAATGCAGAGCCTGGTGGGTTGGAAATGGAGGCATGATAGAGTGTGTGGAATGTGGCAGTCAAGTGGGCACCTTTCTTATGTCTGCTTAAAAAGGATAGGATCAGCAGATCAGGAACCAAGGCAAGAACTGAATAATGGTATGATTGAAGAAGATAACTTTGAATATGCCTTTTCAAAGAATAATATAACAACCAAGAACTACTTAGCAGCATGCTGGCTTATTTTGATGCGGAAGGAAAAGAGGGTTTATTAGTCCAATGCAGAGAAAATACGAATTGTAGGATTCGGATTGAAACACATTCTAACAAGGCCAACAAGAAAGTGTTCTACAAAAAATGTGAACAAGGTTTTTAACATTTGTGATAATGGAAGTCCAGGAGACCTTGGGAGTCACTGAGGACTGGGGTGACAGGCAATTAGCCATTTTGAACAGAACTGCAGTATTAAAATGACCAGAACATTTGTGCTTTTGCTGTTAATTAAGGATAATTCCCGAAGTGTTGTGGAGCTGTTTCTGAATCATCTGAATGGCAGCTCTCCCTCGCTTACTACATTGAAGTGTCAGCCTCAGTCTTTGCATAACATTCTCTGGAATAAGATTTGAGTCATATTCGTCAGAATCAGAGAAAAAAAAAATACACCACCTGAGCCATGTCAATAACTAAATCAATCATTAGCAAAAGGTTGACTACATACATTGAACATTGTTCACAGTTTACCTTTGTCTTAGCAACCACTAAAGTTCTGAAAAAGAAAAGAAGCACAGAAGGACAGAGATATCTGTGAATTACATTTGTCTGACTCTGCTGTGAATTTTCAAAATCCATTCCCGAGTTACTAATGTGAATATTTTAACAGAACACGTGGTTTATTTAGGCAGATTTGCCCTCTGCAACCTTCAAATCAGTCATCAATCACTGCTATCAATGTGATTATAAAGTCAATTTAATCATGGAGTTCTCCTGTTAGCACCATGTGACAAATACGCTCCACAGACATAGCAACAGTAATCTGCAATAAAGAAGAAATGCAGCCAAAAAGCACCATCTTCTTCCTGATTATATCAAGTTCTGTTTTTTTATGACTAGTGTTTATTTTTCAAATTGAAAATCTCCAAGCAATTTATTTGAAACCAATATTTTTAGGCTGAGTCAGTGATCCAAATTCACTGCGGCCGCAAATGGCAAATGAAATGTATGAAATCACCTTACTTCCAGTGATTTTCCAAGACTATCTCCCCCCCCCCCTTAACACAAAAGTTCCATTTTGCACACATTGCGGACTATTTCAGCCATGCTGCAAGCAACCAAATACTTTTATTTTACTGGTGCTCCAAATATGTGAAATATCGTGTCACTTTGGTTCATTCTGCCTCCAGCTGGAGTTTGCACAGGATAGACACAGATTTTTGTTCAAGATCAAGGTTGGGAAGTTATTATGTAATATTGAGCTAAGTATTCAATGCTATTATAGTAAACTGACAGGAAACATTTTGTTCTGCTTGCATTGCAGTTAAGCCATTTATAAGGACGATGTCAACTATTTTGACAGTGATATATTCATTCAATTTTGTAAGGCATCACTTTAGTCGGGGGCTGGTGGAAGAATTGCCAGTACACAAGTCTGGAACAAAATTTGCTCGGTGTGAAATTCTAGGCATGTCAAATATAACGCTGACATAAAGCACAAATTAGAAATGTTGAAATACTTCAAGATCCATACGCAAAATGCTTTATCGCTGCTGCAAATGGAACGCCTGAGATGCCTTGCTTTTCTCTTCAAAAGGCCCTTTTCCAATGCACACAAATAATTATATCAAAAAACAAATTAAAAATAAAATTAATATACAATGCAACATCTCTGGAACTGTAAATTCAAATCTAGATTAAGAATATCATTTTTAAGTTTAGTAAAAGTATCCAACTTAACTTAAATGAAATACATGGCACAAGGGCCTGACTGGAGGAGAAGTAATGATGGGAGGTTTATGCTAGATTTAATGGGTGGATCTAAAGGTCTGTGATAAAAGAAACAGAATTCACCATTAACAAATGACCATAAAAGTCTAGAAACTATTAAGTAGAAATGTCTACTGATGAAGAGACAGGGCCTGGAACATTGACTGCTTTTCCCCTGCCATAGATGCTACCTGGCCTGTAGAGTTCCTCCAGCTTTTGTGTGTTGCTCTGGATTTTGAGCATCTGCAGAATATCTTGTGTTTATATCTTCTATTTGGTCTCTTTGGCATGTATAAAGAGCAGGAGACTACTGCTCCTTAAAACTAAATAAACAAATACCCTCTCTTCCATTTCCCCTTCCTAAATATTCCATTGATATTTTCCTTTAATTTACTTGTGTCATTTCCCTAAAATTCTGCTCAATGTTCCAGTTACAGATATGAGCAAGACCTCCAAATTGAAGTTCCTCCACTTTACGTACATCTTGTTGACTGTGGCTGCTCCTTCATTTACTGAGAATGGGCCACTGGTGCTGTCACCACACCGATTCTCCATCTACTCAACCAACTGGGATTGCACTGTGTGAAGGTAATAGGGTTCAATATTAACTGCAGTTGGCACTCAGACTGAATGTCTCATATTTGGGAGGTTGAGTGATGTCTCTTTGCCCAGCATTCCTCTCCATTTCTCCTTTTATTCAACCTCTTTTAAATCAGCTTACTACCTATAAGATTGCTTAATAAAGAGATTTCTTTTAACAGACAAGCATCTGTTTAGATAGATAGATAGATAGATAGATAGATAGATAGATAGATAGATACTTTATTCATCCCCATGGGGAAATTCAACTTTTTTTCCAATGTCCCATACACTTGTTGTAGCAAAACTAATTACATACAATACTTAACTCAGTAAAAAATATGATATGCATCTAAATCACTATCTCAAAAAGCATTAATAATAGCTTTTAAAAGGTTCTTAAGTCCTGGCGGTTGAATTGTAAAGCCTAATGGCATTGGGTAGCATTGACCTCTTCATCCTGTCTGAGGAGCATTGCATCGATAGTAACCTGTCGCTGAAACTGCTTCTCTGTCTCTGGATGGTGCTATGTAGAGGATGTTCAGAGTCTTAAAGCCTTCCCCCAAATTGAAATGTGTATCTTGCATGATATTAATGGATATTTTAGATCAAAGCAGCAGAGAAAAGTGAGCATGCTATAAAAATACTGCTATGCATCACATTACTTTGGTAGAGGGTTAATTCTCAGTATTGGAAATTTACATATGGCTTACCAACAATGAAACTGAACTGTACTCCCTTACCCTGTATGGTTTGTGAACACTCATGCTCCATCCACTGTAGCATTCAATATTGAGGGGAAGTGCAAAGCCACACCTGGAGGTCAGCATGCAGGATAATCAACTGAACTTTATTAACAACCCTGCTTGTACAGTATGTGAACTGCTCTCATGTGGGTGTGTCTAACCAGTGGCATAGGAATAACATTGTTAACTACCACCACGTCGCCCCTTATTGAAAAAAAAGAAAAGTTAGGTATGTACTTCTTGTCTATAGAACTGCATTGAAATTAAAGTCGCTGAGTGATTCTGTTCACTTTACCCATAGCACATATGCTCCTTACACAAACATAAAAATTGCCGACATTATAACTTCCTTTCTCTTTGTTTGTAATGCTCTCTCTCTCTGTTTGTATAAAAAAAGAATTGCCAACGTAACTGTCTTACTCTTTGTTTTCCTTTTTTTCCACTGATTCCTTTTTTCCCCCGAATAGTCTAATTTTGTAAAATGTTTCAACATTAGATTTAAACACTAAATTTAATGGAGGTCAGGTAGACTACCGGAACACTCCAGCAGAAAGAGGATTTCTCTGTCTCTTTAGTCACTCACCCTAAGCTATTAGACTATGGAGTATATGTGTGTGGTGGGACAGATGAATGACCTGATCTGGTATAGGTACCTGGAAGTTTTGGAGCAGATGGAAATTCTTGAACATGTTCATCCACATCATAAGGATCAGGCCACTCTATTTCTTTCTCTACCTTTTGTGGACTTTGAAGGCACACGAGCGGATGCCTGTTCTGCCTGATTTCACTTTGTGATGCTCTGATCACAAACAGTCATGGTGAATGCTGCCAGACCATTGTTCCTTTGTTGAATTGGTCTGGAACCCAAACAGCTTTGACAAAGTGGCAGCAAAGATTTTGCTCTGTGTCTGAGATCACATGTGCTCTTTGTTTTCTCACGCTGTGCTGTCTCAAAATTTCTCACTTTGTCCGAGTCCGGTAAGTGAGGTTGGAGAAGGGAAAGAAGAACGGGCAGGCTTGTTCTCAGTCTTTGGCCCACTGACAGCTCTGATGGACTGTAACCGTTCACAAGAGGTGTGGAGTAATAAGCTAGCTGTGCTTTGCAGGAGTCTTTTCCCTTCAGTAGGAGACTCTTAACAGTTAGCACTGCTCTTTCCACTTCTCCATTTGCCTGTGGCTACCGTGGACTGCTTGTTTGAACTCATAGTGCCTAGGAAAGGCTTAGAATTCTGGGCAGCTGAATTACGGACCGTTGTCAGACACAAGTATCTCTGATATTCCATGGTGAGTGAGTACAGCTTTCAGGTGCTTTATAACTGCTGCTGAAGATATAGAGGACAGTTTGGACACCTCAATATTCCATGAGTAGTAATCCACAGTGAACACCTATTCTCTTCTTTCAGCTCAGGAATATCTGTTCCTGCAATTTGCCATGGAAATTCTGTGGAACAAAGAGGTTCAGCATGATTTTTGTGCAGTTATCTAAATGTTTCACATTGCTTTATCCAATCTCCTAGCTGTGCGCACAGACCTGGCCCCCACATTGGATTTCCTTGCTCTTAGGTGACATGTTTCAATGCCTTGATATCCTTGATGGAGTTCAGTGATGATCTTGGCTGCAGAGAAGCAGGAATAATAATTATGGAGCCCTTTAGCAGCAAGCCATCAGGGATGGTGAGTGTGTCTCTTTCAAGCCAGTAAGGTCTGAGTTCATGAGCTCCTTTTGGAACAGCTGGCTGTCCATGCTCACAGTATTGTATGACCTTGCTGCAGACTTGATCCTTCTCAGCTTGAATTTTGTCCAGTTTATGATGTGATGCAGGAGAGCTTTCACATACTTGATCTAAGTAGCTGCTGGAACCTTCCATGAGGGCGGAGTTGGCTTCCATCCACTCACTTTTGAATGGCATCACCAACAGAATGTCTGGTGTTGTAAAAGATTTGCTCTTGATGCATACGCAACCAGTTTCCATACACCACTGTGATGTTGCATAAGCACTCCTCCCCTAGGCCAAAGGTAGAGGCATCTGCTGAGATCTTGGTTGCTTTGTTTGGATCACAGAATGATAACAAGCTCTGTTTTAAGTGATGAGAATGGCTTCTCCGGCAGTGGGTCCCAAATCTAAACATTCCTCTGAGACAGGAAGTCACGTAGTGGCTTTGTTTTCTCTGCAAAATCTGGAATGAACTTTCCCAGCTGGTTTACCATGTCAAGGAAGCTGTGAATCTCTGATACTTTCATAGGCTGTTCCATGTTCTGAACTCCTGCCAGTTTGTCTGAATCTAGTTGCACTCCTAAGAACTGAACTTCACCTCCAACTTTGCAAATCTGTATTTCTTTTGTTCAGGGTGATTCCAGCCTGTTTAAGCTTCCCCAAGGCAGCTTTTACCCTTTCATCATGTTCCTCACTTGAGCCTCTGAAGATGAGAATGTCATCCATGTGGCAAACTACTCTTTCCAGTCCCTCCAAAATTTGGTTCATCCTTATCTGAAAGAATTAAGAGGCTGACGAGATGCCAGAAGGGAGTCTTTTGAAGGCATTGCATCCATATGGTGTGATAAAATTTGTGAGCTTCTGTGACTCAGGAGCTAAATGGATCTGACAGAGCCCTGAGTCTGCATCTGGTTTGGGGAAGAACTTTGCTCCACCCTGCATACCCAACGTGTGCTCAACAGAAGGGAGAATAAACTTCTCCCACATCACTGCATTATGCAGTTTTGTTAGATCAACACAGATCCTTACTGTGCCATCTGGCTTGGGAACGGGAACAATGCCCACACACCAGTCAGCAGGTTCATTCACCCTAGTTATGATGTCAAGCACCTCACTGTGGTCAGCGAGTAGGGTGTCACTTCTGGCCTCAGTTGGATAAGGCACTCTTCTTTCAGTACCCCCAGGCCTGTGAACAACTCCGGCTACTTCTCCTGCCACTGAACATCATTTAGCGAATCCAACCTTGCAATAAGGCTCTGCTTCTCAATGGCATATCGCCCCAGTAGCAGTGAGAAGAGACTCTGAATGTAGAATTCTCTTTTAACTGTTTCTAATCTATATGGATGGATGTAGCAAACATTCATTTCACACTGAGCTTATGTTTCCCTGGTCCCGAGAGCACTTTCTTTGATGAGTTTGGTGCAATGCCTGTTTTCTTCACCAGTTTTGTGAACCGACATTGGGGGATGGCTGTGTCATTTGCCCCAGTATCCATTTTGAATATCACTGCCTCATTTTGTAACTGAATTGTAGTACATCGGCCTTGTCTATTTGAACCTAGAGCCCCAAGGAAAGCCCTCTCATCAACTGAATCATTTTCTTCTTTGACTACTGAAGAACTGTTTTTTTAATGATACTGGCTCTTATAACGGCCAACTCTATTGCACTGGTGGCATTTCACTTCTTTCGTTGAATGAGCTTACCACATCTCCTATAGCTGGACATTCTACCAGCTGTTTGTTTCGCCTGTGTGTTTTGTTTGAGCTAAACCCTCTCATATATATCACATTTTTCTTTCCTGAAAAATATTCTTTGAATTTGTCATGCACTGTTTTATACTCCTTCTTCTGAGCATTTGTCGGTCAAATCCATCTGCTTTGTCAACCACGCAGTGTGCTCACTTGATTCTCTTCATAAACCTGAGTCAGATTGCTTGCAACCCTAAGTCTCTCAAAGCACCTGAGCCATCTCTCAAAGTCCCCTGGTTTAGAGAAATCAGATGTGTCGGGTGGCTTTATTAGGTAAGTAAATGTAGGTACTGCAAGTAAATGCTCCATTTTCTTGTTTGTTTGTTTATTTGTTATTTTATTTATTTGGACTACAAAAGTCTTCTTTTCTCTCCTGGGAGTTTGACTGACTTCTCTGCTGTGCCTGTGTCTCTGTGCTCTTCCCCAGATTAGTGGCCTACAGGTTATCACAATAGATCCACTTTTAGGTGTAGCTTAAAGACGTTGCCTAGCAACCCTGGCCCTTTCTCAGCTCATGGCTCATGGTGCATACAATTAGCAAAACAGCACTGGCAGTTTAAGTTGACAAGTCTCTGGTATTTTTCACAGTTATATGCGAACAAGAACAGTTTTATTGGAAATTCTTTCTTTTTGGGGATCTCACTTGGCCCGCAGCACTGTTTCATCAATTGTCAACCACTTCTGACTCCATGTTGTGTTTGTTATTGTGGAATAGTGCACAGCCCATCAGCAGGCATGATAATCAACTGAAGTTTATTGACAACCCTGCTTGTACAGTCTGTGAATTCCTCCTATGTGGAAGTGGCTCACTAAGTGGCATAGGAATAACTCTATTAACTACCACTACATCCATCAAAAGCAGAATTTCCTGGTGGCCAACCATTTAATTCCTATCCCCATTCCCATTCTGACATGTCAGTTCATGGCCTCTTCTTTTGCAACGATGAAGCCACTCTCAGGGTGGAGGAGCAACACCTCATATTCTGTCGAGGTAGCCTAAAGGCACGAACGTCAATTTCCCCTTCTGGTAATTCTTTTTCTCTCCCTTCCCTCTTCTTCTATCCCCCATTCTGACCTCTTCCCTCTTCGCCTCACATGCCTATCACCCCCTCCTGGTCCCCCTCCTTCTTCCCTTTCTCCCAAGGTCCACTCTTCTCGCCTATCAGATTCCTTCTTCTTCAGCCTTACTCACCCATGTGGCTTCACCTATCACCTTTTAGCTTGTCCTCCTTCCGCTCCCCCACCTTTTTTTATTCTGGTGTCTTCCCCATTCCTGTCAAATCCAGAAGAAGGGTCTCGGCCTGAAACGTTGACAGTTTATCCGTTGCTATAGATGCTGCCTGACCTGCTGAGTTCCCCCAGCACTTTGTGTGTGTTCCTCTGCTCCTTTGTAGTCTACTTCTGTGATCACGTGCTGCCAGGCTGGAAAAATCAATGTAATGTCGGAAATAATCAGCACACTTTCCAGAACCTTGCTAACCTAATGCTTGCCTATGCCCAGACCTTCCTAATGGTTTAATTAAAGGAGGTGATAAATAACCCACTGAAAAACATCAGAAAAATAATTAGGCTTTCTTGACCATAAAGTATAATGATAATCAACAGAACTATTTGTTGTGTGACAAACAAGTTTATTAACTGGAATAGCAACCCTTAGCTACAGGACCTCTAACAACTGATTTAAGTGGCTTTCATTTGTTTGTGAAATACATTTAGCAAAAGCTGGCTCAAAATCTTGAATAATATTTTTCGCCGTCACATTTCGGCATTTGTTCTGTCTCAGTTAGAGACGGGGCATTGCAAATATTATTCTGAATGAGCGCAGTGTCAGGATTACGTACAATATGAAGAATGCATATGCGTTATAGTCAAAATAAAATGATAGACAATGCTTTGTGTTTCCTTTTAGTTACCATTGCAACAATTATCAGGAGGGGACACCATGAACTGGTTTTGTGCCTACTGACGCAATTAGATTTTATTGTTTGAATATGATTTATGAAGCAATGTTTCTTTAAAATGTAGGAAGCTTTCTTTGAAATGTTATGCTAATGTCGCTGGTAATTATGGCTGAATTCCAACAGTCAACTAGTACTATGCAAGGGGCTTTGAAATGG
The DNA here is from genome assembly GCF_048418815.1 of Hemitrygon akajei. Lineage (NCBI taxonomy): Eukaryota > Metazoa > Chordata > Chondrichthyes > Myliobatiformes > Dasyatidae > Hemitrygon > Hemitrygon akajei. Next base: position 157,918,850 of record NC_133128.1, read on the forward strand.
GAATGATTTTCTCAGCAAAGTGGATTGTGGGAACAGGGCAACTGGGTCTAACAAAAGCTGCAGTTTTAACCCAGCAATATATCATAAGCTGTCTCTGGGGACGTTTAACAATCAGATCCACAGTAAGGCAGATTGTTACCACTAGCATTTGGCCAAGTGTGATTTAGAACATCTGGAGTAATGGGAAACTTTAGTCGTTTGCCAGCAATATTTAAGGCATCTGACCTTTGTTCGCAAACATTATATTTGTGCTGGTACATGGCACATTTCCATCATTTTGAGGCCACTAATATGCTTACAGAGTCTTTTCTTTAATGGTCTCAAGTAGAGAATCACTCAGCATTCCCCTGTGCACTCTGTTCTATCTTCTCAGAGTTGGTATGAATGCTCTGAGAGCAAATGCTAGTAGTATCTTATTGTTCCTATTGGCTCTGACTGCTGGGGAAGCATTTTATCTGAAATAGAAAGGATAAATCATATTAACCTATTCTCACGCATCCCATTATGATGCATTAGATTATTGTAATGGCTGGAGACCACACGAGTCTATTCATTCAGGATTATTGGGGCAGGTATAGGTGGAGAAGAAATATAAAAGACATAAAATCCCTTGATGGTAACAGGAGTTCATGCACTGGTTGTTTGTTAGTTTAGGAGAATTCCATTGTGTAATGCAGGCCATCAGCATTCACTGTTCTTGCCCTGGACAGCTTTTGGAGTTATCTCAGAAAAAGACATTGCTTTCATGACAGGAAGGTAGAAAAATGAATCATAATTGCACCACGCAGGATTGCTGTATGATTTATTTAATGGACTAGGTTCTGCAATCAGCCCCAGTCCTAAGGGAAACTGTCCACAAAGCTTAGCTGAGTCCTTACTTCTCATTTCCTGATCATCAATTGTAATCAAACGCCAGATAATAGGATTTGTTTCACCCAGCAACAATGATGTCATCATGCTCACTGAGCAGCCCTTAATTGAAAAGCAGAAAGACAAACTATGATTGTTTTTAATATTGAAGACACCTTATTGATACTAAACACAAATTACAAGTATACTGAGGCTGAATATTTTTAAATGAGTTATTTTAAGATCTATCAACAACAACAACAACAACACAACAACCTCTCACTCAACATCAGCATAACTAAGGAGTGGGTTATCAATTATAGGAGGAAGAACCCAGAGGTGCATGAGGCAAACCTCACTAAGGGATTGGAGGTAAGGTGCTTTAAATTCCTTGGCATTAGCATATCAGGTGACCTGTCCTGGGACCAGTATATAGGTGCCATCACAAAGAAAGCATGACAGCGCGTCTTCTTTCCTAGAAAACTGTGTAGATTTTGCACAGTCAAGCTTCCAAGACGCACGGTGGAGAGTATCTTGACTGTGTGCATCTAGGCCTGGTATGGAAACACCAATGCCCTAGAATGGAAAACTCAACAGAAAATGGTGGATACAGCCCAGTCCAAAACAGGCAAAGCCCACCCAATTTTTATGTTTGTTCTTAATAAAGACAAACTTAGCATGGGTTTAATGCTAGAAAATTTTATGTACAGAATGGCTTCAGCTCAGCACTCAGCACATGCAACCAGCTCACCAGCATCAATTCCAGTTCCGAGTGAACTGCCTGGATTGCACACAGGATAATGAAATTCCTTGTTATATCCACACATAATAATACATCTTCCTCCAAACAAACACAATACTATGCCCTCATAAACCTGCAAGGACCGATAATCCTTTCCAACAAAGATATCTAAATTAACTTCAATTGTAATGAGTAAGTACAGTTCCTTCTTACTCAGTAACTTTCAATCGGTCTCTGATGTGGATTGATGATGCTCTTTGGACTGCTATTTGTTTCCACAGATGTATGGCTTTCATTTGCTGCGTTATTATTAGTACCTTTCTGAGAACTCTGATCACTATATTCATTTCTTTCACATCCTTCTGCCAAGATCCTATCTGTTTGTCTCTGTTCTTGCTCTTGCTGTGTGACCATAATTCACTCCACATGCCTCATAATTGAGCCCTGGAATTCATCTATGTAATAAGTGGGTCTTTGCACAAGTTCTAACTGGTCTGTCTCCATTCACAGAGCTCCTTCTGTTGGCTGCGTATCATAGATAGCAACTCCTCCTGTTGGTTTCTGTTAAACTGCTGCTGTTGTTCTGTTCTTGGGAACTGTGTGGCTATTTTTTTTTACTTTTCAATGTTGGAGAGGATCATGGAGATATTTCTGGTTTCCTGTCTTTAACTGGAATTTGATGAGAGACAGATTTTGAACCAAAACTGCATGATGTGGAAACAAGACTCGTGACTTCTTAATTATGGTCACTGTGTTTAGCACTGGCATCCCGATTGTCGTGCCGGTGTTAGTTAAAGTTAAAGTCTGTCCTGGGCCTTACAGGCCAGTGCTTATGCCGGTTTCCGTGGCCTGAAGCGACTGAGAATACGAGACTCTCCCCCAGATAGGATGCCAGTCTATCACGAGGTTAACTCCCAGCATTTTGCCGGTACCCATTTTCAGCTGGGTGGACTGGAGCAATGCGTGGTTAAGTGCCTCAGCTGACCTTCAGATCGCTAGTCCAACACCTTAACCACTTGGCCACTTAGTCCAACACCTTAAGCACTTAACCACACGCTACACTGTCATGCTGGTGTAGCTGGTGGTATTGCCAATGGAAGATGGAGTTCTTTTGCTTCTCTTACATAACCCCTCTGGAGCTCTCATGGATGCTGTTACGAGTTACATGAGGAAAGCATCCGAGCCCCTAAAGACATCTGCATACTCTTCCATGAGTGTTGCATGGTCATTTTTGGTCTGTGAAGCCACGACAAAAACTCTTTCCACCAGGTTGAGCTCTTCACATGCAGTCAATGTGCAGTCTTCACATGATCAAATATTGACTGTACTCACTTCTCTACAATCAGCAGCTGTGCCTTTAGGTTTTACCCCTTGTGCTTGAAGGTAACTATACAGGCCCCTTTTACTGGAACTTTCTCTCCTGTCACTTTTAACTTCACTGGCTAAATACTGCTTTTTACTTTGAGAATCTTGTAATCATCCAGACACAGATTTACCTGGGCTCCAGTGTCAAGCTTAAATGGAATTATTGTCTCATTCACAGTCACGGGAATCATTCTATCTACCAGCACCAGCAGTCTGTAGAGAATCCACAAAGACTTCCTCTATTTCCTCAGCAACTCTGTGCATCTTTCTCTTGGTAGCCCAGCTTTGCAGGACTTTGCAAAATTCTTCTTCTTCCCATAATTATTGCAGGATTTTCCATAAGCAGGGCACACCTTTGGAATGTGCCTACCTCTAATTTGCTGCATCTGCTGTTTGACGCTACCTCTTCGCTTTGGGAAATGCCTTGTGCACTGCTCCTCTGGAGTCACAGCGTGCACTGTTGTGTCTGCCATGTGTTGTTCCTTAGCTTGTGCTTGTGCGGTCTCTGCTGTCTGCACGTATAGAACATAGAACATAGAAATCTCCAGCACATTACAGGCCCTTTGGCCCACAATATTGAGCCAACCTACTCTACAAACTGTCTAGAGCTTAGCTGCTGCTAAGTTAGCAAATTTCATGTCACATGCCAGTGATAATAAATCTGATTCTGAATTTCCCTAGTCCTCTATTTTTCTAAGCTCCATGTACTTATCTAAAAGGCTCTTAAAAGATCCTATTGTATCCACTTCCACCACCGCCACCAGCAGTGCATTCCAAGCACCCACCACTCTCTGTGTGAAAAACTTACCCCTGACATCCCCTTGGTACTTATTTCCAAGAACCTTAAAACTATGCCCCTCATGTTAGTCATTTCAGCCCTGGGAGAAAGCCTCTGGATATCCACACAATCAATGCCTCTCATCATCTTATACACCCCTATCAGGTCACCTCTCATCCTCCATCACTCCAAGGAGAAAAAGGCCAAGTTCACTCAACCTATTCTCATAATGTATGCTCTCCAATCCAAGCAACATCCTTGTAAATCTCCTCTGCACTCTCTCTATAGTATCCACATATTCAACGTCAAATCTTTTTCACAGAGCAATTTTTCTCTGAGCCCATTATCTGGGATTACACAAACGATTTTGTCTCAAACTAGTGAGTCTCTCAAATCTCCAAACTCACGGACTTACTCAGGGCTTGAAGCTCAGCTAAGTATTGGTCAAAGCTAACACTTTGTTTCTGGTCACAGTACATCTCTGAAATGGAATGTTTTTACTTGGGACAAAATGCTCCTCAAATTTTGTCATCAGAGTATCCAAAATAAAGGCTGTCTCATCAAGTTGAAAGTTTTTACAGGTGTCCAAAGCATCTTCATCAATAACATATAGAAAAATAGACTTTTTCAATTTTTCATCACCCCTCGCCACTCTGCTAGTCACTAAATATATATTGAATCGCTATTTGAAGCATTTCCAGTTAAATTGCTGGTAAACTGCATAGGTGGTGGGGGGGTGGGGGGGGGAATTAGCTTATCCATGACAGGAATTTTCGGCCTCTCACATGAATTTCTTGTGGTTAATTCAGGAACAATGTGCTCTCTTGCCTCACTGGGCAACCTCACTTGTTCCTAGCACCTTCCGTACTCATACGGTCTTTTCCTCAATAGTGCACAGTATTCATGTACTCTCTATGTTACGACCTCACGCTGACTTCTGACACCATGTTACGTTTGTTCTTAACAAAGCCAAACTTAACATGACTTTAATGCAAGAACATTTTCTTGGTTCCGGGTGAACTGCCCGCATTGCCCACTGGGAACTGAAGTTCTCTATTATAGAAACATAGAAAACCTACAGCACATTACAGGTCCTTCAGCCCACAAAGTTGTGCCGAAAATGTCCCTACCTTAGAAATTACTAGACTTCCCCATAGCCCTCTATTTTTCTGAGCTCCATGTACCTATCTACAAGTCTCTTAAAAGACCCAATCGTATCCACTTCCACCACCATTTCTGGCAGCCCATTCCACACACTCACCACTCTCTGAGTAAAACACTTACCCCTGACATCTCCTCTGTACCTGCTCCCCAGCACCTTAAACCTGTGTCCTCTTGTGGCAACCATTTCAGCCCTGGGAAAAAGCCTCTGACTATCCACACAATTAGGTGCACAAATAACATACCCACCACTGAGCAAATGTACACAAGAAAACAACATCCATCATCAAAGAATCTCACCATCCGGGCCATGCTCTCTTTTTTAGAGCATGAGGTACAGAAGCCTTAGGTCCCACAACACCAGCTTTAGGAACATTTATTACCTTACAACCGTCAGGCTCCAACAGGCATGGATAACTTCACTCACCCCAACTCTGAACTGATTCTTCAACCTACAAACTCATTTTCTTGGACTCGTTACAATTCATGTTCTCGGTTTTATTTTTTATTTGAACAATTTGTCTTTTTTGCACATTGGTTGTTTGTCAGTCTTTGTTTATATATGGTTTTTCGTAAATGCTATTGTATTTCTTTATCTTCCTGTAAATGCTTGAAAGAAAATGAATCTCAAGGTAATATATGGTAACATATGTGTACTTTGATAATAAATTTACTTAGAACTTTGAACTTTTGATCAAAATTTGAAATCATTCTGCAAAAATTGCACTGCGTATGCATTTGCTTTTCAGAATTATAGAGGTTATTCAGTAGCAGCATGCCATAACATTTTCAATGGTTCTTCAAATAAGAATAGTTCATTAAAAGTGAAAACTTCCTCATCAATTTTACTGAATCTATTTTGATTGCCTGAAAACACCACATAGGAAAACAGTGAATCGTGGGTAGGGGGTCCTATGATATCTAAATTTATCTGCATGAATGCATGCTCAAGGCTTTGCTGTCCACACATCTCCATGTAATCTACATAATTATTACATTTCAGGACTTGTGTGAAGTAGTTTCCTCAAAATTAAAAATTACATAAAAATATTTTAATAATGAGTTTATGTTAAATTTATTCTGATGGGGTGTATGCATAGGAACCGGGACAAGGGGTAATTTATATATCTGCTGAAGCTTCTCAAGAGGTTAAAGGGTAAGCAACTCATTAGCTTGCCCAGGTAGTTGAAACTACCATCATTACAATTTCCCTTGTGCTGTCTATCTCAATTCGCTGAGTAGATGAAATGATGTGTATGTATGGCAGGCAAAACAATGCTTGTCGCTGTACCTCAGTACATGTTACAATGATAAACCAATTTACCACTCTTTGCAATTTCACTTTTTCTGAGAGCAGCTGAGATATGTAAGAGAAAGTAAAAGGTTAGGGGGAAATAAAAAGGCTATTAGTGCAGTCAAGCATTTAAGCAGAAGATTAAAGGAATTCACATGATTACAGATGCTGAGAGAGCAGTTAGAATCCATCTTCTTTAAATCAAGCTAGATAAGCAGTGAAGTTGTTGTGCTCTTCATTTTGCATCATTAAGCAAAGGTCAGTTGCAGCCATGGAACTCAGTGAATTATAGACGAATGGCAATATATACTCCTGGGTCAAGACCTCATACAAACACATTTGAGGCAATGGTGAAACCTTATTAAAACTCACAGATGCCTTTGAACATGTTAATTTATCCATGGAATGGGCTAATTAAATACAAATGCCGCTTAAAAAATTGAATTTCTGGCCACTACAATTTTTGTAACTAACAAGGTCTCTCAATCTATTGCTGCTTCAGGAAACAGGGCAATGACAAAACACATTTTCATCAGACTGGTTAGAGAGGCAACTTGCCACACTGAACAAATTAGGACCTTGAAAGAGCAGTGGAAGAATAATTGTTTCATAAAACTATCGTCTGGGGTAATATAAATAAGACCAGCCATCTTTATTAGTCCATTGGAGCCAGTGCTACAGAGTGCAGGCTTGTAGCTTTGGAACAATTGTTCTCCAAATCCCATGCCCATAACCCCTCAGTAGAGCTGCAGCAGGAGATACGACTGCAAGAAATTGGAGGGGTTAAACAAATGGGAAGTCATCCTCTGCCCAATAATAATTTTAAAAATTAATTGTTCAACCATTCATCCCAGAACTAACAACATGACCTCAATAATTCTAGTAAAAGTTACTACATATAAATATTTAAAATAAGCAAGCCACGTCTAGATGCTATTGCAGAGAAAGAGCAAATCAGCTTTTTCAAATATAGGCAAAATCAGAGGTAGGATTTAACCCAGAGCAACTCTTTCAACTATCTTATGATATATATTAATGAAAACAGTTTGTATCACACTCATAAACACGAGACTCTGGTGATGCTGGAAATGCAGAGCAACATATGCAAAATGCTGGAGGAACTCAGCAGGACAGGCACAGCATCTAAACAGGAGAATAAACAGTCAACATTTCGAGCCAAGACCAAATCTGATGAAGGGTCTCAACCCAAGATGTTGACTGTTCATCCCCTCAATATACGACCTGCTTGACCTGCTGAATTCCTCGAGCATTGTGTGTGCGTGTTGCTCTGCATCACACTCACGCTTCTTACTTCACTAATAATTATCATTCTGTGAAAGCACTTTAAAATTTAATAACTTTCAGATTCCCAGTCAATGTGTTACAGATTTCTTCATGCAGTTTTCTATACATTAGCTCCTTCCATAAAAATGGAGCTCACTGCCATCACATTTGTATTTCCGAGAAATAAGGGAAGGCATGCGTAAATCAGGAAAAGCTGCCAAAAGAAATTAGGAAGCCAGCATGGCATTCAAGACTCCTTGGGAAATAGAAAATGTGTCATTCTGTTTTAGTAGGAGGATGATAGATTAAATCATCTTGATATTTTGCTTGTCAGATCTGCTTCTTAATGGCTAAAAAGCCTTTTATTCAAAAATAGCTTTGTATGCCAATGAAAATTATTATTAAATTTAAATAAATTTCAAGTAGGCATTCTCCAATGTGACAGAATTCTATCACAACAAAAGTATTAAGCATGTAGTTTTTCAGTAGTCACTATGGCACTCCTAATAATTAACACTGAGAGGGTGGCACACAAGCACTCCATCAGCAAAGAAGGAAATATAAGAGTTCTATGGTGTTAATATCGTTAGGCAGCTACGTATGGCTGCCATCACCAGGTTAAAAAGCCTCCAATGAACTAAACCCAAAGGAATATTTGCATTCTTTAAATGGACTGCACATTCCATTCCCACTAGGATTCACTCCAAAGTGAAGGATATTTCTTAGGTATTTCCAAAATCATGTAGGAATAAATATTGGCACCAAGACCACTCAGATTACCTGAGAAATGAATGAAACATTTCATGCTGTTTCAACGGCTCGGGTGCCTCAGTCATTTAGGATCTTGCTCTAGACAAAAGACAAGTACTAAAAAGTTTAGATAGACGTATAGTTTCAGATGTTAGTTCCAGGTTTTATCAGTGAACTCCATGACTATTTGATGACAGCAGACTGCAATTTTTTCAAAAGTGTTGATTCCTCAGAATTTTTTTTTTGTTTATGATAGACTGCTTGAAGCTGAACACAAATATAATTTCAGACTACTTGCATCATGTAGCAATTTGGAGAAACCAGAAAGTAACTTTTATTGAATGTAAAGCATTTAATTGCATAACGGTGCTGATGCTTTGCAATAGTTCAACTAAGAGAAAAATGTTTTGTTGATTATTTTCGTTTGTACTCAGTTTCTGAGGCTTCTTGCTTTAGAGTCCAAAAATAATTAGGCAGCACTGATAGATTCCTGTTGCCCTGATATCGTTTCTCCAATGCTGCAAGGTCCTGGTGAAACCTCTTATCATGCTCATACTGACAGCACAAAGATTTGCAGAGAAGAAATCTAAATGGGAATGCAGAAAATGAATCTTTAGTGACATATTGCACTTTCTGGGATTGTATGCTTGACGCATGTTGTCAATCAGTTGCACATAGTTTGGTGCTCTGTAGTTGCCAAGAAAATTTTCAATAACATCCTTGAATGCCATCCCTGCAATTTTCTCCTGTCCCAGTAGAAGTTCTTCGAATTGCCTGACAGTGATGATCAGTTTGATTTGCAGACCAACAAAAATGCCTTCCTTAATCTTGGCATCAGTTATTCTGGGAACCAACTGTCTCAAACATCAAAATCCTTCACAGAAATTTTTGTGCCTGGTGTCACAAAGACTCCATTCTTGGAGTCTTGAACCCAGTAATTATGCTTCTGCCTTCGACAAACTCAAGTCTCTGACCAGGTTATTGATTGTGTTATCAGATGAGGTGCCCTCAACATAAAGGATTCAAAATCTGTATCCGTATCAGTGTCACGTTCCGTTCCTGGCTCGTGCATCATGGCATCTTTGTCTGCCTCCTCTGGACTCCATGTCTTTGGTGGCTTTGGCACTGGAAGACTATCATCACGTGGCACAGGTCTCGTGGCCGGAGGGAAATTGGGGTATTCAATGAATTTCTTGTTTTTAGCAGGGAAACCAGACACACTTGAAGTAGGAGTCTGCCATATGATCCTTCTGCTCTTGACATATCATCAGGACAGCAAACGGCATTGACTTCCCAATAACCTTTGAACCAAGCTCTAAGATCAACATTGCAAATTGCATAGCAAATGTGAGGAGTCCAGGCTTTGTCCTGGTCATCAACTTTACACCCAAGTAAAGCCGATGTTTCCCGAATAAGAGGAGTCATTTTCCATCTTTGAGATTTAAGTGTATACCTGCCTCCAAAGTAACAGAAAGTATTGCAACTGTTGCAACATTAGCAAGGCAGTTTGCCATCACAAATAACTGCCAAAAATACAATTTATTTATTATAATGAGTACACACAATATGATTACAACCCAATATACATGTAAGCACAATGCATAGAACAGTGTGTGTGTAGCCTTTCTAAAACCTGCAGCACCCACCCTGCTTAAGCATGCACAGTCATGCCTGGACAAGGTAGAAAGCTTTTCAGCTTACATTGTGGGCAATGTTTTAATTGACTTGAATTATGAATTGAAATAGCAAATATAGGTGATTTCAAAACAATGGTTTTGAAACTTTGGGGAGGAGCTGAGGAGAGTCAGGGTTGCCTAACGGCGACTCCTTTGCTTGCATCTTCGGAAACAGCTCTATTTCTATCTTTAATATCTCTATTATTCCCTTTCAGGGTTCTTTTGAAGACCCTGATCTGAAGTTACTTTACATGCTGGCTTCGGTTCTTTGCAGGAATGGGACCCGCTCTCAGGGTTTCACGAATGGCAATTATTCAACATGCCAAGGGCGCGGCCTAAGAGCTTCACTTGCCTATGGAGGTCCGATATTTCGAGGCTCTGGAGGTCGGTGTCATGGCAGGGGATCGGTGTGTCGTTGTGTCAGAAGATCTCTGGCTGTGAGCCCAGAGACCTGAGATCTTTGGGCACAGAGCTTGGAAAAAGCGACGTAACAGACTTTTAACATTTAAACCAGCGAGTTGTTTGTTATGGCTCCCCTCTCGCTGTGAAATGGAGATACCTCTTTCTTCCTTATTAGGGGCAGAGAGAGAGCCTGTAGTATTTCTTGAATGCTTGGTGGGGGGCTCCGATGCTTTTTTTTTTGTTGGTGAGGGAGGGGGATCGTTGCTTGCTGCCACTTACGTGTGGGGAGGGGAAGTTTGGGGTTCTAACATTTAACTGTCATCCATTCTTTGGGGGCATTCCTGTGCTTTCCTGAATGTATATTGTATACATTTCTCTGACATTAAATGTACATTTGAAACCTTTGTGATAGGGAAATTTCATGGTGATTTTCATGATCAGCAGCCCAAAATCTATAAGATAAACCAGAAGTATTCAGGAAGTAAAATCTTTGTTGTCCAGTGTAACTTGTGTACTAGAATGGTAATGGCCTTTCTGGCTCTAATATGAGACCTCAAATCTGTCAGACAGAGTTCCCTTAAATTCAAAATATTATATTAGAACTAATTCTGCAGTTCTTAGACAGTCCTTACATAACAAATATCCAAAATTCTTCAGGAACAGTGTGCTAAGTATAGAATGTCTTGTAAAGTCTATGGTAATTCTACATGGCTATCTTCCTGACCACAGCATATAGTGCGCATGATTTCACACACCTGCTGTTCCAATTATACCTTCCAACAAATGTGATCTCATTTGTACTTGTTAGTTCTTGGATGCAATAACTGGAAAATTGTACTACTTGATCATTCTTTCAACTCCCCCCCCCACCCAAAAGAAGGTAACCAGTTACAAGTTGACTTGTTCAAGGCATTGTTTGTATGACCAGCTTCCTTATCAAGTGACCTCAAAGTATATCAAGTGTCAAACATGCGGTGTAAACTTAAACCATGTATGGACAAGACTGGTTAATGGTGGTCAGCTCAGTTTTCTAAAGAACATTAACAATCAGCATAGCAGTTTCCATGGAAATATTTTTCAGAGCTTGATCACCAATGATACCAAATGTCCAATTTATGTAGTGATAGGACCCAACCTGGCATCATTTACAAGCACAAGAGATTCTGCAGATGCTGGAAATCCAGAGCAACATGCACAAAATGCAGGAGGAACTCAGTAGTTCCTTAATGTTTCGGGCTGGAAAGGAAGGGGGAAGAAGCCAAATAGGAAGGTGGTGGGAAGGAGTACAAGGTAGAAGGTGATAGGTGATGCCAGGTTCTTGGAGAGGGGATATGAAGTAAGAAGCAAGGAGATGATAGGTGGAAAAGGTACAGGGTTGGAAGAGAAGGAGTGGGCCATGAGAGAAAGGGAAAGAGGGGCACTAGAGAAGGTGCAACAAGCTCACCCACACCATCTCCGTTTCAAGTGAACCACCTGCATCGCCCACTGGGAACTGAAGTTCTTTATTATGTGCATACATAACAACACATAACCTTGTTAAGGCTGCAGGAAGATGGGATGAAAGTAGATGTCTAGGAAATGGAGATGCGGATGACGGCAGCATCAATAGTGGAGGAAGGGAAACCCTGTCGTTTGAAGAAAAAGGACATCACTGATGTCCTGGAAAGGACAGCATCATCCTGGGAACAGGTGTGTAGAGATGAAGGAACTGAGAAAATATAATGGTAACTTTACAGGAGATAGGGTGAGAAGAGGGGTAATCAATGTAGCCATGGGAATCAGAAGGTTTATAAAAGATATTCGTTGATGGTTGACTCTAGAGATGGAGAGAGAAAGATCAAGAAAAGGGAGAGGGGTGTCCAAAATGGAGCAAGCAAATTCAAGGGCGAGGTGGAACTTAGAGGCAAAGTTGTTGAAATCGATGAGCTCAGTATGGGTTTATGAAGCAGCACCACTGCAGTCATCAATGTAGCGCAGAAAGAATTGGCAAACATTACCAGAGAAGGCTTAGAATATAAACTGTTCCATGTAGTCAGTAAAAAGGCAGGCATAGTGGGGGCCCATGTGGGTGCCATGGCTGTACTTTGAAAATTTATTCTAGTTTCTTCCCCCTTCCTTTCCATTTCTGATGAAGAGTCTTGGCCCAAAACATTAAGTGTTTATTCATCTCCATAGACCCTGCCTGACCTACTGAGTTCCTCCAGCATTTTGTGTATGTTGCTCTGGCATTATTTAGCTGTTTTGAAGGTCTACAAGTAATACTCAACTGTTGTATAGCAAATCCACACATCAGCATCAGTTCGGTACTGATTTTTGTGAAAGGGATTGTGTTCAAGAGGAAAACCCAGTAAGAAATTAACCATTTGGGAGAGTAGGTGTAGGTGCAGTTCCCCACCCTCTGCCCTGCCCTGCCCCTTCACCTCCACCCCACCTTCACTACTGCTACGTACCCGTGGGTATCTTGTACCTGTCACGTGACCATGATGTAATTGAGGCTATGCTGGAGATGAGGTAATGGTCTTGTGATGGTGGAGTGACGTCATTTTCCAGCGAGAGGTCATGTGGTAGTTTTTGTTTACAGGGTATAAAAGGAGAACACCACCCTGTGACGTGGGCAGTTCGTGGCTGAATTCACCACTGACTCTATGTTGCTGCGTGTTCTGATATTATGACACAATTTCGTTTAAAAGTGGAGTTTTACTTTCTGTTTTAAGTCTCAAAGGTTATTGCCAGCAGTTTCGCTATAATACTGCCAGTTTGGTCAGTGGAGAGTGAAGATTTTAAAGGAGTTCGGAAATCCCAAAGGATTGGGAAAGTTAATGTCGATGGTGAAACAGATTCGACCTTTGTTTAGTCTTCACACGAGGAATTAGTAACGAGTATTCATGATAACTCCTGTTCAGCCAGAAGAGCAGAGGGTTGGACAAAGTTTCATCAAAGAAAGGTCAGTGCCTTTAAGCCATTTTACTTCCTTCAATCGTAAATCCTCTGGGGAATAATACTTCGGCTGGGATCAGCAGTAACTCCACGAAAGAGGATTTAAATCATTTCAAGAAGTCTCTCCTTTAACGGACTGTGTAGGCATTTGGACTTTCGCATTACTACTTCTAGGAACTGTTTTTGCATTCTCGCTTTGAGAACTGTTCGAGCTGCCGTATCGCAGCTGACTTCCGGTTAAGTTAATCGTTTGTTTACTTTTGGTTTTTTTTTACAGTGTTTAATAAAAGTTTTATTTGTTATAAAGAAAACCTGTCTCAAATCGTATATTCATTGTTGCTGATTGTAACAAATGGGGGCTTGTGGGTTGACCCATTTTTGAGTTTAAATTGTTTGATATTTGTTTGATTGGCTTGTGAGTGGTATTTGGTAACAATGAGTATTGAAGAATTCCTGGATTCGCCAGACGCGGAGTTATTAGCGAAGGCGAGAAAAAATGATGTGTTGGAGATTGCTAGCAGGTTGGAACATAAAGGTATTTCAAAAGATACAACAAAGCCTGTAATTCAGAGAAAAATCACGGAACACTATATAGATTCAGATGTGTTTGATGTATCAGTTTTAGATCGGTTTCCTGTGAGTAAAGCAGCGATTCAGTTACAGTCAGAACAATTAGCGTTGGAAAAGTTAAAAATAGAAGCTGAATAAAAACAGAAGGAATTGCAAGCTAAATTGGAATTAAGTCGATTAGAAGCTGAAAATAAAAAGAAACAGTTGGAAGCTAACTTGGAATTATGTAGGTTAGAAGCTGAGGATAAACAGAGGGAATTGGAACTTAAGATACAGGAGTTAAAGTCTGAGAATCAGTCTCCTGGTTCTAGAAAAATATTTGTTGTAAGTCAGGAAATTAAATTGGTCCCTCCATTTAGTGAAACAAAAGTAGAGAAATATTTTCAACATTTTGAAACGATTGTTCTGATTTCAGAGTGGCCAAAAGAGAAATGGTCAGTGTTGTTGCAGAGTGTAATTAAAGGCAAAGCACAACAGGTTTATACAGCTTTAACTACAGAGCAAGCACTTGGTTATGATATTGTGAAGCAGCAGATATTGAAGGCATATGAGTTGTTCCCAGAAAGAGAAGGATTCAGAAATTTGAAGAAGTCTATGGAGAAAACATATGTGGAATTTGCCTACGATAAAGCTGTGTGTTTTGAGAGATGGGTTTCCTCTAAAAATGTAAATGGGGACTATAATAAATTGAAAGAGCTGATTTTAATGGAGGAGTTTAAAAGGAGCATTCCTGATGAGATAAGGGCATACTTAAATGAGAGAGACACTGCTACATTGCAGGACTCTGCTAAATTAGCTGATGAGTATGCTTTAATTCATAAGAATAAATTTTCTCAGGGTAGAACTTTTAAACGGAAAAATAACATAGTGAATCAAGGTAAATCAGAAATTAAATCAGAAGTTAGTGAGAAAGGTAAAGAGGAAGGAAAACCTGTGAAGGAAAGACAATTTAGTCCCATTTGTAATTATTATAAGAAACCTGGTCATGTAATAGCTAACTGTTTCCGATTGAAAAAGAGGAGGAAGCAGTCACAGATGCTTGTGTGCAACATACTGAAACACCTGTAAAATCACAGGGTTTGATAAACACAAATGTGGTTTTGTTAGAGTCTGACCAAATTAAAGGGGGATATGATCATTTTATAACTGAAGGATTTGTATCCTTGAAAGAAGGATCTACTCCGGTGCCAATAAAAATCCTTAGGGATACTGGAGATTCTCAATCACTGATGTTAGGCAGTGTGTTAAAGTTTAATGAAGAGACTGATACTGGTGAGGTAAATTATATACAAGGTGTTGGGAGTGTCTTTCCAAGGAAAGACAAGGAAATTGTCTTTCCTTCACAGGTTTTCCTTCCTCTTTACCTTTTTCACTAACTTCTGATTTTATTTCTGATTTACCTTGATTCATTATGTTATTTTTCCGTTTAAAAGTTCTACCCTGAGAAAATTTATTCTTATGAATTAAAGCATACTCATCAGCTAATTTAGCAGAGTCCTGCAATGTAGCAGTGTCTCTCTCATTTAAGTATGTCTGCATAAGTACATCTGCATAAAGTGAATTTAAAGTCACAGTTAGTTACAGGACTTGTTAAAATAGAATTACAGCCTAGCTTACCTGTGAAGGATATTTCTTTATTGTTAGGTAATGATTTGGCAGGTGGACAAGATTTCCCTGAAGTGCATTTGACAATAGAGTCAGAGGAATGGATGGATTCTAACACAGATTCTTCCTGTGTGATAACGTGAGCTATAGCTAAAAAGATTGATGTGCAGAATGAGGTTGTTACTCATGACTGTTCAACTCAGGATTTGAGTTTTGAGGATGCGTCAGAAACTTTCTTACCCTCATTGTTTGAACAAGATTCTTGGAGTAAGTCTGACCATCAAGATTTGTCTCTGTCTCAGAAGGAGATGATAGCAGAGCAGGGTAGAGACCCTGAGATTATAAAATTAAAAGAACAAGCTCTACCAGATAGTGAAATTGAGAAAGTGCCAGCAGGACATTGTTTTGAAAAAGGAGTGTTGATGAGGAACTGGAGATTGCCTACAATTCCTGCAAGTGATGAATGGAATATTGTTTACCAAGTAGTTGTTCCTAAAGTTTATCGAAATGAGATTTGAACTTTAGCCCATAGTGTGCCCTTGGGTGGATATCAAGGGGTAAGGAAAACTGTGGATAAGATTTTAAAACATTTTTACTGGCCTGGTTTAAGAAAAGATGCGGCGATGTTTTGTAGAACGTGCCATACTTGTCAAATTGTGGGTAAACCAAATCAAATTACACCAGTGGCTTCACTACAACCTATTCCAGCATTCAGTGAACTGTTTTCTAAAATTATTATAGATTGTGTAGATCCATTACCAAAAACAAAAACTGGTTATCAGCACTTGTTGACTATCATGTGCACTGCATCTAGGTTTCCAGAGGCGTACGACTTAGGAAAATAACAGCTAAAATGGTAACAAAGGCTCTTATAAAATACTTATTTTGGGTTGCCTAAGGAAATACAATTTGATCAAGGCAGTAACTTTATGTCTGGTCTGTTTCAACAGATAGTTTATAAATTGGGAGCTAAGCAAATCACTTTGTCTGCATACCATCCAGAATCACAAGGTGCCTTGGAGAGATTTCATTCTACCCTCAAGACTATGATTAGGACTTATTGTGTGGAAAATGAAAATGATTGGGATGAGGGTATATACTTACTTCTATTTGCAGTGAGGGAATCGGTACAGGAATCCTTAGGTTTCAGTCCATTTGAACTTGCATTTGGGCATACAGTTAGAGGACCTTTGGCTTTATTAAAAGAACAATGGATTAATAAAGAGGTACACACTAATTTGTTGGACTATGTTTTAAAATTTAAGGACAGATTATATAAAGCTTGTAGCTTAGCCAGGGAAAATTTAAAATCGGCTCAGGAGAAAATGAAAACCTGGTACGATAAAGAAGTTAGGATGAGGAAGTTTAAGCCTGGAGATAAGGTGCTGGTTCTTTTCCCAGTGCAAACAAATCCTTTACAAGCTAAATTTCATGGTCCTTATGAAATTGTGTCTAAAATCAATGATGTGGATTACGTGATAAAAACTCCAGATCGTAGAAGGCCAACTCAGCTTTGCCATATAAATATGATAAAGCCATATTATGAGAAACAGTCTGCTACTGTGACTGTTGTGGTTAACGATAATGAGTCTGATCTCACTAGGAGCATAATAGATGATTCATCTGAAACTCATTCTAAACCTAACGTTGTTTCTGTCAGATTACCAAACTCAACCATTCTGGAAAATATTGATGAGAAATTAGAATATTTACAGCCAGAGCAGAAGCAGCAAATGAAACAATTAATTTTTAAATATAAGGATTTGTTTCCAGATGTTCCTAGGATCACTGTAGCTTCACATGATGTAGATGTTGGAGATGCTAAACCCATTAAACAACATCTATATATATAGGATGAACATGGAAAAATGTGAACTTGCTGAGAAAGAAATTAAATATATGCTAGAAAATAATATTATTCGACCTTCTAACTTGAATTGGAGTTCACCTTGTGTTATGGTGCCAAAACCAGATGGTAGTATTAGGTTTTGTATGGACTATAGGAAGGCGAATGCTGTAATGAAAACAGATACATATCCAATTCCTAGAGTAGATGATTGTGTAGATAAAGTTGGAAAAGCGAAGTTACTTACAAAGATTGATTTATTGAAAGGGTATTGGTGTGTTCTATTAATGGATAGAGGTAGAGAGATTTCTGCATTTGTAACTCCATCGGGGTTATATGAATATAATGTTCTTCCATTTGGGATGAAGAATGCCCCAGGTACTTTCCAGAGGATGACTAACTCTGTGATTCATGGATGGAAAGATACAGATGCTTATATTGACAATTTAGTGACAGGAAATTATACTTGGGAAGCACACATTACTGCAGCGGAGAAACTGTTTGAGAGGCTTTCCAAAGCTAACTTAACTATTAACTTAGCTAAACGTGAATTCGGACATGCCACTGTTATGTTGTGGGTCAAGGTAAGGTAGCTCCTGTTCAGGCAAAAGTTCAGGAAATTTTAGAGATTCCCACTCCAACTGGGAAAAAAAACTCTCAGATGATTTTTGGGAATGGTAGGATATTATCAAAAATTTTGTAAGAATTTTGCTAATGTGGCCCTTCTGTTAACTAACCTCTTGAAGAAAAATCAGAAGTTTGTGTGGACAGTGCCTTGTCAAGAAGCATTTGAGAAATTGAAAACTATGATATGTCAACACCCTGTGCTCAAGGCACCTGACTTTGGAAAACCTTTTTCATTAGCTGTAGATGCTAGCAATGAGGCTTCAGGAGCAGTATTAATGCAAAGGGATGAGGGTGATGAGGTTGATCATCCAGTAGCTTACTTTTCTAAGAAATTTAATGAGCATCAAAGAAACTATTCAACAATAGAAAAGGAATTGTAATCTCGTTTTAGCCTTAGAACATTTTGATGTGTATGTTGGTACAACTCAAAAACCACTTATTGTCTACACTGACCATAATCCATTAGTGTTTCTGAGTAAGATGAAAAACAAAAAATGGTTATTGAATTGGAGTTTAATGTTACAAGTGTACAATATTGTAATAACTCATATTAAAGGTAAAGATAATGTGATTGCTGATTGTCTATCTCGATGTTGAACGTACAATGTAATTTTTTTTTATGGACTGATATTTTACCATTTGTAACACTCCTGTGTAATAATTTGTCAGTTGATGTATGATAATACTATGTATACTGTGTACATTGTAAATTTTGTATGTTTGTATTTCTTCTCCTGTAAATAGTTGTTAAAATTTTGTTCTTGACAGATCAAAATTTTTTTTGGAGGGAGGTGTTACGTACCCGTGGGTATCTTGTACCTGTCATGTGACCATGATGTACAAAATTGAGGCTATGCTGGAGATAAGGTAATGGTCTTGTGAGGGTGGAGTGACATCATTTTCCCGCCAGTGAGAGGTCATGTGATAGCTTTTGTTTACAGGGTATAAAAGGAGAACCCCACCCTGTGACGTGGGCAGTTCGTGGTTGAATTTGCCACTGACTCCATGTTGCTGCGTGTTCTGATATTATGATGCAGTTTCGTTTAAAAGTGGAGTTTTACTTTCTATTTTAAGTCTCAAAGGTTATTGCCGGCAGTTTCGCTATAATATTGCCAGTTTGGTCAGCAGAGAGCGAAGATTTTAAAGGAGTTCGGAAATCCCGAAGGATTGGGAAAGTTAATGTCAACGGTGAAACATTCGATCTTTGTTTAATCTTCGCACGAGGAATTAGTAACCAGTATCCATGATAACTCCTGTTCTGCCAGAAGAGCAGAGGGTTGGACAAAGTTTCGTCAAAGGAAGGTCAGTGCCTTTAAGCCATTTTATTTCCTTTGATCGTAAATCCTCTGGGGAATAACATACTTTGGCTGGGATCAGCAGTAACTCCACGAAAGAGGATTTAAATCATTTCAAGAAGTCTTTCCTTTAACGGACTGTGTAGGCATTTGGACTTTCGCATTACTACTTCTAGGAACTGTTTTCGCATTCTCGCTTTAAGAACTGTTCAAGCTGCCGTATCGCAGCTGACTTCCGGTTAAGTTAATCGTTTGTTTACTTTTGGGTTTTTTACAGTGTTTAATAAATGTTTTATTTGTTATAAAGAAAACCTGTCTCAAATCATATATTCATTGTTGCTGATTTGTAACACTACATCCAATTGTTTTTATTGACACAAGTCCAACTGACAATTGAAACAGTTATACAGGTCACCCTGTTCCACATTCGGAGTGCAAAACTATAAAAACCTGATGATTGAAGTACATGCTTCACACGCCAAAAGCTTAAACTGCCGTACTTTGAGATTCTTGGCCTTCTCCTCCTATTAGAGATGGGTTAAGTGAGTCTTTTATTTACTTTTACTTAGGGGTTGGAGTTGTATTCCAATGCTAATAAAATCCAATATTTGGACATAAATAGCTTTCTCATGTGGATAGAATACACCATGAGGTTACTAAACAGCATAAAAGCCCCTAGTTTGCAGGAAAAAACTAGCATGAACAGAAGATTGGCTGATTGGCAGAAGGTAAAGTGTGGAATTGAAGGGGGCCTTTTCTGGTTGGCTGCCAATGACTAGTTGTGTTCCTCAGTGGTCAGTGTTGGGACTGCTTCTTTACACATTATATCTCAATGATTTGCATGATGGAATTCTTGGCAGCAAACGTAACAGAGCAGCTCTCTTGGACCACCAACACACCCTTGATCATCGGGAAGGCTCGGCAGTGCTTATCAGAATCTGAATCAGGATTCATATCACCAGCATGTGTCGTGAAATTTGTTGACTTTGCAGCCACAGTACAATGCAATACATAACATCATGGAGAGAAAAAACTGTGACTTACAGTGTGTGTATATATATATATGAAATAGTTAAATAAGTAGAGCAAAATAAAGAAAGTGAGGTGGTGTTCATGGGTTCAATGTCCATTCAGAAATCACATGGCAGGGAAGAGCCTGTTCCTGAATCATTGACTGTATGCCTTCAGGCTTCTATACCTCCTTCCTAATGGTAGCTTTGAGAAGAGGGTATGTCCTGGGTGATGGGGGTCCTTAATGAAGGATGCCTCCCTCCTTGAAGATGTCCTGGATACTTTGGAGGCCAGTGCCCATGATAGAGCTGACTAATTTAACAAGTCTCTGTAGCTTACTTCGATCCTGTGCAGTAGACCCCCTCATACCATTCGGTGATGCAATCAGTTAGAATGCTCTCCATGGTACATCTGTATAAAGTTGCAAGTGTTGCCTATGTTATCTTAGGTGTTTGAAAAGAGCAAATCTGCCCCAAAAGCTGCTGGCAAACTTTTACAATTGTGCCATTGACAGCTTACTGACCAAATGCATGACAGTACGGTACACAAGCTGCAATATGGTCAATGAGTGATCAGGACTGCACAGAACATCACTAGGACACAACTACCAGATTTGGAAACCATCTACAACTCACGCTGTCTACAGCGGGGTTGTAACATCATAATGGATTCATCCTACCCCAGTTCAATTTCCTACCATCCAGAAGGAAATACAGAAACATCTCTGATCAGATATCAGACTGAAAAACATGTGCAATATTATGGCTTAAGTAGGGCAGCTATTTTTCTTTGATTTCAGAGCTCTTCGTTTTTTTTAAATTTTAGTTTAATTCTTGATGCAATTTAAAATGTAATCATTGTATTTTATAACATGGACATGTGCAACACTTGAATGGGGCAGCCACAGTTTGTTTTAAGTTTAGTGTTGTTTGTTCTCAATTTAGTTGTAACTTAAAATGACATTCTAAATAACTCAGACATATTTAGTCATTGTGTTTTTAGTAGTTGTATTGCCTGTATTGCAATCTTGTTGCCCTGAGTGATGACAATAAGTCTCTAAAATCAAAATCAAAAATCAAATGGAATTGATGGCTTTGGGGCCAAGTTTGTGGATGATATGAAGATAGATGGAGTGGCAGATAGTGTTGAGGAAGAAGGAAGTCTGGAGATATGGACAAAGTAGGGGAATGGGTAAAGAAGCGGCATATGGAATATAGTTTAGGAAAGTGTATGGCCACTTAGTTTGGTGGAAGGAATAAAATCTGACTGTTTTCTAAATGGGGAGAAAATTCAGAAATTAGAGATGCAAAGGGACTTTGAAGTCTTTGTGCAGGATTCCCTAAAAGTTAATTTGCAGGTTGAGTCAGTGGTAAGGAAGGCAAATACAATGTTAGCAGTTGTTTTGAGAGGATTAGGATATAAATACAAGGATGTAATGCTGAGGCTTTATAAGGCATTGGTCAGACCACACCTGGAGTATAATGGCAGTTTCAGACCCCTGATCTAAGAAAGGATGTGGTGGCACTGGAGAGGATCTAGTTGAGTTTCATGAGAATGATCCTGGAAATGAAAAGGTTAATGTATGAGGAGTGTTTGATGGCTCTGGATTTGTACTCACTGGAGCTTAGAACAATGAGGGAGGACCTCATTGAAGCCTATTGAATATTTAAAGACCGAGATAGAGTGGAAGTGAAAAGGATGTTGGTGTGACTAGGACAAGAGGACACAGCCTCTAAACAGAAGAATGTTCTTTTAGAACAGAGGTGAGGAGGAATTTCTTTAGCCAGAGGGTGCTGAATCTGTGGAATTTATTTCTACAGATGGTTGTGGAAGCCAATTCATTAGTTGATTCTTATTAAGTAAGGTGTCAAAGTTTACAGGGAAAAGGCAGAATAAAGGGGGTGAGAGAGATAAATAATCAGCGATTATGAAAAGGTGGAGCAGACTCGATGGGCTGAATGTCCTAATCACACCCCTATGTTTTATGGTCTTAACATGCTTCAGGTAAGATGGCAGCATGCTCGGATGCAGCAGCTAATACAGGGCCAACCAAAGGAGTTATTGACTTTTTAAAATGTTTTTTTAATGACCTCAAGAGCCTGCTGGACATTAATAACTTGAAGTATTGCAGGTCTACATCATCAGCAGGTTTCTCGTTGGTGGAGAAACTGAAGGAGCTGGACTTGGTGTGGGTTGTGCTGCTGCCTGCATCAGTGGGGTGTTGGAGAGGGTGTGTGAAGGAGATGATCATCTTAGTGGTCACTTTTCTTGTGATCGAATGACCATGTTGGACATTGTTAATCTGGAATGCCCAAGTCTACTTCACTTGTTTATTCATGAATGATGGGGATGGTTGGCAGCAGAGCTCCACGGCTTTGGTCATAGCCAGGACTATGCCTCAAACCACGGTGTTATCTGTATGCAGCCACCCAGTAGAGAGGCATCGGAGTTGATGTGCCTGAGGCAGTGTGGTCACTCAGCCATAGACAAGATGTATTGTGCTCGACTTCAAACTGCTGCAACATTCATGGACTCTGGTACTTGGACTACATTTCTTTTTGTGTGACTGTATTTTCCTGCTGTCTTATATGTGCTATGTGTGCCTTGTGATGTGTGTGACTGTTGGTACTGTGTTTTGCACCTTGGCCCCAGAGTAACACTGTTTCATTTGGCTGTATTCATGTATGGTTGAATGTCAATTAAACTTGAACTTGAAAGTTAATGCAAGGATTTTCCAAATCTTCTATAAAACATATTCAAACATAAGCAAAATTCCAGGGGAGAAAAAGGATATGAACATATTAGCTCTGTTGCATAACAGTCCATGTACGGAATGTCATAAGATTTCTACAATAAATTCCAAAAAATTGTTTCAAGTGTTTTATATTGGTTGATGCAAATAACTATATTTGTATAGCTTAACTTTGGAAAACACAATGGAAACTAATATAAATAGTTATTATCTCTGAGGATTTTACAGGGATGAACAGTTCATGCTGGATAATCTCATCCAAGGAACTAATACAGTAAGTTCAGCAATGACTCAAACTTATTTGTAGCAAGAGTATATTCATGCAAAACTGCTAGTGAGTATTTTTCACATAAAAGGTACTAAACTCCTATGCTAAATAGCATGTCCTATAAAATGTATGTGTTCTAGATTTCTAATATATACATGAATTTTTACAATGGCTATATCATGTGTGGGCACTGAAGTATTAATCTTCTGACTAACATTCTGCCATCTAATAATTGTTCTACGGAAGTTGTAGTTTGCTTCATTCAGATGATAGGGTTAATGTCAAACTAATGTTGCTTCTATCTTACTTGGCACAAATCAAAGGCACTCCAATTCACTTTACAGTATTGCAAACCATGGATTAATGCACACAAAATTAGTTAGCCCTGTAATATTGAAAGTTTCCTTGACTGCAATTTCAGTCGAACAATTATTAGATTGCAGCATATACACAAAATTAGTCGGCACCGATGTATTCAAATAGAGTCATTCCTGAGTTGCACACATTGTCATGAAATGACAGTCCCCTTTCAGGAAGGAGTGGCAGAAAACTCAAATTTTCTAAATGTTTTTGGAAGACTCTTATTTTATTATTCAAATGTGTTTTGCATCTGCATCTCATTAATTTTGGTTTGTTTGTGTGCAAATATATTTAATCCCAAAACCACCTCTGTAATTCCTAATTGATGATGCTCACATTTATCTGAATGCCTAAGAGTTGAACGTCACACATTCAGTAGGAATACTCACACTTACAGTAGAAGATCCCACAGACACATGAATTTGACAGATTTATAAAAGATTAATAAATCAGCTGCATTAACTTTGATTTTGACCATAGTCTGAAACACAAATTTTGCAGGCAGGATGATTTTAAGAGGTATTAAATACAAAAATATGATTATAACATTACAGCAACCAGCATTACATCACAATTAAACTAGATCACAATCATGATATCAGCTTTAATCTATTTACATCTTTTTACCTCAAAAATTACTCTGTAAAGATTTCTTGAACCATATTTCATTTCATTTCTGGTTAGTGTTTTTAAGTCTGTATAGTGTGAATTCTGTAAGTCACAATGACTTAGCAAAAATGTTGCTGGACTGCAGGATGCTTGGCAACATTCTGCATATATGCTGGTACTGAGCAACTCTCAAAGAAAATTAACATAAATAGCCTTTACAAAATGTTTTAAAACCTGTTTTTTGTTGTTGCATAATACATACAATGTATTTCATTTTAAAACCAGCATACTGCAGTTCAGCAAAAATATCTGTTCACTGAAAGTCTGATCCCATAACCAACTGACTCCTGTATATGCAAAGTTACAATAGAATCACATGTGGCTTCTTACGGCACTATTTTTAAAAAAAATCAGATTACTTTCTCCATTTTATGCTGGTTTCTGCCTCGCAGAAAGCTAAAACTATAATGTTCTGCACACCTAGGCATCTAGCTTAGGTCCAAGTTCGCGAACCTGGTTAAAACTCCCAAATCTCTTTTACATTGAAGAGTTTTCTTATGTTGGCCATTACAGATCTCTCCCAAGAATCCCCAATGTTCCCATACATCCCCCTTTCTCCTGAAGGTGCTGGCTAAGTTAATTACAAAGGTTTGAAATATCAGCCCTCTGAAATATCAAGCTCAAGTGGCTTTTTGGTTCATGTGAACTTTGGCAGCGAGCGATCAGCAGACACCCTATATAGCTAATTGTAGAGTTCTACTTCAAGCCAAAACTGACATAAACTATCCATGTGACAAAATGATGGAATCACAGGCATGTGGCATTTAAATGAGCCCATTTGTCTACTATGTATATGACAAGCCTCCCAAAAAATAATCCCCCTTCCCAGATCTCAATCCATAAATCAGCATCACTTTTCTGATCAAGTGATGAAGATCACTTTTTTGTCCTTTACTGCTCAATATCACATCAAGCAGGTAATTCTCATCCAAAGTGATGGAGGAACAACTACCCTGAGATTTGTGAAAGGAACCCTTATTTTAAGAGTTTTGAGAATCAATCTTGAAAATAAATTGATTTCATTGTTACACTACTTAACCACTATCAGCCAGTCACAGCCTCAGGAGAAGAAACTTAATGAAGAAATATATAACCATATGTGCAGCAATAAATTGTCTAAGAAAGGTCAGGATTTGCAGTTAAGAAACTGTGACCTCCAGGAGACGATTATTTTTCCTCTTGCAAGCGGGGAGGTTGCCATTTTTCTGCGTTCCCTGAATAAACTTCACGCAGACTTTATCCTGATTGAACTGAACCAGAAATCTAAAAAAAGACAAAATAAAGCAATGTATTTCATATATCTAATTTCAAAAATTAGAAATTAGTTCTTGCGAAATTATGTCCATCCTTAATTATAAAACAATAGTGTTGGTTCAATACAAACAGGCAGGGCCAAAATACAATTTTTTTTAAAAATGCACATAAAGTATCGATCCTGACCCTGCCATTGTTCACTACAAAATAAAACCGTCATGCTGGGTGTGATAATAGATTAAAGCACCTCACACCTTTCTGGGAAATTGTTATGTAATGCCCCTAACATCTCAGATTCCACTAACAATGTCAGCATTACAGCAAATTCACTTCCCCACATCAACAACAAAAGTGCAAGTCAAACCGTTTTCTTGTGACTAGATGACTTGATATTGCCACATAGCATTTGACTTCTAACAGGTTTAACCTGGAGTTCAGCAATTAGCAGTATGAGCTAAAGCTTAAAAGTTATGTGATGGAAATGATTTTGTAGTGGTGCCTAACAATGCTGAAAAGGAAAATATACAGTGCCCTATGAAATCTGTAGCTTCAGAAAAATGTGCAATTTAAGATATCAGAGAAGTGACCATGATAGCAATTAAATTATTGATGATTATACCAACAGCATATTTTGCCTGATAAGGTATAGTAGCATGGTAGCTGGTGGACTTGAAGTGCAGAAGCCTGGACTATCTATATGGACAGTTATTCAAAACATTGAAAGCCAGAGTTGAGCAGTAATAAAGACTGAATGGTGCTTCCCTCATGGAATCTACCTCATCAATGGTACCTACCTCATCAACACTACCTACAGGAGGTGTTGCCTCAAGAAGGCAACATTTATCATCAAAGATCCGCACCATCCAGGCCATGTCATCTTCTTGCAGTTAGGCAGAAAGTACAGAAGCCTTAAGTCCTGTGTCACTTGGTTCAAGAACATTTTCTCTTCAACCATTCAGTCCTTGAATGGAATTGTAGGACCATGATCACCAGAATTTTGCAACACTATGACCATGTTGATGACATCGCACTAAAATAGACCTTTCCTTTTTTTATTTTTTTTGTGTTCCTTCTTGTAAAAGTTGTGTATAATTTAAGTTTTTCTTGTGAATGCTACTGCAGGTAAAATTTTCATTGCACCTGTGCATATATGTACTTGTGCTTATGACATTATGACATTGACCTCTGGTTGGACTTGTGTTTTATTATAGAACTGGAAGGGAAAGGGTTAAAATAGTGGCAGTGGGTGGGGCTGGGCGGAAGAGCTTTGTGTTCCACTGCTGAAATACTGAGAAAGCTCAGAACCAGGCATTTATTCTAATAAAAATCATACTCCATCCTTTCTCAAGTCTTGAGGTACTTCATATTCATTTGCAGCTTATTTAACAAATTGTTAACTTCATGTGTCTTCCTTATTCATTTCCTAAAATAAAAAATCAGAACTTACTCATTGTTTATCTCAACAGCTATCTTCTGGTTGGTTTTGAAGAATATTGTACGATAAAGCTTGGTGATTATCTCAA
The DNA here is from genome assembly GCF_048418815.1 of Hemitrygon akajei. NCBI lineage: Eukaryota > Metazoa > Chordata > Chondrichthyes > Myliobatiformes > Dasyatidae > Hemitrygon > Hemitrygon akajei. Next base: position 157,945,868 of record NC_133128.1, read on the forward strand.
TCAAACGGTCACTGGTGAATAGAAAATCGCCCTTAGCAGCTGCAGTGGAACCCTGTGTTTAAAAAAGAGCTGGAGTTAGTGTTCTGCAGGTAGTGTGTGAAGCATTAATTCTCCGGAATTAAGCCCTAATTCCAGATACTGACCAGAACCGTATCACATTAAACCTCAGATTTCCAGTCAAACCTAAAGACTTTCTGCTCAGAATTCTCCCAGCAAGTAGCAGTAGTTCCAGTCATTGGGCAAAGTGTCCATAATTTGGCTCTCCAGAAGCAGTGTAGTACTACTTCTCAGGGAAGAATTAAACTATTCTGTTGAATTAAAATCAAGTTACCCCTGTATATTAAATGACACATTAAATGATAAAGTATTCCAATCTTCACCCTACAGTCATAAATTTAAAAAAAACTTTAATGTAAAATATTACTCCAAAAGTGTTCTTATGAAATTTCCCGTTAAGATGGTGCTACTGAATACATACGACAGCTTCTGGTAATCAAAAAGATAAGAAATCCACCTACAAACATCACTAAAAATACCTTCCCTGGGGTAAATTTTGTTAAATTATCACTGCAAACGGTGAAGGGGCGAGCAATGGCGAGGTGAGTTCGTGGGGTGTTACAGAATGGTTGCAGATGGAGATCCAACGCTCATTTGACTGGCCCAAGTGTGAAGCTGGATCGCTCTGGGCACTGAGCTGATGAGCTTGAGAGCGGCTTCGGGTGGCCAATGGGATCCAGGCCTGGAGCAAGTCGCTGGACGACAAAATCTGGGCTTGGAGCGAGTTGCAGGGCGGGAAAATCTTGGGCCAGCGTGATCTGGGCCCAGAGCCTTTCGTCACAGCTGGAACCTAGAATAAGGTACAATTCGCTGTTTAGACAATTTAAACGCTGGCCCAGATCAGAGGTGAAAGCTGACTTTGCTTGCTCTCCTGGAAGCCAGAGCCTTTAGTTGTTCCATTGTTTGGTCAATTCAAACGTGACCCAGTTAAACTAAAAAGACAAGATGTCAGTCGAGACAAGAGCTGATTTCACTCGCTCCTGCCATGGTCACTCCTCTCTCCATGGCACTGAGGCTATGAAGACTGCCCTGGCCACTGCGTTCCATGCCAATCTATTATGTTGACCTGATAAGTGAGGCTTTAGGCTGCTCCAGGGCTCGGATCTGAGCACTCAATTTTGGTTTGGTATGTTGTTGTCAATTGTTTGCATAATTTTTTTTCTTTGTCTTGCGCATTGAATGTTGGTCTTTTATTTTTGATGTTTATTTTTTTCTATAATTGGGTTCGTTTGTGTTTGTTGCTTTGTGAGTACCTGTAAGCAAACAAATCCGAAGGTTGGATAATTTATATATTCTTTGATAATAAATGAATCCTGAAATGAACAAGGATGCAATACATTTTTCTGTCACTAGAAGGAGCTCACATATAACTATATCTCAATGAAAATCTTAAAAATAAATCAAGACTACACCAGAACTCAATTTTAAACTCACAATATGAGTATCACAAAAGTGGGTCTTGGGCAAGCATATTGAGAAACTCCCAAGTTTAAACCTTAGATTATTTTAACAATAGATTAAAAAGAAACAATTTCTAAAGCAAACATCAAGAGAAACGCTATTTTACCCCTTCCCTTATCCCTCACTTTGACTTAAGTGACTAAGAAGAAATAGAGAACTTGCCTGCCCCAAAGCAACATTGCTAGATGTGTTCAAATAACATACTCAGAACAGGAATCACTAATGGCTTGATGCCTGATACTTTAAGGTGGAGATAGATACAGTGAAGATGGACATAAATATTTGAAAGCTCATGGAATTGTGGGTTATGGAGAACTGGGCACTGAAGAGAAGCTGAAGCCAGCATTGATCAGCCATACTCATATTTAATTAACACTGCAGGCTTGAGGGGCCAGATTGTCTACTCCTGCTGCTATATTTTTGTGTTCTTATGCTAATTCCACAGCAGAGTCCAGACATTGACACCTAGTTGCTATGGCAAGAACAGAGGGTTATTAAGTGCAATACTTATCCCAGTATAGCCTGTTCAGTCAGGTTATTTTAAAATGGGAAATTTTTAAAAATGTGCAGCATTCTACAGCAGCAGCTTTTGTCCAGTCTAACAGAAAAGCTCTTACATCATAAAGGAAGCCAGCCAAAAATGACCAATAAGTTGTTGATGCTAACTTGCGTCAAGCTTAAAATATTGGCTAATCTGAGGATGTGTTTAATTTGGTCACATTCTACCCAAATGCAAAGTGAATACTAAGCTAAGTTTATGTAATTGACAAATTTAGAAGACTGCTGAAGTCATGATCGTAATGGGATGCAGACAACAGGAAACATGCATTTTATTTGGAACAATGCACTCAGTATGCTAAAATCAGATTTAGTAAATCTGCTGTATTTATAATCTGCACAAATCAACAAGCCTATACTGCCTACATAATTTGCCTATCGGCACAACAGATGCCATTTCATTGGCTGTTCACTCACCCTAGAATATCTGGACAGCAAAGGTGCATGCCATCAGGATGCTCTTTATCAATTACACCTCGTTATTCAATGCTATCATCTCCTCAAAACTAAGTTTCAAGACCATGGCCTCAATAATTCCTTGTGCAATTGGATCCTCAATTTCCTCACTTGCAGACCCCAGTCAATGTTATAGCATGACATCTATAACATTGACAAACCTCTATAGACGTGTGGTGAAAAGTCTATTGACTGATTGCATCACAGCCTGGTATGGAAACACCAGTACACTTGAACAGAAAGTCCTACAAAAAAGTAGTGGATACACCCCAGTCCATCACGGCTATAGTCCTCCCTGCCATTGAGCACATCTACACAGAGCGTTATCACAGGAAAATAGCATCCACCATCAGGGACCCCCACCACCCAAATCATGCTCTCTCCTCGCTGCCGCATCTGGAAGGTGGCACAGGAGCCTCAGGACTCACACCATCAGGTTCAGGAACAGTTATTACCCCTCACTAGCAGGCTCGTGAACCAACAGGAATAACTTCACTCAACTTCAAGTACTTTTCATCCAATGCTCCTGATACTTATTGCTTATTTATTTGTTTCTCTTCCTTTTTGTATTTGTACAATTTGTTGTCATTTGTACACTGGTTGTCCACCCTCTTGGTGTGGTCTCTCATTGATTCTCTTATGGTTAATGGATTTATTGAGTATGCCAGCAAGAAAATGAAGCTCAGGGTTGTATATGGCGACATATATGTACTTTGATAACAAATTTACTTTTAACTTTGAACATTTTCCATTGTGTTTCAGTGAAGCTGTATTTTATTTGCTGGATTTTTAAACAAGTGCCTCATGTTCGTTGACCTCTGGGGCATGTATTTGTATTTAAATTTTTTTTGGGAGGGCAAACATGCTCGTGCATGCATTTAACCTATTGCTATGCATACTTGTTTAGATGTAATTATGAGTGGAGCCCACATCCCTGCATTAGCCCACCTTTCATCTTTCACAAACTTGGATTAACCAGATTGGGTGGCAATGACCTGAGCTTCTGTTCTCACTGCCTCTTTAAAAAAACATTGCACAACTATGCAGCACTTTGTAAACAGTAACTGAATGCATTTCAGGGAACTTTAAAACTGGGTTAAAGAATCAGGCAAAAGCTGCATTTAGCAAAAGCTTCAGTCACAAGATCTCGACTGCGATCTTGTCAGCAGCATTTAATACCAGAGGAGTTTTAGTTGTCTCCAGAATTATTTCATTATTCAGAGGTCTTGAACCACTCTCTGTAGCCAAATTCCCTGAGATGTATTTATGAAGTTCCCAGAATAGATGAGAGCCAAAACATTCTTATTAAAGACAACTGGAAACTAAGTTTATATTCTGTTACTGCTTAACCTAACAATAAAGAACTTGTACAATGCGAGAGAAGTAGAATGTTATACTTGCTCTCGTCTTGTAGCTTCTTCCCTTTCTATTCTAAATGCAGTACACTGCAGCCAGATGTAGCTCATCTCCATTGTAGCCAATCCTCACAGCAGGATCTGCAACAGTGCCTTGCTTCTGGACAAAAATCAGATAATGCTGAAGAGGTGCTGCATTGTTAGAGGCGTCATTCTTTGGATGAAAGGTAAATCAAGACACATCTTCCTTCTCAAGTGGATGTAAAAGATACCTCAAGAATATCCAAAGAAGTGCAAGGAAGAAGGAACCTTTGTAGTTCCCTGACCAATATTCATTCTTCAGTCAGCATTCTTAAGACTAGATTACCCAGATTGTGGTGATTTGCTTAAGCAAGTTGTCTGCCAAATTATGGTAAACATGAAAATGCATTAGAAATTCTTCATTGACCACAAAGCACTTTGAATCCTTCTAAAATCATGAAGATACCATGAATTTATATGTCTTCTATTCTGCCTGTAGTTTTCTTGGGTTTCATTCCACACAAGTATATAATTCACAAATGCAACAGAAGAACCTGGTATTCTTCAGAAATTAATTTGACAGCAATATTGCCACGCAGTTGGACTTTCCCAACAGCTGAAACATTTGAGCCACTTGTTAAATACTATAGATTTCCACATAGAAAAGTGCAAAGATGTATAAAATATACAATAACTAGCACCATGGAAGATCTTAATGAAGCTGAGGAAATTTCTATTGAAAGTCTCAAACCAATCAATTGTGCTTTAGAGGGTGTAGTTTTAATGATTTTAACAGCAATTTCTTGGTGCACAGTATTTTAACTATATTATTGTATGACCAATTCATTGGATTTGAATAGCCTATCAGACAGAATAATTTAAAGGGACTTTGTCTACATTAACATTATTATCAGGTACAATTAATGCTCATCTTCACCAAATAAATCAACAACTTTAACTCAGATCTTTCCTACAAAGTTTCAATGTTCAGTTGGTTTCCCATTATAGCAAGAAGTTCTTGCATTGCTTTTAATTGTAACCCAATAAATTCATTTTTATGGATATTATTTCCCAATGGAAGTTGAATACAATCTTTTCTATGAGACAGTGATGTTGGCAATATTTTAATTAATTGGAATTTGTTCTTTTCATAAGATGAAATATGATTCATTCTTGAACTGCTATCTAAAAAGTGGCTCAGAACTGTAGAGATGTAAGACACTGCAGATCCTGAAATCTGGATCAAAAAAAAACACAAATCACTGGAGGAACTCAGTGTGCTCCTGTGGGGGAAAGAAAATGCTTACTTTGGGTCAAGACCCTGCATCCAAACTAACAAGTTGTCAATTAGAACCCTGGAAATTGCATAAGGCTTCCTGAATCCAGTTCACCATTCAATTAAATCATAATTTAATTATTTACACTCTTTTAGTCAAATCTAGATCTTAATGTTTGCCTTTTTGTTGTTTCGTAACTTCAGTATTCTGATGCTGCGTACAAGTACTTACATTCAAATGAAGCCATTTCAGTATCACTAGCAAACAACTGTTCTAAGTCGTTTACTGTTGAATTTAAAAGTGTACAACATATGCATGTGATAAATAGGGCATCTTCTTCTCCTGTTCTCTCCCAGGCAGTGGCAGCAGCTGGGCATTTATAGGCCACATGTTTGTTTATCCTTTGACCCTTTCCTGGTGAACTTAAATTTCTCATGAAAACATGTTATCTTCTTACTGAGTATTCCAACATCTGCTCTTCAAGCAGGCATCAGTTGATACACGGCAGTTTATACACCCCAAGGGAGAACAGCTAACTTAGTACAAATCAAAACCCAGACTCCTGTGGTCCATACAGAATTTAATAAGCTACATGCAGGCATATAAAAAGATGTTGAATGAAATTTAAAAAATGAGTCCTCTTGCAACTCTTTCATACCAGTGGAAATTTCACTGTATTAAAAAATCATTACTCTACACAAATTGAGAACTTATTCTAAATTAATTTCACATATAATGCACAGATGTCTTTGTATATCTGTCACCTAAAGCAAGTATACAGTAAGCATTTAAGATGGCAAAATATATGTTGATTTCATTTCAAGGTTTTGAATACAGGAGCAAGGATGTCTTTATACTACTACACAAGACCTGTAGAGACCATACATGCACTATGATGTGCAGTTTATTTTCCCTACCCCTGCCATACAGAGTGCAGTGAAGGCTCTTGAGATGGCAGGACAGTCAAATGAGGAGATATATGGTTGACCAGTGCTGTTTCAATTAGAGTTTAGAGAAATGAGAAGAGGTCTCATTGAATCGACAAAAACTTTTGACAGAGATTGACAAGCCTAATGCAAGGAGAATGTTGAGGAGTTTCAAACCATGTCAGGATACAGAAACATGGAAAATTTACAGCACAATACAGGCCCTTCGGCCCACAATGCTGTGCCAAACATGAACTTATTTAGAAATTAACTAAGGTTAATTTCCCTCATAGCCCTCTATTTTTCTAAGCTCCATGTACCTATCCAGGAGTCTCTTAAAAGATCCTATCATTTCTGCCTCCACCACCATCTCTGGCAGCCCATTCCACGCACTCACCACTCTCTGCGTAAAAAACTTACCCCTGACCTCCTCTGTACCTACTTCCAAGCACCTTAAAACTGTGCCCTCTCATGTTAGCCATTTCAGCCCTGGGAAAAAGCCTCTGACTATCCACATGATCAATGCCTCTCATCATCTTATACAGCTCTTTCAGGTCACCTCTCATCCTCTGCAGCTCCAAGGAGAAAAGGCTGAATTCACTCAACCTATTCTCATAAGGCATGCTCCCCAATCCAGGCAACATCCCTGTAAATCTCCTCTGCATCCTTTCCATGGTTCCCAAATCCTTCCTGTAATGAGGCGACCAGAACTGAGCACAGTACTCCAAGTGGGGTCTGACCAGGGTCCTATATAGCTGCAACATTATCTCTCAGCTCCTAAATTCAATTCCACGATTGATGAAGGCAAATACACTGTATGCCTTCTTAACCATAGTCAACCCACGCAGCTGCTTTGAGCATTCTATGGACTCAGACCCCAAGATCCCTCTGATCCTCCACACTGCCAGGAGTCTTACCATCAATACTATATTCTGCCTTCATATCCGACCCACCAAAATGAACCACCCCACACCCACCTGGGCCGAACACCATCTGCCTCCCCCCAGCCCAGCCCTGCATCCCATCAATGCCCCGCTGCAACCCATGACAGCCCCCCGCACCATCCACAACACCCCCAACCCCAGCGCAACCAGCAAACCCACCAACACATCCCTCCACTTCCCCATCCAGGCCATCCACAAAGATCACTAAGAATAAGGGTCTCAGAACAGATCCGCGAGGCACACCACCGGCCTCCATGCAGAACACGACCCGTCTACAACCACTCCTCACCCCCTGCAGGCAAGCCAGCTGTAACATTACCTCTGGCTCTTAAACTCAATCCCACGGTTAATGAAGGCCAATGCACTGTATGCTTTCTTAACCACAGAGTCAACCTGCCCAGCTGCTCTGAGTGTCCTGTGGACTACATAAAGTTCTCTACCACATAAGCCAGTGGAAGCTAAGTCAATGACTGCATTTCATAAATACTACATAGATTTCTAGACAAAAAAGGACAAGAAGAGATCTAGGAAAATTGCAAAAATATTGGCCATGATTGGATTGAATAGTGCAGCATCTCAAAAAGCCAGAGAGCCTGCTCAACTTTTATTTGTGATGCAATGTGTCTTTCTAAAGTTTTTAAAGGATATTAAGTCCAGGTCCAGGCAAATTGGTAGCATTTATAAAATTAACTTAAATCAGAGTTTTGCAGGAATTCTTCAAATAACTATTGGTGGGACACATAAATCAACACAGATGAAAAGAAAATAAAGATTATAAGGTATCATTCCAGTTTCTCTAAATTCTTTTTCAATTTTTCAAAGCAATAAAGAACAAGATGATTATTTAGGTTAGAGACACTGCTGCAGATATTGTACTCATTCTGCATTATACAATTGAACATCTGGTGTCCTATTGCTGAGCTCTTACCTCTTTGAGGTGAACAGCAAAGAGTCCATCTGTTTGCTTGCTCACTGACACACTAGTGATGTCCATTACAGGAATTGTGGATTTGATCTGGCCTGACTTTTGATCAGCAATGATGAAGTTGCTCTTGGTTAATAAGAAGATTCTCGGGATTCCCTATATCAAACAAGAACAAATGTCATTAAATATGGAGGTACAAAGATCAAGACTTTAAAAACAATTAAGCTCAATGTGATTTTTGTATTAATTTTAATGCAGACTTGACACAAGCTTATGACCAAGTATTTGCTTTGGGGCACCAATTAACTGTGAAAACAAGTAATTGTGACTGAGTAATGGTGTGAATCAAGTCCTGCCTCAGAATTGACCTAGATCTGTTCCAGTTTGTCTACAATTTTAACAGGATATTAGCAGATGTGATTTCTCTGGCTCTTCACTCTGCTTGACAACAGAAATGTGTATGTATGTCAGTCTGTTGATCAATGACTACAGCTCAGTGTTGAACCCAATTAGCCCATCCAAACTCATCATCAGGCTTCAAAACCTGGGCTTCTGTACCTCCCTCTGCAGCTGGATAGTCAAGTTCCTCATCATCAGGCTTCAAGCAGCAATGATTGAGATGATCTCCTTTTTGCCAGTCACCAACACAGGTACATATTGAAGCTGTGCAATTTACCCTTGCCCCGTTTTCTACACACAGATGACCTTGTGGCTAAGCACACCTTCAATGCTATCTTCAAATTCGCCAATGATACCACTGTTGTTGGTGGAATAACAGGTGCCCCAATGAGTCTGCTTACCGGAATGAGACAGGTCACTTGGTTCAAACAACCTCTTGCTCGACATCAGCAAAGCTAAAGAGCTAATTGTTGACTGAAGGAAGGGTAAGGAGGACAAACATGAGCCAGTCTACACTGGGAAATCAGAGGTGGGTGGAGTCAACAGCTGTCAATTCCTGTATGTTAACATATCGGATGACCTGTCTTGAGTCCAGCACATAGATCCAATGATAAGGAAAGCACACAGTGCCTTTACTTTATTTGTAAGTTAAGGAGGTTCAGCTAATCATTGAATACCCCAACAAACTTCTATAGACATACTGTTGAAAGTACCCTGACTAGTTGCATCATGGTCTGGTAAGGCAATTCAAATGAAAAGAATGTAAAAAGCTGTAAAATGGTGGACTCTACCCAGTGCATCAACGGCACAACCCTCCCACCATTGGTGGTATCCACAGGAGGCACTGTCTCTAGAAGGCAACATCTGTTAACAAGGTCCACATCATTCTGTTCATGCCATTTTTTGCAGCACAAGTCTGACATCCCACAGCACCAGGTTCCAGAATCGCTACTTCCCTTCAACCCTTTAGTTCTTGAACCCACGGGTAAAACCATAATCTCTATAGTTTAGCAACACTATAAACAGTTGCATTGAAATAGACCTTGCTTTTTTAATTCTAGTTGTGCTTTCCTGTAAAAAAAAAGTGCCCAATTCATGTTTAATTTTTTTTTCTTTTGAGGGCTGTTTATATGATGCCATGTGTGTGTAATGTTGCTGCAAGTGAGCAGCATTCATTGCACTCTTGTATATGATAAACACAACTTTGAACTATGTTTTGAGACTAGAATTTTTTTTAGGTATATTTGCCCAGAATTTTAACAAGGAACTGGATGGTTTCCAGGTGTCCTGATTTGCATGACACTGACAATCGCTGACACTCATCAAATGAAAGAATTTCTTTTGCCAGAGCATCCAGAGGCCGCTCACAAGTTTTAACTGGAGGTGGAAGCAAAGTCCATATTTGCAGAATTGAAGTGTACATTTAAAGCTGCCAGTGACATGCTTACTCTCTGCAACTTACAGTGCCAAATGACATTTCTTCCCAAATTTTCATTGCTTGTAAGTGTAACAAAATTCTCTTCCTACGCCTTATGGTCTTAAAAGAGTTAATTATGTTATTTACCCTCCACTTCTCCCATCCTTTCTGGAATGTGGTGATAATTCCTCTAATACATTACCATAGTGACTAGTTATAATATCCTAAAATGGGCGTGGAGTTTACATCCATGTACTTTTAGCTGATGCTCACTTAACAGTAATAGGAAACCGATTTTCTTCTATTCCAGGTTAGAGTCAAAGTCAAACTTACTGTCATAAGTATAAGTGTGCATAGGTGCAATGAAACACTTGCAACAGCATCAAATTCAAAGTTCAAGGTAAATTTATTATGAAACCATAGATACGTCACCATATATAGCCCTGAGGTTATTTTTCAAATACACAACCTACCATAAATGATACACCAGAAGCACCAAGACTCATAATGTCACCATCGTCCATGATCCATGAAGATGAACTGAATTATCATGGATCAGGGTCAAGAATCAGATCTCACTGTTCTACACTAGCCCAAAATGAATCTCATATTCTATCCACTGTATCACCAGACATCCTGCTTTTCCAATTAAAGTTGTGATCAGAATACAGATACTGTTGCTCAGAATTTTCTTGCAGCTTCAGAATTTACATTCACATGAGATTTCTGCAGTTTAGTGTTATGGATCTGAAAGAGGCCCTTCCACCCATTTTGTCCATGTCAACCATTAAATACTCATCAATATCCTTCCCTTCTACCAGCACAGTCTATAGTTTTCTGTGTCTTGGTGATTCAGATATTTACATAATACACCTTAAATGTTGTAAGGCTCTCTGCCTCATCCACTTTTTTAGAGTGCTTTCCAAATTGCAACCTCACTCTGGACGAGAGAAGATTTTTCCTTATATCTCCTCTAAGCCTCTTACTCCTCACTTTAAACCTCAGCTTTGGAGAAAAGAATTACTATTGTCTATTCAATGATGCCTATCACAATTTTACATACCACTATCAGCTTTCCCCTCAGCTTTTTCCCACTTTAAAGAAAGCAAACTCACAACTGAGACACTTCATCCCAGGCAACATCCAAGTATATCTCTTCAGTACCCTCTCCAGAGCGATCAGACCTTCTCTGTACTGAGGCAACCAAATTTAGAAAATATATTGAGGCAGTACTTGTTCAATGAGATCATTTCAGGCTCACAGAATGGGATATGGCACATAGTGGTTGTGTTAATTAATGAGTAACCTTGACACAAATAAAATCTATCACACTATCTAGTTAATTTATTTCAGTTACCTGAATAACCTGCATTGTTATACATAAACCACCTGTTTCACTGCTGACCACAGCAATAGAAATTCTCCTTCTATATCTGGTTTAACTTGTAAGTAGTTGACTCTCAACAGTTTTCCTCAATTAATATCGTACTGGTATGCACCTGTAGTCTACAGTGGTTTAAATAGGCCACTCACCACAAACTTCTCAATGATAAATACTGGTCTTGACATTCAGTAAAGTGTAAACATAAAATTACATAAAACAAACCCTCTCTTACCTTGCCATTAGCTCTGTTAATTTTGTTTACAACATCTGCCAGAAGTATCTTCTCTTCGACTGCACCATTTAGCTTCTGGTATTTGGGGTTCTTACTGATTTCCAGATAATCTCCTTGAAAAGGTTGTGGAACGCTGCAGTAGAAAATTCCAAAAATGAAATTCACTCTCTTACATATCTGTGTCATCAACTCCTTTTCAATTAACTAGAACATCAAATACTGGCGGAAAGTTTCACTGTCTAGTCAAAGAGTTCAAGAATGATAGACACAATTCCCTATGAATGCTCATCAAATTAATCAACAAGCAACAATATTCTCACCATTAATTCCTTTAATAGTTTTAGTTATATCTTCCTCTATTTTGTTTCAGAAAATAAAAATAAATTCTTCTGATTAGACAAATGCTCCTATGGCAAACGATGTGGTTTAAACTCTATTAAAGCCATTTGACCACTGTCACTAAAGGGTAAGATTGGTATCTTCTCTCTGAGAGGCACCAACATGCAGGATTCAGTTCCAGGTACAGGCAGGGTATGGCACATTAACTGAGCAATTATTGTTAATGTACAAGTAGAAATACAAGAGGTGATTGATAAGTTCATGGCCTAAGGTAGAAGGAATCAAATTTAGAAAACCTAGCACATTTATTTTTCCTACATTTATACACGTAGTCCAGCGGTCGTGGAGCATATGGATCCCTTCTTTGTAGAAGTCGGTGTCTTGGACCTCCAGAAGTGGTCCACAGCAGGGGTGATTGATAAGTTTGTGGCCTAAGGTAGAAAGAGATGAGTTATTAACTTCAAACTTTTTGCATTTTCACTCAACGAGTTGAACTGCACATGTATGTAACGAGAGCTGTACAACTCATCTCCTTCTACATTGGGCCACAAACTTATCAATCACCCCTGCTGTGGACCACCTGGAGGTCCAAGACGTTCTCATTACATGCACGTGCAGTTCAACTCTTTGAGTGATAATGCAGAAAGTTTGAAGTTAATAACTCATTTCCTTCTACCTTAGGCCACAAAGTTATCAATCACCCCTGCTGTGGACCACTTCTACAAAGAAGGGATCCGTATGCTCCATGACCGCTGGACTAAGTGTGTAAATGTAGGAGGGGACTATGTTGAAAAATAAATGTGTGAGGTTTTCTAAAATTGACTCCTTCTACCTTAGGCCACAAACTTACCAATCGCCCCTTGTATTGATTGACTGCTTCATCATATTCCATCATCTCCTGATGCCTACACATATATGCACTTTCCACTGGAATTAAAATTAAAGATGCTCTTCTCAAAATTGTAAGAAGATTTTAAGACAGAAATAAATGAAAGATTATTTCCAAGTATTGTGAATCGAAACATAAGGATTCACTTAGTAATATAAGTATGTCTTCATATTGAAACCTGTTGGATGATGAATGAATTATCATATAAGGTCATATTTTTTAAGATCAAATTGGGTAAGTATTTGAAAATTAAATAATGTGAAGAAGTGTGAGGAAAGAGCAACAAAATAGATACAGAGCAGAGCTTGTTACTTCCAGATGATTATTGTAACTCTTGAATGAATTGCACAATATATTTATGTTAGAGAAGTCACGATGCTCATAGAAGTTTGTATGCATGACAATTTCAGTGTTCTAATTACTACCTTTCTTCAAATTAAAATGTATCTCTCTTTTTTGAGTGTTAAGAACTTAATTAATCACACAGCCAAAATCAGGTCATCTACAGGAGATGCATTATTGTTCATTGCATCATAATAACAATGACTACTTATTCACATCTAAAACACTGTGCTTATCAAGGGCAAATGATTGCACATGATGGCTGACATCAGCTATTACCTGTCGGTGTACAAAGCCTTTTTGTCCTTGAAAAGCTCACTTGCCTCAAGCTTCTCTTCAAAAGTGGCTTTCTTTTGGTCTGTGAACTGATCTCTGTATTTCTTGCACTGTAAACAACAGTTGATTATAAATATTATTTAATTTTTTCTTTTTAATTTTTCTATGTTATACTTCGAACAGAGACTGAACAATGTACTTCAACATGTACGCTGTCCAACAAATCATGTGAGCTTGTGTTATTTTGCTCTTAATGGCACCAGAATACCAAAATACAAATCAAACAGGCAAAGAGATTTTTAAACATTATTTTCAAAACGTGTGGTATATTCAGTCTATATTGTACAATCAAGTTAAAATCATTAATGTGGAATGCCTTGCATATAACCCTGTGATTTGTACTTTCTTATCTGTAACATCTGATGACATCTGGCACAATGTTTTACAACAAAGGCTTATCTTGAATCTTTCTAAATCATTAACTAATTCCTCCCAGCTTCAGAATGGGACATTCAGTTTGCAAGCAACTAGTAAACTGGTACCAGTGTATCAGGCATTCTACATCATGATGTCAGTAAACTGTCATGCATTTGCACATACTGCAGAATCCATTGACAAGCATTACAGAAAAAGCAATTTTTTTCCCCTCAGTTTCCTGGTTCAGGGATTCTGAAATCAAAGCCACTGTAGATCGGAATTCACTGTCAGGGGAATGGAATTTGGAAATTAGGATTGGTTTGTCAATAAGGCTAGAAAAGGAGGAATTGAGGAAACAAGAGAATGTGGGGGACATTGTGAGAATGGTGTTTGAGGGAATGATGTAGTCAGGCAAATGGGGAGGGGAGGAATGAATGGGCAGAGAATGGAGGGAATGGGGGTGGGGTTTGACCAAATACATCTCAGCAAGTGGAGTAAATGATTGGTTCAAGTGGGTGAGGTGGGGAGGACAGGGGAGAGGAAAAATGCGCCAAAGTATTTAACTATGAATATCCAACAAATGTAATTTTGTTTTCTACCCTCCACAGATGGAAGATCCTCTTCAATTCTGTGTGTGTATTCTCCAGGAAAAGGTAAGGCCTCACTGGCCAAGTCTTCTCAGTTGGGGACAGTGAAGGCAAGTTCTTCTTCAGATCCACAAAATACTTCTGCATCTGGATTAATGCAAAAGCAGTACATTCCAGTTAGTGACTGGTGACAAGTCAGGATTAGTAACTATTCTCTCTGAGGACATGGCCCTTTCACATACTGTTTTTCAAAACAGAATACTGTACATGTCAATGGAAAACAAATTTCTTTGCCAGGACTACAGCACTTTGCCTCCCAGATCAAGGAACGTTGGTGACACGTGATGGCCTGCAGAGATAAAGCACTCTAGTTTCAGGATTTATGTGATATATGAGACCGTGGTGTGGGTGATCCAGTGATGTCAGTTATGTCTGGAGTTCTACAACATGGTCACAACAATTTACTCTTTGCTTTTATTCCTACCCCCAATTACCCAATGTCTGAACACTTGGAAACTTCTGCATCTTGTCTTTTGGCATGGGACTGAATCCACATTCCAGATTAGCCAAAATCCACATATCTGTGAATAACCTTTCCCTGACCTTCATGACATGGCACTTTAAATAGCTAATGCTCCAAATGGATTGTTGCAAATGAAAAAGACCAGCAAACACAGAGGCTTTTAGGGCCCTTTCAGACCTATTAATGCACACTTAGATAACCATACACAGTATAAAAAACTGCATTTAAACACCATTTTTACATGGGAAAGCCTTATCACTGATTCTAAACATCTATAGTTGTACCATTAATTCCTGTCTCTACTGACATTTTCCTCTTACTTAAGAATGGGGTCATACTTTCAGCGTAATTTATTTGAGAGTTGTGGACACAGCTCAACATATCACAGAAACCAGTCTCCTCTCTAGGGCCTCTGTCTATGCTTCTTGCTAAGACAGTACAGCAGCCAGCATAATTAAATACCCCACCCACCTTGGACAATTTCCCTTCTCTCCTCTCCCATCACTCAAAGGATACAAAAGACAGAAAGCATGTATCACCAGGGTCAAGTCCAGCTTCAATCTCACAGTCATCAGACTCTTGAAAGGACCTCTTGTGCAATACAATGGACTCTTGCCCTCACAATCTACCTCATTATGATCTTGCACTTTGCTTACCTGCACCGTAGGTTTTTCAGTAGTTGTTACACTTTATTCTCATTTGTTTTACCTTATTCTAGCTGAGTGCACTGTGTAATGATTTAAACTGTGTAAACAGTATGCAAGACAAGCTTTTCACTGATTTTTAGTACGTGTAGCTGTAGTATACCATTGCCAATTTTTACATTTAGTTTAGTTTTCAGAGCAGGCTGGAATGCTTAATATCTACCTGAAAAAGTAGGCAGGACCATGTTCTGGAGTCAAGGCAAAGTGCTGGTTTACCTTGATTATAAGTGCTTAATAATTACTTTAGAGTTTTACTAAGTAGCCCTGACCTTGAGGGGAACGTGCTATCAGTCTAGGTTGACTCATACAAAATGGTGGAAACAAAGATCCCCACTTTCTCTCTAGCATCAAGAATATAGCATCTGAAACTGGATATCAACTATGTCAACTACAAATTTGGATAGGTTTTTATTTATAGATATGTATTGTTTTTCTCCTAATGGTACAACTAATATTAGTTTAATACATTTATTAGATTAATCTTAACTTCTAGAAGATAAAATTACAATTGTTTCTCTCAAGTTACTTGCTGTTCGTAAAGGATGATTACTGCTAAATATTGCATTTTCTTGCCATATGCCAGAAGCCATGAATAAGCCTTTAAATTTGATAAGCCAATAAGCTTTTAAATTACACAGTAATTAGATATACAATTTTTTAAATCAACTTACAATTCTTTGAATGGTAAAATTATAGATTTTCCTGCCTGCGTTTGCACGAAAGAACTTTCTATATGCTCTGCGTACCTATGGAAAGAGAGGAAATAGGCAGATAGGCAATTAATACCAGTGCGTTTTAAAAAAAGTTTTTTTGTGAACTACCATCATATCCGTGACAATTAAGAGCAATTTCCTTAAGGAATCTACCATTGACAGGAACAGTTGAATTCAGAAGTCACTTGGATAATATTTAGGAATCTTAAAATCAATTCAATTTCACCAAAAAAAATCAAAATCAATGTTACTGAAAGAATTAAACTTGCGTTGCAACAGACACATGTAAACATACAATCTGCGAATGGAAATGTTAGCAAAGGATTGGGTACCAACAGCAGGTTAGTGTACTGGTTTCAGAATATTGCAAAACTATGGCTCACAGGTAAATATGTATACTCACAGCTGTTGAAAGTATAATTATTACTCTTTATAGCATAAATTTTATGGCTTTAACATCACCCTAAAGATTAGAAATAGCAAGACTCAAGAAATTTGCTAGTTCGAAAGCAGAATTTACAAGTGTGTATCCCAGCTTCTAGTGATGCATTTGAATATTAGCCTCTTTTCTGAGTTCAAGCAAGTTGCAGTTGAATCATGTGAACGTCTAGGAATGCAACTGATGAATCTTGATTTCTGTGAATTTGATTGAGATAATGTTCATAGATGTTCCATCCGAGTCTATGGAGTATGGTTTTGCTTCAGATCACAAGATGTATTTATCTTGCAAATGGCAAAAATGATGTGCATAGGCTTGAATCCACAAGAAAAGCCCAATTTCTTTAGCTCTGGTATACATTGAATAGAAGGATAAGAGTGCAATTGTGTGTCCTTCTAGTCACATCCCATCTGGCATTCATTATTAAGAGCATTCCAAGTTCTACTTTATGTTGTGTAAAATCCCACCTAATCTTTTCCCCAGTTTTTTTTTAATCCTGTTAGGACTATGTCTCACAACATTTAACCTGGAAATCAGACTTGGTATGGAGTTATATGCTTGCTAGCTGTATTAGAAAGTTCAGATACAGCTTTTTGGGGAGTAGGGAAAGGATAGTAAAGTTAAATCCTAAAGCAGTTTTCCAAGAAAACCTGGATCCTGAAGTATATATGCTACTGGAGCAACAGTGTGTCATTTGCATTCCCAACCTTCATTATTCAATAAGATCACTATCTAATAAGATGTCCATTATTAAGGATCTCCATCACCCAGGGCATGTCCTTTTCTCACTGTTACCATCAGGTAGGAGATACAAAAGCCTGAAGGCACACACTCAGCAATTCAGGAACAGCTTTCCCTCTGCCATATGATTCCTAAATGGACATTGAACCTGTGAACACAACCTCACTTTTTTAAAATATATATTATTTCTGTTTTTGCACTACTTTAAAACTATTCAATATATTATTGCAATTGATTTACTTATTTATTTATTGTTCTTTCTATCAAATGCCGGTGATAATAAACCTGATTGTGATTCAGATTCTGATTCTGAAGACCCTGGCTGATCTTTAACGCAGACTCCATATTTCCTTAATATTCAGAAATCTATCCATCTCTGCCTTAACATACCCAATGACTAAGCCTGCATGGTTCTCATGAGGAGAGAATTCCAAAGACCCTATACTCTCTGAGTGAAGAATCATCCAGAATGTCTTTAATGATTATCTCCTTATTTTGCAGATACTTCATTCAAGGGATATATCATACCTGTTCCACCATGTGAGGTTCTGTAATAATTTAGTTTGTTTCAATGAGACAACCCTGGTTTCCAAATTCAAGACTCTATCTGCTTAATCATTTTGTCATAGCTCAAACTCTTCATCCCTGGAATTAATTAGGTAAAGCTCTGTTGTACTCCCTCTGTCCCAAATATATCCTTTCTTAATTCGGGAAACCAGGTTTTTGCTCAAAAAATCAGTGACATTAATATCACTCCCCATGTTATTCCATAAAACATCTTTAGTCTTGTACTCCAGTACTCTTGCAATAATGGACAACATTTGCTTTTCAAGTTATTTGCAGTACCTGTATAATTTAGTGATTTGTATAAGAATACCCAAGTCCCATTGAACAGCAACACCTTTCATTCTCTGAACATTTAAAAATACTTTGCACTGGGCAGTTTAAACTTTGAGCTTAAATTTAGAAAGGAGAAATAAAAATGTGTTGAGTTAACTTACTTTCCTGTGAACATACATCTTTTTTCCATTGATGTGCCCCACCACACAGCAGGAATCATCAGGAATGCTGTAGCAATTACAGCATTAAGTGATGTGCCATGTGTTTGAATCTGTGATAACCCCATTGTGAGTTTATCATTTTAATGATGTCACGGCGGTTCATTGCTTCACAAGCCCTTGCATACTCTCCCATTGGAAGGACAAAGAAACAATCATCTCATGGCAATGTTAACTAGAGTTCGGGTTTAATGTTTCTTTCATGTAGCATGTTGCCCATCCAATGATCTGGCTTTGTCGGCATAGCAAAGGACAAAGAGATGCAAGAGCACTAAAGGAGCACATACGACATATTGACGAAGGGAGAACAGGCTGTAGGTTGCCAGAGTTGTCAATGACCATAGAGTCCATTGTGCATACCTCTGATCTAACTGATGCTAACAATTAACCTTACAACCAAAGCCTGAGAATGCAAACGTTGCATTAATTCTCACTTGACATTTAAAACTCACTATCAAATCAGCAGCAATAGCTATTATGTTGTGAATAATTGCAAAAGATACTACTATTTCCCTAAAAGTTACACTAACAATCAAATTAAAGATGACACAATTTTTTATGTACCCCACAACATCTTAAGCCAATAGTCTAACATAACCATGCACTAATGTTCTTCATGGTTTGTTTAGTCATGGTTTGGTGCTGTGTACTGAAAAGCCCTTGTGATGGGCCTGGTAACAGGATTTTAGTACAAATTACCAATCAGCTAAGTCTACAAATACCGTTTTAAAGCAACTGCAGAAATAGATGGTAGTGGACTCTTGTGCTGAAGCTTAAAAGAAAATATCAC
Source organism: Hemitrygon akajei (assembly GCF_048418815.1). Classification (NCBI taxonomy): domain Eukaryota; kingdom Metazoa; phylum Chordata; class Chondrichthyes; order Myliobatiformes; family Dasyatidae; genus Hemitrygon; species Hemitrygon akajei. The sequence goes on from NC_133128.1 coordinate 157,965,098, forward strand.
CACAGAATATTTGTAATCCCATACAGCAAGCCTCAAATAAATTTTTGATCAGGAATATCACCAATTAGCTAAGCATGAAACTGAATGAAATTAGCAAATTTGAAGGAGTTAAGTTTATCCAAAAGTGTACATGTGTGTGTTGGGCAGATAAATATTTATGATGTAATTGAAAATCATAAAAACTAGAGACACTGTAAATCTAAAATAAAAACAGAGAATGTTTTAATATTCAGCAGATCAGGCTGCATCTGTGGAAGAGAAACAAATGTTCATGTTTCAGGTTGAAGAATCTTGATCAGAATGATTCTGTTCCATAGATGTGGCCTGACCTGCTAAGTATTTTCCATTTTTCTGCTTTTCATTTCTGGATTATTCCTAGCTATGTACCTTTGACACAGTAAAAATACAGTGTGAGTTATGTGAGACAACTGGTGTGGATGGCATTTGTTTACTAACTAGTTAAATAGTGACAGTTCACTTGTGTTTGAGTGCCAACTTAAATAAACTCCAATTGTGACAAGACACAGGTGTGTCACTGGTAAAGAGAAATGCTTTAAATTAACTTCAAAAAAACTTTGCTGGCTTCAGTTAAAGATATAGACAAAACAAATTTTACTGGACTTACTGACTTAGGTTAGTAGAGGTCTGGAGTGATCAGGATTAATGATTAACACAGTTTTCATCAGGATCAAATTTACAGGGAGATTGAATGGGGAAATACCTTCAGTCCAAGCCAATAAGCCCAAATGACAGCAACCGCATGTTTACGCCTGGCCTCCTCCTTCAGGCGTTTCAATTCTCTCCGTGCCTAGAAGGTCGCACATAACGGATGAAGAGATGGATTGGTAGGTATAAAAGTGAAGCAGATAAATAGAAAAGGATTGTTCCCAAAAGTCAGTGAAAGAAAATGAATTAAATTTGAGAAAGCATGCCACATGAGCAGGTTTAAATGTCCACACACAAGCATGGTTGTAGAATAATCAACAGAAAATACTGTATATTAAACACCACAACGTAAGTTCAATTACTGAATACTCTTCTCTGAAATTGCATAACAACAGCCACACTAAACTCAACATCTGTATACCTGTGTGTTTTGTTATTGGTCAGTTAGAAGTCTAAGTGTGAAACACATTACAATTTGAAAATCAAAGTTCAGGGATCCACTTATGCAGAAATCCTGTGGGAATTTAACTTGCTGAAACTATTTTACCTGTTCAATAGTAAACTTCTCAATTGGACCAGGTTTTTATTGAATGTTCCCTGTAAGGTTGTCAGGTGCCAAATGGGAACCACATCTGCCCGCAGTACCTCTCCTTCCCAGATTTCATCGAACCAGATTAACCAGCTTTGACAATCAGGTCTCCAACAAAGAGTTGGATTGGTTTTGGACAACTATTTCCAAATGAGCATTGTCTTCACTCCTGAAGATCTCATTCTTTCAATTGTTCATTTACTCTCACCTCTTCATCTGCTAAGTAACATTTCCCTTTGAGACTGACAACTTGGATCTTGTGCCATGTCTTTCTGTAAATGGCAATGGTGAATGCTACTTAAAGTGTATTAGTACACAGGAACTTGAGCTGACCATTCAGTTCCAGGATCTGTTCTGTGCACAGTGGACTTTCCTCCTTCCTTCTAAATTCACCATACACCTGGACATGTCTTCATATCCCTTAAGATTACATTGCAAAGAGCCAGTGTGACACTGGCCATCTCAATTTCTCCATAGTTTACTTACACTCCTTTCCTCCTCCAAACCTGCACCAGTCTGCACATTAAGACCAAAATTATCATACATGTTGACTCTAGTGTATTTAATATTCAGTAATATTGTAAATATATTGTTTGATTAAGCACTGTTTGTGCTTTACATAATTCATTATGGGTTATATGTAGAAGTATGTGAATGGCATACATCATTACACCATCATGTCAGATGTGCATGCCCCACCAAAGTAAAACTAAATGTACACCCATTATCACTGGCTCCCTTGATTTTCTTTCAATTGGTTTTATGTTTTGGAGTTACAATCCAAGAGATTTTTGCTTTTTCCCCAACAGAGACTTAACCAGTCCCCCTCCACCACCACTCTTTACTTGACTGAACTTGTTCACATTGAACAATTTCTCCTTTAACTCCATTTAGTTCACTTGTCTAAGGTGTATAACAATGAGAACATGCACAAGTCCAATCTATCTCTGTCTCTTTGTTTCAGGCCCCTTCCCTGACCTATGTCTGGTTTATCAATCACCATGACGACAATGGTTCCTGCTGTCATACAGAATGCAAAGGTTTTCTCATCTTCGCTATAAGAAGCAATGTTTATTGACAATGCATAAGAGAAGAGCAAAAGGTGATGTTTCTGGTGCTAGTATCATTCTGGAAAGGTTTTGTTTAAAGTGGGTGGAAGCTGAGGACAAGGAGAAAGATATGGTAATTGGTGGGAGAAGAGGCAATGAGAGCAAAACCACTGGAAATACAACAGATATATTTCAGAACCTAGCACAATCCAGAGACTGAAACATTCCATTGAGATGTAACAGTGACTCACTTGTAGCACTTACTTTAGCATAATGTGTTTGTTACTCTCCATATAGTCTACTTTACTTTGGGCAATCTAAATCAAATTAGAGAATGGCTTTGCAGAATACATCAGTTCAATATACTAGGGTGATGCTGAAATTTCCATTGCCAGTTGCTAATTCTCCATCTTACTCCACTCTGATCCTGCTAACTCAGTTTCCGACATTCCTCAAAGATGACACACATTCAAACAACAGCACCACATTTTCTAACAAGGTATGTTGCCACCTTCTAGGCTCAAAACTGTATTTAACTATTTCATTTAGTCAGCCTTCCCAGTCTCATGATTGTTACTTTATTGAATATTCATCAGTCATTGGCTAGTTTTGCCACTAGCTATTTATTATTTAAAAGAGCTAAGCAAGAAGAAAACTTCAAAACTTCCTTCCCAACCTTGCTGTTACAATATAGGTAGAAAGAAAAATTGCTTCAATTTAATTCATCCAAAATACTGCACAACAATAATTCCTCAGGTTCCTTAAATGTTTCAAAGGAAATGTGGGCATGAGAATTCTAACTATAGTTACAGATAAATCACCCTTTCTGCACCATGTTTTACACTGATGAAACACATATCTCTAACTCTTTTCTGCCAGATAGGATATAGGTTTTGATGGAGAAGGTGTGTAAAATTGGACAGTATACTGATTGTTACCTGGCTCAAGTGGAAAATGTCACAAGTTCTACTTATTCCATTACTTGCAAAAATGTACTTGATTATTTCCCAGGGCATGGAACACCGAAAAGACCAAGTCTCTGAGGTATTCCAGATTGTGAAAGGTTTCCTGACATCATTCCTGAGCCACAGTTTCATATCATGCCCAGGCTTTGAATGTCATGGAATATTAAAACATGGGACATTCTAATAATAGATTTTTTACTTGGAGGAATGGAATTTCTCTTCAGCTATGTTAATCTGCACTATAATTATGTCTATTTGTACATAAATAAACCAACAATGTTACACAACTGAGTCTGCTTGGGTATAAAATTAAAGTTCTGACCTTACCCAAGTATGTACATTCTTCTCCATATCTATCCCAGACATTGACGTAAATTTAGCAGTCTCAAACATATTATACTCACCCTTACTACATTAGGTTCTCTATAGTGTTAGTACAGAGCAATGTAAACTCAAATGTATCATCAGAGAGCAAAAAAGACAACTGGAACCTGAGGTCCCATGAGGCTTTGATTGGGTATCCAGGCAAAGATTTGGAGAGAAGTAGTGCAATGTTGCAATCTTCCATTGTCATCCCTTCCCTGCTGCAATCTCAAACTCTTCTCTCAGTCCTCTGCAAATTTAGCACCTCCCCTCCCTTTCTGCCCCATACATATAACCATACAGATTATTACTATGCACATGTGCCATGATTTGTACAAGAGGGGCCAGGGTGAACTCTTCTTCCAACCCTTTTTAACTTCCCTTTTCCTTTTGGCGACTTGGCTAAGTCTTTGCAGCAGAATACACTGCAGTGTCAACTTGTTGACCATTGCAAATAATTAACTTCACTGAGGAAGTATGCAAGACTACTTTCTTTCACATGCAGGATAGCAACTACTGTTGACCAAAGTACTACCCAGCTAGGTAGCACAGTAACGTGAATCATGAACGCTGAGTAACATTTCACAGTTAAAATAACATCAGACCTTGAAACAATAACTGTAGTTAGTAAGGCGCAGTGATCTTTCATCCCACAAAATGCAGTTTTCTAGTTAACACATCGCATGCTGCATTGTACAATGGCATGCAGCAGATTATTGCATTAGCAAGCTAACATTTCTGAAGGGGGGTATTGCTGGTTTCATCATGCTTTTATCATGAGAACGGGATATATTAATAGTTAAGAGTGTAAGACAGAGGGGTGTGAAGGATGACTGTTGCAGAGATGAGGGCTGATATTGTGAAATACCTCGTATCCAAGCCAGTAAGCCCAAATAACAGCAATAGCGTTTCTATGCTTAGCCGCCTCCTTCAGTTGCCTCAGATCCTTTCGGGCCTGAATAGTTATTACAAAGAAAAGTAGCAGAGGGGAGAAAATGGAAGCAGTACAAGAGAAATTAGCTGAAGCCAAGAGTAAACAATTTCTTTTAAATAAACATTGAACAATTATGTAAAAAGAATGAGCTTCTTCCATGGAGAGGTGGACACATTAAAGTTGCTTCAGTTTGAAGTGGTCAGGAAATGAAATGAGTTTTAATAGTCCGTAGGTGACCCCACAGGAAATAGCAACTCTTCGTACCTGAGTTCCTCGCCAATAGGCTGCAATTGTTGTAGCTGACTCCTCACAACGCTTCTGGTGTTTTAGTTCGCGCAAAAGCTTGCGTGCCTATAGTGGGGAAGCGGGGGGTGTGCATGGAGGAAAAGGAAACAAATATAGAATCCATCGTTTTTGTAGAGAAGATATCTTCCCCTTAACGTGATGCACATTGTCTGTAGTATCTCATTGAGCCTTGATAGCAGCACCGTTCACATTTCAACCATCCTGATTATGTTGCTATGTGCTTGGCTGGAAATCACTGAGTGCTGAGCACAGAAACAAGCCCTTTGGTGCAACTTGCCCATGCTGACTGTAATGTATATCTATGATAACCCCTTTCAGCCACATTAGATCCCTATGTCTGTCCTCCTTTCTTATACAAGTACCTGTCCAAATGCCTTTTAAACATTCCAGTTGTATCTGCCTTTTCCATTTTCTCTGGTATGGCATTCTATATAATCATTACCCTTTATGTGGAAAAACTTCCCCCTTAGAACGCCTTTAGGTTTCTCCCCTTTTGTCTTAAACCTATGCCCTCTAGTTTTAATCTCCCCGTCCTGAGAAATAAAATACTGACCATCAATCTTCATAATCATATAAACTTCAATAAGGCCATCTCTCTCCCTCCCACACAGCCTTATAAGAAAAAACACATCCTATCAAATCTTTCCTTGTATCCAAAGTCCTGCATTTCAAGAAACACCATGGTGATTTTCATCTACACTCTTTGGCTGCCACTTCTTTACTGTAGTCGAGGGCAATCAGAACTGTGCATCATCATGTGTAGCCTCATCAAAGAACAGTACAGTACAGGAGCTAATCCTACCACCAACAACATCTGCATCAACCATGATATCAGTCTAATCCTATGTGCCTGCTCACACTCTGTATCCTTCTATTCACTGCCTGTTAGTGTGGCTGTCTAAATGCCTCAAACATTGTAATCATATCTGCTTCTACCACCTCCCCTGGCAGCAAATACCAGACACCCACCACTGTGTAAATAAAACCTTGCCTTTCAAATCTCCTTAAAACTTTCTCTCCCACACCTTAAAATTATGCCATCCGGTATTTGACATTCGACCCTAGGAAAAAAAGACAATCTATACTCAACAGCCACTTTATTAGGTAGACCTTCTTGTTTTACTATGACAAATATTATCATCAATGTAATAGACCCAAATCTTACAATTTATAATTAGCAAAACCATCTTTTCTAACTTTTGTACGTCAGCTTTCACTATGAACCCTTTAGTGTCCCTTTCAGCTGAATGTAAAGTGTGACATTAACACAACATGTGAAGTTTGCCACGCAACCAGTCGGTGATGTGATTTGCTCCGTTCATTACAATTGAGTTTCTGTGATGACGACCAATCAACTGACTGATAACATAAAAAGGCCAAACATTCTGAGAGCGCACCACAATTAACAGCACACTGATGATGTCTCTGTGTATAGTGACGAAAAGTTTGCAAGAAAATTGCCAAGATCAGAGAACCCTTTTTGAATAAGGGAACATTTGCTGTCTTGCAGTCTCAACATGTCACTCAACACTAGATGCAAAAATCTCTGCCAGTGCCCCAGCAATCTCTTCTTTTGCTTCCCACAGCATCTTGGAATAGAAATTAAACATCAGATCTTCTATCCATCTCAAAAGCCCATTTTAATACAAATATCTCTCGTGTAGATAACCTTAATGTGGTGCAGAACTAATAGTCATTTACAATGAGTGGGTCTTTCATGATTGGAATACTTTCTATGCTTTTGGGGTCTGGATTAAGAATTCAGGTAGCTATTGTTCCATTCTAATTAAACTTTGCTTAAATTCAAAATGAAAAAAGTCTTACGAATTATATGACTTACTGGAACATACAGCAAGAACTTTGAAGGAAAGTTATTTTTTCTTTTGAAACTTACCTTCCATCCTCTGATATATGACTGAATAATTATGGTCACCATCTTCAGCCTTAGATATTTCTTCTGTTGCTATATTGAAAAAATATTAAAGATGAAAAACTTTGTTAGTTTCTCGAAGCTAACATAGCACCAGGGGAAATCCTTAACTCAGGCTGATAATAACCTATTAAATGATCCCTCCAATAATAATTGGTGACCAACTGGCCAAGTGAGAAAACATGCCATTCTGGTTAACATTATCCTTACTTTCATTCCCAGTTAATTGAGGCAGATATTTTACAAGTGGACACAATTGCCAGAATGAGAAACTTACAAAATTTGGTTCCATTGAAGTAAACAGATCAGGGATTAGGACAGAGGAAACAAAGCTAACCAACATCCATTGCTAACAAAGTAGCCACTGACATAAACATGGGCCGCTGATGAGGACAATACTAAGTGAACTATACTTGCACTGCTCAATGGGCTCTCTCATTTCATAAAGACTTGGGTGAGGTCTGTGGGTGAATAGCCCACTTAAAACCAAAGCACGGCATAAGTCAACATCCAAAAAAAGGAAAAGGGAGTTTGTAAATAAAAACAACACACAAAACATCCTGGAGGAACTCTGCAGCCCAGGCAGCATCTATGGAAAAGAGTGAACAGTTGACTTTTCGGACTGTGACCCTTCATCAGACCAGGTGAAAGGTCATGGCCCGAAATGTCGATGCTTTACTCTTTTCCATAGATGCTGCCTAGACTGCTGAGTTCCTCCAGCATCTTGTGTGCGTTATTTTGGATTTCCAGCATTTGCATATTTTCTCATGTTTGGGTGTAAGTAAAATCATTCCTGAAGACATAAACCATATTTTCTAAAGAATTGATTTTTGCTCTATTTCATTACAAGTGATTGATGTGGACAATGATTGATGAGGATGCTGGCACTTTCATTCTGATCCAACAGCTGAACTTGGAAATCTTCTACTTGCTGGTAGCTGTTGACTGGGAATTTCCTGGCATTAGAATTCATAAGGAACCTGATAGAAGAGCATTAACCTTCAGCAGTTATGCCAGAGGATCGGTCTGTTGAATAGGGACTCCACTTACTTCAATGGAGAAAAATATCTCCAAAGGACCAAGGTAACTATCGGATAATTTACAGATTTTCAAATTATAGACATAAATATGCTAAGTAGATTATTAGGTGTTTTTATAATTTTATAGCGTGAGAAGCTGAGACATGGCCTTGCTGCCTGCCAAGGGGTTTCTAACCTGTTTTTAAGGCAGATCAACTCACACAAAATGTTGGAGGAATTCTTGTGTTTTGAGGGCAGAGCTTATTCTGGACTTATCAACATACTGACATTATCCTGTGAAATGTGATATTTCAGGGTACCTCATGGTCTCCCTGATGACTACATCTGCATGAACTGCACCCAACTTCAACTCCTGACTGACAACAGTCGAGGAACTGGAGCTGGGGCTGGATGCACTCAGGACCATCTTAGAGGATGAAAAGTTTATAGTTGAGTCTTTTACTGAGGTGGTCACACCCAGAGTGCAGGCTTCAGATAGTAGATGGGTGACTACCAGTAAAAGAAAGGGGAGTCGGCAGTGCCTCCCTGTGGCTATTCCCCTCAGCAACAAGCCTCTTTGTATACTGCTGGGAGGGGATGACCTATCAGGGCAGAACAATAGCAGCCAGGCCGGTGGCACTGAGGTTCTGCAAGGAAGGGGAAAATCAGGCAGAGTTTTAGTGCTAGGATTCTTGATAGTTAGGGCGATGGATAGGAGATGCTGTGCTCTTGAAAGAGAAGCTAGAATGGTGCTTACCAGATGCTACAGTCTAGGATGCCTCAGAATGCGTGCAAAAGATTCTCAAGGGGGAGGGGATCAGCCAGAGGTCAAGGTGCAAAGGGGTAAGAGATCTTGCACAGTAAGTATAGGAAGTTAGGGAAAAGGCTGAAAGACAGGGCCTCCAAGGTAGTAAACTCTGGATTACTCCAGTACGACATACTAGTCAGGGCAGGGGCAGAAATAGGATGATGGTACAAATGAATGAGTGGCTGAAAAAATGGTGCATGGTGCAGAGTTTCAGATTTCTGGATCATTCAGGTCTCTTCTGGAGATGGTATGACTTGTAAAAAAAGGACGGGTTACACCCTTGTGGTCCGTTTTGCTAGAGCTTTTGGGGAGGATTTAAATTAAGTTGGCAGGGAATGAGAAACAGAATGATAGGGCAGAAGATGGAGCAGTTAGTACACAAGACAATGTAGTGTGTAGTGATATGGTCAGGAAGGAAATGTAGATGACAGGGCAAAATTGCAGTCAGTGGGATGAGGTGAAGTGTAACATGGGGCAAAATCAAAAAGGTTAATGAATACAGGACTGAAGATGTTATATTTGAATGCACAGGGGAAAGGGAATAAGATAGATGATCATGGAGCGCAGTTAGAGTTTGGAAGGTATGATGTGGGCATTGCTGAGTCTTGGCTGAAAGAAGATCATATTTGGGAGCTTAACATCCAAGGATATACCTTGTACTGTAAGGACAGGCAGGTAGGCAGAGGTGGTGTTGTCCCTCTGTTGGTAAAAAATGAAATCAAATCCTTAGAAAAATGTGACCTAGGATTGAAAGGTGTAGAGTTATTGTGGATAGAGTAAAGTGCAAGGGTAAAAAGGCTTTGATGAGAGCTATATCCAGGATTCTGGATAGTAGCCAGGACATGGGATGTCAATTACAATGGGAAAAGGAAAAGTCATGTAAAAAGGCCAAAGTTACATTAGTCATGGGCGATTTCAATATTCAGGTAGATTGGGAAAATTAGGTTGGTGCTGGATCCCAAGAGAGGGAATTTGTAGAAAGCCTATGAGATTGCTTTTTAGAGGAATTTGTGGTTGAGCTCTCTTGAAGAAAGGCAATTCTGGATTGGGTGTTGTGTGATGAAGTGAATTTGATTAGGGAGCTTAAGGTAAAGGAACACTTGGGAGATAGTGAGCATAATATGATAGAATTCAACTGCAATTTGAGAGGGAGAAGTTAAAGTCAGATACAGTGGAGTAAAACAAATTACAGAGGCATGAGAGAGGAGCTGGCCAAAGTTAATTGGAAGGGGACACGAGCAGGGATGAAGGCAGAAAAGCAATGGCTAGAATTTCTGGGGGAAATTTGGAAGGCAAAGGAGATATACATCCCAAGGATAAAAAAGTATTCGAAAGGGAAGATGAAGCACACATGGGTGACAAGGGAAGCAAAGCAGCATAAAAACAAAAGAGAGGGCATATAATAAGAGCAAAAAATAGTGGGAAGCTGGAGGATTGGGAAGCTTTTAAAAACCAACAGAACACATCTAAAAACAACAATAAGGAAAGAAAAGATGAAATATTAAGGTAGGCTGGCCAAAAAATATCAAAGACAATACCAAAAGCTTTTTTCAGATACATAAAGAGTAAAAGAGAGGTGAGAGTAGATATCGGACAGCTGGAAAATGACAATGGAGAGGTAGTAATGCGGAACCAAGAAATGGGGGATGAATTTAAAAAGTAGTTTATGTCAGTCTTCATGGTTGAAGACACTAGTGGTATGCCAGAATTTCAAATCTCATGGAACAAAAGTCAGTGTAGTTGCTCTTATTAAGGAGAAGGTGCTCTGGAAGCTGCAAGGTCTGAAGGTAGATAAGTCATCTGGAACAGATGGACTACACTCCAGGATTCTAAAAGAAGTAGTTGAAGAGATAGTGGAAGCATTATTGACAATTTTTCAGCAATCACTAGATTCTGGAATGGTTCCAGAGGAATGGAAAATTAAAATATCACTCAACTTTCTAAGAAGGGAGGAAGGCAGAAGAAAGGAAATTATAGGCCAGTTAGCCTGACTTATGTGGTTGGGAAGATGTTGGAATCTATTATTTAGGATGAGGTTTTGGAGTATTTGGAAGTGCATTATCAAGTAAGCCAGGGTCAGCATGGTTTCCTTAAATCTTGCCTGTCAAATCTGTTGGAATTCTTTGCGGAAATAACAGGCAGGATGGACAAAGAAAAGTCAGTGGATTTCAGACTGTCTTTGGCAAGGTTCACATAAGGAAAGATATTACAGGAAAGATACTAGTATGGATAGAGAATTGGCTAATTAGAAGGAGGCAAAGAGTTGGAATGAAGAGGTCCTATTCTGGTTGGCTTCTGGTGACAAGTGGAGTTCCATAGGAGTCAGTATTGATATGTTTTCATGATATTTCACATTGGCAGATGAAATATACTGCAGAGAATTATACGGTCATACACTTTGGTAGAAGGAATAAATGCGTACACTTTTTTCTTATTGGGGAGAAAATTCAGATATCAGAGATGCAAAGGGACTTGGGAGTGCCTGTGCAGTATTCCAGTAACCTTGCAGGTTGAGTCAGTGGCAAGGAAGGCAAATGAAATGTTAGCTTTCATTTCAAGAGGACTAGAATATAACAGCAAGAATGTAATGCTGAGGCTTTGAAAGGCATTGGTAAGACCACACTTGGGAATATGTTAAGTACTTATCTGAGAAAAGATGTGCTAGGATTAGAGAGGGTCCAGAGGAGGTTCATGAGAATGATTCTGGGAATGAAAACATTAACATATGAGGAGCGTTTAAAGGCTCTGGGCCTATATTTGCTGGAGTTCTGAAGAATAAGGAAGGATCCCATTGAAACCTATTCAATATTGAAAGGCCTAGACAGAGTGGGCGTGGAGAGGAAGTTTCCTGTAGTGGGTGAGCATAGGTCAAGAGGGCACAGCCTCACAATTGTAGGATCTCCATTTAGAGCAGAGATGAATTTAGAGCAGAGATGAGAGTGAATTTCTTTAGCCAGAGTGTGGTGAATCTATGGAATTCATTGCCACAGATGGTTGTCAGGGCACCAAAAGTTACATGGAGAAGGCAGGTGAATGGGGTTGAGAGAGATACTAAATCAGCCATGGAGTAGGACAGACTCAATGGACCAAGTTGTCTAATTCTGTTCCTGTGTCTTTTGGTCTTATGACATTTTGAGAAGCTATGCTACTGTGCTGAGCCTCATCATTAGGTCTGAGCCAGTACTTAGTAACAACAGCTGACAATAGTGGATCCATAAGCACACACACAAAAATGTTGAAGGACATCAATAGGTCAGGCAGCATCTATGGAGGGATATAAGCAGTTGTTGATTCAAGCTGAGACCTACGTATTCATGCTGAAATGTTGACTGTTTATTCCCTCCCCCCATCGTCACTGAGTTGCTCCATTATTTTGTGTGCTTGGCTCAAGATTTGTTGCACCTGCAGAATTTCTTACGTGCCTGGAAATCTATAAAAGATGCATGTGCCTTGATCAAATGAATTATGCTAAATGTGAGCAACACTGCTTGCAACAAACTTGGATGTGATTATTACGTAGCAGTTTACAAAAGCTTGACATGTCCCAGAGTCCTTGAAAACAAAAAAGGTAGAACAATGAAACACCAGTAGCCTTTTATGCATTTTCATGTTTTTCTCCGATTGGCTCCTCAGTCTGACAAGAGAACAATCGCCAAATTGACAAGTTTCATAGTACTCTAATTCAACCATTTGTCACTCCCATCATGGCTTGACGCAGGCAGTGTTAATTGCCTTCAGCAGTGTGGGAACAATGTACTTTTAAAACCCATTCACCAGTGCAGGTGCAACATGTTTGCAAGGTACAACTAGAACAGTAGGAAGTAAAATCTGTGCATCTAGTATAAACAGTAAATTTAAGACCAATGTGCACCTGTTACAGAAAATCAAACAGTTATAAATATATTGCAGAATTGGAACATGGTGTATCAGTGACCAAACATAGCTCTGCAGATATTTTGTTCAGCAAGTGATTTCACTGGGAATGGGATGTTGGTGGAGTGGGAGGACAAGCTAAAGGAAGGTCTTCTAAAATAACTGAAACCTCAGGGGTATTTCAAAAGAACAGTGTTCACATTTTGAAGGCCTGATCTTGCAGTCCTAATCTGATTTAGGACAAAGGATGATACCTTCATTATACTTATTCAAGTTATTGAATTTGCTCTTCAAGAATTTACTACTCAACACTACTCAAAAATCTAAGATACAGAATAAATTCACCCTCACAAAACATGTGTGAGAAAGAATTAAATACACTCAGAGGCTGCTTTACTCCATAAATCTGTTTGTTAGTGCAAATATCTAATCAATCAGGTAGCAGCAACTTAATGCATAATGGTCAAGAGGGTCAGCTGTTGCTCAGACCAAACATCAGAATGAGGAAGAAATGTGATCTAAGTGTCTTCGACCATGGAATGTTTGTACGTGCCAGATGGGGTGGTTTGAGGATCTCAGAAACTGCTGATCTCCTGGTATTTTCACACACAACAGTTTCGGGAGTTTACAGAGAATTGTGCAAAAGACAAAAACATCCAGTGAATGGCAGTTCTGTGGGAGAAAACGCCTTGTTAATGAGAGAGGTCAGGGAAAAATGGCCAGACTGGTTCAAGCTGATGGGAAGGTGGCAGTAACTCAAATAACCACATGTTAGTTTCAACAGTGGTGTGCATCTCTGAATGCACAATACATCAACATTATTCCCACACATCTCAGCGCAGCAGAACACCACAATTACACACTCAGTGACTACTTTATTAGGTACCTAATAAAGTGGCCATTCAGTGAATACATATAAAAAATATATTTTTTCAATGAATACATCCTGACACATGTGCAGGTGACATAATTCTGTATTATGGATAATTGCAATATAGCCTGCTTTCTGTGAATGCAACCCTTTCAACTGTAGTCACTTTTCTGCCAGAATTTGTTTCTTTCTTCAATTCCATCTCTCCTTTAATCCAATATATCTTTTCCTTTTCATTCATCTTTCTATGCCTAACTTGATTCCAACTTATCCCTCTCCTGATCCATATTTCTCTGATTATTTCTCAGTTCCTGTTGACTTTATTGTAGGAATAGCAGACTGTACTTCCAGTAACTTAGAATGCAAAATTTTCCTCCACCCAAAATGAGGCAAAATAAAATCAAGCAAATGGATAACGATCCAATGACTGTAAAAATGGTACTTTTTCATTCATATCGTATAAGACAGGACTGAGAGAAAATCTCACTTGTATTTCTCCGTCCAAGTCTTTTATATTCACAACACAAAGCAATAAGGCAATGCTTGCTGAGGTGATGAAAGAAAATTTCAAACACTGCTCTATAGAAAAAGACATAATAATAAGGGCTAGCCTTGGATTTTCATATCATGTTAATGTATAGCCCGACAGTCAGGGGATTGTTGAAGGAGTTGTTCTTCCGGGAATATTTAATTGCAGGTGTCTAATGACTTCCAAGGTCATATCTAAATGTGATCTCTTATACTTCCTTCATTCCACAGGGAAACATCAGTAAAACTTAACTTTTGCACACTAGTACTGCAGTAAGGTACAATATTTATTGGGTTTTAAACCTCAATGCATTGACCATCACCCAGATCAAAAACACACAATTATAACCCTTCATATTACGTAGTTTATATTGTTTTAATAACCTCCTGTGTTTATTTTGCCATTGCATTTACATGACAGTAGAAACATGTTCAGACTTGCTGTAATTCTTTGTGTTGAGAATAATGTCTCAACTTCAAAAAACGGTTTATTATTTCATTACAGATAGATCTCACAGGGGAACTGTCCAAAGCTTTCCTACTGTTTGGTAGCAGTAATGTCAGAATTACTGTGCATAGCTGATTTGAAAAATTTGTAGTCAAAGTGGGAAAAAGCATCCACAAATTGCAATGGATGAAAAAATAATTTGTTTCACAATCATTTTCCCCATATTATCCATTTTAGTGCCATAGGATTTGCTTGGAAAATGCTGCCAGGTTTTACATTGATATGATTAAGTGTATGTTAATTAGACACATGGAGCCATGAAGCGTAGAAACATCACAGAAGCTGGCTCAACTTGTCCATGTTGACCAGGATGCCAATTTAAGGTTATTCGGTTTGCTTGTGTTTGGCCAATAACTCTCTAAAATTTTCCTATCCTTGATTGTTCAGCAATTTGTGGCAAATAAATGAAATATTAAAACTAGTAATGAATGATAACCTCTGGCTAGAGATTCCGTCATTAGCTTTCGGAAGTGAGAGTTCATGATTTGACTCTCAGAAATTGCATATTTGTATGTTTAGAAAAGTAATTAAAATACTGCTGAAAATTTAAACAGGTATTTACAGAGAAGGAACTGCTTTCTCCTAAGATTTTCAATATTCCCAACCTATAAGGACACGACCTTTAGTAAACATACTTTGATAACTAATGTACTTTGAACTTTGAAATCCATGTAAAGGGCAATACATAAATTATAGCTCTTTGAGTTACTGAAATTTGCCATTACTTATTCACAAATTACTACTTAAAACTCTGAGATACGGAATAACTAAATATGTTTGAGCAAAAAGTAAATATATCACAAAAGAAGAGATTTTTCAACAAATACATCCTGACACCTGAGCAGGTGACTTTGCAATATGGATATTCACAATATGGCCTGCTTTCTGGGAACGCAAACCCTCCACCTGTAGTAATTTTTCTGCAGGAGTTTGTGTTTTTTTGGTTCTTTTCTGTCTATATCTTAATACAATATTTCTTTCCACTTTCTGTGCATAATTTGATTCCAACTCACCCCTTTCCTTTCCATTTATTCCATTTCTTTCTCAGTTCCTGCTGACTGCCAGTTATTTAGAATGCAAATTTTTTCTCCATTCAAAATGAGGAAAAATAAAATCAAGAAAATGGATAATGATGAAAAAGGCAACAACACTATGAAAATGGTGCTTTTCTTCATTGATCCATGAGATCACCATGAACTGGGCTGCTGCTTCTCCCAGATGAACAAAAAAAGAAGGAAATTCCTTGTAGTACTCACTGTTTGGATCTTTCCTGAGACCTGTAATCCTCCAAGTCATTTGACCTTCTCCAACTCATGTCTCTTGTGAACTCCAGATAGCATCTGTTCTACCAATGACAATGATCCAATGAAATACCACCCCTAACCCCTTTCTACCTTGTTCCTCTTTGAAGAGATTCATTAGAATTTACTTGTGATCTTGTCCTAATGTGGTTCAGCTTCAAATTTTATTTACCAATGTTCCTATGAAATGCCCTGGGTTGTTTTTTCTCTTTAAAAGTGCTGTGGAAATATTGGTGGTAATTGTTGCTGCTCCTACTGCTCTGCTGTAGCAGGAAACCTGTAAGTGTGGCGCCAGAGTTTCGAAGACAAGAGCAAGGAAACGCAAAGGACAGAGCCTCCAGCATTGACTCTTCTTAAAAGCAATGCTGCATAGGAGATTTTAAAGAGCAAACACGAGGAAATCTGCAGATGCTGGAAATTCAAACAACACACACAAAATGCTGGTGGAACACAGCAGGCCAGGCAGCATCTATAGGGAGGAGCACTGTCGACGTTTCGGGCCGAGACCCTTCGTCAGGACTAACTGAAAGGAAAGATACTAAGAGATTTGTAAGTAGGAGGGGGAGGGGGAAATGCAAAATGATAGGAGAAGACCGGAGGGGGTGGGATGAAGCTAAGAGCTGGAAAGGTGATTGGCATTTCCCGCACATCTGCCCTCACCCCATCCGCCCACCACCCCACTTGGGATAGGGTTCCCCTTGTCCTCACCTACCACCCCACCAGCCTCCAGGTCCAATGTATAATTCCCCGTAACTTCCGCCACCTCCAACGGGATCCCACTACCAAGCACATCTTTCCCTCCCCCTCTTTCTGTTTTCCGCAGGGATCGCTCCCTACGCGACTCCCTTGTCCACTCGTCCCCCCCATCCCTTCCCACCGATCTCCCTCCTGGCACTTATCCTTGTAAGTGGAACAAGTGCTACACCTGCTACACTTCCTCCCTCACCACCATTCAGGGCCCCAGACAGTCCTTCCAGGTGAGGGAACACTTCACCTGTGAGTCGGCTGGTGTGGTATACTGCGTCCGGTGCTCCCGGTGTGGCCTTTTATATATTGGTGAGACCCGACGCAGACTGGGAGACCGTTTCGCTGAACACCTACGCTCGGTCCGCCAGAGAAAGCAGGATCTCCCAGTGGCCACACATTTTAATTACATGTCCCACTCCCATTCTGATATGTCTATCCATGGCCTCCTCTACTGTCAAGATGAAGCAACACTCAGGTTGGAGGAACAATACCTTATATACCGGCTGGGTAGCCTCCAACCTGATGGCATGAACATTGACTTCTCTAACTTCTGTTAATGCCTCTCCTCCCCTTCTTACCCCATCCCTGACATATTTAGTTATTCGTTTTTTTTCTCTGTCTCTCTGCCCATCACTCTGCCTGTTCTCCATCTCCCTCTGATGCTCCCCTCCCTCTTTCTTTCTCCCTAGGCCTCCCGTCCCATGATCCTTTCCCTTCTCTACCTCTGCATCACTATTGCCAATCACCTTTCTAGCTCTTAGCTTCATCCCTCCCCTCCGGTTTTCTCCTATCATTTCGCATTTTCCCTTCCCCCCACTACTTTCAAATCTCTTAGTATCTTTCCTTTCAGTTAGTCCTGACGAAGGGTCTCGGCCCGAAATGTTGACAGTGCTTCTCCCTATAGATGCTGCCTGGTCTGCTGTGTTCCACCAGCATTTTGAGTATGTTGTCTGCATAGGAGATTATTATTTTAAAAAAACACTTACAAAATATCTCTTGAACCAAGCTGAAATAATGATCTGGCTCTTTTTCATCAACAAGAAGTGAGTACGGTACTTCCAACCACGGTAGATCTTTTGAATAAGTGTGGCCAAGTCTTCGAGACGACTCTTCCTCTGATCTTCCAGCTTAAACAGCTGCCGAAGCAAATGAAGCAATGGCATCATTAGGATCATAGCAAAGGTCAGGGGCCATGTAACTTTCAAATCTTATGAGATTATACCTATGAGATTACAGCTCTGAAAATTCAGTTCAAATTAGGTTGCCCAGTAGAGAAGTTAGAAGAATAACCTTTCATTAAAAAAGGCTGTTAAGATACGAATGCACTACTATGAATGGTGACAGATGTAGAATACAGAAGAACATTCAAAGGAGCCAAGAAGAGTTATATTTTTAAAAAGAACATGTTTTTAGAAAGGGTCCTTTCAGAGAGCCAGTGATGTAATAGGCTAGGTGACCACTGTTCACATAGTTTAATCATTCCTTTTTTTGTGGACCTTAGCTGGCTCCATGCTCCCCTCTGCCAAATCAGTTTATCCACTGTGTTATTAACCTGATACACAAATCAGTTACCAGCATGAGAGTACCTCTGACCAAAGAAGCCATATAGCCAAATATTGCTGTTTGAACAAATGCTTCTTGAAACAAAAACAAACAGAAGCAATAAGCATGCTCTCAAGTTCATTACTGCAAAAGTTGCACTAGCTCAGTTTAAAGTGGTGGATTAATGTTAATAACTGCTACTGATACATAAATCTATTGAAACCTGAGATAACGTTTAAAACTGCTACGGGGAATGACCTACCGTTCTTGGGTTTCGAATGAAGATCTTTGATCTACCATATGAAAACTCTTCAGGAGGGATTTGAAGTTCAGTCAGCAGCACTTCAACACCATCCCTTTAAATAAACAAATATAATTAGAAGTTCCAGTTAGTATGTTACAATTATGTTACAATGAAGCCTATCTTTTTTTAGCTTATTCAGCAGAAATCAAACTAGATTACTTCTCACAACTGTTACAGAAAATTATTGCAAAATAAAAATAAAGGAGTTTACATTTTCAGAAAGCTGGGGCTACCATATGCGTTGTTGTTCCTTTTCACGCCTTGTGGCACTTATTTTTTGTCATTTCCTTAGCGTTTATTGTTCTTTTTTTGTGAGGCCAAGTCACCAGCTCACCACAAAACCCAGCACA
This sequence comes from Hemitrygon akajei, assembly GCF_048418815.1. Classification (NCBI taxonomy): domain Eukaryota; kingdom Metazoa; phylum Chordata; class Chondrichthyes; order Myliobatiformes; family Dasyatidae; genus Hemitrygon; species Hemitrygon akajei. The sequence goes on from NC_133128.1 coordinate 157,983,751, forward strand.
GAAAACATGCAAGAGGCCAGCTGGATTTGAACCTGTGATCATTCGCCTCAAAGTCTAGTGTTGATGTCACTACACCACTGGCCAACTAATATGCAGAGTGCTATTAATGTTAGTCTTGCAGCCAATCAACACATTTAAGTCTTCACAGTCCTCCATTTTGCCAATGGGGTAATATTTAATTTATGTTAAAAATTGAGGAAACGTTCATTTAATTAAGTCTCATCAGCTTTACCTATCAAATCACAGAGTTGTATGAAGCACAAAGTTTGCTCATGGATTTGACCTGCATCAGTTGATCTTAACTGGTATGGCAGTAGAATGGATTTGAGCTCATTGGTTCCCATTCCAGATAGAGCTCTTAAAGATAGCGAAGTCAAGGGATATGGGGAGAAGGCAGGAACTGGGTACTGATTGTGGATGATCAGCCATGATCACATTGAATGGTGGTGCTGGCTCAAAGGGCCGAATGCACCTATTGTGTCTTGCATGCAGAGAAAGCATACAGAGGCAGGTTGGCCCCACTGTAGTCTGCTTGAACAGCTGATAATACACCAGGCTTTCTGCATGCATAATTGCAATTTAGGATGAAGTGATGGAAGGTGAGGTCTTTACACTCAGTGGCCATTTTGGTAGGTACACCGGTACATCTGGCAAACATGAGGCAGCAACTCCATGCATAAAAGCATGCAGATATGGTCAAGAGATCCACTAGTTGTTCAGGCCCAAGATCAGAATGGAGAAAAAATGTGATCTAAGTGATTTTGACCATGTAGGTACCAGACAGGGTGGTTTGAGTATCTCAGAAACAGCTGATCTTCTGGGATTTTCACACACGACATTCTCTAGAGTTTATCGAGAATGGTGTGAAAGACAAAAAAAAAAATCCTGTGAGTGGCAGATCTGCAGGCAAAAATGCCTTGTTAATGAGAGGTCAAAAGAGAATGGCCAGACTGGTTCAAGCTGACAGGAAGACAACAGTAACTCAAATGTCCACACATTACAGCAGTGATGTGCAGAAGAGAATCTCTGAATACATAACATATTGAACCTTTAATGTTAGGGCTACAGCAGTAGAAGATTATGGTCATACACAGGAGTTGCCGAATAACTGGCCACTGAGAGTATAAATTAAGAGTAGGAAAATTCAACAATATTCTGATTTACCATGCAACCTAGATTGCTGAAACACATTATTACCATCATTATCATTATAATCATTATCTGCCCTGTCCCCTATTACCCAGGCCATGCCCTCCCACCTCAGCTGTAGTGCCCTCTCTCCCACCTCGACAGTAGTCTCCATTCTCCCACTGGCTATAGTCTTCATTTTTCCACCTTGAATTTAGTCTCCATTCTCCCAATTTGGCTATCGAGCTCACTTTCCAATTTACCTGTCAAATGTTTAACAATAATCCAATGAACCATCTGTTTCATTTATTCATTTTTTGAAATGTGGGCGGCACCGACCATCTATAATTGCTGTTATTGGCATTATTGACAATTAATTGTCATGGAAACCAGCCCATCCTTAATTGTCCTTAATGAAAATGACAACTGAACCTGTAATTTTCTAACAACATACACACAAAATGCTGGTGGAACACAGCAGGCCAGGCAGCATCTATAGGAAGAAGCACTGTCGATGTTTCGGGCCGAGACCCTTCGTTCCACCAGCATTTCGTGTGTGTTGTTTGAATTTCCAGCATCTGCAGATTTCCTCGTGTTTGTTCTGTAATTTTCTAACTTTACTGAGTGGCTCAGCTGTTCACTGCTACTGAGTGAGTTTGATGCACCTAAATATTTTAAATCAATAACCATTCAAAAGCAATTGTAAAACTAAATCATAAAAATATTTTTCCAGAGCTCTCATTGGTGCAGTAAAGACAAGAAGGATTTGAATACCTTGCACCTTGCCTCCAGTGGGGCCAGGTATGTGAACACAACATCTTATACCTCTCCAGGCAGTGTTCATAAAGCTGCTTGAAAGCATAGCCAGCTCTTCGCACATATACATTCTCCATCAAACCCAGATATCTGATCTGGTGGCACACCAGAGCGTCCGTGAATATAAGTGGAGCCTTCCGATCATTTGGTTTGATGCATCTAAAAGGCAAAGTGCATTCAATTGAATCATATTTTTGTATATCTCACTTTAGCCTTCACCCAATCATAATACACTCTGTCTTTAAGGACACATAAACTGATTTTTTTTGAATCCCCTTAACATAACATAGCACATTTGTCATGAAGGACAGCTCACCTGATCTATAACCAGTCTCCTTGGACAGTGGTGGGAAAATGGAAGCTGTGCATTAGAAATTAGTAGAATTGTGACTCATAAATGTACCTCAGGATTCTTTTACCTGCTTTATCCAGGCAACGTGTTGCAAAAAATATACACATTCACTGTACGATCCTGAATAATCAGAGTACACCAGAATCAGTGATCAGACCTGATGGCTTCTCGATACATAGGATGGACCAAACTATTAATCTAGAAAATGCAAAAGGTGGAGGTGTATCTTTCATGATAAACTCTCTGTGGTGCTCTGATGTGGTGGTTTTGTCATACTCATGTTCCACCGAACTTGAAAATCTAATGATCAAATGTCGACCATTCTATTTACCAAGAGAGTTCTCCTCCGTGATCCTGTCCACAGTTTACATACCGCCAGTGGCTGATTGTAATCAGGCACTTGAGACACTGCATGATGTCATCACCAAACAAGAAATTGTCCACCCTGGGGATTTCATAGTCAGATTTCAAACAGGCTTGTTTGAAGAAATCCCTGCTCAATTACTATCAGCATATAACCTCTAACATCAGAGGTCCCAATAGACTAGACCACTGTTATACCAAGATAAGGAAGGTCTACTGTTCCATGTCCAGACTGTATTTCGGCAAATTGGATCACTTGGCTGTCCTTCTCCAACCTGCATACAGACAGAGGTTACAAAGCAAGGCTCCTGAGATAAGGACAACAAAGATGTGGTCACAGAAGTTAAAGGAGTGACTACAGGATTGCTTCAAGTTGGTGAACTGGGCTGTGTTCAAGTTCTCATCTGTGGATCTGTAAGGATACACCATAATGTATAAAAAACATTTGTAGATGAATGTGCCCCACAAAATTATTCCGTTTTCCCCAGCCAGAAGCCCTGGGTGAACCATGAGAACCACAATCTGCTGAGAGCCAGCTCAGAGGCATTCAAGTCTGGTGACCGAGAAAGTTACAAGAATTCCATGTACAATCTCCTGAAAGCCATCTCTGGACAATACTTGAATATATGAAGGATACTCAACCGCTATGGCAGGGCCTGAACATTATGAACTCTTCCAAAGTGAAATCAAGTGACATACATACATAACAACAGGGCTTCACTTCCAGATGAGCTTAGTACCTCCAATGCTTGCTTTGACTACCAAAACATGGAGGAACCATCACAAACTCCCACAGCCCCCGATGATCCTGTGATTTCAGTCTCTGAAGCCGACATGACAGCTTTCTTCAGGAGGGTGAACCCATGGAAAGCAGAGAGCCCAGATGGGTTACCTGTCCAAGTACTAAAGACTTGAGCTGCTCCACTATCTGGAGTGTTCATTGAGATCTTTAACCTCTTGCTTCTGCAATCTGAGGTACCTATCTGTTTAAAGCAGACTGCAATTATACTGGTGCCAAGAAGAACATGATAACCTGCCTCAATGTCTATCATCCAGTAGCACTTACATCCACAGTGACAAAGAGTTTTGAGAGGTTGATGATGAAACATATCAAATCCTGCCTGAGAAGCCATTTGGAACTACTTCAGTTTAACTTCCAGCACATCAGGTCTACATCATATGCCATTTCATTGGCTCTTCACTCAACCATGGAACATCTGGACAGCAAACTTGCATACATCAGGATGCTCATTATCGACCACAGCTCAGCATTCAATACTATCATCCCCTCAAAACTAATAAATAAACATCCAGACCTTGGCCTCAATAGCTCCTTGTGCAAACTGATCCTCAACTTCCTCACTTGCAGACCCCAGTCAGTTTGGATTGGCAACTACATCTCTTCCACAATCTCCATTATCCCAGATGCACCACAAAGCTATGTGCTAAACTCCCTGTTCTATTCACTTTACACTTATGACTGAATGACAGCTCCAATGCCATATATAAATTTGCTGATGACACCACTGTCATAGGCTGAATCAAAGGTGATGACATATCAGCATATAGGAAGGAGAGTGAAGATCAGGCTGAGTGGTGCCACAACAACCTCTCACTCAAAGTTAGCAAAACCAAGGAACTGATTATTGACTTCAGGAGGATGAAACCAGCGGTCCAAGAGCCAGTCCTCATCGAGGATCAGAGGTGGAGAGGGTCAGCAACTTTAGATTTCTCAGGTGTTACGATTTCAAAGGACTTGACCTGGCCTCAGCATGTAAGTACAATTATGAAGAAAGCATGGCAGTGCCTCATCTACCTTAGAAGTTTGCAAAGATTTGGCATGACATCTAAAACTCTGACAAATGTCTACTGAGTATATTGACTGGCTGCACCACAGCCTGGTATGGAAACACCAATGCCCTTGAACAGAAAATCCTGCAAAAAGTAGTGGATATGGCCCAGTCAATTACAAGTAAAGCCCTCCCCATCATTAAGGATATCTACATAGAGCGTTGCCACAAGAAAGCAGCATGCATCATCAAGGACTCCCACCACCCAGGTCAGGCTCTCTTCTCACTGCTGCCATCAGGATGAAGGTACAGGAACCTCAGAACTCTCAACACCGGGTTCAGGAATAGTTATTACCCCCTCAACCATCAGGCTCTTGAACCAGACAGGATAACTTCACTCAACATTACTTACCCCCATCACAGATGTTCCAACAGCCTATGGACTCATTTTCAATGACTTATCACCTCAGGTGTTTGATATTTATTGCTTGCTTGCTTGCTTATTTATTTATTTATGCCATTTTAGTACAATTTGTTGTCTTTTACACACTGGTTGTCCAACCTGTAGGTGTGGTCTTTCATTGATTATATTGTGGATATTAGATTTATTGAGCAAGAAAACAAATCTTCATACTCAGGTTGGAGAGGAACACCTTGTATTCTGTGTGGGTAGCCTCCAACCTGATGGCATGCACATCGATTTATCAAACTTCCACTATTTGTCCCCCATTCTCCTTCACCATTCCCCATTCCCATTTCCCTCTCTCACCTTATCTACCTACCTGCCCATCACCTCCCTCTGGTGCTACTACCCCTTCCCTTTCTTCCATGGCCTTCTGTCCTCTGCTATCAGATTGCCCCTTTAACTCTTACACCAATCAACTTCCCAGCTACTTACTTCACCCCTCCTCCTCTTCTGGTTTCACCTATCACCTACTACCATGTACTTCTTCCTCTCCTACCCCCACCTTCTTACTCTGACCAAATCTCTTTTTTCCCAGTCCTGATGAGGGTCTAGGACTGAAATGTCAATTGTTTATCCTTTTCCATAGACACTGCCTGGCCTGCTGAGTTCCACCAGCATTTTGTGTGTACTACTTTGATTTCTAGCATCTGCAGATGTTCTCTTGTTTGTGAAATGGATCTCAGGGTTGTACATGGTGACATAAACTGTAGGTACTTAGATAATAAATTTACTTTGAACTTTGAGTAATTTGTTAAGGAATCTCCACAATCATACAACTCAAATCTTCTGAAATAGAAGCAGAGCCATTTAACTAATCCTTGTGGGAAAAAAAAGGAGCATTCAATTAATCAAATCATATTTTTAACGGAAGGCAGAAAGGCAGTAATCCGGAAAATAGAAAACAAACAGTTCAGTTAACAAATGGAGTGAAAAGTTGGACTAACATTTCAACTCTAATGCATTGTTATAAACCTCCAGCCAAAACGGAAATTGTTCGCCATGTCCCAATGCTCTGATGAAAATGCCATCTGAATGTTTCTATTCATAACAGCAGACATTTTAAAGAATTGCGGAATTATAAATGTTATTTTTTCCAGTGAAAATATAGTTACAAGACAGACAGTTTTTGACAAGTTTCTGTTGTGTTTTATGCTGTGCTCTAATGCATTTGATTTGTTACTCAGTTTGATATAAAGCAGGGAGATGCTGGATCCTGAGTTTCATATAAAAGTGTTTTGCAACATTTTTTCATTTGATCCCCAGTGGTTAAATTCATTGTCAGCATATCTGGGTTGATAGAAAATAATTAAAAATTCAAACAAATCCTACCTGATATAATTGGGATTTTTGGTCAATAGATTTTTCATTAATGTTGCTACAGAAGCCCTGAACTGTGACCCAGCTGTAGGTGGTCTCTTCAAAGACATCTTAGCTGGGTCTCCCTCTGGGAAAAGGGATTTGACAAGTGCATGATTAGTCTTCCACATGGCTTGGGATAGGTCACGGTACAACAGGTCATTGTTTTTGTCAACAAATCCTTCCACATGGTACATCACCTTGAAGATGAAACAAAGATAGAAATGGTGAGATTAATTTGGTAGAAATATTCTTAAAACAATTCAACAGCAGCCTCTCAAGGATAAGCTGTACACTCACAATTCAGCTGGGGAGAGAAAGATTAAGGATAGCCCTCAAACCTTTTTGTACAAGGGGAGGACGCATCAGAGATCTGGATGCTGGATAGTGAGTTGCACAGAATCTGTTGTGTCCAAAAAGCATCACATCTTGGCAAATCTGCAGCTACTTTAAAGGGTATCCCACAAGTTGTCGCATACAGTGCTTGTTTGTTTGGAAACCGGCTCCAAACTATTTGAAGCTGGCCTGGAGGCTGTAATGTGCAGCACAAGGTATATGTATGTCACACATTGTGGTTTCTTCAAAGAGCCCTTGATGGGATATGACCCAGGATTTGAGCACCACCTAAAAACATGGCAAGCGCCCTTTGAGGTCCCTTGTACCTCAGATTCACTAATGCACCAAAATGGTCAAATATGCACGGTGGCATTCAATGGCCTGCAACACCTGGAGCAGTTTTTTGAATTTCATCCCTGCATGTGGAACTGCTGGATCACAAAGGCCACTTATGCAGATGCAGGACTTCACATGTGAGGGTTGCTTCAGTGCACCAGCCTGAACATCCCTCAGGTCATCAGAGTGCAGTAAACAGGAAGCTACTTCAGTGCTTCAGCCCCAGTTAACTCCTTTACCTCCCCTTCCCCTTTCTCATGCAACCATGACCAAAAGCATAATCACAGTCAACTGGTTCTCCATCGCTCACTCTGGGGAGAAAACACCTTTATTAGCTTAAGGCTGATATTCTATGATACCTTGAGCCTCACACAGTGTTGCATGACACTGTAGGCAAAACTCAAGATAAAAACATGCATTGGCCTGCCATAAAGTGTCAATGAAACATGTCTTGCCAGGCACTGAATAATGTTGAGGCCACTAGGCCTCAGTTCCATCCTAGCATGTAATGTCTGTAAAGGGCATTATTTTGCAGTGAGGCAAAGCAGAAACATAATCAGGAAATTGGTTGGAGAGTTTTCTTGGGAACCAGTAAAGTGAAATATATGCAATAAGGTAAAATAGATGTGCCCAACTAGCGAAGGATAATATGATTAACTGCTGTACAGAAACAAGAAGTTGCACATGACAGAACATAATTAAAGGGGCGAAAAATTTCTAAAGGGGAAGCACTGAATAATGAGAGTAATTAGTAAAAACAAAATGTTATTTAGTATAAGTCAGTCATGTATAAACCATCTGGGATACTTAAATTCCTCCAAACAACACCCAAGAAGGTGGCACAGAGACACAAGAGACTGCAAATGCTGCATTCTGGAGCAACAAACAGTGGCTCAAGCAGCATCTGTGGGAGGAGAGAAATCATCAACGACTCTTTTCCTCCTACAGATTCTGCTCAGCTCACTGAGTTCCTCAGCAGATTGTTTGTTGACCCAAAACCATGCCAGAGGCAAGCTATAAATACCAACTCTTAAAAATATGTGACTACAATTGAGATCTGCGTGTGTAATTTCTCTTCAATATTAATTTAATAAAAACAAGGAAAGGAAATTCTGCCTTTCAAGACATGCTTAATTCAATTTCAGAATTAACCAATGATTTAAGGTAATATCTATTTATGTAATAGATAAATTGGATGGACTCAGTGAAACACACAAATAGTTAGGAACTACACAGTATTCTATAATCCAGAGAGAATAATTAACTAAGAATATCTAATGAAACTGAGGACAGAAATACAGTGGATTCTGGTTAATTGGGACACACTGGGACCAGTACATTAAGTGGCTGCTCTAATTAGCTGAAGTTTCATGGGAATAGTTTAAAAGGCAAACTACCATTTAACTGAGTAACAGTTTAGGTATTTAAATGAAATACTGAAAAAATAAGAACATTACCAAAACCTCTACAGTACCATATAACTGTATATTAGTTCCTAATAGTTATCAATGGAGGAATTCATCTGCCCCCATGTCCTTTTGATTGACTGTAATTAACAAAATCAATGCAACACCTAGTGCAGATAATGGACAGTGTTCATACAATGCTTTAGACAATTGTATGTTCCAAATCTTCATTTTCAAGTCAAGTCAAGTCACTTTTATTGTCATTTTGACCATAACTGCTGGTACTGTGCATAGTAAGAATGAGACAACGTTTTTCAGGACCATGGTGTTACATGACACAGTACACAAAACTAGACTGAACTACGTAATAAAAAAACAACACAGAGAAAGCTACACTAGACTACAGACCTACACAGGACTGCATAAAGTGCACAAAAACAGTGCAGGTATTTACAATAAATAATAAACAGGACAGTAGTGCAAGGTGTCAGTCCAGGCTTCGGGTAGTGAGGAGTCTGATAGCTTGGGGGAAGTAATTGTTAAATAGTCTGGTCATGAGAGCCTGAATGCTTCGGAGCCTTTGGCAGGAGGGAGAAGAGTTTGTATGAGGGGTGCATGGGGTCCTTCATAATGCTGTTTCCTTTGCGGATGCAGCACGTAGTGTAAATGTCCGTGATGGCGGGAAGAGAGATCCCGATGATCTTCTCAGCTGACCTCACTATCCACTGCAGGGTCTTGTGATCCGAGATGGTGCAATTACCGAACCAGGCAGTGATGCAGCTGCTCAGGATGCTCTCAATACAACCCCTGTAGAATGTGATGAGGATGGGGGGGTGGGAGATGGACTTTCCTCAGCCTTCGCAAAAAGTAGAGACGCTGCTGGGCTTTCTTTGCTATAGAGCTGGTGTTGAGGGACCAGGTGAGATTCTCCATCAGGTGAACACCAAGAAATTTGGTGCTCTTTACGATCTCTACCGAGGAGCCGTCGATGTTCAGCGGGGAGTGGTTGCATTGTGCCCTCCTGAAGTCAACAACCATCTCTTTTGTTTTGTTCACATTCAGAGACAGGTTGTTGGCTCTGCACCAGTCCGTTAGCCGCTGCACCTCCTCTCTGTAAGCTGACTCGTCATTCTTGCTGATGAGACCCACCACGGTCCTGTCATCGATGAACCTGATGATATGGTTCGAGCTGTGTGTTGCAGCACAGTCGTGGGTCAGCAGAGTGAACAGCAGTGGACTGAGCACACAGCCCTGGGGAGCCCCCGTGCTCAGTGTGATGGTGTTGGAGATGCTGCTCCCGATCCGGATTGACTGAGATCTCCCAGTCAGGAAGTCTAGGATCCAGTTGCAGAGGGAGGTGTTCAGGCCCAGTAGGCTCAGCTTTCCAATCAGTTTCTGAGGGATGATTGTGTTGAATGCTGAACTGAAGTCTATGAACAGCATCCAAACAAACGTATGTGGCTTTTTTGTCCAGGTGGGTTAGGGCCAGGTGGAGGTGGTGGCAATGGCGTCATTGTAACATTCAAGATGTTTGTTGATACCTTCGTAATTCCTAACTTGCTGAAGTAGTGAAATAATTTCATTTTCACACCTGACAATTTCTGGAATCTTCAAGCCTGAATGCTTGAAACTGCAGTGAGCAAAACAGTTCTGAATTATTTCTTTGCTTTTTTGAACCTAAACACATGCAAATGATGCTATGTAAAACTGATCGCTCTATGCATGGTGTAGTGTCTAATGGCCACACAAGTGCACAAGACTGATGCCAGTTAGAAACTGTTCGACAGCAGTCTCCTGCTCCAATTACATGGCATATTGTCCCAACTAAACAAAGGGAATCTGGCTATTTTCTTGAATTCGTTTTTGTTTTTTAGGAGTTGTTCCAAATAAATGGCTGCCCTGATTAACCAACGGCTCAATTAACCAGAATCTGCTGTATTATCCTCTGTCTTTTTAGCTTCTTTTCTAATTAGGTTATGAACCTTAAATAAAAGGAAACTAAACTTATGAGCTTGGATTTCAGTACCTTGCCAGCATAATGCTGGATTCTGAAACAGTTGTGAGGCAAAGAGGTGTCATTGAGGAAGCGGGAGCTTTTGCTCATCCTGCTTTCAAAACGCTCATGTACAGCACAGACTTGATTAAGCTTCTCCAGGAAGGTCTCATCTGTCACAATCCCAGGGCGCAAGCATTCTTCATCAAGCATGGCTAGGATTCCATTTGTATTCTGAAAAATTGAGCACACAGGATTGAGACTTTACCATAGAGGCTTACAGCACAGAAAAGGCCCTTCAGCCCAACTCTTCAATGCTAGCTGTGTTGTCCATTTGGCCCATAGCCCTCTAAAGCTCTCCTATCCATGTATGTATCCAGATGGCTTATAAATGTTGTTCACATCAACAATTATATATGGCTGCTCATTCCAAATATGCACCAATCTTTGGCTGAAGAATCTGCAGCTAATGTCCCTTTTAAAACTCCTACCTTTGATCTTAAACCTAGGTTGCTCTTACTTTTAGCAACCTCTCCCAGAGTAAAAAGACAATGTGCTTTCACCCAGACCACCTCCCTCATAATCTTATATATTTCGATCACGTCACCTCTCAATCTCCTTGTGACTCACGTGCAGTATATGTATTTACATACATAGACTACTGCATATTTATAGACAAGCGCATGCATATGTACTTGTGTGTAAATATATATGTCTTTATTTGGGTCTGTGTGTAACATACAATGTGCTTATATATATATGTTCATATTTGTGTTATGATTATTTACTTTATATCCATGTAGGTGGGGAAAGCAAAACGTGACCTAGAATTTACCAAAGGGTAACTATTTTCTTGCGATATTCCAGAATATTTACTAAAAATTCATATTTCCCTATTTGCAAAACCTTTTTTGCAGTTTTCATAACCTTTTTAAATGTGTCCACCAAATAACATTGTTTGAGCATTCTCTCAAAAACAACACATCATTTTTTAATCTTAACTATTGGCATCATTTGTGCTCCAGATCGAGTTGCAATATTACTGCCATGAAGTCATTAAACCTTTTACTTCATTAAATAGAAATCCTGTAATTATCCAAAAAATATTGGCATAATAACTCAATGCCGTAAGTCTGAGTTCAGTTATGACCTCAGGTGTTTTCTGTGTGGACATTGCATTCTCCCTGTGACAGGGGTTTCTCTAGATTGGGGTTCCCAGTCTTTTCTTATGCCATGGACCAATACCATTAAGCAAGGGGTGCATGGATCCCAGGTTGGGAACCCCTGCTCCAGATGTTCTGATTTCCTCCCACATCACAAAGTTGTGCCAGTTGATAGGTTAAATGGTTACTTTTAATTGCTCCTTGTATGTAGGTGAGTGGTAAAATCTGAAGGGAGTTGACGAATATGTGGTGAGAATAAAAATTGTAACTAAAGTAGGATTAGTGTAAATGGGTGCTTTATGATCAGCTTCAGTAATCAAAGTGCCTGTTTTGTGCTGTATCTCTCCATAATTCTTTTCAAAGGAGACCTTTCTATGTGAATTTGCTTAATTTCTGAAACTAAGGCTAGAACATGGTCAGATGTGAACTGTACACTCCAGAAGGGCTCCTGATTTTTATTACAAATGTAGCAGAAGAGAAGTAGAGACTGATTGCTGAGTGATGTTATTGTCACCTGGTGCAGTGACAAATTGGATCCTGATCATCCAATTGGTTACTGGGAATTTGGACTGGGGAATCCAAAACGTAGACAAATTTTCAAAAGCATCCCATGTTTCTACGTTATATACATTTTAATATGAAACAGTGATGAATGCAGAATTTCAGTTTCAGATTTGGGGATTGTGGCTTCAGGGAAATCAGTATCTATCTAGTCCTTCTTTGCAGTTTAAGGATGAACCCATAACATTTTCCTGCAAAGACTGAATATAATTTATGTTTGCTTTTTTTTCTTGTGGATGTTGCTTATCTGATGCTTTGTGCCTGTGATGCTGCTGAAAGTAAGCTTTTCATTGCACAGGTGCAAGCATGTACTTGTGCATACAACAATAAACTCGACTTTGACCTCTTACTGCCTATCTAACGAATATGAGCTCATGTTTGTGGATGCTTCTGCTGTTGCTTTAGGCAGTCCTCCATCCTTTGGATTAGAATGATATTAAACATAGAGCAGAGAACCAAGCCACTTACTCTAAATACTCTACATTTGTTTACTCTGCTCTTATTACTTCTTCCTTGCTTTACATCAATCCTCTGTTCCATTCCCCTTTGAATCAAGCCTTCTCTATTATGCATCAAGACTTCCCTCCATGTGATAATTTCCACATTCTTATTACTACTGTGAAAAATTTACTGAGCTGAAGCTACTGGATTAAAAGTTACCAGCCAATTCTCAAACCAAACTGGAAAAACTCTACTTACGTTTTCAATCAGCTCACAAATGATGGCATTGTTGAAGTACTCTATATGAGTCCATTCAATTCCCTGTGAAAAATATGAACAGTTAAAATTTATTACCTCAGTTAAAAAGGTCTACTTCTAAAAATCTTTAAAAATTGTCCAACGACTGTGTCTGTTTACATCTTTCTTCCAGTTGGGAATATTTTTTTCCTAATACATAAGGGCTTTCTAAATGGGAAACATAGCAAAGCTCCTAGAACTAGAAATCTCCACACATAAAGAACATTTTATTTGAAATGGTTCCAATTCTGTTCCCATTCCATTCCACAATCCAAGTCAATTTCCCATGCGGTTCATGGGAAACCATCCAGGAGCAAACTCCACAGCACAAGGTCACTTCAGTCACTTTGATGCATGCTGCCTTTTTTTCCAAGACAAGCTGTTTCTTGAACAATGCCTTCCTAAATAAATCTGAAAATTTCCTAAACACCAGCTGACATAGATAGATGCTGTTTCAGGTGAAAGATCTGTAATTTGTTTTTGTAAATAATTTCTATGTGAACATTAACACTAAATTCAGAGTGGCATGAATCAAGAGTGCAATGTTTGCTGTAAATGTAGCATCTTCTGTATACTACTTACAGATTTTATTTAAAAAAATAAACAGAAAAAGGACTAAAGAAAACAATTGTTTGAACAGGGGGGGAAAAGACACTGTAAAAATTACAGGAAGCACAGCAGACATGACAAGGTCCTACTTAGGAACAAAAACAGAGTACAAGTACCTGGAAGGAGTCTTTGCACAGCCATAAGTAAGGCATCAATAGCAGCAAGCAAGAAAAGGGTTCAAAGGGGCTACAGCACAGAAAAAGAACACAGATTTAAAAGACATAGTAGCATGCAGTCAACAGCTTTGTGGGAAGTATTAGTTATTTATTACTCTCTGGGTCAACTTACCATTTATGTAGTCAAATCTATCTTCAAAAACATAAAGTCTAAGATATACATCAGAAAAGGCTGCATAATCTTGACAGCTGGAAAGCCTCACAGTAATATAACAAGGTGCATTTATGAACAGATGCTTATACTGGCTTATTTCATTAAAACAATACATAAAATGGAATGCTTTCAGTTAGTAACATATATTGAAATCTATATCACAGCTCCAGGTGCACAGATCACTTTTAATAGTTTTTACATATGCAATGGATGCTGGTAACATATGGTTTCATATCCCATCTCTGCCAGTTTGCTTAGATCACAAGCATGCTTACTATCCTGTTGTAAATAGCCTCCTTTTTATCCCACCACTCTAGTTCAATCAACTTCTTCTGGTGTGCACCACGGTGACAGTTTTTACTGCCAGAAATGAAAGAAGAGAGGAATTTTCTCTTGCTGAGCAGCCATTTACGTCCAGCTCCTCATCTTTTTCTTAATTTTTGACCAGCCCCCTGTGTGTAGTTGCTTAATATACTGTAGCCAGGTATAGACTGTGAAACTGAATGAGCCAGGCATGTGGAATGATCATCAAGGGATTTTTTAAAATCTACTTTTTATTTGAAGTTTCATTGCATTCTACCATTCAGAAAGCACTTACTCTCAAAAGTAATTCCATTTCTTCAGATCACCTTATGCAACAGTTTTAGAACAGAAGTCATTGCCATAGTGAGTGTAATCAAAATAGATACATGTGGTCAGAAGGAAAATCCACTCTCCTGTAATCATCACTAGATTTCTTAAAGTTCCTTATCTTTCAACAGCATCTGCAATGGCAATGGACATCTCATGTCTCAGCATTAAACCTTTGACAATTACAACGCACAAGCATGCAGTGTAAGCTATACAGTAGCCTCCTCCCAATAAGGTCAACAAAAAAATAGGATGGAATTATTTAACTTTCACATTTAGAAAAACATCTGCATTTTGTCCATCTTTACTCCCTCAGGTTTTGTAAAGATTTAATCTTACACTCTTTTCTGTCTCACTACAATTTGCCTCACATTCATGAATAATTCCCCATCAGTGTCTCCATACTCTGAGTTGGAATGCCTTCTGACCCCCTTATCCATATGCTCCAATCTGTCCAAAACTCTTTGGAGGTTATCTAACCCCACACCAACTTCCACCTATCCATTATCCCAGCCTTTGATTGACACCAACTCCCTAGCATGAAGCACTCAGTACAAACTCACCCTGTCCTTGCACTCATTGCACTTTACCCCATATGCTCCTCCAACACTTTATTACATTCCTGGAGCTCTCTTAATACCTTCCATCTTTATAGCGTTTATTATCAGTAATTTCTTCATCAAAACCTCCCTAGTTTTACCTCTTTTCCTGAATTAAAAGCCTCTTCATAGCACTTTTATTTAATCATGCTTTGAGTCAGTTTCTCCTTTCTTGGTTCACCACCTGTTTGCTTTCTTTCAGCCGGCACAGTAAATCTTTACATTGAAGACATTATGTAAGTGGAAGTTGCAGTTTTCTGCTCATGTTCTTTAGGAAGTGGAAATTCTGTTCAACCCTTTCCCTCCAACATTTCATCCCTCCTTTGACCATCTCTTTCTATTGCTGACCATTAAGCTTCTTTTGACTGTGAGAGGGGATAGAGACAGAGCAAAGCACAGATGGGCTGTTCAACAGTATTCAGTTCCAATCTGTGGGGCTTATGCTCCTGACTTTCTTATTAAGCAGTGACTAGCACATTTTCATGGTGACTAAACTCTCAGTACTTTCACCAGAACAATCACCACTACTGAAGAGATCATGGTAATTATTTAGCATTATTTCCCACTTTGACCATCACCACTCTGGGAGATAATTTTCAACCTGTCAAACATTTCCTTCAAGTACTTTCACAGGCTGAACAGGTAAAATTATTATACTTGCTTCAGATTTTCATCCCAAAAAATTTAAAATCCATCCCATCTCTACAGATATGTTAAATAATGCAAGAATTTATAGACAACACGAGTGAATCTGCAGATGCTGGAAATAAATGAAAACACAAAATGCTGGCAGAACTCAGCAGGCCAGACAGCATCTATGGGAGGAGGTAGTGACGACGTTTCGGGCCGAAACCCTTCATCAGGAGGGTCTACGGGAGGAGGTAATGATAACGTTTCGGGCCAAAACCCTTCATCAACCCTCCTGATAAAGGGTTTCGGCCCGAAGCATTGTCACTACCTCCTCCCATAGATGCTGTCTGGCCTGCTGAGTTCTGCCAGCATTTTGTGTTTTTATCAAGAATTTATAGAATTCGATTTATGAAATAAGCTCCTCTCTAACATTTATTTCCCCTAAATATACCCCAGTTTTTTTTTGTTGCAAAACTTACTAGTGCCCATTAATTGAACAATTTATTAAACAAAGCATATACTTTAAAAGAAAGATCAAGGCAGCTTCATGAGTAAAGAGTTATCTAAGATGTCACTATTCAGTAGAATAATGACAGAATCTTTTCTACTGCTGTAATTAAATCTGAGGGATGTGAGGTGTTCTGTAACAATTAAGGAAACAGAATGAAAGAAAATATTTAGCAGAATTAATATTTTAATGCAAGTTACAAGAAATCTACAAGTGAAGATAAAATTAGTGACTAGTTTACATTTTGTAATTATTATTAAAAGTATTTTAGAATTGGACAACTGACAAAAGCACTAGATCCTTTTTTGTCAACTGAATTTGATTCTTTGGGGTACTTGCCACTGTAGAATATTCCTAACCCTAGGTAATTTCTAAGGTGGGGACATGTTTGGCACAGCTTTATGGGCCAAAGGGCCTGTATTATGCTGCACGTTTTCTATGTTTCTGTTCCATGGGGTATCTGACATTAGAGAGTGAGTCACTAGTCTATTGTGCTCTCTAATTATTCCCATTTTCTCTACCCAAGCCTCTACGGTATACTATCCTTCTTCCACAGTTTTATTTTATATGTCAGTATGAATGTGTTTTTACTACACTCCTGGGAACTGCGTTCAAGATCACAGCAAGAAGCTATGAAACAAAATACTTCCACCCATTGCCTCTTTTCAACTCTCTTTAATCTCTGTCCTCTGGTTAGCAACCCTTCTGCATTGGCAATAGTTGCTCTCTTTACTTATTCTATCAGATTCCATTCAGGATCTCAAACATCTCTACAAAATTTGCTTTAACCTTTTCTGCTCTAGGAATGACAAACCCAGTTTCTTTATACTTTCTCTATGTGAAGTGCATTTTCCCTTGCTCCATTCTGGTAAGTATCTTCTGTATCCTCTGCAAAACCTTAACATACTAGCTAAAGGAAGGTGCCAAGGACCGAACAGATATTCCAACTGTGGTATAACAAGTGTTACATTTGTATATTAGTTTATATCAATCAGCTCTGCTTAAAATTTTTAACCCTGTTAACTCAGTCTTCCCAAAGTTGCAGCCTGGATTGTTAAAAATTGCATTTTCAATTTAATTTCTTACTATAAAGCCTTTGCATCTTCCTTCTGCCACCTTCAAAGGCAACTGGGACTATACATTATTTATAAACTTCTTCGCTCCTCTACTGCTTATTAACTATTACATTTTTTGTTGATATAGTCTCTGACCAAAATAAGCCCTTTATATTTCTCTGTACAAAATTTCTTTTACTATCTGTCAACTCAATTCAGAAGTCAACATGTCACTGAAATTAGTTGCCTCTACAGTTACTCTATTTATTTTACATTATGGGGAAATTTGGTAATTATTCCCTGTGCACTCACACCAGGCTATTAAAGTGCCATGGTTCTAAAGCTGGCTCCTAGATGTGCTGTCTACTGACACTTTTTGCCCTTCTAAATAATAGTGCTTCAATATTTCTCTATTTATTTTCCCTTACTCACTTTCTCTTTCTGTTGTGGAACAGCTCAACTTCTTCAGCCTTTTCTTCATGGTATTTTGCATCCATATTTGGCTGTATATACAACAGCTTCTTCTCGATATATTTCTTTGTTTTACTCTTTTTAGCATTAAACATGAACTAGGCCATGAGATTTGGCCATATTAGATTGCCCAATGCTAAATAAGACATACTTAGGATATGAATGAAGATAAACTGAAAGATGACCAGGGTATTCAATCTGGTACTATTCTTCTGAATCATCACAAACCCTATTCAAATGTGACTTTGGTGAGGTCTATGAGTAAATCAGAAACTAAAACAGTAAATCTAATCGACCTTAATGTCCTGGCACTAATAGTTGAAAGAGGGCATAAGCTTCAAAATACAAAAAAAATGCATATTTTACAAAGTAAACCCCAATGCAATCTTCAGTATGTCCATTTTGACTGGAAAATGTTGCCTAAACACATCTATTGATGCAGGTCATAGAAAGGTCATAATTCAGTGTTCTATTTTTTCAACTGATATGATCTCAAAGACTGGAAACTTAGAAATCGGTAAGTTTCCAAAAGTAATTTAGTAATGGATCAAACTTATTTTAGAACTCTTAATTGCATGTATATGCAATTCCCACCACATTTAGCAGCAAGCAATTATTGTAACTAAATTCCGCAGTGTGTAACATCTCGTGCCAAAGTCAGCTGAAGTCACTTGGCTATAATTAAAATAAAAGCTGCCAGCACTGGCCAAAGACTGGAAAGGACACCAAATCAAACCCTAGCCTATGCCAAGTTGGCTATCCTCCACAGCAGCTCTGTTTCACATTTTATGGTACAACACTCTGAAATGTTAAATCTGATTTTGTCCTCAGAGATGCTGCCTGACCTACTGAACATTTCCAATATTTTCTGCTTTTCAGTTTGGATCTCCAGCATCTAAAATGTTGTTACTTTTGGAATGAAATTCTAAAAGCAGCCTAACTCAAAGTTAGGAAGAGGATAACAAATACAAAAAAATTAGAAAAGAAACACCCTGCAGATTTATTGACTGCTTACCCTGCATTACTTGTCCATATTTGTAATACAATGGAAAAATTCAAGCAGTCAAGAGAGTAAGGGATGTTACAGCACTAAACAGGTTTTTAATAAATGCAGCTCACACAGATAAAAAGTGAAGGAGAACAATTTGAAAGTAGGCATCAAAAGCATGCTCTATAATACTCTCCATGGTGTATGCAACAGAGAGACATCAGATCTAAATGTACATGTATAGGAATGCAGGTAAAAAATATTGAAAAGGGGAAATTAGATTCTGGATTTTGTATTTCTCCTGAAAGCAAATGCAATGAAGAAATCTGATCTATGTAGATCTGGATTAAGTTTGTACTTTTAAAAAGAATAAAGAGCTAATGGAAAGGCATAAAATGTACATACAACGATGATAATAGTGCAATTTTGAAGAGAGTCTTCACAGTACTAAGTACACCAAACGTGGTAAAGTGAAGAAGAATTCAAAATACGTTTAAAATGATTGAAATATTTTTGATGACAAATTGCAAGAAATATTTTTAGTGGTCACTGAGCTACTAACAAAGATCATCAGATGAAATCAATAAGGGAAACATGAAAGGGAGCTTATAAAACTTTTTTTAAATAAAAGATTGCTAGTACATGGAATATACAACCATCACTATTTGAGCCAAGTTAACATTTATGATAGAATCAAATATTCCAAAAGCATAAAAAAGATAAAAGCAAGCAAGTGACAATAGGGGAGGTTGGTTCATTTTGTTTCTATTTTTGCTTCACTGAGAGCCACATCCTCCAACTCTAAATCCTTTTCCCTGTCATGCTTGGTTCTCTCTCACATTAGAATCTCTCCATCTTTAGCTTCTATTTGCTTACTGAATTCTTTTACAAACTTTCCATTCCATTTCTCCCTTTCTTCCTTGCAGTTTCTTTCCATTGCTCCTCATCATAATTTCTGCTCCTTTTCTTTCAGCTTCTCTTTTCCATTTCCTTCTTTCTTCACAAAACAAAGAAAATTGCCAATGTACTGTTCCTTTACATATTCATGCTCCTCAACAATACTGAATTATTGCATATTTGCCTTTAATGGAGACCTTTCCCTTCATTGGTGGTTAATCTCTAAAATCCTAATAGGGAATATAGTTATGAAAAGAAAATGAATGTTTATTGAACACCACTTGCATAGTGAACAGATCAAGTACTTATTCGTTAGATGATACATAAGGTGAAGAGAATGTGTATGTACTATGTGTGTCTATGAGAGAGAATACGACAGATTAAGTGCATCTTCTTCTGAAAAGTCATCAAAAATACACAGTGTAAACATCTTACTATGAGACTACTTAGATCAGAGCTGCTGCCTAAAAGGGGCAGTGGCAGTGATATTGACAAAATGGGAATGCGGGACAGAATATACAAATATGTTCAAAACAAAAGGTGTAATTTAATATTGCATTATTAATATACTCCTTACAAACAATTCATAGCAATAGCCAGTCAGGCATGGATTCCATTTTCCTTCAACCACAGAATATCAAAGCAAGTCACACCATTATCTTACATAAATACTGGTACTTAATTAGCAAACAAGGATGGTGGAAACAATTCTGAGATTCTAATATTCCTTAGAAAGCCACCACCCTTTGTCTTCTAATCAACAAGTTTCAAAACTGGAACACACAGTGATTCAGGAATAGCTTCTTCCCCTCTGCCATCCGATTCCTAAATATACATTGAAGCCTGGACACTATCTCACTCTTTTAATATACAGTACTTCTGTTTCTTGCAGGCTTTTTAATCTATTCAATATACATATACTGTAATTGATTTACTTTTTTTTTCTCTTTTATATTATGTATTGCATTGAACTGCTGCTGCTAAGTTAACAAATTTCACATCACATGCCAGTGATAATAAATCTGATTCTGATTCTGAATTCATTGAGACTGCAAGCGGTGGATGTTACAAATAAGCTGAAGTAGAAAACGACTGAGCCGACACAGTTCATTGTATAATTATTGTGATATGTATTATTACACAGCATTTAATAAAACAAATCAGACAGTAAGCATCAATTGGAATACAGTTATCAGTGAGGCTGCTGGCATATTTGCTGTTCATACGTATGCTGGAAAGAGGTTCAGCTCTGGTGGTTAGAAATAAACAGGTACAAAAGTACTGGCAACCACCTGCACTCACCTTCTCACATTATCTTCAAAGAGCACGCATTTGGCACTGGCAACCAAAGACATATTTCTCTAGTTATTGAAAGTCTGATCAATGCTCATCCCATCTTAGTCCAGAGATTGCAAGATCTCTAACTAAAAACAGACTTGCAGTTATATCGCACTTTTGTTATTTCAATCTTTTTTTACCAGACCTTTACAGCAAACCAGCTACTTTCAATCTTAACTTCCAGTTACCACTTCAAATGAGACCAGCTAACTCAGCACAGAATGAGTCTTCCAATATTAAAACAATCAATTTCAATGACAAAAACTAGCTATTACCTC
The DNA here is from genome assembly GCF_048418815.1 of Hemitrygon akajei. Lineage (NCBI taxonomy): Eukaryota > Metazoa > Chordata > Chondrichthyes > Myliobatiformes > Dasyatidae > Hemitrygon > Hemitrygon akajei. The sequence goes on from NC_133128.1 coordinate 158,004,888, forward strand.
TTTGATGTACTCCTCCTGTTCTTCCTTCAAAGTTAGTTCAATGAAGACTTGCTGCAATTTCTCATTGCAGTAGTTGATAATGAACTGCTCAAAGCTATTGTTCTGGAAGAAATGAGAAATAAAAAATAGCCCATGAGTTTCCAGTGTTATATTTACCAACATAATATATTATGTAAATTATATCACATAACATAATATTATATTATGTTATATAACATACTGTATATACAATGTTATATTACCATTCAACAATTAGCTTTTAGCATAGACTGATCACGTATACGAGCAACATAATTCCTGGAGGATTCTTGCATAACAATTCATTAAAGCAATAGAGTCTGACATAGAAAGCAAACTGCAAATGCCATTAAGCAGATTTCTATACATAGAGTAGCTCAGATGAGCTTTTTCTTTTACCTTTGAGCTTCATTACAGCCATTTTTAAGAATTAAGTAATAATTAAGAAAATTAATTGCCACATGCAGCAAAGCTGCCACTGCAAACAGTTCATACTTACAGAGTGCTGTTGCGAAAAAAAAAAGAGAATTAAGAAGCATCAGAGACTTCATAAAATGTCCAAAAGTTCAGAATCAACTGGTTAATTGGGCCACCGGTTAACTGGGGGCAGCCATTTATTTGGAACAACTCTTAAAGAACAAAACCTAAATCATGTAAATAGCTGGGATTCCCTTCATTTATTTGGGACACTACGCTGCTTAATTAGGGCAGAAGACTGTTGCCAAACAGATTCTAACTAGCGTCAGTTGCACACATTTGCATGGCCATTAGACACTGCACCATGCTTAGAGTGATAGTTTTCAAAGAGTCACTTGCATGTCTTTGTGTTCAAAAAGCAGTGACTTTTATCACTTAAAGTTGGCTAGAAATAAGCAACAAGACAATTTCGAAACTGTTTTGCTCAGTGGGGTTTCAAGTATTCAGGCTTGGAGATGCCAGAAACGGCCAGGAGTGAAAATGGAAAGATTTCAGTACCTCAACAAATTAGGAACTACAAGGAATTTAAAGATGTCAACAATTTTTGAATGTTACAATGAAAATTAAGATATGGAGGATTCAATCAACTAAAGCATTTTAGGGAGGTAGCCTATTATTTGCACTAGGTGTCTGTGCTGATTTTGTTCTTTTACAGTCAATCTAAAGAATACAGCAGATGAATTCCTCTGCCAATAACTATTAGGAACTAATACACAGTTTGGTAGTACTGTAGAGGTATTGGTATTGTTCTAATTTGCTCTGTATTTCATTTAAGTATAAAAATTTCTTACTCAGTTAAATTGTAGTTTGACTTTTTTGTACCTTTTATTTCCAAGAAACTTCAGCTAAATGGAGCTGCCACTTAATACGGGCCAAAATGTTCCCAATGTGTCCCAATTAACCAGAATCTACTCTAAATACTTAAAATAATAATGTGCCTTTGCAAAACAATTCATAAAGCATATTTCTCATCATGGCATCAAAATGGCAGATCATACCATTTTCCTAGCTTTTGCATCAATAACTGGATCACGAGGGGCTTGTGAAGTAGCTGATAATTAGTTCTTGAATACGCCCTTGATTACTGACAAATAGAGGACTTATATATCATTCATAGTTATGACACAAGAGTTGTTTTGTAAAATGTTGATCAATAACATTAGCAATGGCTATCTGTCAATAATGAAGGAATTCTGTTTCCCAAAAACATCTTATTAGACTTAGCTTATGGAACAGAATTTAGGATTATGTTCCAGTTTTGTAAGCTAATAATACATTTTAATTAGTTAACAATTGTCATATATAATAATTATACTATATGTATTAAATACATTAAATAATATACAGTATATATTAAATATATTTCTTACAGTAATTTATAGTGTATTTTATGTATTGCTCTGTACTGCTGCCACAATACAACATATGTCAGTGAAAATAAATCTGATTCTAATGTTTAACACTGATAGGTAGCATTTTGGGGAAACTGCTAAACAGACTGCATTAAATGCCCTTTTGTTATTGCTGCACTTGCTGACCAAGTAGCATTGCAACCCTTTGGACAAAAATTCTCACAATAACTGCAGCATGTGTCCTCATTGTGCAGCAGCATACATTACCTACATCAATACCAGCAGGAAACAAACATGACGGACAGGTAGGAAGAAAGGGCACATTCAGCATGATTGGAAGGAAAATGCCAGGAATTTGGAAACAGAGTGCCCCAACAATGAAAGCTCTATCCAAGATATACTGACTTTATTTAGAATTAATTTCCAGCTGTGCCATTTCTTAATTAACACCATTCTAAGCCTCAGAGTAGTCATCCCGCTCTAAGCATATGTGGGCCTCCTATTTTCAGTTCCGCCCCAGTGCTCTCTTCCAATGCAAAGCATACAACAGACCCTGTTTGAATTGCGACTGTAATGATCAACATGAACCAAGGTATGAGGTCAAAGTAGAGGGTTAGATTGAAGCGATAATGTGGCAGAACTGATTTTCTTCTGTAATTCACAACCTGATATATGTCCTGGTACAGGTTTCATTTGAAAATGGAGGATACCACACATTAAAATCAACTATTGTGCCAAAGTGTGAGAATTTTCAAAATGCTCACTATCTTTGGAAAGAAAAACAATTCCTCGAAAATGAAAATGCTCATTGAAAATATGTTTTATGTGCTGTCTTTTGAAATGAAAGTCTCTCAATTGTTATGCATAAAATGCAAAATTTTTAAAGCAGAAAATCAACTTGACAATGCACAAACTTAGAAAATACTTTACTCCATTACTGTTCAGCTTAGCACATATTTATAGGGCTAGAGCTTTTAGTTCTCCTGTAGCAAAGTGATTATTTTTGGAACACATTTGATTCATGGGGCCATGATCTTGTATCATTGACCAAAATTAGGCTCGTGGTTTAATTACATCTAACAGGAGAGACTGAATGTTTGAGATACAATGCCTTATAAAAGTATTCAGCCACCAACCATTTGTTCACATTTGTTTACAACCAGTAATTTTGATGAATTTAACTAAGAATTTTTATTTGTGAATCACATGTTCTTTTCTCCCCCATAAAAAAATAGGGAAAATTGTAAAGCATGAAAAACTAAAAATTGAAAATCTGAAATGTCAGCAGTTCAAAACTATTCATCCTCCTTTGCTCAGTACTTGGTTGAACCATCTCTCGTAGCTATTACACTGAGTAGTCTTTTGAAAAAGTCTCTATTAGCTTTGCACAATGTGATAGAGCACCATTCCTCCATGCAAAATTGCTCAAGCTCTGACAGGCTATTTGGGGCGTGGCAGTGGACAGCAATTTTAAGGTCTTGCCAGAGATGTTAGATCAGGTTAAGGTGGTCAGGACTCTGACTAGGTCATTTAAAGATGTAAATTTTCCTCATATTCAGCCACCTCCATGGATGCACTGGCAGTGTACTTTTGGTCACTGTCCTGCTGAAAGACGAACTCAAATCAAACCAAAGTGCATTTATTATCAAAGGATGTATAATATTATACGCTTTAAGATTTGTTTGCTTACAGGCAGCCGCAAAGCAGGAAATCCGATCAATCCAATTAAACCATATTTAGACATTAGATCCACTCCCTGGAGTAGCTAGAGAGGTAGGCCCAAGCCTCAATCTCAAGTTCATCACATTAGCAGGGCAAACTGCATGAAATTCACAGACACGACAACCACTGGAGATCAAGTGAAATCAGCCTGACCTGCGCCTTCACACTCAAGACTTTCCAGTCTATCTGGGCCGGCACTTAAAGTTAAAATTGTCCAACCACTGAGCAGTGCCTCTCTCTACAACCTGGATTCCAAGTTGCACAGCCCGAAGTTCTCAGCTCAGTGATTCGAGCGATCCAAACCGGCAACCAGGGGAGATGGACGGGCATCAAAACTCTTTTGCATTGACTCCTTTCCAAATCATTTACTCCAACAGTGACAGCAATAACAACACGTATGCAAGCGCATCATGAACATACTGTGCTCCAGCTTTGTTATACACCAACATGGCTCATCCTTTGAATCAGCTTCGCCTCCATTTGCTTCTTCATTTTTTTGCGGTGATAGTTTACCACAATTTACTTCAGAAAAGGTGTTATTAGTAATGTTTTTAGTCATATTTCTTGTCTTCTGAACTACCAATAAGCTGTTGCACAGCTTCAGTAGCACCATCTTCAACTGGAAGAACAGGAACATCTTCTCCAGTTTTAGCTTTCTGGCAGAGGCTAGCTGGTTTTTATCCAGGATCTCTCTGTATTAAGCAGCATTCATTTTCCCATCAATCCTGACCAGATTTCCATTCCTTGCTGCTGAAAACCTTCTCACTAGCACAATGCTACTTCCACCATACGTTACGGTAGGGATGGTGTTAGATGGCTGATGCACAATTTTAGATCTATGCCACATGTACCACTTAGCGTTCAGGTCATAATTTCCAATTTAATCTCATCCGATCTCAAGACCTTCTTCCATATCTTTACAGTATCTTCTAAGTGAAACTTTGCCAAGTCTTTACAGGCAAGGGTTGCTATATTTTTCAGCCAGAGCTTCTTTCTTGCCACTATTAAATAAATACCCTTTTTGTGTGTAAGGCCTTATAGATTATGGAGCCATGAACATCATCTCCAGTTGCAAACATTGGCTTTTGCAGCTCACTCAGAGAGACTTGGCATCACAGTAGCCTCTCTTACAGGTGCCATTCTTCTACATCAAGTTGGGTAGTGAGTTGGTAAGGTAATATACAATATTACATCTGAGGAAAGTTAGTATGGTAATTACAAAGGGGATGAATACCTTTTCAGCCTCACAATTCTGGTTTTTAATTTTTAGTAAATTGTTGACAGGTTTAGGAATTCTTGACATGATACACAATTAGCTAAAAAAATTCCTACTTCAATATATTTCAAATTTAGAAAATGGGAGAGTAAAATGTTAGAATAGTTGTGGGGGCTGAACACTTTCTTAAGGCATTGTATGTGCACCTGAATTAGAATTCAAACCTCAGCTCCTTTTCAGTGATTCTCTTTCTTTCATACCCTGTACTTACTTTCAGGGTCTTTGCTATATTGTCATCTTTCTGATACTGCTGGGCAGCTGTAGCCAGGTTAGCTGGACAACATCTGAATGAATCTGTCTGTCTCACTGAATTGCATAATCTTTCTTTGTCTCAATTGAATGAAATCTGCTTAATCCTTGGGCATTTTAACAAAACTGTCCATGACTGTGAAACAATTGCAAGCTATTGATAAGACTATTCATTCACACATTAACCTTTATGCCCATTTGGTTACTACTTCTTGCTTCATCTTCTTCCCTATTCTTTTCAGTTTGATGGATGTGCTGCACTATAGCCCTTGGCCCTTTGTGGGGCATCTTCTGAAAAAAATTGCTGTATTTTAACCAGGCTGCACTATGCACTATTTTTTCTTTTATTTACAGACTTGATATTGAAAAATTAAGACAGTATCAACTGGGACTTCAGGTCTATTGTTGCTACCAGTTTTCTTTGATTTGCCAATTGAAATATTTAACTAGTGGCTCCAGTGATCTCCTACTCATCTCTCAGCTATTTTTCACTTTTTCACAGACCCACCAGCCATTCTTGCTCTCATCTACCCACCATCACTGCGTCTAAATGTCTGTTGAGGTGACAATGAAAGCTTTCACTCTCCCACCATTGATTCACAGTTTAGCAGATGAATCAGAATAAAGAACATACCTTTGACTGACAACTAGCCAGTCAACAACTAGTAACAATCCATTAGCAACATTTGCTCAATCAGCAAAATTATTCATCCTATCCTATTTAGGGAATGCAATCCAGCCAGATATGTTGAGTCTGTACCCAAAGATCCTCTGACATAGAATTAATGACAATCTCCTTTAATCCTCACATCAGCACCTTTCACCCTTTGCACCTAGATCCCCCTTTTACAATAACTAAAGGAGACCTTTCAATCCCCCAGATCTGTTTATTAATCAATGATTCATCTTAAATTACCTATCTTGGCTCTGAAACTTTATTATTCAATTTCTATTACTGCCAGTGTGACTATTTCCCTACCTTAGCACCAATGGTGCTTAGAGACAAATGAATTCTAGACTTCCAGAAATATGGAATTAAGACATGATAAAATTGCTTTAAGGTTTTAACTCTAACTTTCTTCTTTATCAATTTTTTATGATATATATCATCTATCCACCTTTCCATTAAAACACCCAGTGGTATCTGATGTGGCTGGTGCTCAACATAAAGGTTTGAAACTCCTATCCAAATTTGAAACTATGTCAGTGAAATATTTTACTGAAAAGCTTTGTCAACACAATGCCACTTGAGTAACTTTGATCTGTTTCCCAAACTGGAACTGTCCTCTTTAGATTTGAATGTGTCATGTACAATGTGTTTTGAAGTACAATAAAATTAGAAAAGTGCTGGAAATTGATACAGCAGTACTTATACATTTGCAAACCTATGAGTCCACTAATAATAATATATGCAAATACCGAAGTGCTAATTTCTGCACCAATAGTAAAACTCTTAACATTCAGTCTGAAACAAAACTAAAGAACTAAAGAATTCCCAATGCTGTAAATGTTCATTGCAACCTGAAGTACGAGCTACTCATTTTCTTTCAGGCCTTCTTTGATACACCGGGGATTTCAACAGATTTTGTACTTCCATTCCAGACTTATGGTATATTTTAAAGGCTCAGTGAAAGTAATACTAATTATTAACCACAAATGGCACCAGAGCGATCAAAAACTGGTTACAAAATATCAGCTCAGACATTGTTAATAAACCTGGAAGGTGAAATTTGCTGAATATGATATTCCATCAAAGGCAGCAAGTTGATCCACTGCTGAAGTCTTGGTGTCTTGCATGGACATCAAAGACATGTCATTTTCTAAAATAGCTGTGGGGCAAAGTGTCCTCGAGGTAGACAGCCTTTTCTTAAAATATTTTTTTTTACAACTACAATTATTCAGGGCTTAAAGAGAAAATCAAGGGCCAATATTTTTAAAGCATGAGAAATGATTGAAGGGGGCAGCTGTTTCCAGAAATCTAAATTTACTTCAAAAGTCAAAAACATGTCCCATGATAATTAGTCTTTCAGACAAATGAAATACCTGTCACACATTCCATTTCTTTACACATGTATATTAGAAGCTAAGCACAATGATTAACCATTCCATATTAAAAGGAAAATTGAAAATATGGATAAACAGTCTTTTAAGTAATTATTACAATTTTTTCGTCAATTATGATATTTATGATAAACACCTGTCAACCTATTGTGAAAAACACCAATAAGATTCTGAACATATACTGTTCAGCCCACAGAGGGAACTTAGGGTTAAGAACCTAAGGAGATCAGAATTTTTAAAGTCATTTTCTTTTAGAAAGTAATTTTAAATCTCACAATGGTTAACTGGATCCCATGACTCAAACTAATTTTAAATTTAGCGACAGCTGCATTGCTGCCTGAAGCCACTGAATTACAGCTGTGCTGCATCTGGTTACAACTGAGACTGAACGCGACTAAAATCCATTAAGGTCAATGGTAAAAGTAGTGCTTTCTGCCCACCAGCCACAATGTATCAAGGCAACAATTTCTTTCAATCACAATAAACTGCGTCAAGATTTACACATCAGAAGCTAATGCTCTTTACACAGCAGGTGGATTTTTGATGAATATATATAAAGAATTATTTTTAAATTGTAAGGTATAGGTATCCACTGATTTTCTTATAAACTTTCAAATGTACTGCTGCTCCAACATTTAAATTGAACTCCAATAGAATTCTGCAGATATATAATTCCTTCAACATAACTCCATCCTTACCTGAACCATGGAAGTTCATATTATCTGAGAGATGGGTTGAGAGGAGTAATGCAGAAATGTGTTTATCAAAAGGCATTTTAGTGCTTGACTGATTTACATGTTAACGTGATTTAGCCTTTTAGAAGCATTTCAATTCTTGTATTAAGTACAAAATCTGGAATGATAATTGAGCATAGTCCCCTATTACAGAAGATGGAATTCATCTATTGTGCTACGGTTTATAGAACAATTCTGTTGTTAATACTTTCATGTTTTTTTTTCTTGTATGAATTTAGAAATATTGAATGAAACCACATTGTATTAACTAGAAGCATTATGTGAATTGTTGGCTGATGACATTCTCCATGTTACATTTCATTTATCCTAATCCAGATTATCTACCTTCTGTTCACCCAATACATCCCATTTATTTAGTGCAAAACTGAGGCCACACAAAAAACAGAATAAGTTAAAAATGTCTCCATCATTTTGAAAATTAACTATAACATTTAATGGTTAGTTCTTTTCAATAGAATTGAATATTTGTTGTTATTCTTAAAGAACAAGATACAACTCTGAGTCTAATCCTGTATGTTATTAACTTCCAGTTACTTGGTCAAATGAGAAGTTAAATTTACTCTTAAAACTGGTAGTATTTTAAGTGGAACTTGTATAGTTTTAAAAATATTAGCTTTACATATTGGTACTCATTCTAAAACTTTGATACTACAAAACCCTGATAATCCACTCTTCTATAATTTAGATATCCTGATGGACTGGCTCACCAGCTGATGTTTCCAGTACTCTGTTTAAAGTCACTAGGATTCCACTTTCCATTCTCCCTTGAAATTCACCGATGTCTTGTTTCCCATATTCTCTTAAAAAGAATTCTCTTTAAGTGCATTACTGTATTGTATCCAAAAAGAAGGTAAATTAAAATTGTTTTAGGGTATTAATGGAAAAAGATCCAATAGTCAGGAAATCATCTGCCTGCTCAATACCACTGAAGTCCCAAGTTGTGCTGAATTATCAGAGTTTTGCTGCAACTGAAACATACCATGATGAATTAATGAATGCCTTGGCTGTATATCATAATTTCTGAAACTTGGCACTTGTAATTTTCCCCAAAACACATTTCCATATTTCCACATATTTCTCTCCCTTAATTTGAAGAGGAAGAACATTTGTTTAATGGCTTCCCTGTCATTCAAGAGGAACCACCAACTAAAGTCTAATTTTAAAGAAAAAAAAATCTACCTCCATTCAAGAACAAATAACGCCCGTATGACGATTAAGGAGAATTATACAGTAACCTTACTCAACCTGCCACACTCAGAACTTTGGTGGTGCCAGATGAGCAGATTTTCTGAACTATCAGATGTTATAATACTCTAATACTCTTTTTAAAGATGTTACACTGTAGAATTGTATGCCATTTTTCCAATGAATCTACTAACTTTAAGCAAAAGTGAAGGAACAAAACTGACTGAGATAAACTGTCCCAGATGGAAAATGTTAAGGCTATCTTTCGTGCAAAGTCTATTGGTCATTACGATATTTTAAATCAAATTTATCACAATAGCTGTATCAAATTGCCACATCTAGGTTAGTCGTCCTTACCTAAAAAAAAGTACGCATCTCAGTTCTGATAATATTAAACAAGTGAATATTAGGTAACGGGGCTCCAGATTTCCATTACCCATATAAAAACGATCCTTCAAAATATCACCTTTGAAAAAAGCTAACTCTAAAATTGTTATGTAGCATTGTTTTCTGCATTTCTATTGCTATAGCTTTTCTGTAAGTGTTTAGCTATAGCTTTTCTGTAAATGTTCCACAAAATCCTTTAACCATCTGAAACACCTCAAGGAGATCACTCCTAGAGTTATACAACAAAAGGCACAGAAGTCTAGTTAATCAATCCCTTCTCACAATTTACTCCTATTGACCCCAGTATTGATATGTGACGAGATTCTTCAGGGCCAAAACAAGTTTTACATTCTAATGGAATTTCAAATATAGACTTTCATTAACTAATAACATGTTCTATCATTCACTATGGAGAGTGGCCATTGCAGGGTAACAGACGTATTGCTGCTAATAGTGAAACAGATGAAATCCCTGAACTTTGCTCAGTTATTCAATGCCAGTATACTCGTGATATACCGGCCTACTGTGACTAGGTATAAGTGGCAAACTAATTGCTGAGTGTTGTCCTTCTTTGGAAATATAGTATGAAATATATTTCTAAATATTAAAGAAATCAAGAAATATAGGGAGAAGGCAAGAACAAGGTACCAAATTTGGGGCCAAATAGTTGAGCAGACTCTGATATGCCTGATTAGCTAATTTCTGCTCCTATTTTCTATCATTCTATGTTTCAACATTTCAACAAGACCCAAAGTGTTTGTTGTGTTCTGAGTATATACCCAATCTTCTGTATCCCATGAAGGAAATCGAATTGAAGAAGAATGATTTTCTGAATGCAAACATTCAGCCACTGCTGAGTGCAACACTCATAAAGGACATTGAACTGAAACTTCTAGTTTTGTTTGATCTATGTCAAGTGAAACATAACCTGTAAATCCAAAGCAAGGCTTCAAAGGTAAGGGATTATTGATTTTAAAACTTACTTCAAAAATTTCAAATCCATATATGTCTAGCACTCCCATCACCTTCTTTCTCACTTTGGTCTGTGCCTATTGTAAAAAAAATTTGACAAATTAGGAAAATAAATTATTTACTTTATATTATGCATTCAAATGATTTAGATCGAAAGTTGCTGATGTGTATTTAATATTTCAACAATATTGCGTAATCTTGTACAGATATTGTTTGATTAAGCATTCTTGTACATTTAAATAATTAATTACAGGTTATATGAAAAAATACGTTAATTCCAGAAGTCAGCATGCTACCACATGATATATGCGCACCTTGCTTAAAGTAACTTCCAACTAGATCCGTATCACCAGACTCTCATGTCTCCTTTGAATTAATTTAATGTTTTAAAATTACAAAATATAATAGTTGATTAGCTATTTTTGTTAAGCTCAGGTCAAACAATGGCTGGAAAGAATCTCCTTTCCACCTCTCACTTTAATCTTGTAGTGGGTATCACTGAAACTGTTCAGCTTAGCTGCAATGATTGCCAGGTGCAAGCTAATTTATTGTGAAACTCTAACAAGCTTTGTTTGCACTGTGTGCAGTATTATGTGTCTGGTTTTATAAAATTTAGTTCCAAATTCAATCAATGGAATGAATGTTGGAAATTGTGTAATGTGCACAGTTACCACTGCACACTTAGCTGAACTTTACTTTTCCCACTTTTATTGGTGGTGCTCATTTTAAAATGTCATGACTTTCCTTTAAGCCTAATGAAAATGGCATATCCAGAGTACAGCAAGCAACCTGAAGTCACTTTTAAGGGAGGGTATTATTCAAATCACTAGTCTATTTTCCACAGTTATATGGAAGGATCAATATTTTATACAAGATACTCTCAGTTATCAGCTTATTCTAGTTAAATAAAAATTTTTTGTGGGATCAACACTTTTAAGTGTCCAAGTTACATCCGAGGAAATAGGCAATCGATTAGTGAAGCACATACCTAACACAATACATGATTTAAGTAAAAAAGTAATTCCACTCTTACATACCCAGACCTCAGCACATTATTAAGAATAGATTTTGCAGGTATGAGAACGCCAAGCTTTCCAAACAAAATACAGTAGTTTGAAGCATTTTGGTTGATTACTGAGCAGAATGCACATTGAACCTGCGAATGCTACCTCACTTCTCTTTTTATTTTTAATTTTGCACTACTTATTTAATTCAACTATTTAATATACATATTAAATAGCTCACGTTTTTCACATTAATTCATGTTTTTATGTGAACTGTAATTCATGTATCTTTTCTATTATTGTGCATTGCATTGTACTGCTGCAAAGACAGCAAATCTCACTACAAATGCCGACGATATTAAACCTGATTCTGAAGTCACATTGAGTCTTTTAAAATGAATAGCTGATATTGATTAAATATAAGAATATTCATTCAATAAAATCATCATTTTGGCTATTTGCATTTATGGGTATCGATGCTACATCATCAACAAAAAAGTTTTTAGTACCTTAATGCTCCCATTGATTCTGTTCACAAGCCAAGTGAACAACCGGTTGTATAGATTTTTGGCCAATGCATCACGTGCATAGTAAGCCTGAAAAGGTGGAGGAAAACATCATTAGAAAAGCAGTATATTAGAAAATAAGAACATAAGAAAAGCAGTCAGCTACGCAGTTATTCAAAATGACAAAGGCTCTTTTGTTCCAGATCCCATCTCCTCTTCTGTGCCAGTTCCTCATTTTCCTAATCCTTCAAAAAAGTATGTAGTTACAAGTTAAATACCCCTTAATGAATCACACCCCTCCAGGGGAGAGAATGCCAGGCATTCATGATCCTCTGTGAGAAGAAGTTCCAATGTGCCTTAGATTTACATTACCACCCAATAATCTTACAATTGTGCCCCTTGGTTTAAGATTCTCCCACTCATGGAAAAGTCTCAACATTTAACCTGTCATATTCTCCCAGCATCTTATATTGTTCAGTCTCATCCTCATAAAGACTTTAGATGCACATATTTAAACCATATTCCAGCGTGAATATTTTAGAAATAAATCTGATTGAGAAATGACATTTAAAATTTAAAAGGCTTTAAAGTGGAAATGTGAATACCTCTTCCATTAAATGCATTGTTTAAATCATATCTCACAATGCAAACATGACCATTGTATATTATTTAATCTATGTATGCAATTGGTGTATACAGTACAAGTTATTGTACGTATTTACAGTATATTATGTAGTATTATTATCTGTCTTCTTTATCTTATTGTGCTTTTTTGTATTGCGTCAGATCCAGAGTAACAATTATTTTTTCTCCTTTAAGTTTTATGTACTAGAAATGACCTTAAACAATCTTGAATCTTGTACCATTATTTTTCAGAAAAGGGGTCAAGATACAATGAAAATGTTGGCCCATTGCAGACATTAGTAAAGGAAATAGACTAAGATACATATGAAGATAAGAGCAGACTCATTTGCTAATTTTTCCAAGATCAAACAAAGAAGCAGCTGGGGCAGAGATGAGGGAAAGATACAACATGGTGTGGTGTATGGGAGGAGAGAAAATCAGTCAAATTCCTATTGTGATGTACAATGAGAAGACACCCAAAGAAGTACGTGCATGAGTAATGATTGAAAACAATAAGGGCTTGGCTATGAAGTCACGCATGAATTAGTAACCTATTGATGTTATCTCAACACATATACAAATAAGCTCTCTAATTTTCATTGGATCAGAAAAGGGGATATGGGGGTGGGATAGTGAAAGGTGTCAGTCAAATTCTGTAAAATGGACCATGATCAGGAGAACAACTTTGTAAACAAAAATTTAAAGTTTTGCAGGAAATGATACAATGTCTATAACAATATTTACAATAGTAAAATGGTACAATATTAATTGCATCTATGATTATTTGTATTTGTATAGCAGTCTTAATACACTAATATCTTCCAAAATATTTCATTAGAACAATAACAAATTAAAAAAACAAATCTGCAGATGCTGGAATTTGAAATAAAAACATAAAATGCTGTTACAAGTCAGCAGGTTAGGCAGTATCTTTGGAAAGGTAACCAGTTAACAATTCAGGTGAAAACTTTAACTGTTTCTCTTTCCATACATGTTGCCTCACCTGCTGGTTCAGATCAGTTGAATTGTTTTCAAAGTACTTTCTATTCCTCTGTATTATTCCCCTGGGTTGTACCCAGCCCACCTCCACACCACTCAAAATGTAACCAATAAATTATAAATGCTTCAGTCAACTTGGACTCTTTACTGTCACTGACTTTAATCTCATCACTTCAGGCAGCATCTATGGAAATCAATAAACAGGAAGTTTGAAAGCCAAGACCCTTCTTCAAGGCTGGAGAGGAAGGGGGAAGATGCCAAAATAAAAAGATGGAAGGAGGGGAAGGAGGATAGCTAGATGGTAATAGGTGAAGCCAGGTGGGTAGGAAAGCTAAAGGGCTGGAGAGAAAGGAATCTTATAGAAGAGAGTGGACCATAGGAGAAAGGGAAGGAGCAGTGGACCCAGGGGTAAGTGATAGACAGGTGAGAAGAGTTAAGAGGCCAGAACAAGGAATTGAACAGTGGAGGGGAGGGAAAAATTAATAATAATTTTTTTACCAAAAGGAGAAATCGATATTCATGCCTTCAGATTGGAGGGTACCCCAGGAGGAATATAATGTGTTGCTTCTCTACCCTGAGGGTGACATCATGGCACAGGAGGAGGCCATGGGCTGACATGTTGAAACAGGAATAGGAATCGGAATTCAGCAGGCCAGGCAGCATCTATGCAAGAAAGTACAGCCAACGTTTTGGGCTGAGACCCTTCGGCAGGACTCTTGGCCTTTTGAGTTCCTCCAGCATTTTGTGTGTGTTGCCTGGATTTCCAGCACCTGCAGACTTTCTCCTGTTTGTGAGAGGAATCGGAATTAAAATGTATGGCCACCGGGAAGTTCCACTTCTGGCGGAGAGAGCGGAGGTGTTTGATGAAATCCCCAATGCAAATCTTGTCACCACTTTAATTTCCTTCCTCCTTTAAAAAGCTTTTTCACGAACCTTCAATGAAATCATGAAACTCTCCCTGTAATTCAGCATCCATTTTTGCTTGCCAGCATTCTTACAAAGTCATTCAGTACGTTTCTCTACATTAGAAGCATTTACAAATGGAAGTGCATGTTGTTGATTACATATTTTTGGACTGTCAGGGCCTCATTAACCGCTTCAACAATCCCCACTACCCTATCAAAACAGCACAGCACAAAAATAACACCAGCTTCCTTTCTCCACTACATCATTTTAAATACCTTTCCTTTACCCCTTCCGTCCTCAGCAACATGTGCGGGATTCCTTAATGACTAAAACTGAGACCATTCTTTGTAGTCCTTGTTTGAGACAGGCTCTAATTCCCAAGTCTCAAATGTGAACATAATAGGAAAAAATGTCACTTCCTGACATCTCCGTTTGGAAACCTGCCAACCTTATTTTGTCCACACAATTGCCGACTGCATCCTTCCCTCCATTCACAAGAAATTCCTGATCAGTCAGCTTGTTTCCTTAACCTTTTGTCAGTTGATATTACTATTGGCTCCTTCTCGAATGCAGTCTTTCTTGTTTTCATAACCATCATCACTCTCCTCAAAAATAAGTTCATGACCTGATGTTGTTAGCCTTGCAGCCAATGCACTATCCTCTGTGTCTGTCTTTTTAACTTTATCAAATGTTTTTGATGAAATGCCAAATCTACATAAACTTTTAAGGAAGTGAGGTGCTGTCATGCCTTCTTTGTGATGATCCCAGAACAGATTATCTGATATGTTAACACCAAGGAATTTAAAGTAACTGAGCCTTTCCACCTTCACTCCCTTAATACTGATCTGCTTATGGGCTTCTGGTTTTATCCCCCTGCAGCTGAAAACCAGTTCATTGGTAAATATATCATAATCAACTTCAGTGTGTTTCTATCTTTCCAGTCAGAGTTTTGCTACTGTTAGAGTAGTGAAACAACCCCCAATGGTTACAAAGTGAAATCATCTGTATGGTACAATAGTCATGCAGAATTTGACAATAGTAGTCTAATTCACCTCCATGCTTCTCCTCCATTATCCAGTGCACTGTAAAGAATACAACTTCAGCAAACTATCTCTGGGTTTTTCAAGCATTTATCCTTGTACCCTTTCCTTTATCTATATACTGGACCTTGGCAAAATCATCTAAAGATGGGATCAGCTTCCTTGTTAGGCAGCCTTGTGTCTTGTACCTTATCAACGGCCTTCTGAAAATCCAAGTACAGTACATCCACCAATACTTCTTTGTCTATCCTGCTTATTTCCTCAGAGAATTCCAATAGATTTGTAAAGCTAGATTTTCCTTTAAGGAAAACATGCGAATTTGGCCTATTTTATCATGTCTTCCAAGTACTTACCCTTGATAATCAACTCCAACATCTTCCCACCCACTGAGGTCAGACTAACTGGCCTATAGTTTCCTTTCTTCCGCCCCTCTCCTTCTTGAAGAGTGGAGTGACATTTGCAATTTTCTAGTCCCCCATAACCATGTCTGAATCTAATGATTCTTGAAAGATCATTACGAAAGCCTTCACAATTTCTTCAGCTACCTCTTTCAGAGCTCCAGGGTATGTACCAAAGACTCTTATAAATTTCTACAGATGTACCTTGGAGAGCATTTTAAATGATTGCATCATCAAATGCTATGATGGGGTTTCTGCACAGGATCGGATAAAGCTGCAGAAGGTTGTAAGCTCAGCCAGCTTCATCATGGGCACAGTTAGGTGGTATTTTGGAGACTCAATATAGCAAATATTAAGCTTCTGCAACCAACCATCAGATGTGAATCTGGATTGCAGATTAAATTTAAATTGCAACTCAGAACAGGAAACATCCAATTGATGTGAGATGTCTGCATATGCATGAATGCAACCAACACTCCATCGACTCAAGAGAATACAGTAACTAACACTCATTTTGGGTGCGTTAGTGGGAAGATCAAGGCATTTGAAATATTACATGTAACTCAAAACAAGCATTATGAGGGCATTGTAACTCTAGAAATTGTCCTGTTACCTTTGTTCTTTAACATATAAAAATGTGCGGTAATGTTGGGTCAGGGAGTCTCTGTCTCTCACCCGTGACTCCAAAGGCTGCCAGCTTCTGTGTGTCCCAAATGAAGACTTTTATATCTACCAACTACATCTCCCTAATGACTTTATTCTCATTTACAACAGACAATAGCCTCCCCAACATTGAAGGCACCTTCAAAAGCTGATGCCTCAAATAAGGAGGCATCCATCATTAACGACCCCCATCACTCAGGACATGCCCCCTTCTCATTGTTACCATTAAGGAGAAGGAACAGTAGCCTCAAAACACACACAGAATGTGTCAGGAACAGCTTTTTCCCCTCTGCCATCAGATTTCTGAATGGACAATGAACCCTCCAACACTACCTCACTATTACTTTTTCTCTCTTTTTGCATGACTTATTTATTTTTTATACATACCTCTTATTGCAATTTATAGTATTATGTATAGCAACGGACTGCTGCCACATAACAAGAAATTTCACAACATATGCCAGTGATATCAGACCTGATTCTGATTCAGATTCTGGTTCTGTTCTTTCAAAACATGCAGTTGTTCATTAGAAGGCATGTTCAACTCGTGGCCTGGGATAAGCTGTAATTTCCATCATTGGAATCAGTGGTTCAATGAAGTCCATTTCCTTCAAATCTTCCCTGTTTCTGTATCCATTCCTGACCACAATCTCAGAATGAACTAGATTGTTTCCAGTCTCAAAGTGAGCTGCTGACCCCTAATCATCTCATCACTAAAGGGGATCTATTCCCATCAAAGTGTATACTTCCACTTTGCCCCAGTTCATTTGCTACTGAGGCCTTCAGTGAAGCCCTTGTTACTTCCAGTTTTGTTTATTGCATTCCCGTCTAAGACAAATGATCCAAAACTTTGTCCAGACCCATAACTGGGTCCATCTTGAAGCATCCCCAACAAATCTAATCTCTTGATAGCCATCTCTTCATTCTTCTGCAACTTCCTCTTCCCCTACAATTCCTACTTATGCCTGCACCACTGCTGAATTCACCAAAGTCAATCAAGTCCAGTTTTCATCTTACTCCTTTGGTACACAATCGCCAGCAGTCTTCAAACGTCTGGAATGAAAGCTTGAAATACCTCCAGTTGTATTCCTCGAACTATCATCTCCTTTCTTACCCTGGTTACAGTCTTGTCTGTTGTTCCTATTTGCTTGTACCCGATTATCCTTCTATGATATTTGCTCTGTTAAAGCTGCTACATAAATTGTTTTATTATTTAGATGCAATATTAAGTGTAGTTTGGTTGACATTGGAGTATACAATGTAAGCTGTTGTCACACTTACCTGGGCCACATTAAGCGTAGTTGAAACTTTTTCTAGTTTTGCCTCCACAGTTCGGAAACTAAAGGCTCTCTCCAGCACCGTCTGATCCTGCCCAAGCAGCTCACAGATTTCCTTCAGCTCTGCACATAAAACAAGTGAGTATCTACTACAGTAGAATTACAGGGACAAGTCATGCTGAAAATTCACTCACTAATTTTACTAAGATGCTACCATGTCTCATGGGTCCAAATATTCAGTCTAACAGCCTTATGAAACTTCATATCAAGCATTCTAGACGTGACAAAGGATCAGAAGATGCAGAATCCTTGTGGGTAGAGTTAAGGAACTGAAAGGGTAAAAATACTTTGATGAAAGTTATATACAGACCCCCCAAACAGTTGCCAGGATCTTTCAAGAACCACCAGATTCTGGAATGCTTCTGGAGGACTGAAAAATTGCAAATGTCACTCCACTCTTTAAGAAGGGAGGAAGGCAGAAGAAAGGAAATAACAGGCCAATTAATCTGACTTCAGTGGTTGGGAAAATGATGGAGTTTATTATTAAGAATGAGGCTTCAGGGCATCAAGAATTATAGAGAGAAGACCTGCTGAGTTCATCCAACACTTTGTGTGTATTGTATAGAAGAAAGGGCATTTCTTTAGCCAGAGTATGGTGAATTTGTGGAATTCATTGTCACAGATGGCTGTGAAGGCCAAGTTATTGAGTATACTTAAAGTGAGGCTGATAGGTTCTTGAAGAATTACAAAGAGAAGACCTGCTGAGCTCATCCAACACTTCGTGTGTATTGTTCTGAATTCCAGCATCTACAGAATCTCTTGTGTTCATGGGATCACAACAGAGTTGTAGAAAATTGCATCAGGTTTCCTAAGAAAACAAAGATTCATGAATGTGGAATATTTTGCCTCTGTTCTAATGCTTTTAGTTTTCCTTGTTTCATTTTGTGCAGTGTCCAAGTGACCCATATCTAGATTTTGGATCATGTTCAAAAGTCTCAGTTGTCCCACCACTCCAGCTTATTTCTTCCCACTATGTTTTCACTCATTGCTGGGCTAGGAATGTTCTGGCAGATGGATTTCTCTGTAGCTACTGTCAAAATTACTTTGTGAAGAACCAGATGGCTCCCCAAAATGTCCATTATCAGACGGCATGTTCTGCTGACTATGATGTGGGCCTCCATCTCATAATCCAGTCTCAAACTGATAAAATATGTTCAACGAGGGCTTAAAACTTTAGAAGATAATCAAGCTAACTAAATTCTGCTTAATGGCCTCTTACACGTTTCTGTATTGAAAGAGGGCTTTTACATTGACAATGGCATGACATGGAGAGAAGGGTCTGTATGTGTTTGCCAATAATACTGCAACAACAATCCTCATACCATTTTTGTCTTGGATTCTGCTCTCGTCCACACCATTTACGCGAGACTCCGGCTTGAATTCTATGTTTCCCAGCTTTAGCACTGCAGCCACCACCTCCAGAACCGACTCTGCTTCATCATCCATGAAACCG
The DNA here is from genome assembly GCF_048418815.1 of Hemitrygon akajei. NCBI lineage: Eukaryota > Metazoa > Chordata > Chondrichthyes > Myliobatiformes > Dasyatidae > Hemitrygon > Hemitrygon akajei. Next base: position 158,024,272 of record NC_133128.1, read on the forward strand.
ACAATCTGCATGGCATTCTGCAGGGGGTGGGGAATGTACAGAGAGAAGGGGAGGACCGTCAGAAAGCTCAGGGAAATGGCTCTGAAGCGAGAGCTGTTGTAGACTTTGGATTAGACTGGGATTACATTAAAAGTTCTAAAGCTCTTTTTCATGCCTGTAACTACCACAAAAAAAGATACATTCTGGAAGACATACTACAGCATGCCTTAATGTTTCTGAGATTGTAATTCCTAAAAATTAACTTTGCCAAACAGATTGTATACTTTAGATGCTCTCTTGGTATTACAGCAGCCCCTGTATATAGTTTCCAGATGTTTACTTCCCAGGCTGCTTAAAATTGTCCTAAAAACCCTGGTGGGAACAAATTTGCTGTGCACCAGGCAACAGTACCTCCTGCGGCCTCTAGCTTCGACTCCAGCCCTGACCTCCGCCACCACCACCTCCGGGCTGAGACCTTCCTCACTGCAGCTGGGCCCCTGGGCTCCCCTTCCACCCACCTCATGCTCCAATCCCAGGTCTCTCAGGCTCCCCCATCAACTCTTGGGTCCTCAGAGCCTCCATCTTCCTCCCACCCTACCTTCCCTGTACCCCCGACACTCCCCACCTCCTCTGATGCCACTAACTCTCCTACCCCTCTGATCCCAGCTATAATCCTGTTGTGGCCTCACCACTCTCTGCAACATTCCCATCTCTGAGGTGGAACGTTCTGTCCTCAGCAAGGGCCATACCTTTGCCCTCTCCTTCGCCAGGATTTCACTAAGTTTCATGCCCACCACAACACAACACCAAGTTCTTCTTCTGTCACATCTATCTCTTAGTCCACTTCTTTGGCAACGATTTCCCCACCCTGCACGAATGACTGCTTCCAACAAGACATCAACCAGCTTGACTTCAGCTCTCCTCTCTCCTCCTCAAACCTTACCCATTCTGAATGCACTGCCCTTCACTCTCTCCACACGAATCCAAACCTTATCATCAAACACACAAGACAAATGGGGTGCTGTTGTATTGTCACAGACTGACCTCTACCTTGCACTGGCAAGGTGACAACACTCATGACACCTCCTCTTCCTTACCTCTTGGAAAGAATCCGACATCACTATTAATCTCATCCACTCTGGAGAACTCCCATCCACTACCATCAAACTCATAGTTCCCTTACCCTGCACTGCTCAGTTCTACCTCCTCTCCAGGATCCACAAGACTGACTGTTTCAGTAGGCCCGTTGTCTCTGCCTGCTCCAGCCCCACTGAACTCGTGTCTGCGTACATTGACTCCATTCTATCCCTTTAGTTCAGTCTCTTTGCACCTTCACCTGTGACTCTTCACATGCTGTTAATCTCCATAACAATTTCCAAATTCACCATTGATGTCCGGTCCCTATACTCTTCTAACCCTCACCAGAAGGCCTTAAATCTCTCAGCTTCTTCCTCAACACAAGTCACAACCAGTTCCCCTCCACCACCACCCTCCTCTGACTGGGAGAACTGGTCCTCACCCTCAACAATTTCTTCTTCAACTCTGCAAACCTTCTCCAAACTCAAGGAGTAGCCATGGGCGCCTGCATGGGTCCTAGCTATGCCTGCCTTTTTGTTGGCAACATAGAATAGACCACAAGACAATAAGACCTAGGAGAAGAATTAGGCCATTTGGTCTATCAAGACTGCTCCGTCATTCCATCATGTCTGATATCTTATCCCTCTCAACCCCATTCTCCTGCCATCTCCCTTTAATCTTTGACACCCTGATTAATTAAATACCTGTCAACCTCCCCCTTAAATATACCCAATGACTTGGCCTGTACAGATGTCTGTGGCAAAGAATTCCACTGATTCACCATTCTCTGCCTAAAGAAAATTTTCCTCTTAATGAGACGTTCTTCAATTCTGAGGCTATGCCTCTGGTTCTAAACTCCCCCAGTAAAGGAAACATTTTCTCCACATCCAGACCATTCAATATTCAATAGGTTTCCATGAGATCCCCCCTCAATCCTCTAAATTCTACTGAGTACAGGCCCAGAGCCATCAAATGGAGGGTGAATTCTATTATATTTTGCATGCTTATATTTTTTCCATACTTAGAATAGTCCATGTACCAAACCTTCCCTGGTAATGCTCCCCAATTCTTCCTATGCTGTTTTGATTAATGCATTGGTACTGCTTCATGTACACATACTGACCTCATCAATTTCATCAACTTTGCCCCCAACTTCCACCCTGTCTTTAAATTCAATTGGTTCATTTCTGGCACCTCTCCCCCCTTTCTTGATCTCTCTGAATTCATCTCTGGAGACAAACTGTTTTCCAATATCTTTTATAAACCTACTGATTCCCACAGCTATCTGGACTATTCCTTTTCCTATCCTGTCTCCTGTAAAAATGCTATTCCCTTTTCTCAGTTTCTTCAACTCCACTGCATATGTTCCTAGGATGAGGTTTTCTCCTTCTTCAAAGAACCAGGTTTCCTTTCCTCCATCTTTGATGCTGCCCACACCCACATCTCCTCCATTTCCCAGACATCCACAGTCACCCCATCTTCCCATCATCTTAACAGGGATAGTGTTCCTCATGTCCTCACCTACAACCCCATAAGTCTCCACATCATTCTTTCCAATTTCTGCTAGTGACAACAGAATCCTATCAACAAACACAATCTTTCCTCCCCCCCACACACACTCATTTTTCTACAGGAAGCACTCCCTCTGTGATTCCCTTCTATCTGGTGTTCCTGATGTGGCCTCCTTGGCATTGGTGAGACCCTACTTAAATTGTGGGACCACTTTGTTGAGGATCTCCACTCCATCTGCAAAAGGTGGAATTTCCTGGTGGCCAACTATTTTAATTCCTATCCCCATTCCCATTTTGATGTATCAGTCCATGGCCTCCATGATGAGGCCACTCTCAGGGTGGAAGAGCAACACCTCATATTCCATCGAGGTAGCCTCCAAGCTGACAGCCTGAACATTGATTTATCCTTCCAGTATTTTTTTTTGTTCCCTCCTTTCCTCTTCCTTCTTCTTTTATTCCCAGTCTGGCACCTTACCTCTTCTCACCTCCTATCACTTGGGTAGAAATGAAAATTTAAAAAAACTTACAGAAAGCAGTACAATTATCAGGGGCTTAATTTTATATAGTCACATAGTTTTATATAGAATTTTTTTGTAAGGTGCACACATACAATGGACATTCCAGTTTGAATGGCAAGTGAAGTGCGTTTCATTGTTCAGTTCATAAACTTGTCAAAAACAGTTTCAATTTATTTCATTAGACAACACTGTCTTTGCCTGATTGCATGGATATTTAAGTGCACTGTGACTAAGTTTTATAAAGGTATGATTGACTTTGTAGTACCCTGTCTGCCACCTTTCTCTCACTTACTTGCTCTCCCGCACAGCTCTACTACAAATCACTTTCATCTCTTCATTTTGTTCAGCTGTTCAATCCTACAGAAATATGGGCCCCACCTATTATTGACAGAATGGTTTTAACAATCTAATTGTTCATGCAAGCCAAAGAGTACAGAAAGGTTGGTGGATGTATATGGAATTGAAAGATAATATATCCAATCTGAGAAAAATTTATCAATCTAGACATGGAAGAAGTACTCTTCATGGATTATCCTTGCAGAGGATCACACAGATTTTATAGCACAGAACATCCTCCCAGATTACCACATTCTGTTTCGTAAAAAAAGATAATGGCAGAGGAAATGGAAGAAGTTAACAATATTTGATCTTGACCTCCAGTGCCTTTTCTGGGCAATATGCACGTTCTCACTGGAGTCCATGAGGTTTCTCTGGCTGTTCCAATTTACTTCTACTTGTGTTGGTAGATAGGCTAAATTACCTCAGTGTAGATGGGCAGTAGGAGAATCGGGGACAATTCACGAGCATCTGAGCAAGAATATGTTACACAGGAAAACGTGCAGCTGTGGGGGGGGGGGGGTCACCATACTCAATGGGGTGAACAGTATCATTCTGTCATAAGGAAATATGAGAGTATCCCTCCATTCCATTCTCCTCACATATTTTTCTTGCTTACCCTCTCAATGGCAATGTGCCTCAACTGCTTGCACAGTTTTCAAATCTGCTTGCACACTATTTCCCACATTTCATCAGATCAATAGACAGACACCAGGATGATTCCCTTAACTGGATTTCCCCTTTCCTATTTGAAAGCAGTCCCTTAACCATCAACTGTACTTTTCTTCCTTCACTAGATCATATGCTGTCCATGTGGGGAGCCCTTGCATAAATTTCATATGGACCTCTGCACGCTTCTGATCTCCTTTTTCTTTACATGCTTCATACCTTGACTCCATGTGGCCACTTCACCATAGAATTCACTCTCAGAAACAGCGTGCAAGATATTCTATTGCATTGGATCATCAACATGGCGAACCTGAAGTAGATCATGCACAGATGCTGCTTTCTCCCCTTAACAGTCAATAAGATATAACTGGTGGAGAAATTGCTAGTCACCAGCAAAAACAAACCTGTGTGTTTTCACCATTGGTCTAGATCACCTTCAGACACATGGCTCCATTTAAGTCAGTGGAATCATTTGTGTAAAAGTGATCAATAGCTGGCAGCCAGTATTCACGTGTGCGCTGAGCGCTAGGAACAAGAGGTGGATTCTAGTGCCATTGTTCTCCCCACCACTCAGCATATGGGGTCAATGGAAATCAGAAAATTAACAAAATAAGAATATGATGACAGCAGAGTGGAGTGAGCTTTACAACCCTCAAGTCTGTTGTTCCACTCAAGACAATCAAAGCTGATCTGATGTTTGGCTTTGATTCTGTCTGACCCCACCACTCCCACCAATAGTGTAAAATTCAAGCTATCTCACACTGGAATATTCTGAATGGCCCCACCTCCACATCTCTGTCAGATAGAAGATCCAAAATATTAACAGCTGAGTTTATGGGTGGCCTTACTCTTGGTGTAATATGAGACCAGGTATTGTCGTGAGAGGGCACAGCATGCCGCAACGTATCAGAAGGTCCCAGGAGCCACACAGGTTCAGGGAGGCAAATTGTGTCTTGTAATCATAGATATTTTAGGAAATTATATTGTGAGAGAGGATAAATGTGAGAGGATAAAGAAAATATCATGTACCTGATAGTTATCACCTCCTGAAATCTTACCATTAAACTCTAAAGGCAATTCCTTAGGGCATTGAAAAATATACATAAAAGACAAGTTAAAAAGTTAGCTGTGCATACCTTAGGCTCAGATAGAAAACAATCCCAGTTCCCTAAGTCAGACACTGTGTAAATTTTCTCCCTAGCCACCCTCAAAAATTACAGACTTTTATAGTGTCAGCTCTTGAGAATCTCGTTTTCAACCACACCTGTCTGTATTTAGCAAAATTAATACCTGCATGGGAAGATACAGAATAATGACAACTCAAAGAACCTTATAACCCTTTGTGCCTAAAACTGAACTTAAGATCAGCTCTTTGAAGTGCTCACAAGGAACCTGACTAATTTATGGCCACTCTAGGCGTCACATGGGAATAAAGCCCAATTCTAGACATCACATGACACATAGAATCTGAGAGTCTTACGTGCTTGAGTAAAGTCTCTTTCCATTTTTCTAAGCTCCAAAGTTTATATGACCAACTTGCTCTTCATTTCTCATTCCAGGATTCCAGTTTCTCTGTACTGCCACCAGGACAAGTGCATTATTACCTAATTAAGAAAACCTAACCTACACCCAGTACTCCATTCATAGCCACGTCAATACGCCAAATAGCTGTATAGAGACTTCAATACATTTATACTTAAAGACCAATAAAGGTCTTCCCTTTACTTGTTATGTCTGCATTGTAACTGCTTTCTCATGCAAATTTTCTGAAAACAGTTTCAGAAATTTAGTTAATATTCTGATTTCCTTTCCACATACTTGGTGTTTCTCCATCCCTTCAATACTGACATTGAGCCTGGACACAGATTCCTGCAGCTTCCTTATCTTTTTGATAAGGAAATTATCAATTGATGCAGCATTAACTCAGAAGTCAATGCACTGTATTGCTAGTAAAAACAGTGGTATACAAGTGAATATAAACCAAATTTCCAATAAAAATTTTCCATATAATAAAAAAAAGAAATGATTTTAAACTGAAATATAGTAAGCATGGAGAATGGGGAAGAATCTGGAAGTTCCATTGATGAGATCCAGTGAAGAACAAGCCAGATGAATTTATTTTCAAAACTTATGGTTCAATGAACAAAAGCAAAAAAGAAATCAGCAAATATTATAAGCAAACCAACATTAAATCGGCCAACAAATTTCCAGGGAACAGCATATTACATAATGTGGCTAAAGTTTGCATAGAGTTCATCTTATTAGAGTTTATTTCTAGCCAGGCAACACTTATTTATTGACTTTTAAGTCACTGGTTAATCACCTGCATGTAGCAGAGGACTCTTATAAATTGTACCACTTATGTTCAGTAAAGTCTTTTCAACAAATGCATTTAGAGAGTGATAATAAAATTTCTGATATCCTGTTTTTCTATTCACAAATTGAGTACAGTATTACTGTACATTCTAATAGCAACAATGAACCTGGATACAGAGTCCTGAGGTCTTCATAACCTTTCTCCTAATCAGTGAAGCATTAACCAATAGCATACCTCATAATGGCAAAATAAATAGTGATGTCCAAATAAGTATATGTTACATCAAACTGAAATCAATGTGTATTGCAAAACATGCAGGGCCATGAAAAAATAAGATCATAAGTCCAGGTTTGTGTGTCAAATAGCCACAAAACGGTAGGATAAGCATTATGGTCTTTTGTGTTGCATCATTTATGAAACCCTAATTTTTTTAAAGGAATTTAGTTGGTAGAAATAAATTCTAAACCATTTTACTTAAATCTATTATTAATTTGGATTATGGAATAATTAGAAAGCTGATGGAACAGAGAGTTAATACCTTCTTAACAGTTTATAGTGGGCACTAAGCTTTAGAAGCAATGGCAACACAGATGATTATGCTCAATTCTCTGTATTTTTTATTGAACTTCGTACTTCAGATTTGGGTGTCATTTGCAAGGCTTGACATTTATTACCCATCCCTTAAGGGAAAGGATGGTGATCTCCTTATATTGAGTGGAAAACAAACTGAGATTACTGTCAAATTACAGATCTTGTGGATCTGGGAGAAGATGCACAAGAATCTATAACCTTTAGAAAAGGAAATACAGAGAAGATTTGATATCAATGTTGTTATGCATTACTTATGAACTAAATTTGAACCTGATGAGGAAGAGTCATGGCAGTTAATTCCTCCAGCAACTGAGTCACTTATTGTGAGGAATGGAGCTATCAACAGCATTTTCCTGTACTGTCTTCAACACAAATATTTATATTATAAGCAATTCTTTATATGGTCACAAGTAATATGATTACAAACCATTCTGTGTTAGGAAGAAAAAGAGCAAAATTAAAGAAGATTGGAAGGCAAAATAGTAGAGATGGTATGAGGAAAATTTATCATTCTTCCTATCCAATTTTCAAAATTCAATGCAAAAGCTGTAGTATTGCTTGTGATGAGAGCACACAATCAGCGTGCTTCATGAACAATGAGGAAAGTAGGACTGCTGGTAATAGTGATCATTGTACCTGCAGTTCAGATTAAACATGAAGCAACAAAAGGATCAATTAAATAAAATCTCATTAATAGATTTTGCAGCAAATTAAAGAATAATCTGGCTAAAGTGGGCAAGTGTCAAAGACTGCTGTGTATAAAACGCAATCAACGTCCTTTAAAACACAGATACACACCTTAGATAAACAACTGGCAACCAAAAGCCAGGTTCACTTGGATGACAAGAGATCACTGTGTAGGATGAAGCAGTAAAAGCAGCTGAATATAAAAAGTCCAGGGCAAAACTAAATAAGAATGGTAAAACAATAGATCCCACAATAAGGAAGATAAATGCCTTCTAAAGGCTTACAAATGATAAATGGATTTTCACAGAAGTGTTAAGCTGATCATGGACCCAAGTGGACTTACGTTATTTTTTTAATTTATTCGCTTATGTGACATAGAGATCATTGGAAATGTTGACATTTATTGGTCATTATTCACTGACTCAGAACTGAGGCACTTAAGATTCAACCATATTGGAGGATCTGGAGTCACACACAGGCTAGATAGGGTAGGTAAACAGATAGACGTAAGTGAACCAGATGGCTTTGTGCTACAATCCATTATCACTACTGAGACTAGCTTTTCTTTTAGATAATTATTTGAATTAATGGTGGGATAAAACTTTCATGGTGGGATTCAAATTCTTGTCTTGGGATCAGCAATTCTGAACTATGGTTGCAATAACTTAATCACTACAAGGAGTACATTAGATATTGGATGAGATACAAACAGAAACAGAAAGAAGATTAAAGTCAATAATCATACAATCCAAATGTGCAACATTGTACATCACTGAAGGAATGTTAGAATCAGAGAGAGCTTGCCCCAATCTGGAAATATTATATCTTGTTTCAAAAAGTTAAGGCTGAATTTGCCAGATACTCAATAATCATACAAATATTGAAAGTGAGGATTCTATTGGATAGAATAATTCATGAAAATCTTAAAGCACTATTGAGCAGTAATGGCCAAATATATGAGAACCAACAAGAATGTGATGAGCACAAATTATATGTCTAACAAATAAGTTTTATTGAAAGGGTGATTGAGGGGAGTGTAGTTTATGTTTAAAAACAGTTTAGAATGCAAGCAAGTTTAAGGTCATTGAATAAAAGAGTTATGAATGCAAAACCAGCCAAGGAATACAAAATTTGTGCTAAGCCAGAACAACAAAGATTCAAGAAAATACCAACATGTGCTAGTGCCTATTCAAAGAAATAACTTAATAAAATATTTGGGATCCTGGACTTTTATAAGTGGAGGCTTGGGATCCCACATGCTTTATTAAGTTCTTCAGAGATGGAAAAGATGAGCTGAAACAGGTATTTCATTGCAGAATCCTTGTCAATTTTGTGCGAGCAACTGTATTAGCAGAGAAGTTATGGGGTGGGCCTGGAGTTGAAGGAGGGTTACGTCAGGAAGATCAAATGAAGAGAAGTAATTTGAAAGGAACCCCAAAGCTTTGGACATCAGGGAATAGAGCATCAATGGTGAAACACATGATCAATTACGGATGCCCAAGCACAGATCATATAGACAAGAAGAGCAAGTGATAAAACCAGGTGAGATAAGATTAGCTTTATTTGTCACATATACATTAAAACACTGACTGAAACATACAGTGAAACGTGTCATTTGCATCAAAGGAAATCAGCAATGATTGTAATGCGGTCACAGCTTACTAAACCTAACCCTAACCATACGTCTTTGGAATGTAGGAGGAAACCAGAACATCCGGAGGAAGCCTCACGGGAAGAATATACAAACTCCTTTCAGACAGTGGCAAGAATTGAACCCCAACTGGCAATTATTGGGGCTGTATAGTAATTGTGCTAACTGCTACTCTACCATGCCATCTCTCCCCCTCCACTACCATGCAAGCTTTGAGAATTACTCAAAGGGGAATCTACCAGTATGATGACAGACAACTTGGACTCCAAGGAAACAGATCAAATAAGATCTCAATATCCCTTCATTAGTGCTGAAGTAGATCTCAACTCTATGATGTTACTGAACAGGCCCAATAGCCACTAAATAGAGCTGAGTGAGACATTCCTACTCCTGCAGGAAGGATCCACTTCTGTTAACAGGAAAGTTACACGACAGAACCCACAAACCCATCAGAACATCTCCATTTACTGACAGTTACTCTTCAGTTATGCAGCTGAAGATTTTCCTGTCATTTTCTGGGATGGTTGTGGGAGGTCTGTGCTGGTGGACAGTACAGTTGACGGATGCAGGGGAGCAGGCAATGAGCAACGTGGGAGCGGGCTTGTAAAGTTGGGATAGGTAGGTGTTGGGAGTGAAAAGGGAAAGGAAATATCAAGAAACAGAGAGAGACACAGCTGAGCATAAGGGGAGGGGGGTCTGAAAATTGGGGGGAGGGAGGTTGGGGTTGAGGTTACATGAAGGGGGTGAAGATGTAAGGAAGCAATTAAGTGAAGGAGGGAGAAAGACTGAGGGAGGGGTAGTGATGCAGGGATGAGATCAGGGTACAGAAAGGTTGTGGGCATGGCCATCTGTGTGTGTGTATGTGTGCCTGTTTGTGCATCTGTGCATGCAATAAGCCTGTGAGGCAGAGCCTGATCTACAGCTCTATTGAACTTCTTTCTCACAAACCTAAGGCCTCACTGCATTAATTACATGAGGTAGCTAGAGTGCAACAGCTACTCCAATGTTAAAGGAAGTCAGGCAACAGCATCATGCACTCCTGAGATCTGGAGTTGGAAAAAGTCATCTTCATCCCCGAAGGACTGCCTAAGAGAAAGAAGAAGGGTGGCCTCCAATAGAGATGAACATGGAGAAAATGGGAAGCAGCACAACAGGCTGCACAGACTTGCTGGACCAGATGATCTGCAGTGGTACTCTATGGTCATTACTTGTACTTCACCAGTTAAGCCAGGAGTAACTTTACTCCAACTTGTTTTCCTTTACACTCAGGACTAATTAATTGCAAGTGTTGGCAGATGGATTGAACTAACTATTGCCATTAAAATTTCAGCTGTGTATGCTGGGAAAATGATGAGGTCTTGGTTTAAAACAATATTGACAGTAGCTTCTGTGCTCCAGAGATTTCGAAGCTAACTTTACAAAACTGAAAACTAACATGACTGGAATAAACAAGTCTCCTTCATATGATGATCTAAAACTTGTTTTCAGCATCACAGTGTATTTTTCCCCACATAGTCTTAAAATATATCTTTCTCTGCAAAAACAGAGCAAGTCTAAACCAGTTCTATTTGTTTTTACATTATCCAATGGTGCGTAATCACACACTTGTACATTAACTCAAATGGAATAGACACATGTCATCACAAACACTCAACTTAAGAATTTAATTGGTTCATTACTTATGTTGCTATTTATAGTATTCAGGGGACATTATAATACAGAGTTAGAAAACACCTGTGTAAATTGACAGGGATTATTTAAGTTTGAGGCACGTGGCTACAGGTGAAGACCATCCATATACTCTAGGTCTGAGTTAATTGAGCAACCCCAATTGCAAAGAATTCTTCCCACCAGTCCAAATGTTTCTGCCCACTCAGGATTACCTCATCCCGTTTAATTACAAACCTTACATCTGGGTATAGAAAGTAACTGGAATTCACTTTTCTGTAAATGCATTTCATTTACAGTGCTTGTGGAGGAAGTCTAGAGTTGTCCAGTGCCATCAACAGAAGGAAAAAGTGTCTTATCCACTACCTTTGCCATGTGTCATTCAGATTTTACATCAGTTATAGATTTTTTTTCATATTCTGTGAACTCAAAAAACCGTATTGTTGAACAAGGGGGAGAGAGAGAGAGATTGGGTGACTGAGTGGGAGAGAATGCAGTATCAACTCAGTAGGATTTTATAAAATCAAGTTAAATTTTAAAACTGTTTGGCTTTGTGGGTTGTAAACAGAAAGAAGGTATCTGGCAAAGCAAAAGAAGAAACGTTAAGAAAACAGAAAGAAGTTGGTAGAAACTGGCCATATTCATTGACTACTGTTTATAATGACATAGGAGATTATATCATACATTCTGATGAATATCATTAGAATATATTTAAAAATAAATGGCCATCTGAACCCTTCAGTGAGAATCCAGGATTGTACTAAACATTACCCAATTAAATCATTATATAATAAAGTCATAATACTTCAACCAAAGAAAGTCATGGGATTTAATATTAATATTAGCATTTTACCTTTACTGTTCTGAAGTTGGCAGCATCATCTAACCCATTCACTTCAGCCGAGTCCAGGCCCAGATAATTGTAATGGTTGAAATCCCTCTCCAGCTTCAATTGCCCTGCGAGTGAAAAGTTCACATATTATTAAAGTCTCTGTGTCTCACAACATTCCTTTTATTGCACAACCTCTAAGAGTTGTGTGGTCATTGCACAGGCAATACCAGCAGATGATATTATCATAATCTTTGGAACTCTGCAATTGCTTATTTGGGGTAATGGTCAATAATCTCTCATTTAATATCATAACCTGGCGAAGTCACTCAGTAAAACTGGAACTTTAATTCTGTGCAATCTTTGATTAATTAATGTGTATCTTCTGACATCATAGCAGCTCCACAACGGACAAGATTCATATTCATACCTTAAACTGCTTTGATCCATAAATAGTCTGTTTTCAGCTGCTCAGGACTTCTTTCTGAAACCTTCCAATTCTAACCTTAGGCCAAGGGAACAAACAACGCACTGGTGCCCAATTCAGTGTTCAATCTCTCTGACACAGTGGTGTCAAGAAAACAACCTCTCCCTCAAGGTCGCAAAAACAAAGGAGCTGTTTGTGGAATACAGGAGGAATGGAGATGGGCTAACCCCTATTGACATCAATGGATCTGGGATTGAGAGGGTAAACAGCTTCCAATTCCTTGGCATCCACATCACTGAGGAGCTCACGTGGTCTGTACACACCAGCTGTGTGGTGAAAAAGGCACAACAGCGCCTCTTTCACCTCAGATGATTGAGGAAGTTTGGTATCGACCCCCAAATCCTAGGAACTTTCTACAGGGGCACAACTGAGAACATCCTGACTGGCTGCATCACTGCCTGGTATGGGAACTGTACCTCTCTTAATCACAGGACTCTGCAGAGAGTGGTGCGAACAGCCCAGCTCATCTGTAGTTGTGAACTTCCCATGATTCAGGACATTTACAAAGACAGGTGTATAAAAAGGTCCCGTATGATCATTGGGGACCCAAGCCATCACAACTATAATCTATTTCAGCTGCTATCATCCAGGAAGCAGTACCGCAGCATAAAAGCCAGGACCAACAGGCTCCGGGACAGCTTCTTCCACCAGGCCATCAGACTGATGAGCTCACGCTGACTTGAGTGTACTCTATATTACACTGACTGTTCTATTTGTTATAAATTATTACAAATTACTGTGATTGCACATTGCACATTTAGATGGAGACATAACGTAAAGATTTTTACTCCTCATGTATGTGAAGGATGTAAGAAATAAAGTCAATTCAATTCAATCCAGACTTCTTACATATTTGCAACCTCTCCAGTGGCAGGCTGTTGGACACAATATAGTTTTTCAGAAAGCATGACAAGATCAGTGAAAACACTGGTTTGCAAATTGGCCATTTTTTCAAAGACTTCATATTGTTCTTCTCATGTATTTAAACACAGTATATTCACACTGACTGCCTGCAAGAAAAGGCATTGTTTGCAAATTAGTTGAATTTGCATCCAATTTATTGATGCAAGTCACTGATGCAAGTTAAAAACAGTAAATGATTTTATCATTAGCCACTTGGAAATCACCAACTTCTTTCTGCCACCTCAAAAATCTATAACCATATGCCTTGGGATATTTTTGTTAAGAGTGCTACATAAATTGTTATCAATAGAATAACTTAGTTCTTGGTTATTCACGTGATTGGGTATACATGCTGATTATAATGCAGAGATGCACTGTACTTACTCAGCAAATCCTCAGAGCTCCCCGACAACAGCTGGTAAAAGATGTGGAAATTCCGTTCACCTCTAGGTTGCTTGACAACACGTGACTTTTCCAGGAGATCTTTTAAAGGGAAAGAGTTTTTTTTTTAAAAGTTAATAAAATAGCAGAAAACATTGAAAGTACTTTTGAATCATTTATCTCGCATGCTTATGAAATGCAGTGGTAACAATTTTCCAGTGATACACATCAATCATGGGATTTTTTTCATGTTTTCCACCGTACTTGTTGCCATGAAATATGAAGAATTAAAAGAAATGCTATTTTAGATTTAAGCATTCCTGACCTACTATGGGTTCAAATTATGCATTTGTGCTTCAGTTGACTGTCAGGAAGAGATGAATGAAGGGAAATATTTGCTAAAATAAACTTTCTAAAATGGATATATATTGAAATATCCATAAAGAGTCAGGGTCATAAATTCTGATTATTATGACCCCATTCTACCACTGCCAACTGTACCCATTCCAGAAAGCATGTTCTATGTTAAGTAACATAATGTTTCAGTGCTTCTAACCCTGAATCGTATCTGTTTTCTTTTCCATTCGGCATCTCTGTTGTACTCTTTCTCTCTATCCCTCCCTCCCATACCCATCTCTATTTGTGGAGGAAGCCTAAATAAGCCTATTCCTTGCAACTGCAAAGACATCTGGTCAGGTACCCAGTACTGATATCCACTAACCCTGCTATCGAGCTGAGAAATCCATTTGTACATCACATTGCATAAAGCTCAGAGAACACAGATGGAATACCCTTGCTACCTTGCAAGATTCAAGTGATGTTATCATCAGGATTTGGACTATTGTGAGCAGTTATGGGCCTCTTATCTAAAAGAGGATGTGCTGGCACTGGAGAAGGTCTATGGGATGTTTACAACAATAATGCAGAGAATAAAAGAATTAACATATGAAGAGTATTGATAGCTGTGTATGTGTGTGTGTGATTGCTGGAGTTTAGAAGAATGATGGGGAATCTCATTGAAACCTACCAAATATTGAAAGGCCTAAATAGAGTGAATCTGAAGCAGTCCAATAATAGGAGAGAATAGGTCCAGAGGGCATGGGCTCAGAAAAGAAAGATATCTTTTTAGAACAGAGAAGATGAGGATTTGCCTTTAGCCAGAGGATGACCAGTCTCAGAATTAATTGCCACAAGTGGCTTTAGGGGCCATATTTAAAGTGAAGGTTAAAAGGTTCTTGTTTAGTAAATGCAACAATCATTACGAGGAGAAGGCAAGAAAATGAGGTTGAAAGAGAAAATAAATCAGCCATGATTGAATGCTGGAACAGACTCGAAGGGCCAGATGGCTCAATTCTGCTCCTATGTCTTATGATCTTATATAGTAAGAGCTGACCTCAGACCAAAGCTCATTTGAGATGAAGCAAAGCAAGATTGGGATGGAGAATTTATAAACCAGAACAGTAGGGGGACCAAGGATAGGGATTTAATCTGATTGTGGGTAACAGATTCCATGAGATGGGTGGGACAAAGTGAGAAATTTCCCTTCCTGTTCTGGAACAGAATTCACAAAGATGAACATTCGCTTTGTGGTACTAGATTTTTCTGTTTTCTTGTTTTTCTTATCTCCTCAGCATACTATCTCAATGTTCTGATCTTACTTTTGAGTCTTTCTAACTTATACCATCTTTCTCCCTTCTTCCACTGGTTTGATAACATATTATTTGTAACTTATTTTAGAAAAGCTTGCATCTACTTTGTTTCAACACAACTCTCTGTCCCGTCCATGATCTCAAGTGAGTTTTCAAAACTCTGATACGAAAGATTTTAAACAGACAGCCACTTCCAATATAACTCAGAGTCCTGCCATGTGCAGAAGTTCGCTGATGACACGGCCATAGTGGGGTGTGTCAGGAATGGACAGGAGGAGGAGTATAGGAAACTGATACAGGACTTTGTGATATGGTGCAACTCAAACTACCTGCGTCTCAATATCACCAAGACCAAGGAGATGGTGGTGGACTTTAGGAGATCTAGGCCTCATATGGAGCCAGTGATCATTAATGGAGAATGTGTGGAGCAGGTTAAGACCTACAAGTATCTGGGAGTACAGTTAGACGAGAAGCTTGACTGGACTGCCAACACAGATGCCTTGTGCAGGAAGGCACAGAGTCGAATGTACTTCCTAAGAAGGTTGGCGTCATTCAATGTCTGTAGTGAGATGCTGAAGATGTTCTATAGGTCAGTTGTGGAGAGCGCCCTCTTCTTTGTGGTGGCGTGTTGGGGAGGAAGCATTAAGAAGAGGGACGCCTCACGTCTTAATAAGCTGGTAAGGAAGGCGGGCTCTGTCGTGGGCAAAGTACTGGAGAGTTTAACATCGGTAGCTGAGCGAAGGGCGCTGAGTAGGCTACGGTCAATTATGGATAACTCTGAACATCCTCTACATAGCACCATCCAGAGACAGAGAAGCAGTTTCAGTGACAGGCTCCTCAGACAGGATGAAGAGGTCAATACTCCCCAATGCCATTAGGCTTTACAATTCTACCGCCAGGACTTAAGAACTTTTTAAAAGCTATTATTAATGCTTTTTGAGATGGTGATTTAGATGCATATCATATTTTTTTACTGAGTTAAGTATTGTATGTAATTAGTTTTGCTACAACAAGTGTATGGGACATTGGAAAAAAAGTTGAATTTCCCCATGGGGATGAATAAAGTATCTATCTATCTATCTATCATCTATCTTAAGCGTTCAAAGAGGCTATTCTTATACTATGTTGCAAATTCTGATATGATACACACTAAAAATGAGTCCCTGAAATGTAAATAAGCTAACTCCAACAGAATTGGCTCATAAAATCATAATCAGCCAAAAGTGAAATACTTAATGTAAATAATTATGATCATTATTAATGTGCACTCTTAATTTTCAAAAATTTAATTTTTAAAAATGTGCCATTCTAGTCAGCATGTTACAAGATTTTGCAACAGCTGTCTCTTATATCTAAATTTATTTTCTCCCTTCAGTTTTCCATTGGCCCAGCAGGGATATAAATCAATTTTATAGCTTGTTAAGGAGTTAAATAATCCAGACTACTAAAGAACCCCATTTCACCTACACTGGTTAAGGGAGGGGCATGGGGTGTGGGATTAGACAAACAAATCTAGCCATACAGAGAAGTATAATAGAGAGAGCTCTCACATACCCCACACTTCCCCCTTCCCTCCCCTTATCAGACTCTCACTTTCTCCTTCCTTTCCTTTATCTCTCACTCCTCTCTCTCTCAAGCCTCGTTGAAGCTAAAGAATCATCACAGCAGATTGTGCACCATCTGCAGAAATGAAGCCTAAAAAATTAAAGAGCATTTTGTTTAAAATAGGGTATTTTTTTTAAAAGAGAAATAAAGATTAGATATAGGAGGAGCTTAGGAGAGACAATGGTGCCTAATGGCGACTCCTTTGCCAGCATCTTTAGAAACAGCTTTAATATCTCTATTTTTCCTTTCCAGGGTTCTTTTGTGGACCCTGTCCTGGAGTTACTCGCTGACTTCAGTTCTTTGTGGGAATAGGACCTGCTCTCGGGGTTTCACGATTGGCCATTATTCGATATGCCAAGGATGCGGCCTAGAAGACCTGGGATTTCATGGCTCTGGAGCCAGGCGGACCGAAGATCAGTGCCTCTGCAGGAACTCGGTGTGTCATGGGAGACGGAAGATCAAAAGCAGCAAGCTGGCTGTGTGCCCAGAGACCCGAGCTCTTTGGAAAAAGCAATGTAATGGACTTTCAACATCGTAAATCAGTGAGTTGTTTGTTAAGTCTCCCCTCTCGCTGTGAAATGGAGACACTTCTTTTTCCCTTCTTGGGGAGAGAGAGAGAGAGAGAGAGAGAGAGAGAGAGAGCCTGTGGTATGCCAAATACCAGATGAACGAGTAGTCTTTGGGGTACTACAAGTCTGTGGGGGGTGCCAATACTTTTTTTTGCTGATGGGGGAGGAGGGGATTGTTGCTTTGCTGCTGTTTATTGATGGGACGGAGAGCTGGGGGGGGGGCTTTGGGGTTCTAACATTTAACTATCAATTATTCTTTGGGACACTCCTCTGTTTTCATGGATGGTTGCGAAGTAAAAGTATTTCAGTATGTATATTGTGTACATCTCTCTGACATTAAATGTACCTTTGAAACCTTTGATTTGTCACATGTATATCGAAACATACAGTGAAATGCATCGTTTGCGTCAACAACCAACACATTTCAAGCTGCGGACAGCCCTCCTGCACCAACATAGCTTGCCCACAACTTACTAACCCTAACCCATAGTATGCCTTTGGAATGCTAGAGAAGACCGGAGCATCTTGAAGCTCATGCAGTCACAGGGAGAACGTACAAACTACTTACAGACTGCAGTGGGAACTGAACTTGTATTGCTGGCATCGTAAATCATTATGCCAACTACTATGCTACAATGTGGTGTAGTTTTCACTTTTGTGGGGTAATTACAATGGCAAATTCAAGAGATCATTCTCTCAGATCTGCTCCACCTTCTTTTACACAATGCACACCATTACCAGAAGATAGGGAAGTTATTAAATGGGCAGAATCCGGCAAATAATATAAAGGAAGAATGAAGTAGTAACTCTTCTCTTCTTTTTCTTCCTAAATGGTACAGTCATTCTATTTTGTTGAAGCTCTGCAACTTTAATAATTATTTCCAGCATGCATAAGATTTGCCTGAAGCAAACTGTAACTTTAATTGAAAACAGTTTTCAGTACAAGGTACTGAGCCCCATAAGTGGAAACATACCTTTGTGATTGCAACTCATTAGTACCTTCAGGTGAAATTCCTTTATTGGAATACAGTATGTTGGTCACAATGCAAACTTTCCTCTCATTCAACCAATCCTATTGATCACACAGTGCAAATCAACTAGGAATTCCTCAACTGTACCAAATCTTCCTCACTAAATTAAAACGTGACTATTAACCTACATGTTAAAAGCTGTAGAAGATCGCAGACGAAGCCAGCTCCATATAGGCACTAGACTCCCCATTATCGAGGACATGGTGGTGCCTCAAGAAGGCACATTCATCATTAAGGATCATCACCAGCCAGAACATCTGCTTTTCTCAATACTACTGTCTCTCTGCAATCAAATTTCTGAAAGGTCCATGAACTCTTGAACACTACCTCACTACTTTGCTCTCTTGTTGCACTATTTAATTAGTTCTATATTTCTTACTGTAACTTGTAATAAATTTTATGTATTGCACTGTACGGTTACGCTAAAACAACAAATTTCATGACATACGTCAGTGATAATAAACCTGATTTTGATTCTGGACACTCACTCACTATTTGGTGCTTTAAAAAAAAGGCATACATTAGTAAGAGCCTGTCTGTACATATGAAAAACTTGCTTATAAGCAGTAGAAATCATCTCTTGAATCAAAGTCAATATATGACAGATCAAAATGTTCAATATAAGATTTTCAAAAAAGCATTCTATTATTAAACCCAATAGTATTTTAAGAACATCAAATAGTACTACAATAGTATATTTAAGGTTTCATACTTTCAGAAATAACTTGTAATGTATGGTTTTAAACCCTAAATTACATGATTCAGAATCCAGAAAAGGAAAATATCAAGCCTACAGTAAAGCTAAAATAGTACTACAGACAGAATTTTATTTTAACTGGGACCAAACCTCCAGGCAGGACAGAAAGAAACATTCATTTATCTCATTATTTAATGCTCCATTATTTGAGACCATTTGAACACTTTGAACACTGCTGGTGAAACAACATCAGACAATAGACTTTTTGAAACGTTAACTAAGCATGACAGGTGCTGTCAGTACATTTCATGTTATTCTTTCATTCTCACTAATTACACAAATAAACTATCTAGTACGTACAACTCTACACACTGCATGGTTTGACCATTCTGCTTGATAATGAAACAAATCAAAATGTAAATTGCACTTTGCTATTAAACCAACAGGGAAGCAGAATTGCTGAGTGAAAAGAGCTTTGGAAATCTATTTTGTGTCAGTGTTTTATTTATTTGAGAATGTAACATTCTGAAACTGAAAATTGTATTTTTTTTTACCATAATCTGCAATGAAAAGATTGAGGAAAAACTTAAACCCCATGAAGAGCTGGGGTAAGAAAACGGAATTTGAAATAATATCAGATTGCCTGTTCCAGCATGAAAGCAAGCCAATAATCCTCTCTCACCTTTGTGTCCAATTAATAAGCAGCTTTTGAAAGCCTTTTGATGGGAGACTTTACCTTTGAATGGAGAATCCTACAAAAGATTGCATATTCAGCCCTGTAGATCATGTGTTAAGCCCTCCCAACCATTAAGTACATCTAGATAAAACACTGCCATAGGAAAGCAGCATCCTTCATCAGACATTCTCATCACCCAGACCATGCTCTTTGTTGCTGCTGTCATCAGGTAGAAGATACAACAGCCTCAGGACTCATACCACCAATTCAAGGACAGTTACTACGCTTCAACCATCAGGCAGGTTCTTGAACAAAAGGGGATAACTACACTCACTTGACTCATCATTGAGGTGTTTCCACAATCAATGATCTCACTTTAAGGACTCTTCATTTTGTTACTTCATGCTCTAGTTATTTATTGCTATTTATTTACTATATGTTTCCACCTGCACAGTTTGTTGTCCTCTGCACTCTACATAATCTTTCATTAATCCTGTTATAGTGCTATTCTGTAGATTTGCTGAGTATGCCCAGAGGAAAATGAATCTCAGGGCTGTATGTGCTGACATAAATGTAAGATTTACTTTGTACTTTCAACTTCACTTTTACTACTTTAAACCATTTTGCAGCACTTTACTGACCTCAGGAAACTCTGCTGGTGACAGCAAAAAGATGGACTTAATGTATAAGGTAAGTTCATTAACAGCACTGCCTGTATACCAGGAGGAGTTAGACTTTATTCTCAGCTCAACAAGCAAGTATTATCCTGGTTCTGAGATGCTGACCCCTTCCAAACTCCAGGTGACCTGGCCACATATTATTCTTCTCCCTCTCAAAATGTTTTGCTCACACCATGATTGCTCCTCTCCATTCCACTGACATCTGGACCTCACCCAGCCCTGTTCTCCCTGCACAGCTATGTAATTAGACCCTCCCCCTAAAATCTCTCTCATTTCTTTGGCTATAGTTTCACACCGCAGCCTTTCTCATCCGACAGCAGAACAAACTAACTGTCATGTAAAGGACCCACATGAATATTGTTATAGAAATTTGCAAGAGTCTTTTGTGACATACAGAATCTCCTCAAATGCCTAACGAAGCATTCTACCACCGCTGTACCTTCTTCATGAATGCATTCATGTGCATAAAAACAAGAACAGTCAGGAGGGAAACAGTTTCTCTCCTTAGGCCATTAGACTTCTAAACTCCCTGCCACATTACTATCAGGTTACTATCGATGCAATGCTCCTCAGACAGGATGAAGAGGTCAATACTCCCCAATGCCATTAGGCTTTACAATTCTACCGCCAGGACTTAAGAACTTTTTAAAAGCTATTATTAATGCTTTTTGAGATAGTGATTTAGATGCATATCATATTTTTTTACTGAGTTAAGTATTGTATGTAATTAATTTTGCTACAACAAGTGTATGGGACATTGGAAAAAAGTTGAATTTCCCCATGGGGATGAATAAAGTATCTATCTATCTATCTATCTATCTATCATTGCATTCAAAGTGTCACTGGTGAATCTGTTCTGTACCTTACATTATTTAACTTATGCATTTTAGTGTGTTTATTTATGTGTAATCCATCTATAGATTTCATCCTTACTTTCATAAGTTATTATGTGTAATGTGTGTTATGCATGTTATGTAATGCATGTGTATGAAACCAATGCTTCACATCCTGATTTGGAGAAATATCTCATTTGAATATACATGAATATAGTTAAATGACAATAAACTTGACTTGACTTGAGCCCAGATAGATCCTCTGAGATATTGACTCCCAGGAACTTAAATCTGCTCTCTTTCCACCACTGACCCCTCAATGAGGATCGGTGCATGTTCCTCTAACTTCTTTTCCTGAAGACTACAATCAATTCATTGCTCTTGTTGACGTTGAGTATGAGGTGGTTGTTGCAACACCGCTCAACCAGCTGATATATATGCAGGGCCTATCAGTGGCGGCAACTCAGCTCGATGAAGGAGTGCTTCTCGCATTTCAGAGGTGGTTATTTAAAATGAGAGCTTCACGGGCGTTAGTCCATTGTGCAGCACCTATCAGCAGTGGCATCTGAGCTCCTCAAACTAAATAAGAGTACAGAAGGATAAGTGGAGTGGCCATTGTCGGGAGTAGGGCCAGTGGCAAAAGTAAAAGCGACAGATTTTGGCTCATTCAGAATTAGGTGAAAGCGGGCGTTGGGTGTGGTAAGTGGGTAAGTGGACTTCATTTTTGGGTTTTCTTTGCATTTTTTTTTAGGAATAGCGAGCATGTCGGTAGGGTAGGTATTTTGCTCTGGGTGTCGGATGTGGGAATCCTGGGAATCTTCCAGTCTCCCAAATGGCCACATCTGCGCTAGGTGCACGGAGATGCAGCTCCTGAGAGACTGTGTTAGGGATCTGGAGCTGTGGCTCGATGACCTACGGCTTATTATGGGGAGAGAAAAGGAGATGGAGAGGAGCTAGACGGAGTTAGTCACCCTGAGGTTACAAGAATTAGATAAGTGGGTGATGGTCAGGGAAGCAAGGGAAAGAGCTTAGCTAGCAGACAGCGCCCCTGTGGCCATCCCCCTCAGTAATTGTTATCTCGTTTTGGATGCAACTGAGGGGGACTGCCTGACAGAGGACAACCATGAAGATTAGGTCTCTGGCACTGAGCCTGGTTCCGTGGTGCAGCCTCTGGCTGAAAAATAGGCAAAGAAGTGGCAAATGAAATACAATTTTGGGAAGTGTATGGTCATGCACATTGGTGGAAGAAATAAATGGGCAGACTATTATTTAGATGGGGAGAGAATTCAAAATGCAGAGGGACATGGGAGTCCTTGTGCAAGATACCGCAAAGGTTAACAACCAGGTTGAGTTGGTTGTGAAGAAGGCAAATACAATGTTGGCATTCATTTCTGGAGGTGTAGAATATAAGAGCAGGGATGTGATGTTGAGGCTCTATAAGGCACTCGTGAGACCACACTTGGAGTATCGTGTGCAGTTTTGGGCTCCTTATTTTAGAAAGGATATATTGACATTGGAGAGGGTTCAGAGAAGATTCATGAGAATGATTTCAGGAATGAAATGGTTACTATATGAGGAATGCCTGGCAGCTCTTGGGCTGTGTTCTCTGGAGTTCAGGAGAATGAGGGGGGATCGCATAGAAACATTCCAAATGTTAATATTTCCCATGATAGGGGATTCTAGGACAAGAGGACATGACCTCAGGATTGAAGGACATCCATTTAGAACAGAGATGCAGAGAAATTACTTTAGTCAGAGGGTGGTAAATCTGTGGAATTTGTTGCCACGAGTAGCTGTGGAGGCCAAGTCATTGGGTGTATTTAAGGCAGAGATAGATAGGTTCTTGATTAGTCAGGGCATCAAGGGATATGGGGTGAAAGCAGGGGAGTGGGGATGACTGGAAGAATTGGATCAGCCCATGTTTAAATGGCAGAGCAGACTTGATGGGCCAAATGGCCTGCTTCTGCTCCTATATCTTATGGTCTTATATCACTCCTGCATCCTTCCTCATTCCCAAATGAGATTCTGCCTGTGGTATTACCTGCAAATTTACAAACAGCAGTCGAGCTGTGCTTAGCCACATAGACATGAGTATAAAAAATAGAGTGGTGGGCTTAGCATGCATCCTTCAAGTCAACTTCTGTTGACTTCAGTGAAGAGAAAACCATTATCACCAATCCATGCTGATTGTGGCCTCCCAATGAGGATGGATGGGCCAGGATCATGAAAAGCTGCATAAAGTTGTAAATTCAACAGCTCCATCGTACGCACTAATACTTCCAACGTTCAGGAAACCCGTCAAAAGGCAATGATTCAAAAACACAGCATTCATCATCAAGGACCCCCATCACCCAGGACATGCTCTCTTCGCACTGCTACCATCAAGAAAGTGATACAGGAGCCTGAAGTCACAAACATCATTTCAGGAACAGATTTCTTCCCTCTGCCATCAGATTTCTGAATGAACAATGAGCCGATGAACCCTACCTCACTATTTTTCCCTCTCTCTTGCACTATCATATATTATTTAATATATACTTGCTGTTATAACTAACAGTTTCTATTACTAATTATTGCAAAGACAACAAATTTCACGACATACGTAGGTGATAATAAACCTGTGTCCAATTCTGATGCATTTGCAGAGGAAGGTACAGAGGTCCAGGTTTAGAAGCTTGGTGATTAATAGTGAAGGGATGATGATCTATTGTACACTACACTGTCATCAATAAACAGCAGCCTGACATGCTTTCCGGTTCACTAAGCAGAGTGGAGAACCAGTGAGAACACATCCACTGTAGACTTGTTGCAGTAGCAGGTGAATTGCAGGAGTTAATACTAGCCTTGCTTTATTTGATTTGTGTGGAGAAATATTACAGAGATTTGTCCTGAGAACTTTCTCTATTTTGATCATGTTATCACAGGTGTAGATCAATGATCTCTCTAATTTGCCTGAGAAGTTGGAGAGTATTGTTAGTGATTCGACAGAAATAAGCTTTGAGTGCAGTCAATCAACAACTATCAGTTTACGTTCTTACGAGGTATTTTCTCCTATATTCTGCAGGGCTGTGGGTAGTTGCATAGCCTGATTCCCAAAGAACAACCCAATTTGACTTTATCATAATATATTTGTAAAGATAAAACTAAACTGATTTCAGACATGAAGTGCAATCAGTTGTGTTTAATTTTTATTAAATTCTGTGGTGATGTCTTTCATTTACATGCACATGCTCTAAGCTCTGATTTAGCTGGCGCTCAGTTACAGAAATCAAGGTATTGGTGCAAATAGTTCGAATTTGAGGATTCAGATTTATTTTACCAATCTAGGATCCCTAGCATCCCATCAAAGTGATGTCAACAAACCAGTTAAGCAGGTAACGATGAAGAGCAATTCTCACAGAGAATATCCCAAAAAAAGCAATTTTAATTAGTATTATAAGTATTTTGCAAAAAGTCAAGAAAATTCATAAAATTAATCCTGAAACTGAAATATGATAAATATTTTTAAAACAATAGTTTTAATTATTTTAACAGATTCTGACATTTCTTTCCATCTAGCAAAAATTCATTCATGAACAAATGCCATAGGAGTTGTTAACCAATTCATAGAAATAGATATTGCTGTTTGTTTCACACCATGGTTATATCAATTATTTTCAGTTTCATAACCACTAAACTCCAAAACCTGAGCCATTGTTTTGCTAACTTGGTGAAAGTGACCTACTGACACGATGACGAATAAGAGCTGCTAGCAGCCTACACCTGTCAATTCACTGTCCCTCTATAACTGATCCTTGATCTTGTGTAAAAACGGAGTGTTGCAATATTACTGGGAAGCAATAGAAAGCTGCCAGGTGTTATACATATATTAAATAGGTGCAAAATTCTGCATGAGCTTGTGGGTGCCACAGATGTTGAAACAGGAACATACTCGTGGTCCTTTTCTTGAGTAACCATAACAGTACACGTGTGCTGTGATTGGATCAACTGACAAGCAACATGTTGATACCACACTGCTTGCAAAACAATATGCATGACATAATCACACATCATGATTTTGCCACAATTTCAGGGCCACCCTTTTTTAACCCCTAAAGTACAGCTGCAATGATTTGCATTACAAGGCTAGCAACCTACAAAGAGTTTTATAGCATTGAAATAGTTTAACCACAGTGTTTATGTAGCAAAAATGGCTAAACCAGCTTGGTGCCAAGAGCATTGAAAATCAAACTACCGGTAATTCAAATCTGGGGATGGACAATAAACTGAGTTCTTCTGCACCACCCCAAGCCAAATTTCCATACCTACCATCAATGCAGTTCTACAAAAGTAAGAAAATTTCTAGATACATTCTGGCACTTATACAATGCCTACACAATGTCCATATCTTTCCATTGCCTGCAATTTCATGTGCCTATCTAAAGTATCTCCCTCTGCCACCCGAGGAATAGTATTCCAGGCACGCACCACTCTTTGTACAAAAAACTTGTCTCACACATTTCCTTTTAACTTATCCCCTCTCACTTGAAATGCATGCCTGCTGGTATTAGACATTTTATACCTGGGGGGAAAAAACGATTCTGGCTCTGTCTACTCTATGTCTCTCATAATCATATAAACTTCTATCAAATCTTCCCTCGGCCACTACTGCTCCAGAGAAGACAGCCCAGATTTGCCCAAAATCTCAAGGCACACACTCTCTAATCCAGTACACCTCTTCTGTGTCTTCTCCAAAACCTTAAATCCTTCCCAAAATGGAGAGACCAGAACTGAATGCAATGCTTCAGATGCAGGCAACTAAAAGTTTTATAAAGCTGCAACATAACTTCCCAACTCCTGAACAGTTCATCAACTAATAAAGGAGCTGTGGTCTCAGACCAATATCCTTCTGAACTGCAACACCGTTAAGGGCCTTGCATTAACAGTGTACTGTTTCTACATTTGAATTCCTAAAATGCAGCACTTCACATTTAGCCAGTTTAAACTCCATCTACCATTTCTCCACCCATATCTGCAGTTGATCTATGTCCCACTGAACTCTTTGCTAGTCTTCTATGCTATCCACAACATCAACAATCTTTGTATCATCTGCAAACTTACTAACACACACATCTACATTTTCATCCATGGACTTACATCGCCCACAAACAGCAGAGGATCCAGTACAGATTCCTGTGAAACTCCACTAGTCACAAACCTCCAGCCAGAATAAGTTCCATCAATCACTATCTTCTGTCTTCTATAGACAAGTTAATACTGAATCCAGTCAATTCACACTAGATCCTTTGCATCTTAATCTTCTGGATTAGCCTTCCATGAGGATCCTTGTCAAACACCTTACTAAAATTCATGTAGACAACATCCACAGCTCTACCTTCATCCATCACCTTTGTCACCTCCTTGAAATATTCAATCAAGTTAGTGAGACATGTCTTGCCCCACAAAAAGCCATGCTGAATGTTCCCAATTAGGTAATGAATTTCCAATTGCCCATCAATACTATCCCTAAGAATTCTCTCTGGTAATTTTCAAAACACTGACATGAGACTCACCGGTTTAATTTTTAGGATTATTCCTACTTCCATGCTTGAATAAAGGAACAACATAGAACATAGACCATAGAGTTTTACAGCACATTACAGCCTTTCAGCCCACAATGTTGCGGCAACTATGTAACCTACTCTAGAAACTGCCTGGAATTTCCCTACCGCAATGCCCTCTACTTTTCTAAGCTCCAAGTACGTATCTGAGAGTCTCTTTAAAGACCCTGTTGTATCCACCACTGGCAGTGCATTCTACGCACTAACCACTCTCCGTGTGAAAAACTTACCCCTGACATCCTCCTTGTACCTACTTTCAAGCACCTTTAAACTATGTCCCCTCGTGTTAGCCATTTCAGCCCTGGGGGAAAAGCCTCTGGCTATCCACACGATCAATGCCTCTCATCATCTTATAAACATCTATCAGGTCACCTCTCATCCTCTGTCACTTCAAGGAGAAAAGGCCAAGTTCACTCAACCTATTCTCATAAGGCATGCTCTCCAATCCAGGCAACATCCCTGTAAATCTCCTCTGCACGCTCTCTATAGTATTCACATCTTTCCTGTAGTGGGGTGAACAGAAGTGAACACAGTACTCCGAGTGGGGTCTAACTAAGGTCTTATATAGCTTTAACATTACCTCACTTCCCTTGAACTCAACCCCACAGTTGATGAAGGCCAACATACCATATGCCTACTTGACAATACTATCAACTTGCGCAGCAGCTTTGAGTGTCCTATAGACATGAACCCAAGATTTCGCTCATCCTCCACACTGCCAAGAGTCTTAACATTAATATTATATTTTGTCTTCAGATTTAACTTACCAAAGTGAACCACTTCGCACTTATCTGGGTTGAACTCCGTCTGCCACTTCTCAGCCCAGTTCTGCATCCTATCAATGTCCCACGTACCTCCGACAGCCCTCCAGACTATCCACAACATCCCCAACTTTTGTGTCATCAGCGAACTTACTAACCCATCCTTCTACTTCCTCGTCCAGGTCATTTATAAAAATCACAAAGAGGAGGGGTTCCCAGAAGAGAACCCTGTGGAACACCACTGGTCATCATCCTCCATGCAGAATACAAACTCTCTACAACCACCCTTTGCCTTCTTATGGGCAAGCCAGTTCTGGATCCACAAAGCAAGGTCTCCTTGGATCCCATACCTTCATACTTTCTGAATGAGCCTTGCATGGGGAACCTTATCAAATGCCTCACTGAAATCCATATACACTACATCCACTGCTTTACCATCATTAATGTGTTTTGTTACATCCTCAAAGAATTCAATCAGGCTTGTATGGCAGGACCTGCCCTTGACAAAGCCATGCTGACTATCTCTAATCAGGTTGCATCTCTCCAAATGCTCATAAATCTTGCCTCAAAGGATCTTATCCAACAACTTGCCAACTACAGAAGACTCACTGGTTTATAATTTCAGGTTATCTTTACTCCCTTTCTTGAGAAAGGGAACAACATTTGCCACCCTCCAATCCTCTGGTACTTCTCCCATCCCTATTGATGAAGCAAAGATCATTGCCAGAGGCTCAGCAATCTCCTCCCTTGCTTCCCACAGTAGCCTGGGGTATATCTAGTCTGGTCCTGATCTTGTCCAGTGACTTATCTAACTTAATACTTTTCAAAAGCTCCAACACATCCTCTTTCTTAATGTCTATACACTCAGTTGTTTCAATCCACTGTAAGTCATCCTCATAATTGCCAAGGATCTTTTCCTTGGTGAATACTGATGCAAAGTATTCATTAAGTACCTCCACCACCTCCTCCAACTCCATGCACACGTTTCCACTATTGCTCCTGATCAGTCCTATTCTTTCTCATGGCTCATCATCTTGCTCTTCACATACTTGTAGAAAGCCTTGGAGTTTTCCTTAATACTGCTCACCAAGGCCTTCTCGTAACCCATTCTAGCTCTCCTAATTTCATTCCTGAGCTCCTTCCTGGCACCCTTGTAATTTTCTAGAGCTCCAACAGAAACTAGTTTCTGGAACCTTTCATCAGGTTGTCTTTGCTTTTTAACTAGATTTTTTATATCCTTTGTACACCATGGTTCTTTTAAGCTACCATCCTTTCCCTGCCTCAGTGGAACATACCTTTGCAGAAATGTGGCAAACGTTCCCTAAACATTTGCCGCATTTCTGCTATGCATTTACCTGAGAACATCTGCTCCCAATTTATGTTCCCAAGTTCCTGCCTAATATCATCATATTTTGCCCTACCCCAATTAAATATTTTCCAAAATTGTCAACCTATCAAATTGCCAGTAGGCCAGGTCCTTGCCTGTTGCTAGAGAGGACATTTATATATTTGTCATGGCCCCAGCAATCTCATCTCTTGCTCTCTCAATAATTGGGTTATATTCCATCAGGACCTGGGTTCTTTAAAAGACACAACGCTACCTTCTTCATTCAAAAATGCCCTAGCAAATTAGTACACTCCACACTTATCTCCCTAACCTCTATATCCTTTTTAGTAAATACTGATGCAAAGTACTCATTTAGGACCTCACCCACAAGCACATGCTCCTCCTTTATCCTAGGTATCCTCTTGCTTTTGATGTATGTATAGAATACCTTGCAATTCTTCTTGCAAGAAGAATATCTTGGAATCCTACTTGCAAGAAGAATATCTTGGAATCCTACTTGCAAGGCCCCTCCTGGTTTTTCTGACTACAGTAAAGTTCTGAAAATCTGCCACAGATGGGACTTTGGTGGTGCTGAATGAGCAGATTTTACAAATTAACTTTTGCTATGCCTATTAATATCCCAACACATTTTGATTCACATATTTGTAAATATCTTACATAGTAATATAATACATTTTCCGTGAACCTGTTACGTTTACAGGGACCACAGGAAACTGGGTCCTGCTGAGTTTCATTGTGTTTAAAGGGATTCCAGGAAGCCAGGTCCTGCTGTGTTTAAATGGAGTGCAGGAAGCCAGGTCCCAGTGTTTTTAAAGGGATTCCAGGAAGTTAGGTCCTAGTGTGTTTAAATGGAGTGCAGGAAGCCAGGTCCTAGTGTGTTTAAATGTAGTGCAAGAAGCCAGGTCCTAGTGTGTTTAAATGGAGTGCAGGAAGCCAGGTCCTAGTGTGTTTAAATGGAGTGCAGGAAGCCAGGTCCTAGTGTGTTTAAATGGAGTGCAAGAAGCCAGGTCCTAGTGTGTTTAAATGGAGTTCAGGAAGCCAGGTCCTAGTGTGTTTAAATGGAGTGCAGGAAGCCAGGTCCTACTGTGTTTAAATGGAAAACCAGAAACAGAACCAGGTAAGCTTAAAGGGAATGCTTGAAACAGAGTTTAATGGCAGCATGGGAAATTAGGTTCCTGTGTATTTCATTCGAAAGGTGGAAACAGAACTGTTGAGTTTAAAGGGAGCACAGAAAATATCACCAGTCAAATGCCAAAATATCTGAATTTCTGAATAATAAAAAGCATGTTATCAAAATTTTACTGTACTTTCAAAATCAGCCACAGCAATCTCAATTGTTTGCCATACCACAAATCAATGATGTACTTAAATGCTGTCCTTAAAAAAGAATCAACAGAATTACATTCCCATCCAATTATGATCTCCCAAAAAGATCAGGCTGTTAGCTATGTGGGATGGAGGGCAAAGGTGGTTGGCAGTGTGGAGATGTGGAAATATTGTGCCCTTTATAACTGAACTGGATAAATCTGCCAGCACTTTTATTAATAAGAGCTAACAGGCCAGTAAAGACTGTTTCTTAGTGATACAAAAGTATTGCTGAAATAAAATCTCCTACATTTCAACTGTTAAAATGCTTGTTACATGGAGTTTATCAGGTGTGTGGGGGGGGCATCAACAGCTATACTGTGTAAACTGAAGTACATATAAAACATTGTAAATGTACACTGCAGAAAAAGAGAATGTGAAGAGAGGCTTACATGTTGGCAACATATGCCTTTAGATATCTTACCATGCTGTTTTAAAAGTCCTTAATCAATTCATTTTATGAAGCTATTAGCATTTACAATAAACATTTGTGTGGGCTAAATACTGGAACTATTGTAGGGGTGGCAGAAATTGTATCACCCACTTCAATATTTAAGAGAGCTCTTTGTTTCCCCAGTGTCTCTTTCACTGTTATAGGATGCCAAATTCCAAATTAGCAATGAACAAACTCTTTCTGAATGTAAACATCAAGCATTTTGTCTGAGACATTCCTTCTATTAATGCAGTAAAAATGAACTTCAGGATCAATTAGCTTCTACAGCAAACTCGCAACAGATTTCTCAACGTCTGCCTACAC
Organism: Hemitrygon akajei; assembly: GCF_048418815.1. NCBI lineage: Eukaryota > Metazoa > Chordata > Chondrichthyes > Myliobatiformes > Dasyatidae > Hemitrygon > Hemitrygon akajei. The sequence continues at coordinate 158,055,447 of NC_133128.1, forward strand.
TAAGGAACTGGGTGCAGAGCTTACTATAATTCTTGTTTATATACAATTGTGCATTAAAATGTTACCACAAATATTTTTGGCAAAAAGTAGAAATTTGCTTTTGAGATGATAGGGCCAGCGGACAATTCATAATTCCCACATTCCCAGAGACGGATCCAAGTGAAGGCTATGCAGGCTGGACATGAGGTTATGACACTGTGGCTTTGATTCACAATAACATACTTCCTGTGGGATGAACTGTACAGATCCCTTCATGATCCCTAAAATGATACAGTGTACTGTACAGCTTGAACATTTCTGAAGAGCTCAATGCAAGTTTATATAACTTTTTTCTGATAAGTAATATTGAATTTTAAAACTCAATAATGAACTTTAAGTTAAAAATGCTTAGCATTTCATTTAACAAAGGCAATCGATAACTCCAGCTGATGATGGTTTGAAAATTAATTATCCCAGTAATTACAATTAAGAGGATTAAGAGGATTGCATCTAAATACATTTGTATAAACTCACCCAGTCTACCCATGTCATACTAAAAAGGGGTATGGTTTTGAACTACTTCAGTTAACGAAAAAAGGCAGCATGTTCCCACACAGGATTTGGGTACAGTTTGCATATGGTCTCATTAACAGTTCTGATAGTAAAGGCAATGTCAATTGTCATAATGAGCCACCATTATCAAGTTACTGGTCTGATCGTGCCTATGTCAATCCTTTGAATGAGGTATCCATATTGTCACACATGTTCTCTCCATTTCCAGACTCCTGGAAATTGTTCTAAGTGGAATTCCTATTTTGAGCTGATTTAACTAATTTAATTGATGTAATGACTGCGGGATGGTTATATTTTTTCTCATTCTGTCTAGGTTAAGGAATGAAGGAAAAACAACCAAATTTTTCAGATCATTGGAACACAGGATTAGGCTTTGTCATGGTACCTCCATCCCTACTAGATGATTAGCATGCTAACACTATCTATCCAACCTCAGCATGCCTCCATTGGTATTGCCTCCACTGGCATACTGTTGGAAGGTAAATGGTGCATATGAAACAGTGATATGTCTAGAGCTTTAGAAAAGAGGAAATGTTTAATCTAAATATGAATATTTGCTTCAAGCATGCCATCACAGGTTTTTATGCACCATAAGGGAAACAAGGGAATAGAGTAGAACAGAAAAATGGAGGTGAAGTAGAGGTTCAGTTGTGAAATCAAGATGCTGCTCAGCCTTTTCCTGCTTCTGCCTATATTGTTCGTGCATTATACAGATGAATAGGTTTAATGCTCAAAAGAACAATGTGTATTTCAAGCAGGCATCAACCGCTAACTCAAATAGAAATGCTTCAACCTTTCCATAAAAAGAATCACACTGCCAATATATTTAAACAATACAACCATGCTTCTTCATTCAGTCAGCCAAACTAATATAAAAATACAATCAGAAAAATTTCCCTGATATATATCCTCATTAATTTTATTTTTGCAAACTTTAGCAAAGGATCAAAATATGTCACAAAGTTACTTTGGTAAATGTATGCTGCACTTCTGGGACAGACATTCAAATATATTTGTGCCTCCCTTTACTTTTCTGTCATTATCGCTCAAAATCCATTTGATTTATACCACCACTAATGAATGCCTGTAGTTCAGCCATCCACAAATTTCCTCTTTGTGAAACACACTGAATCAGCAAATTAACTCAAGCTTCTGATGCAAACTGACTTTATTAAATAATTCCTTGGTACATTGTTCACTCTCCCTGCAATTAGCCCTGCATTACTAACATGTGCAGCATTCCAAAACAATACAAAATAGTCTAAAATAAATTTTGTGCCTGTTCTGTCTTAAAACAAAGCAACAATTCTTGCTATTGATAAGCACCGATATGTTGAAGCTAAAACCAATTTACTGATATTAGATTTATTGCAATAATTGCCACAAATTATTTTCATGCTGGTGGTTGATCAGTAGGAGGGTAATTTGGTGATAATTCATTCCTTTTATGATTTCATTGCTTTAAGTTTATTTCCTCATTAACCCAGTGGAAGAAAACATTTCCTGAGAAATTTTAAGAATGGATATTTGTCTCAGATTTTTGATGGTATTATCTAAGTTGGCCAACATTAACCTTGGTCTGAATTGTTTATGAAGTAATGTTGCAGAAGCCCAAGAACCATGATAGGCTACTTAGCTCCTAGGACATGTTCCTTCAGTGAGAACATACTGTAGCTGATCTGTGGCCTACTTCCATAGAGAATCACTGTTTATATAACCGACTTGCAGGCAAGAATGACTGCAAGGAAGCATCAATTACTACAATTACTTTAAATTAGTAATTGACCAAAACTATTGGCAGGATTTTGTCTGCAATTATCTAGTTGAACCTTTACAAAAATAAAATGCTCAAGTTAAAAAGAAATCCAGTCCTTTTGGGCTTGCAGTGTAATTGTTATGAGTCTCAAAACCTACAGTACAGATTGGCAGTAGTCCAATCTGCAGACTCATTCTCAAGGCACTCAGGCTTATCATAATAGCACTACAAATGATGTGTTTAAAACATTGCAGCTAAATCATAATAAACATCATTTATATTTCAAATGAGGTGAGCTACTCAACAGGTACACACAATAGATTGTTTTTAAGTATAGGAAAGCCCAGTATGATCAAGGCTTTGGTGGTGATAGACTAGTAAAATTCCATTTAACATGCCTATCCACTTTAATGCCCTCTTTTAGATACTACACAGCAGAATTTTCCAGAGAACTCAGTAAATTTAAAGGGAAGATGGGAATGGGGCTCAGGTGTATTTAAATAGATTCAAAAATCATCATCCTATGAAAAAGGTGTCAAAACTTTGGAATAGTTAGTTGGTCACCAGATTATCCAAAGGTTCACATCCCTCTGAATAAAGAATCCCACATTATTTAGCCCCATATGGCCAATCCTTAATTGCCTGTAACAGCTATTTTGGGATTTCACAACCAAGGAAATATCTTTGCATCATCTTCCCAATTATGGCTTTTATACATTTCATTGTAAGTTGAGAAGTCAGACATAAAATGAAAATAAAATATAATCTAGTTTGCAAAAATACTACTGATTTCTAAAGGTATTTTTAAAGCAAAATTTGAGGCAAAAGAGAAGGTCACTTTCAAATATAATGCCATTTCCATCACTAAAACTTCATAAGAAATCACCAAATATTCATAGAGGCCAGTGTATCTTATTAACACCATCTTCCAATCAATTCTGGCGGATGCAGATCAGGTTGAATGTGCTCTGTAGATCCAGTTTGGTGAAGATCTCGGTCCAACAGAGTGCTTGGAATGTGCTATTCATCAAGGGAACAGAGTTGCGGTTCTTAATGGTGATTTTCTTGAGTCTATGCAGGGACAGAGACAACCACCCTTACTTTTGTCAAAGAAGAATCCTGCACTGGCTGAGGACGGGGACTGTCGAATGAAGCCATGCTGTAGCACTTCGGTGATGCTCCTGTCTTAGGTTGCAGGAGGAGAGAGGGAGAACAAACAACCTTAGGAAGGAGAGGTCAATCGTGCAGTTGTGTGCTCTAAGAGGCAGCAAGATGCTGGCTTCTCTTTTATTGAAGGTGACGTTCAAGTTGTGGTATTCCTGTGGAAGTTTGGTAAGGTCAAAGGATTCCTCTGTCTCCAAGGATTTACAGGGTGAAGTCAACTGTGGTTGCAGGTAGGTGGGTCCTCAACTCAGAAGCAAATCAGATGACCAAGCAAATTGCGAGTTATGATTGGACAGCCAGGGGTGACCCAAAATGAGAGGAGTAATGGACAAGTCAGTAAGGAGGAATAAGATGGATTCTTGGTGGTCTCCGATACTCATGTGCACAAGCTATGTGCATTCTCTGACCATCCCAGACACAAAAGACATCTATCAATGGACCTGAAGCAGAATGGGTGAGAGGTAGGCTTGGTAGGGAGTCCAAACTGCACCCACAGATTCCAGTCCAGAAAGTTACCTGTAACAACAGAATCCACCAGGGCCTCCTGTGTGTGTAGAGCTGACAGGATGTGGAGGACAAAGAGACTGAGTTAGACCATGGTACTGGAACAACGGGCTGTGGGGGAGTTACCAAATAGAAGGCACCTCACCACCATCTGGCGGTGCCATTTCCCAGGTGCAGTGGGCATTTGATATATGGGTGCTCTACAGCAAACACACAAGTTGAGCTTCCACTGATGCTCACGCTCTTGGTGGATTAAGGAAGCTCTCCCTAACTGCACAGATTCTGGAGGCATTGCTGAGGAGGGTCCTGCAGCCTGAAACAGTTCTGAAAATGGAGCTGGGGTTCTGATCTAGAGGGCCATTCCATAAGATGGGTGTTGAGGCTTTCAAGATCGGAGGGTATCTCGCGGGTAGTTAGCTCATCTTTTAAGTGCTCCGAGAAGCCCTGATGGTAATCGGTCAGCAGCAATTCTGCACTCTTTTGCGGGGGTCCTGAATTCCACAGTGCAATCCAGCGCCAAGTGTGAGCCTTGACACAGGCAAAGTATCTGATCTGCTACCTCTTTTATACTTCCCAGACCTCTGAAAACCTGCCACAACTCTGCAGTGAACTCCTCACATTAATTGCAGATGGTGGTTTTATCGTCCCAGTTAGTGCCAGCTCAGGTCAGAGCTCACCCAGTCGAGAGAGGATGGAGGCAACCTCAGCTCTGTCTGTACATTATAGAGATGGACAGAACTCCAAGTGAAAGACACACCAGGACAGGGAGTTGTGGCATCGAACTGGGGATCCTTCGAGGTGTTCGGGCACTGGAATCCAGGGCTCCAAGGGAGGAGGTTGACTGGTGTGGGGTTGCTGTAGTGAGACACAGAAGTGCCTGAGAGTGGTTAGTAGAAGGTCAATAAATTTGTGCTACTCTACTAGGTCAATCACTGGTTCAGCTATCATGTCAAGAAATGTAGAGGAGGTTTGGCCCAAAAGCAGAGCAGCAGAGACAATTCAGCAATGAATGGTAACTTTAATAATAGACTGCAAAATTACAAGCCATGAGGAGCCACAAAGCAAAAGGGAACAAAAACTGTACACCATAGGCAACAAGGTAACTGAAGGCTAGAAGCAACTGGATGAGGCTGGCTGGTTCATATGAGTGAAACAGGGACTATGGATGAGAGCTGGGTTTAAATAGGCTGCAGGTGATGAGATGGAAATGAGAAGCAGGTGACTCCTGTTAGCTGGGTGGAGATCGAAAGATGCCTGCTACTGCAGGCCTGAAAGCTGTGGCACTACAATGTCACTTTTGTGCCAGTTTTATGCATATAACCTTTGTAAATCTGGTACCACGTCAGTTATATAATGACAGCAAAATATACCAACCCCTCAAGAACTGGCAAAATATCCAAAGATACAGAAACCACAACACTACTAATAAGTGGGGCTGACTTCAGTAGCCCCAAGAAAGGGATGGTGGGGCTATGTTGTGAGATTAATCTGAGCCACTATTTACGAGGAGTTTGTACATTCTCCCAGTGACCCACATCAGTTTCCTCTGGGTGCTCTGGTTTCCTCCCACTGTCCAAAGTGGTTGATAGGTTAATTGGTCATTGCAAGCTAAAGTTAAATCAGGGGATTGCTGGGCAGTGCAGCTCAAAGGACTGGACAGGCATATTCTGCATGGTATTTCAATAAATACATTCTTTACAAAACATGATAGTTATAATTACAAAGGTTACAATGTCCAGCCAATGCTATCAGTACCACTAAGGAGATGCATGTTTCGGCAGGGAACCCAAATTTGAGCAGCTACTGAATTTGCAATAAGTTTGATAGTGAAGCATATTGCAGGTGTACGGATGGCTGTTCTCCATGAGGATATTCTTGCTGAAGTACAGATGCTTATTAACTATTACTCACTGGGACTGAGGTTGGACAATTGCACCTTTCACATACTGGACAAACAAGCCATTGAGTTTCAGTTCATTTCTCTCTCCGCCCTCATCTAGCAACTTGCCCTGATCTATGCTGCCTCTGCTTTCCCTTTCAGTCACACTACTGCACTCCCAGGGCACTGCCATTATGCATCAGTTCGGGACCATCTGTTTCATGCTGATGCCCGAGGTCAGAATAAAATCATTCAGAGATTGACAGTCCACTCTCAATAGGTTTCAGCGTAAAAAAAACCAAGCACTTAGACAATTGTAGCAGCAGCTGGTGTGAATCGATTAGCAGCCAACTAGTTAGTAGCTGATAATCCTTTTAAAAGCACTAATGGAATCAAAGTTGCAGGGCCCAGGCCTGAGAGTGTGGAAAGAGCCGACATTAGGCCATAATAAGCGAACTTGGGGCAGAATCGAAGTGGCAGGGCCCAGACCCAAGAGAGAGGAACAAGTTGATGTTTGGCTGAATTAACCACAGAGCCAGACTGAAAAGGTCGGGGTGTCAGGGTCACAGGCAAGGGATAGGCTGGTGTTCAGCTCGCTCCTCTGTGAGGTTTACTCATCTCTACGCTAAACTGAGGCTGTGGCCTGCAACCAACCTGCTCCTGGACAGGTTGTAGAAATGAACAGTCTTCATGGCTATGGACTCACTTTTGTGATCTTTGGCTCTGAGTGTTACTTGTTTAACTTTTATTGTATGCACAATTTGTTCTTTTTTCACACATTGGATGTTTGATGATCTTTTTTAAAGGGTTTATTGGGTTTCCTTGTTTTTGTGACTACTTGTAAGAAGATTAATTTCAAGGTTGTATATAGTATACATACATTGATAATAAATGTACGTTAATCTTTAAAAGAGGGTTCATCCTGAAGTTAAATGTGCATTCTATCACGAGTGATTAAAATGGATATCTGGAAAATTGTCACTGCATATTGTTTGGTATTATGCCTTCTCAGAGTACCTCTGAAGGACAAAGCTGGAGGCACACTCTTGCCCTCAGTGACCATACTTTGTGATACGCCCATCAGATATCTGTACACACTGTACACACTATCTTGAAACTGAAATGACATCTGTAGTATCAGATCAAAACTACACACTATGGATCTAAATTCTGCAGCCAAAAAACCTTTAGCTGAACAAGGCGTACTGACAACAGTTCATAATTTTTAAAAGAGAACAGCATGTTACCAGTAGAAAAAAAGAGGAACATGTTTTACTTCATGCAACCCCAGAAGAATTGCCCCCAGTCATTTCATTAATACTGTCTTGTCACTGCATTTAACTAGTTTAATTTTAAAATAAACATATCATTGATTTCTTACTAGGATTTCTTTCCCACCAAGCCTTCGATTACCAGTCCTTTTTAATTACTGCTAACCCTCAGGGTCTTTAACATGAATCACATATGTGACTATGTACAGGCCTACACTCTCTGCACACACTCACTCAATCTGCCTATATGATGCTCTGAAGCACTTAAGAATGCCTTAAATGGTAAGGCAGTTTCTTTGTTGGGAAACTGGCGCTTCAGGCCCTGTTCATTTCCTGTATTGCAATCCTATTCCAGACTCACAGCTGTGTGAGCAAGTTGAGCATAATTCTGAAGGCAAGAATTTGCTTGCAAATAATCACGTAGAGTCTAAAAAGGGATTTTAAGTCATTTCAATAAAATTTCTAAATCAGTACCTACTCTTATCACTTACAATGCACAACTTAGTATGGTGCTATGGAAGGTATAATAAATTCAGTACCACTATTTTCTATCTTTGACCCCCAACTTTGAAGCACTCAAGGAGTTCAGTTGTGCAGCCACAGCTTCCTGAAGCCTCCCAAGCAGTACAATGTTAGAGTGATGAATGGGACCCAGGTTAGACTTGATACACTCCAGCAACTTTGTTCATGTGAATAGATAGGAATGGCTCTCAGACAGACATGTTTCAGGTAATTTAAAGAGTTAATTAATTCAATTATAAGGATAATGATTTTCTACTGTCCTAATCTGATTTAATGCTTTAAAAAAAATTTTAAACACTATCATTTAACAATTTGATATAAAGATTTTAATAAACAAAAGGTTTTGAATATTTTTCTATGTGTGAGAATGTTTGCAACGTTTAGAAACACTGAAGTTTTTAAATAATTTGGATAACTGGTAAATCCAGTAAAGTGACTGAGGAATTCTGGGTGTGGTCTTCGACACTTACTCTGCTCAGGCCCTGTGCTGTATAGGGTGACATTGGTCAGCAGCTGGCTTTGGACAGTATATTGCGCTAGAGGTGTGGGAGTGGGAACAGGAAGGGCAGTGGGCTTGCCTCCCTCTGAGATGTGGCAGGATGATATTGTACGTGCTTCATGAGCTGTATGTAGTTAGTTTCCTTTCCCTGCTTCTCCTCCATTACCCTGTAAGTTTTTTCTGCTAGTCTTGATTGCTATTGTTGAAACTGTTCCGATTTATCAGTTGTTTTCTAATCTGAACATCTTATTGGGCAAAATAACCTACACATCACCATTGATATTTTTACCAATCACCTCTCGTACATAAAAACAGTTTGCTCTTACTTTATCTAAATTCCTTACAATATTAAAACAGCTATTTTGAATACAGTGGACTATAGTTAACTGGGGCACATCAGGACCAGTACATTTTGGCTCAATTAAGAGGCTGCCCCAAGTTGCCGGTTTCATGGAAATAGACAAACCACTGTTTAATTGAGTTACAAATTATGTGTTTAAATGAAATGTAGAACAAATTGAAACACTATTAATACTACTACAGTATTAGTTTTTTTTTAAAAACCTGTACGGGAGAGTTTTTAAAAAGTGGAAAAGTTTTTGCACTGGGTCAGTTCCACTCTCTCAACCTTGGAAGTTCGGGTCCAGTGCTACAAAGTTGCCATAACTGGGGTTTCTTGATCACAGTGTTTGACCATGACTACTTCTGTGCCATGACATATCCCTTCACTCTCCACAGACAGCTTCAGAACTGCCTGTTGAATCTCACTGTACAAATGAGAAAATCTGCAGATGTCGGAAATCCGAGCAACACACACAAAATGCTGGAGGAACTCAGCAGGCCAGGCAGCATCTATGGAAAAAAGTGCAGTCAACGTTTCAGGCCAAGATTCTCCATCAGGACTGGAGAAGAAAAGAAGTCAGAGTAAGAAGGTGAGGGGAGGGGAGGGGAGGAAGAACACAAGGTGAAAGGTCAAACCGGGAGAGGCAAAGTTAAAAACTGCGAAGTTGACCAGTGAAAGAGATTTAGGGCTGGAGAAGAGGGAATCCAATAGGAGAGGACAAAAGGCCATGGAAGAAAGTGGGATGAGCACCAGAGGAAGGCAATGGGTAGGTAAGAAGACAGGTGAGAGAAGGAAATGGGAATGGGGAATGGAGAAGAAGTGGCATTGGGGGGGAGAGACATTACCAAAAGTCTGAGAAACAGATGTTCATGTCATCAGGTTGGAGGCTGCCCATACAGAATACAATGTATTGCTCCTCCGACCCGAGTGTGGCCTAATCGCAACAATAGAAGAGGCCATAGACTGACTGACATATTGAAATGGGAATGGGCAGTGGTATTAAAATGGGTGGCCATTGGGAGATCCTGCTTTTCCTGGTGGACGGAGCGTAAGTGCTCACTGATGCAGGCATGAACGTTGATTTCTCACACTTCCAGTAATAACACCCACCCCCACCTTCACCATACTCCATTCTCATTTCCCTCTCTCACCTTATCTGCTTACCCACCCATCACCCCCCTCCGGTGCTCCTCCCCTTTTCTTTTTTCTATGGTATTCCGTCCTCTCCAATCAGAATCCCCCTTCTCCAGGCATGTATTTTTCACCAATCAACTTCCCAGCTCTTTACTTCACCCATCCCCCCTCCCAGTTTCAGCTATCTCCTTGTGGTTCTTCCTCTCCTCCACCCACCTTCATACTCCTCATCTTTTTTTCCCCAGTCCTGATGAAGAGTCCCTGACCAAAACGCTGACTGTACGCTTTTCCATAGATGCTGTTTGGCCTGCTGAGTTCCTCCAGCATTTTGTGTGTGTTGCTTAGATTTCCAGTATCTGCAGATTTTCTCTTGTTAATGTAGATAATAGACTGCTTTCATACAATTTTTGACTATTGCATCTATCCAAATCGTTCAAGATGATTGTCGATATCTTCAAATTCTTTGTAATTCCTAACTTATTGAAGTAGTGAAATTATTTCATTTTCACTCCCAGCTGTCTCTGGCATCTCAAAGTTCAAAGTTTAAAGTACATTTATGGTCAAAGTATGTATACATTATACAAATTTGAAATTCGTCTCCTTACAGACAGCCACAAAACAAGAAACACAACAAAAACCATTAAAAAAAAGTCACCCACAAATGCCCAATGTGCAGGGGGGGTGGGTGTGGAATAAAAATCAATCAAACAACACAGATCGAAGGTGAGCCCTCAGACACGAAGCCACTGCAGTCGGAGCAGGACTACAGCTTCAGCCTCAGTGCAGCAAAGAGTGGAGCCAATGTTGTGGGGCAGTGAGCAGAACCAGCCTAACCATCGCCTCTGGTTCCACACTCTGCTTTTTCAATCAATCTGGCCCAGCGTTTAAATCATCCAAACATCTGGTCATTCCTCACTCTAAGACCCGGACCCTGTCTCTTCAATACGCTCTAGGCCTGGACCTGCTGCCACCTTTTGACCTGTTACAAGACCTTTCCAAATCAGCCTGGTGATTAGATTGATCCAACCCCACTCTCGGCTTAGGTGGATGGGCCCCGAATCTGCCTATCCTTTGCTTTGACTTTTCTCTGCATCACTCTCCCTGACTTCATTTTGAACATGCCTCGACCTCACTCTGACCATCTCACACCTGCACGCTTTGACCCTCGAATCAGCCTCACCTTCACTCACCTTTTCATTGTCTGCAATGATCGTTTACCATAATATTTTATCAAAAAGGTTTTATTAATAAAGTATTTAGATGTATTTATTGTCTTGGAACTGCCAGTAAGCAGTCAGTTGCCCTCAGAAGTGCCACCTTAAACCAGATACCTGAATGCTTGAAACCACAGTGAGCAAAAAAGTTCTGAATTCTCTTACTGCTTATTTCTCGCCAACTATCAGTGATAATAATCACTGATTTTTAAACAGAAGCACATGCAACTGACGCTATTTAAAAACATTTGTTCTAAGTGTGGTGTAGTATCTATTGGCCACGCAAATGCACATGTTTGATGCTAGTTAGAAATTGTTTGGCAACAGTCTCCTGTCCCAATTTAAGTGGCATAGAGTCACAAATAAATAAAGGGAACCCTGGCTATTTTCTCAATTAGTTTATGCTCTTCAAGAGTTGTCCCAAATAAGCTGTTGCCCCAATTAACCATAATCCACTGTATACCTTTACCCTTCTTTACTCAAAGGAGAACCATACAATGGTACTCTTTTAGACCTGGGACCACTCTGGTAAATAATACAGTGCCCTTTTCCCATCCTTCCTTAAGTATAGTACCCAGAATTGAACAAAATAATCTAGCTTGTGTTTGGCATAACTTCCTGAGTTTTTGTATACAGGTTCTATTTATAAAGTATAAGTCCTAATTTGTTATTAATTCCTTTGTCAACATTTAGAAATTTGTATACAAATAACCTTGGTACCTTTCTTTTGCATCCAGTTTAAAAGTGAACACTTCAGTATTATGCTGTTGTTTCGTTCTTCTGATTAAAATATGCCTTACTCTCCTCTGCACTGAATTCTGTTTGCCTTCCCACTTTTCCACTCCTGTTTCTGACACCTTGCTGTCAACTACTATCTTCTTCAATATTTACTGTACTTCCAAGTTTCATGCTGTTTGCAAACTTGGACACAGTAACCTGTAACACTACAGTTCCAATGCACCAAAAGCAGTGTTGACCTTGTACTGGACCTTGAGGCAAGCAGATTTACCTCACCAGTCTATAAAGAAACACCTTTTCATCACAACTCTTTGCTTATTATCTCATTGCCACAGGAATTTGAATCCCATACAGGAATTAAAATTTGACAAGTTTTGGAGAACATGTCACTCACATTTATTCTTAATGTGCTTGATAACTGAAAGAGGGAATGATGGTGGTGGGTAGAGGGGAGTGCCCATGTCCTTGTTTACATATATATCCTCCCCATCCCAGTGCTGTGCAACTTCCTGCTTAATCAATTATATACATTCGCTACAATCACATTCTTTTCCAATAGCAACACACACAAAATGCCCAAAGAACTCAGCAGATGAGGCAGCATCTATGGAAAAGAGTAAACAGTCGTTGTTTCAGGCCAAGACCCTTCAACAGGACTTATCCACTAGCTTCAGTTTTATGGTATATACTTGTAATTGTCATTACCATTAGAACACTAATGACCTTCATTAATGCAGCAGTAAGCAGCAGCTTGACAACTCAGACTACCCTTTTTGCGAAAATCAATCTACTATTAGCATCTTTGAAAACTGAGAAAAATTAATTGGGCCTGAATTCTGGAAAATGACATAAAAATTTATACTTATTATCAAGTCAACCCTGATCACAGCACCGCATATCAACATTTTCTGAAAATCCTATTAGCACACTTTGGAATGAAAAGTTGGAATTTAACAAGCAAAAAAAAATCAGCTGTAAATAATGCAACCCTCATGAATACATGGTGTGTGAATTCCTCCTTTATTTTATTGGGCTATTAAAACCAAAGTCTGACGTGATTCAAATAGTTATCATTGATACCAATTTTGCATTCCAAACTTGAGTAAATGTAACTGGAGATTTTTTTTTTATCTTGAAAATGTAATGGATTGTATATATGAAAATATACAAAGTTATTTTAACCTAGCTTTCAAGTTATCATTGGATATGGTAGTTTTACATTCTATGAGATCTCACATAGATGTCTAATTGATGTCAGAATGGAGAGTCAAAAAAGATTTCTGATACTTTTGTGACAGCTGGTTGCAACCAAAGAAGTATTTCCAAAGAGCACTCACTCTTGTAACGTGGGAAATATTGCTGTCAATTTGCACATAGCAAGATTTATCAAATATCAACATAAGAATGATCAGATTTACTATTTTTTCCTGCTACTAATTAAGGGTTATGGATTGGTCACCTTACAAAGGAAGGATGAAGAGATAACAAGATCCACTTGACCTTTTATGGTGACCTTAGTTCAACATACCATTCCCTCACTCCCCAATCCCAGCCCATTGGACTACAATTCCTCAGCACCTATTGACTCAGAGGCAAGACTGGTACAAAATAAGCCATTTAACCTTATGAACTGAAACTGTAGTTTTTGAAGTGGGAGCATTTTGAAAGACTATAGAACAAGTATGATGGGCTAAGTAAGCACTTTGTATGCAGTATCATTCCATGATTGCTATTGTTACCAGCTACAGTACTAGCCTTCTTCAAAAGGAAAATTGCACAATTCACCAGAAGAATTTCAAGATTTCAAAATGCAGTCACACACCTCAGTTCCTGGCACGACTGGAATGATACCTGTCTATGCAGGCCTGGATGATTCTCATCAGGTCACATCGAATGTGTTCTTATATGCTGCAATTATAATATTTCAGGGAGCTGCTGTCTGAATAGCTTCATATCCTTCTATATAGAAACAATTCAATGCTATACAGTATATTGTGTTGTACTTTAATATCATACATTAACAATGACATGTTAATGTACGTGTAAAGAAAATGCATTTTAAATGGGCAGCATGGAACTTCATGCGGCATAGTATTTACACTGTGCACTTGGTAAAAACTCTCAGGTGATCCAGTTTATTTGCTTCCAATTATTCTGACTACATCTGCCGAGAACATCTAACTGAACTAAGCACATCTAGTCAGCACAGTGTGTTCTGGGAGTGGATATTCTGTTCATTAAATCTGTGCACCACGAACCACAGTCTTCAGCAATATAGAAATGTTTGGTCCAGTCCACAGGAAACTAAATGTCCTATTAATCACAATGAAAAGGTACTATTTAGTTCACTGTTAGTAAGTGAAAGCTTTGCATGTGATTGCTTAAAAATATTTGTGAGATTAATGCCTTTTCATATTCTAGCAGGACAAGAACTCAGATAATTCAATGTGCACAGGACAGGAAGAACAGAGGCAGATGTGCACACAGACAATAAAGAGGAATAATGCATTTTTCAGAAATGAATACAATCCATTGACTTTCCAGATACTAAGTTCTTCAGATGTAAGATAAACTGGATCCTGTTTTTTTATTGTTATACATTTTCCTTTATAGGATATTTTTCACAGAATAATGATATAAATTATAGTTCAGAATCGCATATATTTTGAGGAAGAATTAAGGGCTGCCATTAATTCAGTCTTTCTCTGGTTTCAGTAATAAGTTTGAATAAATGTCCAATAAGTATTTAATCTTCTTTCACTGCTCACTTATGTCTCCCCAATTGCTTAGTGGCCCAGAGAAAAGTACAGCTTCAGCTTTGTTAAAGATGCCACATAAATGCAGGAAGTTACCATCACGTTTCAATATAACTACCACCTTGAAATCCTTACCTGCAACCACACAACATGGAGCCTATTCTTAATTCAAAGTGTTTCAGTAATTTTTGAGGGCAAACATTTCCTTTAAATTACCAGATTATTCACAATCATTATTCCTTTGGTCACTAAAGTGTCAAAGCAACTAACAACATTACTAATAAAATTAACATGTTCAATCAAAGTAGGAACCCATCCATCCAAAAAGGCTTCAAACTTCAGGGTCCGTATTGTATTGAACTGAGAGGAATAAAAGATCCTGAAATCCTTCCGTCAGTGGAAGTGATACATTATCTGTGATGTATATTCCCGGTAAATATCTTTGACCCCACAGTTCTTCAGTCTGTTGATAAAAGTTTTGCTCAAAATATTGCAGTTTGTTATAGGCATCTAAAAGTGATCTGTGCTTTCTATTATCTCTTTATCATACAACTCTGTACTTCACAGCACATGAACCTCGCCAATTTAAAATCATCTTAAGTTCAAACAAAACATCAGATGATTGTGATTTAACACGTTGTTTTTATTTGGGAGAATTACTTACAGTTGCTGATAACACCACCAAGTGGGTCGCCTTTAAAGTCAAATTCAATATCCATATACTTTCCCTGTGAAATAGAAATGCTTGGTTGAAACCTGTGGTGAAAGTGATGCAACAGAAAGTTTAAACAAAGTCCAAACCTGTCTCAGAGTGATAGTGGTGAATATAGAGTCATATAGTATGGAAAAGGCCCACTGGCCCAACTTGTCCATGCAACTGTGGTGCCCAGTGAGGTCTAAACCCCTGCCTTCTAAACCCCTCCTACACACGTACTTATCTCGGTGACTTTCTAAACATCGCTAATGTGTTCACCTCAACCACAAGCATAAATCTGTGCTGACTGTCCCTAATCATACACTGTCTCTCCAAATGTCAGCCCCTCAAAAACCACTCCAGCAATTTACTGGTGTCAGAGTCATGTGATGGGTTGGAGAGGGACAGGATAGAACAAAAGTATGCTATTCATAAATATGATTAATAATAATTTCAATTGTGTTCTTTTATTCTATATTGCAGGTATTCTCACAATGAATTGAAAGATTTCTTACAAAAGAAGACAATACGTTATATTTATTGTTTTCTTTCATAATTGACTACATAACGTAAAAGAAGTCCTGAGCTCACTGCAGAATCTATGGACATTATATGGTAGCAGGGGCCCTTATCACAGCTTAGAAAGTATAAAGAAAACATGTAGGTTAGTAACACAAAGTCTGAAAAATCATACCTGCTAGTTGAACCCATAACTTCTGAAAGATGTGTCATATCAAACAATGTGATCAGACATTGTGTGAAATGTTCATGTAGCACAATCAAACCATAAAAAAGATGAAATGGAAGATCTGGCATCTGGCATAGAGTAATTTTCTAATCTCAAATACCACAGAATTAACCTAACCATGTCTACAATTGACTTTAGAGATTAAAATCTTGCACTGTTTATTGGTTTCAGAGATGAAAACAAACATGTTTTTTGATTTAAAAAAATACCAAAATATTCTGATGTAAAAGCCAAGAGAAAATTCAGAACTTACACTAAAAATAAAAATTACTTACAAATCTGGAAGAATTGTCATTCCTCACTGTTTTGGCATTTCCAAAGGCTGGTGGAAAAGGGGAAACAAAGGGAATAAACCTTAGGCCTTTGCTTCATACCACAAAATGAAAATAGGAACCAACCACTGTCTTGTGCAATTCATTGTTATAATCTCATCCCAAGCTTTTATAAAGCATCATTCATTTCCTTTTCATTTGATCAGCTGAAAACATAATTCACATTCTTCTACAATTCAATATCAAGGAAGGAATAAAATATGAACTAGATGAGCTTCAGAAATAAATAGCAGATGCATCAGGAACTAGGCTGAATGTACCCTTGTATGATTGGGTGCCAGATTTAATGCTGGCATTCCATCTTATTTTACCGTCATTAACAGTTTTTGTCACACTATTATCAAATTAAATGGCTTTCCAGGCTATTTCAGAGGAATTATGCTGCAAGCACATTGTTTAGATTTTCAAGTTTCCTTCTCTAAACAGATGTAGAGAATGAGATCAGGTTCTCCTGATCAGTAATTCCATTATCACTAATTCCATTACTGATACCAGATATGCATTTATTAACCATTAAACTAGATTATAGTGGGTCATGAGTCTATTCTTCTGATCACTACTATAGCATAACCAATATGCTACCTTTGCCATAGCTTTCACATCTTAAATTCAGTTGTAAGAACACTACAGCACAGAAACAGGCCATTTGTCCCATCTAGTCCATGCTGAACTATTAATCTGCCTAGTCCCATTGATCCGCACCCAGGCCATAGCCCTCTATACCCCTCCCTTCCAGGTACCTAACCAGATTAATATTAAATATTAAAAATAAACCCAAATCCACCACTTCCGCTGGCAGTTCATTCCACACTCCCATCACTCTCTCATTGAGGAAGTTACCCCCTCCCCCCAGTTCCCTTAAACATTTCACCTTTCATTATTAACCCATGACCCCTAGTTCTAGTCTCTCAAAGCCTCAGTGGAAAAAGCCTGCTTGCATTTACCCTACCTATACCCCTCATAACTTTGTATACTTCCATCAAATCTCTGCCTGTTTGTCAATGGAAACTCTAGAATTTTCCTGTGGACTGAAACCATGATTCAATGGCACCACAAGGTAAGTCTCACATGACAGAACATTGAAACCAAATAATAAAATGGACTGCATCGTGGTTATTGTCAGTATAAGTGTAAGATGAATTAGCATTATCTGATAAGGATTTCTTTATACTTAGTCTCATAACAATAATCTTCCCTATTAAAGCAAGATAATGTGTTAAATATTCTTGAACTTACCCTCAAGCACAGGGTTTGATTGTAGCAGTTGCTCCTTAACTTGATTGACCTCTGCTCCCTTGCCACAAACAGCAGCAACATAGGACATAACCAACTTGCTTGCCTCTGGAGAAATGAAGAATTCTTTTAGTAATCTGACCCACTGTCAAAATAGTAGGTAGCTCTTAACGCAACATATTTGAAAACTCAAAGAATACAAGCGTCTATGTGTAAAATTATCTGTCCAATCCAGAAAATGATTCAGCTATATTTGTGCAAAGCATCTAGATAAGACATCTAATCTTTGTTGGATTCATTATTGTTTATCATCTATGGGGAAGGCTTCACGAGTAAACCCCAAGGAAAAATCTGGAAATGAAGTCCGTAAGGCAGTCTTATACTGAGTTCAACGTTAAATGGCAGCTCCTGTGACACCACTAGTGCCGAATTGTATCAGTCTCTGCCGTTCCTTTGGATTTGTCAACTGCACGAAGAGGGAGCCTGCTACATGCTTGCTCTTCAAATTGCACCTCCCCAGCTTGCACATTACATAGGCAGCTGGGGTGCAACATCCGTGGTCAATCCCAATCATCTTTTTCTGCCAATTCCTCTGCAGGAGGGAGCTGGCAGAGGAAGGGATATGGTGAAAGACAGAGAGACTGACATACTGTGTAATGGGAGTTTCTGTGTCATGGTTTCTAAAATGGCCTAATTTGCCTTTCATTAGAAAGGACCAAAGTATTGTCCACATTACCTGATTTATGCAAGGACATGAAAGAAATGGACTTATTGCATGCTTGGCCATGCAAGAGGCCCAAACCTGTCTTCTGAAAACTGGCTTAACCCAGTTTCTGTTTGAGTGTTTTGCAGACTTGACTCGGCCTTTTCTCCTCAGAGCAACAGAGGATGAGAGGTGACTTGATAAAGAGGTGTATGATGCACCATCAATAACTCTCTCTCTGAGACGTGGAGGCGAGATATCGGCTTTTATTGACTGGAAGAAAGAACAAGCAGTAGTTGACCACCATACTACATCCTGGAGACTGAGGGCCGGGCTCAGGCCTCAATCGCCTTTATACCGTGGTCTGTGGGGGGAGCCACGGTCAGTGGGAGGGGCCACAGGAGCAGTCAGCAGGGGGCGTGTCCAGACAGGTATATGTAGTTCACCGCAGTGTACAAGATAATGAGAGCCATTGATCATGTGGATAGTCAGAGGCTTTTCCCCAGGGCTTAATTGGTTAGCACAAGAGGGCGTAGTTTTAAGGTGCTTGGAAGTAGCTACAGAGGAGATGGCAGGAGTAAGTTTTTTTTAAAACGCAGAGAGTGGTGAGTGCGTGGAATGGGCTGCTGGCGGTGGTGGAGGTGGAAACGATAGGATCTTTTAAGAGACTCCTGGATGGCTACATGGAGCTTAGAATGATAGAGGGCTATGGGTAAAGCCTAGGTAGTTCTAAGGTAGGGACATTTTCAGCACAGCTTTGTGGGCCGAAGGGCCTGTATTGTGCTGCATGTTTTCTATGTTTCTATGTTAACAGTAAAGGTATTGGTCACTAAAATTGGGATGTCCGTAGAACAAGTGCAATTTGGTTCAATTTCCGTGTACCTAGTTAGCTCTACTCCCTAGGTCGAACAGGAGGAACAGCCAATTAAATATCAAACTTGCAAACTGCCTGAGGCTGTGTATCTAATTTGTGAGCATCTTCCTGAGTAACAGGAAGCATAGAGGGAGGAGGGGTCAACTGGGACATAATCATTAGAATTTTTCAGTTACTCTGCATAGCAGTTCGGGATATTTTTTTGTATCTCAGAATCTGTATTTTGGCTCCTTCACAATACTACTTGACATTGTGCCTGCCAGGTGCACGTGAAGGACATTCACTGCCCAGGGTCTGTGATGAATATCCACTATCTACTCCAGGAGAACTGCAGGAGTTCTGACAACAGTTTTACAGCACAATCACCTTGCATGACAAGTATCAGTGCTGATGTGGGGAGATGTTGCCCTGAGCTTGTTTCAATTTATTTTGTTAACAACTGTATGTGAAAGAGAACAACTACCACTAACCACAAAACAGATCCAGTATTTCATTATTCAGGAAGAGGGAAGCTTAATAAAATGTTAATTTGGAAACCATAAAATTATTTGTTCTGAAATGTGTGGGGAAAAAAAAAACTTGAGCATCATTTAATGATGCAGCAAAAGGGAACAAATGCTAACAGTCTCTTCTTCAATGTTAGCCCAGTTTTAATATTCATTGTCATTTTAATGAATCACATACAGTTAGAATTTGGGCAACTGCCAACAACATGAAAAGTCTGATGGACAACAATTGAAGAAGCATTTCAGGATTTATTTCAACAAGAATTTATTATTTTTTTATTTACTTACTTAGAGATAGAGAACGGAACACTCCCTTCCGGGCCAATGAGCTGCACCACCAAGCAACCCTCCTATCAACCACTAGCCTAATCAAAAGACAACTTACAATGACCAACTAACCTCCTAACCAGAACATCATTGGACTGCGGGGGGGCAAAACCAGAGCACCTGCAGAAACCCATGTGGTTCACACTGCTTACAGACAGTGCAGGAATTAAACTCTGAAGTCCGGAAGCCCCTGAGCTGTAACCACATTGTCTAATCCCTATGCTACCATGGCACCACTTTTTTTTAAGGAAGTGGTGATGAGGTCAATTATTTGAGCTCTACCATATCTCCTTACTTTCAGAAATAACCAAAAAAAATGAGTGCTGAAAAACTAAAGTAGACACAATGTGCTTCAAAGATTTACAGCCACATTTGAGAAGTTAAGAATAGGGCATTTTTGGGTTTGATACCGTGGACCTGGACAATACTTATTCGTCCATCAACATCATAATACAGATTATGTGGTTATTATCCCAGTACTTTCAATGAGAAATTATAGTATGCTACTTCTCTGCCATGTTTCCTACAATACATTGACAATGTTTCAAAGTGTACCACAGTTGCTTCACAGCCCTTTGGGACTCTGATGAAGCTCACATTTTTCTTCCAAATGATTTTACGTATGCTGATTTTTCTTTCCCTTCGTTCCAAGCCAAGCAAATTAGTCAATTAACTTTTATGTTCAAGTAAAAAAAAACAAGAAATTCAATACAGACTACTTTGTAACAGTAACAGAATTCAGAACAGTAAACTTTAAACTGGTTAGTTCATATATTACATGTTACTCAACTTTAATTTGACTTTAGTTAATCAAAAATAAATGTATTTGAAAGCTGATTCATTTGGTTGTAGCCAAGGAAAAGATCCTGTAGAAGCAGATAGGTGATTTCAAACAAGAGCTTGCGGGTATGCTAGCAGTTTGTGTCAGAGAGAGGTTGCAACTGGCATTAACTACATGTTGCCTGCGATTTCACCACTGAACTCCAACAGTGGACACATGTTGAAGTGCGGTTCTAGCACAGGAACTTGAAGCAGCTCCCTAGTAGATACAAAGCCTCAGAGCTTACACCAGATCGAACCAAGGCAAGTGCTTCAGGTCCACTCTATTCTATGCAGGGGAATAGCTGTAAGTCATTTCAGTGAGGCATCATCACTCGCTGCCATCCGTCATCACACCATTACATCTGGTCTAAGCTGTGCGGTGTTTGTCTGAGATATCTAATTATTCCAATCTGGGCTGGGAAGTTCCTTTCACTCAGGTGACAGAGGTGTAGGAATGCTGCAGTATCAAGGTTAGAGATCTGAACTATAAATATTTTTGGATTAATTGAGCTTGCTAAACTCTTTGCAGAGATACTTAGAAGTATTCTAAACCATGACAGGTTTAAGATGCAGGCTCAAAGTGTTTTACATAGATTGTAAAGACAAATCAATATTGTCATAAAAATACGAGACAAAATTTAAAATCTTAAGTAAAGACAAGCATTATATAGAATAAATGCAATTGAAGATACCAAATTATATAAATGTAATCAACATCAACAGGCATTAAGTAATCCTATACATAAGCCAAATTAAAAAAGATGATTTTTAGATGTGTTTATCATAAGACCATAAAAGAGAGATAGGAGCAGAATTAGGCCATTTGGCCTTCTGAATTTGCTCCACAATTTCATCACGGCTGATTTATTATCTCTGTCAACTCCATTCTCCACCTTCTCCCAAGTTATAAAGCTATACAGTACACTGAATAAAGACATTGGTCACTTCACAGAACAACTGCCAGCTCCATCAATTGAGAATATTGATGTAGGAGATTACCACTGGAAAATGTTTTGTAAAGGGAAAACATCGATATAGCACCTTTCACAATCACAAGTCATTCCAAAGGTCAGACAATGAAATTTTTTTTTGTTGTGAAGTCTCGATATATATTGCTTATTTATTTGTTATTATTATTTGTGTGTATTAGCACACTTATTTTTACACACTGATTGAACATCTCAGTTTCACTGAGTCTATTATGGTTATTATTCTATAATACAGGCGTCCCCCGCTTTACAAATGTTCGCTTTACGACACTTCGCTTTTACGAAAGACCTACATTAGTAACCTGTTTTTGCATTACAAAGAGGATTTTTGCTTTTACGAAAATTTTTCCCATATAAATGAATGGTTCTTCGCTTTACACCATTTGGGCTTAAGTAAGGCTTCCTAGGAACGTTCTACCTTTTGTAAAGGGGGGGGGGACACACCTGTAACACAAACAAAATGCTAGAGGAACTCAGAAGGTGAGGCATCCATGAAAAAGAGTATTGTTGATGTTTCAGGTCGAAACCCTTCAGCAGGACCAGAGAAAGAAATGCTGAGGAGTAGATTTGAAAGGTGGGGGAGGGGAGAGAAACACCAGATGATAGGTGAAATCTGAAGGGGGAGAGATGAAGTAAAGAGCTGGGAAGTTGATTGGTGAAAGAGACAAAAGGCCTTGGAAGAAAGAAAAAGGGGGAATCAGCACCAGGGGGACGCGATGGGTGGGCAAGGAGATAAGGTGAGAGAGGGAAAGGAGATGGGGAATAGTGAAGGAAAGGGGGGGTGTGGGGCATTACCAGAAGTTTGAGAAATCGATGTTCATGCCGTCAGGTTGGAGGCCACTCAGACGGAATATAAGGTGTTATTCCTCCAACCTATGTGTGGTCTCATCATGACAGTAGAGGAGGCCATGGATAGACATATCAAAATGGGAATGGGAAGTGGAATTAAAATGGGTGGCCACTGGGAGATCCCACTTTTTTTTGGCAGACAGACCGTGGCTGCTTGGTGAATTGGTCTCCCAATTTACGTTGGGTCTCAGCAATAAATAGGAGGCCACACAGAGCACCGGATGCAGTATATGACCCCAAAAGACTCACAAGTGTCGCCTCACCTGGAAGGACAATTTGGGGCCCTGAATGGTAACATTTGTTCCACTTGCAAGAGTAAATGCCAGGAGGGAGATCAGTGGGGAAGGTTGAATGGACAAGGGAGTCGTATGGGGAGCGATCCCTGCAGAAAGCAGAGAGTGGGAGGGAAAGATATGCTTGGTGGTGGGATCTCTTTGGAGTTGCAAAGAATTATATGCTGAATGTAGAAGCTGGTGGGGTGGTTGGTGAGGACAAGAGGAACCCTATCCCTGGTAGGGTGGCCAGAGGATGGGGCAAGAGCAGATGTGCGTGAAATGGAAGAGATATAGTTGAGGGCAGCGTTGATAGTGGAGGAAGGGAAGCCCATTTCTTTGAAAAAGAAGAACATTTCCTTCATTCCAGAATGAAAAGCCTTATCTTGAGAGCAGATGCAGCAGAGAGAGAGGAATTGAGAAAAGGGAATGACAATTTTACAAGTAACAGGGTGGGAAGAGGTATGATCCAGGTAGCTGTTAGAGTCTGTGGACATAATAGACATCAGTAGATTAGCTGCCTCCAGAGATAGAGAGATCGAGAAAGGGGAGGAAGGCATCATAAAGGGACCAGGTAAATTTGAGGGCAGGGTGGAAGTTGGAGGCAAAGTGGATGAAGTCAACAAGTTCAGCATGGATGCAGGAAGCCGTACCAATGCAGTCGTCAGTGTAGCATAAGAAAAGTGCAGGATAGTCACCAATGTAAGCTTGGAACACAGATTGTTCAACGTAGCTGAAAAACAGACAGGCACAGCTGGGACCCATGCGTGTGCCCATGGCTACCCCTTTTGCTTGAAGGAAGTGGAAGGAGCCAAAGGAGAAATTATTTAGAGTGAGGGCAAGTTTTGCTAGGCAGAGGAGAGTGGTGATGGAGGGAAATGGTTGGGTCTGGTGACCAGAAAGAAACAGAGAGCTTTGAGGCCTTCCTGGTGGGGGTGGAGGGTATAGGGACTGGACATAAATAGTAAAAATATGATAGGGGCCAGGGAACCTGAAATCATTGAAAAGATCCAGAGTGTATGAAATGTCATGAACATAGGTAGGAAGGGACTAAATTAGGGGGAGTAAAACAGAGTCGACTTATTCTATAGTAGATTTATTATGTCCATAAGAAAATGAATCTCAGGGTTGCATATGGTGACATATATGTACTTTGATAATAAATTTACTTTGAACTTTGTATAGTAAGAATCATTGCAGGCAAATTGTGGGAAAATGGAATAAGCATGGATAGGTATCTCAATGGCATGAGCAAGGCAGGGCCTAAGGACCTGTTCCTTGGCTGTACATTTCTATGATTCTATTTGGCAACATGCTCTCAAAAACAGCAGAGTATCATAAAAGATACACTGATTCCATCTGTTAGTTAAGAGATAATTATCAGCTAGAATGGCAGGACGAGATACCCAGCTCCTTTAAATTATGCCAAAGTATTAATATGCACCTGAGAAAGCGCACTTCAGCATTTTACAGCCAAACTAAATTTCAGTCAAAGTCTCTGGAGTGGGATCTGAGCCCACAACCTTCTCAGCATCACCATCATTGGATCTCTGGCTATCACAACCAGGAACTGGTTCTCTTGCCTAATTGTTCAGAAGGCATCCGTGCTTCAAAGAATTTAATACCAAATCAAACAAAAGAAGAAAAGAATGACAGCATTTCTAAGATTTACATTCATTCATTTTGACTGAATATTTTTGCATGAGATAAAACAAAAAGGCAGAACGTTTGCAGTGGTGAGATTCATTAGAGACTCTGTTGAAAGACTAACAGAAAATTCTTGTTCATATGTAGTTGATATATCAAATTCAAAATCTTACTATTTCTATCTGTCTGCTTCCCTGTCTAAAAGTCTTGCTTTCCTTCTTCCTTTCTTTTTAAAGAAATATTTAAATTAAATTGATCAACAATAATACTATAGCGAAGAAGTTGAGAGTGATATCATGCCCTTGCCATCCATGGGCAAAATAGTCCAAGCACATGCTGCTTGGCCAGCATGTGAGATGCCAGTGAAGACAAAATTGCATTTTGATGAAGGGTCTCGGCCAGAAACATTGACTGTACTCTTTTCCATAGATGCTGCCTGGCCTGCTGAGTTCCTCCAGCATTTTGTGTGTGTTGACTGCAGTTTGTCTGCTGGCTTTTTCAAACAGCATAGATTCAAGGGAAATTTGGTTAATAAATGTATTCTCTAAGCAAATAAGACATCTCATTTTCAAATCAGTGATGTTGCAAATCATAATGGAAATAAATTCTGGATGCTGGGCTATTGCTAAAGTTACACAAAACCAAATGCAGGAGAAACACAACAGGTCAGGCAGCATCTATGGTGAAGAATAAACTGATGGCATTTCAGGTGATGATGAAGGATCTCATCCTGAAACATCAATTGTTTATCCCACCCCACAAATGTTGCCCGACATGCAGAGTCCCTCCAGCATTTTGTGTGTGTTGTTCTGGATTCCGGCAACTGCAGAATCTCTTATGTTTATAGTACTGCTGAAGACTTAGGGAGGATTTCACACAGAAAAAAAATTATGGTAAACCACAAATTAAAAAAAACCTTCAGAAAGTCCAGGCTGGTTAAAACACAGGATTATCAGTATGCACTGGATTATGCTAATTTTTAATAGCACAAGAGCATGTCTATGGAGTTGTAGAAATTAATTTCTAAGTCTATTTGTTTTCAGTTTGACACCCAAATGACAATGTTGTTTGCAGAGAACTCCACCTGTCAATAATTTTATCATAAAGGGTAGCAAATACTCAGGAGTTTGTATATTCTCCCTGTGACCACGTGGGTTTCTGCCCACATTGTAAAGACATACAGGTTAGTAGGTTAATTGGTCACATGAGTGTAATTGGACAGCACGAGCTCATTGGACCAGAAGGGCCTGTTACCGTGCTGTATCTCTAAATGTTTCAACATCTAGATGTGCTACTGAATAAATTTTCTTGAACTTTCTGACCATTGCAAAACAAACAGTATCAAAGCAAACTAAAAATATTTATTTTTTTGAAGACTATAAACACTAAAGGTAAAATGATTTATTACAAGTTTATAGTTTGTGGGTCTAAGTTTAAATGCTGTCTATGACCAATTGATGGGAAAGTATTTCTGAGAAAACTTCAGAAAGGCCAGCTGTTCTCAAAAGGAAATGACTCATTGCTGTTGACGATGAGTCTTTGTAGGCAGTCCTTCATGAAGTGAACAAAATTAATTTGATTACTTAAACAGGCTTGTTTGTCATTATAATCAAGCTGGTCTTACTGCTGAGAAATGGCAGTGGACGCCAAGTTCCCTATGCTGACAGTAATTTCCAAAATTGTTAGCCTGTCTAGAAAGTGCTGGAAAGGTCATGGTATTTGGAATACCTCAAGTTCGTATTGATAGATCAGTTTTGTACTGGAAATGGATAACTCATCCCAGTCAGGAATCAGAACAACTACCTTGTAATTAATGAGGGATTTTTCTCTGCAAAAAGTGTTCTGTAACTTTAATGAACTGCGTGATCTCTGATTTACACATTTCACGACAGGGAAAATTAGTTTCACCTAGATCTGTAGACATGGTCTCAAAAACCTCATGACTGTTTGTCTGCACTGATGCTGACTACCTTGGTGATAGCTACCAGATTTTCAGAGAGCAGCATATACATACTGCAATTTATTTTGCTTTGGTGTTCCCTATTTTCCATGTTGCCATAAATGTTAGAGGCAAAACATGCCTGAGAAAACAAGTCAGCTTTTTCGTGCAAGTTTTTCTACAGTAAATCTCAATTTCTTCATAGAGTTGTCCTTACAGAAAATGAGAATTGCACTGGAAACAGGACATCTAAACATTTAAAGCATTGTTCTCATTCTGAAAAGGAAATCATTTTCAGAGTCAGAATCAGGTGTAATTATCACTGGCATACGTTGTGAAATTTGTTGTTTTGTGCCAGCAGTACATTCCAATACATAATATTTTAACTATAAATTATAAGTGCTTTGCACTACTTATTTAGTTTAATTATATATACAAACATTTTAAATGAAGTAGTACAAAAAGAAAGGAGAAAATGTGAGTTAGTGTTCATGAGTTTACTGTCCATTCAGAAATCTGAAGGCGGTGCAGAAGAAACTTTGACTGTGTGTCATCAGGCTCTTGTTCCTCCTCCTTGATGGTAGCAATCAGAAGACCGTCTCACATCTGTCTCTTACGAGAACAAGTTTGCAAATTTAAGACCAAATTCCATGGTCGATTCAGAAAATTTTAGATGAGAGGTGAGAGGTTACTCAGCTAATCCACACTGTTTGTAGTAGGAATACCAATGGAAATAAAAGATTCTCTGTTTGGCGAGCAATGCAGAATCCCATTACATTGTATGCAACAGTAGATTTTGGCTCATGAGGAAAAAGAGTTCAGAAGCAATTTTGACATGGGGGTCAGCAAAAAAAATGTACTTGCTAAGAGTTCAAATCATAACAACTTGTAGTTTTCTTATTATAAATATACAATATATTTCTGTGCATATATTTGAATGAAATTATAAATAGTGAATCAGACCCAGGAAATGTTCCACTAACAAATAAACCACAAACTTTCCAGCACTTCCTTTTAGTTCGTCCTTAAAAAGTAAAGTAAATCTTCACTTCTGCTCAAAATATTCTTTATTATCTGTCACAATGAATAGCAGTGCAACATCCTCTTCCTTCTAAATAAAAGAAATAGTAAAGTCCTGAAAAACAAGGCGATGATTAAATGCTTCCATTGAGAAATGGGCAATAGAATGTGAGCCATTCAGCTCATCATGAGCATACCACATCAAAGAGGTATTCACACGAACCCACTTCACAATTCCTGGACTGTAACCTTAAAGGTACATCACATGATCATCATGTGATCTTAAAGGTACATCACATGATCTTTTCTCTAAGTGAACTGAGTTGTTTTTCTTCCATTGGCCTTCAGGCAGTGAGATTCAGATCGTTACCCCTATATTAGTGAAAAAGTTTTCCTCAATTTTCTTCTAATGCCTCATGCTTTACATCTATGATCTATAGTTATTATTTCACTGCTGAGGGGATCAGCTCCTTCCTATCTGCCCTAATTTGGCCCCTCTCATTTTTAGATAACTTGTTCAAATTTCTCCTGGGCCTCCTCAGTTCTAAACGCACAGCAATCTCTCCTGACTAAGAAGCTAAGGTTTGCTGAACACCAGACTTGTAAATCTCCTACTCTAGTCCAGTTATCAAGCTCTTTCTGTGATGCAGTACTTTAGCTGATGGCTCCTTCCTGTTACATACTCAGTTGTTCCACCATGAACTTCGGACTCTTTTGTCCTCTGCCTTGGACAATGAAGTATCATATATGCCTTTCCAATCACTGTATCTGCATGGCTTGCTACCTTAATGTTCTGTAGATGTGTGCTCTAAAATGTGATTTCACATCTGTTGGAATAGAGTGTAAAATTGTTATTTTCTTGCATTTTTCTCATAAATTACTTTTTCTAATGCTTTCATTTATTTTCATATAATCAACCTAAATATATGTAATTGTTCAGTGAATTTGCAGTAATGATAGTATAGTTGATTCTGTATTTTTCTAAACATTTCTCTGCAGCCTGTCTCATGCCACTGAACCTGATTATTTCATAGGTTATTCCTTATCACTGGAATGTTTTATTTTCTCTCTAGTCTAAGTTAGTTTTTAGTAGATAACCACAACTCCTTGGTTCTTTTGTTTTTTTCTTTGTCATCTTCTTTCACTTCCTCTCTCCCTTAGAGCAGTGCGAGTTGATTACAGTACTATTATTTTTTATTGTTATGAACACCTAATAGAATAATCAGAAAATTTACACCTCAGTCTTGACCTGAAGCACTTTCTAGATCAAAACATCATCAAATCCACACATCTAAAGAGCCTAACAGTGATTCCTGGAAGCCGTTAATTTAAGATGGCAAAATAATTTCAAAGTCTTGTACAGTTGACCATTTAGGATACAGTTACATTTGTAAATACTCTACAGATTGAAATGTAACTTGAGCTTCAAAAAAGTTGAATGACTATATGCAAGATATGAAACAAGCCAAAATTTAAATATTTACTTCAAACCACCTTTTGTGGACTTAGAAGAGACTACTGTATAAATCAAAGGGGAATGCTTTTAAATTAAGAGAGATTTCAGGAAACAGAACTACATTGACAAAAAGATATTACTCCCTGACATGCAGACAGGTCACACCATAATCAGCAGATCACTTTAACAAAGTTGACGCTATTCTGAATATTCGGCCTGGAGGTGTAATTGAAAAAAGGCTCTTGTAAAAGTCCCTTTGTGCCAATGAAAAGTACCACTGTCTATTTGCATTTTGTACATTTTTGGGTCAAACTATAAATAATGGAACAGTATCAAAATCCATTGAAAGTGCAGATACTCCCATACTTCAGTCTTGTGACAACTGAAATAAATCATATGGATTTTTAGTTTAAACCTGCAAAAAAATATTTTCTGGCAAAGTCTAATACAAACATAAGTAAGCAGTGATGACTTCATTTTCAGAGGGGCCAAATTTAGGTATGGGCAGATTAGGAATTGAAAGCAACAGGAAATATCAGTTACTTTATGTTGAGGAGCGATTGGATTAATATTTCTGGCTGGCACTGGAAGTCATTATAGATTTCCAAATGCACCTGTCAGACAATACTCATCCTCCCACTGACATATTAACCTCCAAAGATTGAACTGGATACAGCATAAAATGTTGGAGCCACCTTCTATACTCCTCCTGCTCTTACTTCAAACTCAAAAGCCCTGGAAGATTCTGCAGTAATGAATTTGTATACCAGTGCTTCCTAATTCTACTTTTTTTACCCCTGCATGAAAGCACCTTTGCATGAAGCACCAAAGAAGAACATTAGTTCACTTAGAACAGTCTTCTCTTTCTACACCAACAGTACTGATCAAATGTACAATGGAATATGCCTGATTTTCAATTGCTGGTACTTCATTAACTCATATAATTAACTTCAGCTCATAAATACAAACCTCAATAGGAATGCTTCCCACTTACATAAACTTTTGACAGTGTGAAGACATCAACACAGCCTACGGTTGTGTGATTGATTTTTCTGTGATTTTAATCTCACCATCACACCCACCCACCTGCTCACCCCTCTTACACTTAATATTAACTGGTCCATTTGATGGTTCATAAACCGCTGTTCATTTGGGTTATATTTTAATTGTTGTCTATGATAAAATGCATCACTCTTCAGTTTCAATGGCTTTTAGTGCCAATTTACCTCCCAGAATAGGTTGCTCATTAACACAATACCTCCTCTTTACACCACTGACCATTCTACTTTCCCCTAGTGTCTCAGGCAGTAAGTAAGAAGATGACTCAATGATATGTGGTTGGTAATGGGAGTTCCAAGAGTAGTTAAAGACTGACTCCAGTAACTACATACAATACTATGAAGCTAAAATGATTGAAGCAAACTGAATTTGTGCTAGGAATGTGTTGACTTTATAAGTACTTCATGTAAATTATTAAAATTTTTGCATGTAAATTGAAAGTTATCTTTGCATGAAGCAACAACATCAAAATTAGGTCTCCCTAAAAAATACAAAAATGTGTCATCTGTAACAGTGTTAGACCTGATTATACCATGAAAGAAGGGCTAAAATGTGACTTGGGCAGTTCCTGGCCGGATGAGGTTAAATTCAGATTAGCCTAGATGAAGGGCCATGACCAGGGATGTCAACCATCCAGTCCCCTCCACAGATGTTGCCTGACCCACTGAATTCCTCCAGCATTTTGTTTGTTGTTCTAAATTCAGAGCAGCTGCCGATATGTTGTTGTGCGGCTGTAAGAACAGGGTACCAGCATTTAAAGACACAATCCCCGTGGTAGCTAAATATGGTGGCACAATCACATAGAGGTTAGCACAATGCTTTACAGCACAAGCTGTATGATCAGGGGTCAATTCTCACTGCTGTCCTGTAAGTAGACTGCACTTTCACCCCGTGACCATGTGGGTTTCTTTCAGGTGCTGCAGTTTTCTCACACGTTCCAAAGATGCAAAATTAGACTTAGTGAGTTGTGGGCATGCTGTGCTGGTACAGGAGGCTCAGCACAATCTTCACTGGTT
The DNA here is from genome assembly GCF_048418815.1 of Hemitrygon akajei. Lineage (NCBI taxonomy): Eukaryota > Metazoa > Chordata > Chondrichthyes > Myliobatiformes > Dasyatidae > Hemitrygon > Hemitrygon akajei. Next base: position 158,086,265 of record NC_133128.1, read on the forward strand.
TGATTTGATGCAAACAGTTGCATTTTACTACGGTATACTTTCTGATGTACCGGTGACAAATAAAGGTAATCTAATCTAATCTACACTCTATGGCTCTCTTGGAAGAGAGGAGTAAGAGAGATCCATGGTATGGAGGGCAGCAAAGGAGAGTTCATCAATGAGACAGATGCCCGAGGTCTAAAGGGGCTAAGAGACATGCCAGGGCTACTGGAAGAACAGCCTGCAGGAAGTGGTATGAGTAGTTTTGTTCAGGAGAGAGAATCCCTGCTCAGTCAAGTAGTGTCTCAAAGAGAGTTCATGATCTTACAAGATATGACGTGAGCTGGATGCCAGTAATAACAACCTTCACATATAAACACACTTATTCGAACACATTTTAATATTCACATGAACTGTTAACAAGTCCACACCCCACCACACACCCATTCCACCAGTGATATTATTGTTCTATTCACCACCAAACATCCGCACAGACATCAAGACACAAACACTGAAAAAGGAAAGGTTACTCAATGTCCTTGAACTCCCCCATTTAGAATAAACCAGCAAGGAATAGAAACAAGACCACTTTAAAGGCAGGGATCTGTTTGTGTGCAGTTCCTCACCATGTTGGAGAAGACCTTTCAACCAAGCATGTTCACTAATAACGTTTTAAGGTGATAAGTAGATTCTCAAGTATCAAGGGTAATGGATGGTGTGCCTCTAAGGATAATGCAACATACAATGGATGATATCAAATTTGTTGCACTGTATACACTTTGATGAATATTACAGTCATGATTGTTCCTTTGTGAATTGTTTTACAATGGTGTCTTTCTCAGATACGCTAGCTTCAGTGATCAATCGCAAATGATACTATTTACGGAAATGTGCTTGGTTCTTATAATGTTGCATTGAAGTATGAGAATGCCACAATAGCAAGAAGTATTTCATCTATTTTATTGCATATATTACTGAGCTGTATCGGTGATAATATAACTGTACTCTTCCTATAGTTAATACACACCTATTGTGCACTTGCTATTAATTGCAAGTCCTCCAGAATGAACATTTTATAAACCTGAAGGTGGGGCTTATAAACCATGCATGAGTAACTTACAAACTGTTAAATTAACCACTGTTTAATTAACTGTCCAGTGTACACCCCTTTCAACTTGTTAACAATATGCTGTGTTGCCCAGTATCAGAATGATGCTGGCAGGATGGGGCAGAAGGACATGGCATACAGGGAAATATACTGGGCAAGCATTCAGGGTGCTTTCAGTGACTCCTCTTGGAGGTGGTGCACAGTTCCCTACAAGGGCTTAGTGACAACCTAAAGCACTATGCCTACTGGTTCAGGTGACAGCTGTGCAGAGATACTGTACAGATACAGATTTGATGCTTTCCTCCAACTCCCTCCAGGGACAACAGCTTCTCTTGGATTATCAAGGACAGACTCAAAACGAAAGGGAGGAGCCTTCTAGCAGCTGCAAGCACAGAGAAATATCACAACATAGTACTGGAATACCAAAACCTGGTACATGGCAGTCAAACGATAATGTGCTTGTATGTTTAACTCAAAAGATAATTGGTGTGATGTTCCACTTGTGTATTGCTCAATTTTGCTTTATTACAAATTGTGATGTGCATTACTCACAGCTACACAAATTTCAACAGCAAATATACAGTCAGAGGCCTTCAGCGGCTGTAGCCCATCCACTTCAAGGTTCTACATGTTCCACTGTTCCACCACTGTTGTAACTTTTGGTTATTTGAGATATTGTCATCATCCTTATCAGCTTGAACCAGAATGGCTAATCTCCTCTGACCTCTCTCACTAACAAGGCATTTTCTCACACAGAACTGCTGCTCACTGAGTTTTTTGTTCTTCGCATCTTTCTCTCTAAACTCTAGAGACTGTTGCGCGTGAAAATCCCAGCAGATCAGCAGTATCTGAGATACTCAAACCACCCCGTCTGGTGCAAAAAATCATTCCACAGTCAAAGTCACTTATATCACATTTCTTCCCCATTCTGATGTTTAGTCTGAACAACACATGAACCTTTTTACCATGCCCGCACACTTTTATGCATTGATTTGCTGCCACACGATTGGCTTATTAGACATCTGAATTAATGAGCAGGTGTACAGGTTTGCCTAATAAAGTAGTCACAGACTTTACGCCATCTATGTTAAAAGTGAGTTAAAGCATCCAAGCTCTTGGCCAGTATTTACAACTAGAGAGTAAACATTTCTGAGAAAAGAGTATTTTGCAAGGAATTCAAAGTATTTTAAGTTTAGAACCATTCATCAAAAAAGAAAAATGTTACAGTAAGCTACTTAAATAATGACATCAGGGACGTATTCATTGATATATATATTGTAAGCAATGCAGGCAGGTATGAATAAGCGTGAACAATATTATGCATCATCTTGAATCTCTCAGCTGCCATGTTAGAGGTAATGAATAAAGTGGGAAGATGGTCCCTTGATTAAATCATTTAATGCTTCTCTTATTGGGGAATGGCCTCTGTTTTCTGCTTAGCTTGACATTAAAGCTAAGAAAGTTGGAAAGAGACAACCACCTGTGGTCATTCACCAATAAGGCAAGAGTAGAGGGTGTAATGCTCCTTATTATCAGTTGGTATAAGACTATAAGATGATAAGACGTAGAAGCAGAATTAGGCCATTTGGCCCATCGTCTGCCCCACCATTCCATCATGGTTGATCCCACTCAACCCCATACACCTGTCTTCTCGCCAAATCCTTTGATGCCCTTACTGATCAGGAAACTAGCAACTTCTGCCTTAAAAATGCCCTTGGACTTGGCCTCCACCACAGTCTGTAGCACAGATTCACTACTCTCTGGCTCAAAAAATTCCTCCTTGCCTCTGTTCTAAAAGGTAACCCCTCAATTTTGAGGCTGTGCCCTCTAGTTCTGAATACCCACACCAAAGGAAGCATCCTCTCCACATCCACCCAATCAATCTAGTCCTTTCAACATTCGGTAGGTTTCAATGAGATCCCCACATCTTCTTCTAAATTCCAGTGAGTGCTGGTCCAAAGCTGCCAAACACTCCTCATATGTTAACCCCTTCATTCCCAGAATCACCCTCATGAACTCCCTCTGGACTCTCTCCAATGACAACACATGTTTTCTTAGATATGGGGCCCAAAACTGTTGTCCTCTATGGACCTCTATGACACTGATGGACCTCTAGCACACTGCTAGTATCTTCCACAGGGAAAACAGATGCAAAGTACCCATTAAGTTCATCTGCCACTTCTCTGATCCCCATTACTACTTCACCAGCATCATTTTCCAGTGGTCCAATATCAGCTCTCAGCTCCCTTTTACTCTTTATATAGCTGAAAAACTTTTGGTATCCTGCTTTGTATTATTAGCTAACTTGCCCTCATTTTTCATTTTTTCCCTACTTAAAGCTTTTTAGTTGTCTTTGTTGGATCTTAAAAGCTTCCTAATCACCAACTTCCCACTCACTTTTGCTACTTTATATGCCCTTTCCCTGGTTTGTATGCAGTCCTTAACTTCTCTCAGCAGCCATGGTTGCCTACCCCTGCCATTTGAGAACTTCTTCAAACCTATCCATCCTTCGCCTTGTGAACTATTCCCAGAAACTTCAGCACTCTGCTCTACCATCATCCCTGCCGGTATCCTCCTTCAATCCACCTGGGAAAGCTCCTCTCTCATACCTCTGTAGTTCCCTTTATTCCATTGCAATACTAATACATATGACTTATGCTTTACATTACGCTCCCTGATAAGATCTGGGTTATTACACACCACCCAGTCTACGTTTTCCTTTTCCTGAGTAGGGACAAGCAAAGCTGCTCTAAAAAGCCATCTCGTAGGCATTCAACAAATTTCCTCTCTTGCAAACCGTCACCAACCTGATTTTCCCAATCCCCTTGCAAACTGAAGTCTCTCATTACAATTGTGTCATTACCCTTAATACATGACTTTTCCAGCTCCCTTTGCAATCTCAACCCAATATCTCAGCTACTATCTGGAAGCTTATATGATTCCCATAATGTTTTTTCTTTCACTCTTTCTTTCTTAATTCCACCCCACAAAGATTCAACATTCTCTGACCCTATGTCACCTCTTTCGAAAGATGAAATTCCATCTCTTACCAACAGAGCCACGCCATTGTCTATGCCTTCCTGCTTGTCCTTTTGATACAAAGTACCGTATATCCTTTAATGTTAAGCTCCCAACGATGGCCTCCTTTCAGCCACCAGTCAGTGATGCCCACAACGTCATACTGGCCAGTCTCTAATTGTGCCACAAGTATCTGGAGCTTTACAGTACAAATTACCACCTGAAACTTTCTTTGCATGATAATTGATGTCATTAGGTGTTCAGATGATCTTGGGAAAACAGGCTTGCTAACTTGGATTATGCCTGGTGCATTTTTTTTACAGAAATTTTTTTCTTTACTAGGTTAATTCCACTTTGGATCTTTCACAGCTAAGTACAAACGTAGATACATAAATATGTGATCATCCAATTGAAAGACCTTTAGGTGGAATAGATTTCCTTCAATGCTTAAATGGACTTCTGCAAAGAGCATGTTCCATAGCAACAAACAATACCAGATAGATAAAACTACACAACTATGACACTGGGCAATGTAAACATACATTAATATTTGCATCCCATCCTGATAACACAACAGAAGTTTCATAGACAAATGAGTTCGGAGCTTCAGATAAAAATAACTTCACCATCAACTCATAAACAGTAGAATCCTTACGTACACACTGTGAAAATAACATCTACAAGTAAGTAAAAGATAAAATATTACAATCCTTTGCTTTTGTTTTAAAAATGCCTTGAATAATAAAGTAACAAACATCAGTCACTTATCTGCAGTCCACAATTCTTAGTTGAAATGCTCCTCCAGTACAAACCTCAATGAGTGAAGAAACTCAATTGTTTTAATAAATCATTAGCTTTTAGAAGCTGCTTTCAACTGTAACAAAGCTACCACAATGAAATATTCCAACATGGAACATAAAGTTAAACATAATGCATTTCTCTCATTGGGTTTCACCTGGAATTATAGTTCATCCATGTCTGTGGAGATAGACTCCCTACTTTTTCAAAATTCTCTGGGAGATATTCTATCACAAACTGAAGGGCAATTAACTTTATTTCACACAATGCAAAAATAAATGGTTCCATTCATGGGAATATGAAAGTGGCAATATATGAAGCATTGAAAACATTGAAAGTAAAGTCAGAATAATAGGAAATTAACTGAGACCTGAGCCTGAAACATCAACTGTTCATTTCCCTCCACAGATTCTACTTGACTTGCTGAATTCCTCCAGCATTATGTGTATATTGCTCTTTTTTAATGTTGGCTGCTTTACCAAACAGCAAGAGGTTCAGAGGGACTTCGTGGAGGGGAGACTGGATCTGGTGATGGTCACAACTCTTTGCAGTCTCAGACAGAGCAAGTGCTAAACCAACCCCTGAATGCGTGTGGATTGGATGCTTTCTATGCTGCATTTATAAAAACTGATGAGGGGCAGATTTCTTTAGCCTCTTGAATAAGTAGAGGTGTTGATGTGCTTTCTTTACCTAAAGAAGTCTACACTGTACTGAGTTTTCCTAAACCTGTATTTAGCTTTCATTAAATATAATATCTGGTTCCATTACTGGTCCCTTGAACACTCCTGACCCTCATAGTGTCACCTCTTCCATTGTGTCTTCAAATGTAGTAAGTTCTTCAGGCCTGTTAAGGGCACCAGAGAGCATTGGCTCAAAGGTTTTTACAGCATCTGAAGTGGTTAATTGTTGATTAACAACAATTCTTAATCATTTAGAGTTCCTTGTGCCTTTCTTGAATGACTCACCCTTTGTAATGCAGTCTCCTATTTCGTTCTGTTTAAGCTTGTTAAATTTATTTTGAGAAGCTCTTGGATTCTGTGCTACTTGTATTATTTAAGCAGAAGCCCAATTAGCACTATTGCAGGTTCCTAGTTTTGAGAATGTTTACTTCTCTTGGTGTTGCTCGGCTGAGCCATCAATATTCTTTTGGAATTAATATGAATAAACTCTTGTTGCCATCTCCACATCAGAATTCAATTTTTCTCTAGACTTGGGTTCTGATATTGCCTGCACACAGGATGACAGAAGGACCCCATGAAGTAATGGACCCAGCAGAGATTGAACAGCGACGTTATGAAACCAGAGGCTGGAGGAGAGGGTGCCTTCTACTCTCAGTGCATGCCCAAGTCTATGTTCCAAGTACCCCATGTGGACATTCAGAGTCCACACTCCGAGTGCCCCAGGTATACATTCCAAGTATCCCGAGTCGGCATTCAGAGTCTAAACTCCAGGTGTCCCGAGTCGACATTCAGAGTCTACACTCCGGGTGTCCCTAGTCGACATACAGAGTCTACACTCCGGGTGTCCCGAGTCGACATACAGAGTCTACATTCCGGGTGTCCCTAGTCGACATACAGAGTCTACACTCCGGGTGTCCCGAGTCGACATACAGAGTCTACACTCCGGGTGTCCCAAGTCGACGTTCAGAGTCTACACTCCGGGTGTCCCTAGTCGACATACAGAGTCTACACTCCGGGTGTCCCTAGTCGACGTTCAGAGTCTACACTCCGGGTGTCCCGAGTCGACATACACAGTCTACACTCCGGGTGTCCCGAGTCGGCGTTCAGAGTCTACATTCCGGGTGTCCCGAGTCGACGTTCAGAGTCTACACTCCGGGTGTCCCGAGTCGACATACAGAGTCTACACTCCGGGTGTCCCAAGTCAGCATACAGAGTCTACACTCCGGGTGTCCCGAGTCGACATACAGAGTCTACACTCCAGGTGTCCCGAGTCAACTTTCAGAGTCTACACTCCGGGTGTCCCTAGTCGACATACAGAGTCTACACTCCGGGTGTCCCTAGTCGACATACAGAGTCTTCACTCCGGGTGTCCCGAGTCGACGTTCAGAGTCTACACTCCGGGTGTCCCGAGTCGACATACAGAGTCTACACTCCGGGTGTCCCGAGTCAGCATACAGAGTCTACACTCCGGGTGTCCCGAGTCGGCGTTCAGAGTCTACACTCCGGGTGTCCAGAGTCGACATACAGAGTCTACACTCCGTGTGTCCCAAGTCGACATACAGAGTCTACACTCCGGGTGTCCCGAGTCGACGTTCAGAGTCTACACTCCGGGTGTCCCGAGTCGGCATTCAGAGTCTGCACTCCGGGTGTCCCGAGTCGGCATTCAGAGTCTACACTCCGGGTGTCCAGAGTCGGCATTCAGAGTCTACACTCCAGGTGTCCCGAGTCGGCATTCAGAGTCTACACTCCGGGTGTCCCGAGTCGGCATTCAGAGTCTACACTCCGGGTGTCCCGAGTCTACATTCAGAGTCTACACTCCGGGTGTCCCGAGTCTACATTCAGAGTCTACACTCCGGGTGTCTCGAGTCGGCGTTCCAAGCATCCAGAGTCTACATTCAGAGTGCACACTCTGAGTGTCCCAAATCTACATTCAGAGTGTGCACTTCGATTGCCCGAGTCTACATTTCAAGTATCCTGAGTCGACATTCAGAGTGTACACTTCGAGTGTCCATTCCGAGGTTCTGCGGTCTCTGTTCCAAGCTTTTCAAGTCACAAACACCTGGATTCCCAGCTTCACAGTCCCACGATTCTGGTGTGCATTACAATTGAGTGCTTCAAGCAAGCTTATCGATGAAGTTCACTTGATTCAACAAATCAGCAAACAAGTCAATAGTATACATTTTGGGAGAGCTCTGCTCCAAAAGTTGATCCCTGGCTGGAGTGTGTAATCACACATGTAAAGTAACCCTATCAAGAGTAAGCTACTTAATATCTAACCTCTTGATGAAAGTCATGGTACAGCCTATGAAAACTTAAACTTTGGTGTAACAAAATGAAACACAACTACAGGGAGCCAGCTACTTCAGTAGTAACAAGAGCCTATCTATGCTGTCTGAATCTACAAAATTGAGAGTACAGCCTTCTGGATGCTAATTACCTTTGGAAATACAGCTGAAGGGTAAAACAACACTGTGAGCAAGATCCTTCTACCATCCCTTCCCCCAGGTTTAAAGTTTCATGTTTTCAAGGACTCAAGTTTCCAGGCTCAAGGCTTTTTCCATGACAATGGGCTTTCCAGTTCTAAGTATCCCAATCTAAGCATCCAAGGTTATCAAGGTTTCCCATGGCACTCCAGGTTTTCCAAGGACTTTTCTCAATGTCCTCCCTGTCTCAAGGACTCTCAGTCTCCCTCTCAGAGTTACCTGATCTCTCAGTCTCTCAAGGTCCCTCTTGAGTCATCTCTGGATCTCAAATTTTCAAGTGTCCCTAGGCTGTCATGTGCCAGTCATATGGAGGGAGCCTCTGTAATAAGTTTTTCAGACCTGTGCAAGGTGCCAGACAGCAATGGGCTCCAGAGTTTTTAAAGCACCTGAATTGGTTAATTGTTGTTCAATCACAGTTCTTAATCATTTAGTCCATCGCAACTCACTCTTTGTAATGCAGTCTCCTATTTTAATAGGCTCAGGGATTCTGTGTTAGCTGTATTACATAAGCAGATGCCTGATTAGAACTAATAGCAGGGTCCTAGTTTTGAGAATGTTACTTCTTGCTGTGTCCCACAGCCAAGCCACCAATGTTCTTTTGGAATTATTATGAATAAACTCTTGTCACTGTCACTACATCAGAGTTCTGCCTTTACACTGCACTTGGGTTCTGATATGGTCAGCACACATAACATCAAAACATTGTGCCATATAAGACTTTGCTTCCCTCCTAAAACCTTAAGTTGCCCTTTCCTCCTAAGATTCATTTCTTTCTTTCTCCAGAGCTTTTCACATCTATACTAACATCAGTGTAAAATAATTTTGCTGACCCTCTTATGAAGCTACATGGGATTTTTATAATGTTAGCTATGCTACTGTAAATAAATTCATGTAACTCTAACTGCCATTAAGTTCATATCTACTGTTCCCCTTAGCTATATATAGTGATAGCAGGTTCCACATTCTTACCAAACTGATTAAATTTATTATTCATCAACTCCCTGCAGAAATCATAGATTATACTTATGACTCATACTCCCAAAAATCAAAGCATTCCTATTATGTCTATGAAACTAAATTCCTTCCTCATTAATTAGGCCTCATTCAGTTCTGCCATCTATATACAGAGAATTCAGCCTTTCTTGACAGTTGTAACCTCACAATTTTGCTATCTTCCTTTCCTCACCAAAGTTTCTATGTCCTTCTGTAACAAAGAGATTGAAACATGAACTGAGTTTACAAAGGCTATTAGCTATTAAAATGAAAGCTCACTTAAAATTCCATACAACCCTGGTACAAGTGTGCAGTGTCTTGATTCCCACTTTTCTGCACATCACTAGTCAACAATAAAAGTCAAAATATTCCCCTCCTCCACTAAAGGTAGCTATTTCTAATTAAGAAAATAATACCTTCAACAGTCAATAATACTGATCACTTGAAGATTCCAAAACTATTAGTAGAACCACTACTTTGACAAGGAATCTTCAGTGCAAAGATAATGAAATAACAAAAAGGTGATCTAAACAATCTAGAATGTGTTTCCACTGATATACTTTTGAAGAGATGGAATTTTGCAACACTATATATGGAACTAGGAAAGAATAAAATAATCAGAAGTAGATTGCATTTAACTCCACAAAATGTCGCTGAATCTATGTAGTACCTGCCACCAAATGCTACCAATAGACTTGCTTTAGTCCTAATTTACCTGATGATGGGCTCATTTTAGCTTAAGTGAATGAAGTTAATGATCAACTCTTGTATAAATGGGCTATTTGCAACATACAGGAAGAGTTACTTCACTTTGAAACAAATGAAGAACAGTTCACTTCAGAATTTGGACCATAAAATAAAAGTTTCTGATCATATGCTCAGAATGAAAGTATAACAAGCTATTTTCTCAGTGATAAGTGAAGAAACTACAAAATTATTTTGATACAGTGTAAATTATGTTTTATTTCACCCGAAACCCATATTATGAATGTAGTTGTGTCATAGCACTGGTTACTATAATGTTCCACTACTGTTGAGCGGAATAGTATTACAGGACAGGAACCTACGTGAAATCCATCTGGGGACTGACACCTAGGTCATTATGGTATTCAGATAAGAGGCAACGTAGCCAAGAACAAAGATATTCTTCTTTCAACATTTCCTGTGCTTCACAGGAAGTTCTTTCATAACTTTTTTCCTAAATCTATGAGTAATGTGCTTAATTTATGCACTCAACGTACAAAAATTTATTAGTCCCATGATAATAGCTTTATGTCATGCTTCCTGTTTGCAAGAGTACATGTTAATTGCTGCATCTTGAAATTCATGCAAACCTGAAATAGGGGAAGGAATATATCTAAGAAATCTGCTATTTGTTCCAGTTTGAAATTCTTCCCTTAAGCAGCCTTTTGGGATTTGAATCCTGAGGGTGCCACGTTAGAGTAACAGTTAGCGCAATGTTTCAGAGGAGCTGTCCTTTGTCCAGCACGTAAGTGCCATTACAAAGAAGGCACAGAGACATCTCTACTTTCTTAGAAGTTTGCGCAAGTTCGGCATGTTGTTTAAAATTCTGACAAGCTTTTATAGATGCATGGGAGACTATATTGACTCATTGCATCATGGCCAGGTATGAAAATACCATTGCCCTTGAATGGCAGAACAATCAGAATGTAATGGATTCAGTCTAGCCCACCACTGAGCACATTTACAAGGAGTGCTATCGCAGGAAAGCAGCATCGAGGACCCCCACCACCCAGGCCATGCTGTCTTTTTGCTGCTACCATCAGGAAGGAGATACAATAGGGTCTTTTACGAGACTCTTGGATAGGTACATCAAGCTTAGAAAAGTAGAGGGCTATGGGTAACCCTAGGCAATTTCTGAAGTAGATACATGTTTGGCACAGCATTGTGAGCTGAAGGGCCTGTATTGTGCTGTAGGTTTTCTATGTACTCTATAAGATACAGGAGCCTCAAGTCCCACACCACGAGATTCAGATTCAGATTCAGTTTATTGTCATTTAGAAACCACAAATGCAACGCAGTTAAAAAATGGGACAACGTTCCTCCAGAATGATAGCACAAAAGCACATGACAGAACAGACTACACCCGAAAATCCACATAACATTTGGCAATCCCCAATCCAGAGTCCGGAGTGGCTGCTGCATATTAATATCGCGCTACCATCTTAGGGCATTCTCCGGAAAGGAGCTCCAAACCCACCAGACAAAACAAGACCAAAAACTAAAGCTACAGGGCCTGCACAAAACCACATAGTTACAACATATAGTTACAACAGTGCAAACAACAGCACAATTGATAAAAAAAACAGACCATGGGCACAGTAAAAATAGTCCAAAGATGTTAAAAGACTACCACCACACAGTTTCCACAAGTCCTCAGGGTCCCGATAGACTCGTCATCCCACGTAGGCAGCAGAAGGGAATACCCCTGCTATGGACTTCCACGACTCAGCCTCGCAGATGTAGCACACAATGAAAGCTCCGTCTAACCCAGCCTCGCAGACACAGAACACACTGAAAGCGCCCTGACCGCAGCGGACTCCAAGTCCATCGAACTTCTGAGACTCCGACCATCCCCTCCGGCACAGCTTCTCCGAGCACCATCCTCTGCCGAGCGTATTAAGACGCCCCCACCAACGGCCACCGGCAATGCGACCCCGAGGACTGGGGGGCTGTTCTTCTCAGCAGGATCCCGGACCTCAAAGCAGCAGCAACAACGAAGAAGGTCTTCCTGGAGATTTCCAGATGTTCCTCCGTGCTCCCACGTCTATTTTTCATCAGATTATGATTGCGCACGCACCCCGCTTGACAAATAACAGATATCAGCTCCGGAGTGGCCGCTGCAAGCTGCGTCGCGCCGCCATCAGGAACAGTTATTACTCCTCAGTCATCTGACTCTTGAACCAGAGGGGATAACTTCACTCACCTCAACACTGAACTGATTCCAAAACCCACGGACTCATTTTTAAGGACTCTACAACTTGTGTTCTTGATATTTATTGTTTGTTTATTTACTTACCTATCTATCAATCTATTTGCTGTCTTTTTCTTTTTTTATACTTGCACAGTTTGTTGTCTTTTGCACATTGGTTACTTGTCCATCTCTGCCATGGGTGATTTTTTTCATTGATTCTATTGTGCTTCATTGTATTTACTGTGAATGCCCACAAGAAAATGAATCTTAGGGTAGTACATGGTGACATATATGTACTTTGATAATAACTGTACTTCTGAACTTTTGAAATATTCTCAAGCTACACATTTCCTCAGAAGATGACTATTTTTCCTCACACAAATCTTAATAGGACAAACTTCAAATTAAAATAGCTTAAACTCATATCTCTGTGGATCAGCTTTAGTCATCTTTTGTTAAGGACTACAATCCAAGAATATCTCAGACTGAGCTATATACTGTGGGATTATTGCACTCTTAACTCTTACCTATATTTTATTCTACTGATTTTCGATGCATACTTCATTTAAATCGGTATCCTGTCATCTGGAGACAATAACCAGCTGCTTTCTTAATAACAGAAATATTTCATACATGTTTGCAAATTTTTAAAAAAGCACAACTCCCTCTGGCAATGTGGATTCCTTTTACATCCATTAGACGGGGGTGGGCTGAGAACACCGAAACATTACATTAGCACATGATAATAAAGTTCTCACACATTCTTTGTGAGTACATGCCAATCTGGCCTTACATTTGAGCATGTTTATAAAACAATGTGGCGACAATTGGAAACTTGTGGAAAAAAAATCACCTTTCAACCTTGCCTGTTCTGTGTCAGCAGTAACAATCATGGACCAAATAAAAATGTACCCTTTAAATGGAAAATCAACTAATCTGAAAATGCAGTTAATTTAGACAAGCAGCTAGCAACCCAAAAAGGCCAGGACAATACCAGATTTAAATAAATGTTCTAGAAATTACACTGTGCATAAAAGGTGCTACAAGGACCACCCAAGCCAGTTACATCCAAGATCAGGGAGGGAAGGACAGGGTGGGAATGGTTTCCATGTGCACACCTTATTTCAGGACATTTAGCACAATTTCATTTGTTGATCAAGCATAATTTTGAGTTCAGCATGCAAAATACATATTTCTTTGACCACCATCATTTAGGGAAGCAACCAAAGAGACATTTCTACCAACCAATTGAAATGCAGTCAATAGTTTTAAGTACTGTTTTTGTGTTGCCCTTAAGGCACTTGTTTAGCTGTATTACATTTTCCCTTTAGTAATTCTTTTGTAATTATTTTCTAGTTAAAGTTAAGGTTGATAACTAACATTGTAGTTGTTGAAGGTAAATTCATTATCTGTGATGTATCACACCCGGTTTCGCCACGTCTTGTGGGTAAATACCGGTTTGGAGAAACGGGAAGGCGGGGGCTTGCGTGTGCAGGATCAGCGCGAGAAAAGTTCCATTTCTACGCACTAAGAAACATCATAGAAGCAACGCCTTAAGTTCATATGACAGTCGGTATGTTGAAGTAAAAATGTTAACGCTGTTTCTGTTAAAAGAAATGACGGTTGATAAAGTTTATTTTCTTGTGCTATTGAAAGCGTTGCTGGATAGTTTGTGTTGAAGTGTATTTAAAGTTGTTGATGACGTAGGTAGATTCTGACTGTATGTTGTACTTTAATGAGACTTTAATGTAATATAGTTTGTTGTAGTTTTACTTTTACAAGCATTTATGATGTAAATGTGATGCCAAGAAGGAAACAAATACTGTATATATTTTGTATTGTTTCATCAACAGTTTTCACCATACATTAATATGGAAGAGTGTCCAGTAAACAGTTAACCTTAGTGCGATCCTGTCTTCATTGTCTTCGGTTTAATTTGGTGTTAATTCAGAGTTTCTACACCCTGCACGAGAACACTACAGTTTTAAATAAAGCTTGATCAATTGCTTATACCTCAGAGCATGCCCAACTGTTAGCATTTCCCCTGCATTATTGTTCACAAATTTAACTTGTAAATTAAGTTACTGGGAACAATGACACTTTTTTTTAGATAAGGCATAGACGAGGCCCTTACAGCCCAGCAAACTGCACTGCCCAGCAACCCACCTATTTAACCCTTTCCTAATCACAGGACAATTTACAATGACCAACTAACTCACTAACCAGTACATCTTTGCAATGTGGGAGGAAACCAGAGCACCCGGAGGAAATTCATGCGCTTCACAGGAAGAATGTACAACTTTGTACAGATGGCATCAGAATTGGACTCTGTACTCCAACGCCCCGAGCTGTAATAGTATCATGCTATCTGCTACACTACCATGGTTCCCTTTACATGATAAAGTCACCATGAAGAGGAGAATCTGTGGCCTCATTGATGATCCAAGCCCTCTGCTTAACCAATGAATTCTAAGAACTGATTAAGGATGCTGACAAAAGAAAAGCATGGAGAGCAGATGGAACAGTTAAAGAGGATCAGAAAAATAAAGCAGAGAGAGAGAGAAAGAAAGAAAGAAAGAAAGAAAGAAAATGTATGATGAAAGGATAATTCAAAAACCCTTTCATTAAATGTACATCTGCTCATGGTAGGACTTCAACATTCGTATCAATGTCTATTATTTCCATGACTACCGTTGTAGTTTCATGGCAAAGTAGATGAAATTCAGTATATGATTATAATAAAACCTGAATAAAAACACGCAAAAGATGGAAGAATGGAGATTATACTCAGTTCTATTGTTTTATATTGAGGTGATTAGCTTGGAAATCAACATAACTAACCCAAAGTATCAAGAAATTTTAAATACAATTTATTATTGCCAGCTCCCCATTTTCTGTGCTGGTTTAAAAAACCTCTTCCTTGAAGCAAACTAGGGTAGAAAAAATAACTACACTCGAAGGAGAACTACCATCATTGTAAGTTTCCACAAATTGTGCTCATTTAAAAGACAATCAAATGGGCTTCAATAACTAAGCTTGTGCTTTTAAGGCACAAAGACCCATTGGTGAATATTTAAAGTTTATAAATATGACGTATGTTTTAATTAGCTTTGAAAGCCAGTAAAATTTTAATGATTTTTTTCAATGTTCATTTTGGTAATTTGAGCTATTCTGTGCTGATATATTGACAATATGATTATAA
Organism: Hemitrygon akajei; assembly: GCF_048418815.1. Classification (NCBI taxonomy): domain Eukaryota; kingdom Metazoa; phylum Chordata; class Chondrichthyes; order Myliobatiformes; family Dasyatidae; genus Hemitrygon; species Hemitrygon akajei. The sequence goes on from NC_133128.1 coordinate 158,101,461, forward strand.
AAATCCTTTTTTTTTGGCAAAAACTTTTTTAATGATTTAATCTTACTTAATTAGATTACTACATATAACTATTTGGTTAAAAAATTATTAAAATTACATTTTGAAACATCTGCTGTTAATGTTGCTTTTTGGAAAATTTTGAGAGCAGTGGGGTAAAAATAAGAATGAGTGGGAATTCAGGACAAAAGGGAGGATAAAACACTTTATAACATTTGAGCACAAATTACACTATGAATCAAAGAACGGTTCAGAAACTGGGAAGAACTTTCTAGAATGAATCTTACCATATATTTTTCACAAACCATATTTTTGTGCCCAGTGCACAGAACAAGCAAAATACACAGTGCTGATATTTCAAATAAACACTTGTATAGCTGTATTTCAATCTCAAAATTATTCTCATATCTATAGTGTGTGTATTTTTAATGTAAATCTCTTGTATTCACCAGTATACAGTATATCTATCCCAGCTTTACTACCACCAATTAGCTATAGGACAGACATGTGCCAGTTGGGTAATGGAATTTACACAAAGAGAATTATGCGCATGGAACTGTTCTGTAATATATGGAATCAACTTCTGCAAATTCATCCCAGTCCAAGCTTGACTCCCAACAGGGTGTGGATTAAGTAAAGGAAAATTATGCACCATACAAATGTTTACGATGTAACTCTCAATTATAGAGAGCATATTTTCAGATCTTATATGATGCACCATAACATCTGACTAAATGTTTATAATCACAAGACATAAATATCAACTGCAATTATGTGATGGATTGACGTTTGATGTTAGGCTCCAAACAGAGCAAACAAAGATTCATTTTCCCAGAAGGAATGGAGTTTCAAGTAAAAATTAATGCAAATTCCACAAAAGGAATAATAAATCTTCGGATAAAGGCAAAGAAGTAAAATATCTGCTCTGTCCAAGGTTAGTAATTACAACTGATAGAATGAACTTATAGTTCAGAAACAAGCCATTCATCCAGAAGCTCCACAGCAAAGCAGCCTAACCAGAGTTTTATACTGCTGCAACATGGCCTCACAACTCACTGTCCCTAAGGTAAGCACTTTAGCACCCTATCCACTGTCAGTGAGCTATGCACCAGCAACCCAAGATTCCTCTGCCCATCAATACTCCCAAAGGACCAGCCATTTACTGCATACTCTACTCTTTCATTTAGCCTCTGAAAATACAACACCTCCCTCTTATCCAGATTAAACTCCATCTACTGTTTCTCCACCCAAATCCCCAATTTATATGCCCTGATGCATCATAAAACCATAAGAAATAAAGAGCAGAATTAGGTCATTCAACCCATCAAGACTGCTCCACCATTCAATCATGGCTGATTCATTTTCCATCTCAACTCCATTCTCTTGACTTCTCCCTGTAACCTGCAGTACCGTTACTAATCAAGAACCTATCAGCCTCCACATTAAATGCATTCCACAGATTCACTAAACTCTGTCTGGAGTAATCCCTCCTCTTTCCTTTTCTAAAGGGATATTCTTCTACTTTGAGTCTGTACCCTCTGGTTCTAGTCCCTCCCACTATAGGAAACATCCTCTCCAGGCCCTCTATAGGCTTTTCAATATTCAGTAGGTTTTAATAAGACCCCCTCATTCTTCTAAAACTCATGTGTACAAGTGCAGAATTATCAAACACCCCTTATACATTAACCCTTTAATTCCTAGAATCATTCTTTTAAACTTCTTCCAGACCATCTCCAATGCCAGCACATCCTTTCTGAGATATATAACTCCAAAACTGCTCACAATACTCTAAATGCAGTTCGACCAAAAGCTTATAAATCCTCAGCATTACATCCTTGCTTTTACATTCTAGACCTCTGGAAATGAATGCTAGCATTGCATTTGCCTTCCACACTACCAACTCAACCAATAAGTTAACCTTTAGGGAATCCTGTACGAGGACTTCCAAGTTCCAATTTCTGAATTTGTTTCTCTTTTAGAAACCAGTCCATGCTTTTATACCTTCTGCCACTAATTTGCCCATTCTCCTAATCTGTCCAAGTCCTACTACAGACTTGCTGCTTCCTCAACATGACCTGCCCCTCTACCTTTCTCTGTATCATCCACCACCTGGCCACAGAGCCATCAATTCTGTCATCTAGATTATTACACATGCACCTGATGAAAACCATAGGTCACCTACAGCCAACCAGAAAAGGCTCTCTTTATTCTCATTCTTTCCCTTCTGTCAGTCAGCCAATCTTCTGTCCAAGCTAGCATCTTTCCTGTAATACCATAGACTGTTATCTTCTTAGCAGCCTCGTGTGCGTCACGTTGTTAAATGCCTTCTAAAAATCCAAGTAAACAACATCCACTGACTCTCCTTTGTCAATCCTGCCTGTTATTTTCTCCAACAGATTTGTCAGACAAGATATCTCATTAAGGAAACTATGGTGACTTCAACCTATTATATCATGTGCCTCTAATTCCCCTGAATCCTTCTCTTTAATAATGGACTCTACCATCTTGCCAACCACTGTAGTCAGAATAGACGGTCTATAATTTACTGTCTTTTGCCTCCCTCTCTTCTTAAAAGAGTGGAGTGACATTTGCAATTTTCTAGTCCTTCAGAATCATTCCAGATCCCAGTGATTCTTTAAAGATCACTGCTCTTAAGATACCTTGTTCAGAACCCTGGTATGTAGTCCATCCTGTCCAGTTGACTTACCTACCTTCAGACCTTTCAGCTTCCCAAGCACCTTCTCCTTCATAATAGCAAATATACTCACTCCTATCCCCATCACTCTTGAATTTCTGGCATGCTGCTGATGTCTTCAACAGTGAAGACCATATAAAATACAAATCCAGTTTATATGCATTTTCTTTGCTCTCCATTACTACCCCTCCAGCATCATTTTCCAGTGGTCCAATATCCACTCTTGCCTCTTTTACTGTTTAAAAAATCTTTTTGTATTCTCTTCTGAAAAAGACTTTTGGTATCCTCTTTTATTTTATTGGCTAGCTTACCTTCATATTTCATCTCTCTCTCTCTCTCTCATTATTTTTTTAGTTGCCTTCAATGGGTTTTTAAAAGTTTCTCATCCTCTAACTTCCCATTAATATTCACCTTACTCTCCCTTTAGAGTGCTTCTTCTTTGGGATGGACTGATCCTGGTTCCCCAGAAACTTCAGCCATTGCTGCTCTACGGCCACCTCTTCTAATGCTCCTTTCCTATCAGCATTGGCCACCTCCTCTCTAATGTCTCTGTAGTTTCTTTTATTCACCGTCATCCAATTCATAGTTTTTAGCATTTCCCTCTCTAACTACAGAACGAATTCTATCACATTATGATTATTGTCTCCAAAGGGTTCCTTTACCTTAAGCTCCCTAATCAAATCTGGTTTATTACACAATTCTCAATCCACAATTGTCTTTTCCCTAGTCGGCTCAACCACAAGTTACTCTAGAAAGCGATCTCATAGACATTCTACAAATTAATTCTCTTGGGATCCAGCACTAACTTAATTTTCCCAATCTACCTGTAAGTTGAAATCCCCCATGACCATCATAACAGTGCTCTTTTTATATGCCTTTCCTATCTCTCATTGTAATTTGTACCTCACATTCTGGCTACTTTTCCAAGGCATGTTTATAACTCCTATTGGGGTTTTTTTACCTTTGCAGTTTCTTAACTCTACCTACGATGATTTTATATCTATGTCACTTTTTCATAGCATTTGATTTCATTATTTTTACCAACAAAGTCACCAAACCCCCTCTGTTCACTTTCCTGTCCTTTTGAAATTATGTGTAGCCTTGGATGTTAAGCTCCCAGCCGTGATTTTCGTACAACTATGCTCACAACTTAACACTGACCAACCTCCTCTGATAACCTTCCTCATTCTCTACAACTCCACCAATTTTCATGTTTTCTGCAAACTTATTATTCATCTGCAAACTTATTATTCATCTTCAAACTTACTGTTGTAGACAAATATCTTGACTTAAAATGCTGTACCATGTACCAAGGAAATGCACTGCCCTTTTCTCACTGGTACCATCATGTAGGAGGTACAGAAGCCTGAAGGCACACACACAGCGATTCAGGAACAGCTTCTTCCCCTCTGCCATCTGATTCCCAAATGGACATTGAATCTTTGGACACTACCTTACTTTTTTTAATACACAATATTTCTGGGTTTTTTAAATCTATTCAATATATGTATACTGGAATTGATTTATCTGTTTATTTTTTTCTTCTAGATTATGTATTGCATTGAACTGCTGCTGCTAAGTTAACAAATTTCACATCACATGCTGGTGATAATAAACCTGATTCTGATTCTGATACCTGTTTTGCCAGCTCCACTTTCTCCAGTGATAAGTATACATTGGTCCTTGTCCTGGTCTCGTAAAGATCTGTAGGCTTCATCTGCCAATGCATAACTGTGGAGAAAATACAAATATTATAAACTGTAAAGTTTAAAAATAACACCTTTAAACTTCCATTGAAAGATAGAATCAGCATTTTCTCTTTCTCTTTACCAACCATTATAAACAACTACAGCAAAAATTTACATTTGAATCGCTCTTTAAACATACAGTAATAAAATATCTCAAGGTGGTGTAAAGTATCATTTTGAAACAAAACCTGACACTAAGCCATCTAAGATGATTTAAGGATATGTACAAAATGTTTGGTGAAAGAACCAGATTTTAAATAAGTTCTTAAGGGAGGAATGAGACTTGGTTTAAGTGGTTTAAGGAGGGATCATCAGAAATTAGGGCACAGGATCCCATTCTGAAATAATGAACAGAAGTACATATTCAGGAAATTCATCCAGTCCATTTGCCTAATAACTTCTAAAGCAAATGCTTAAAATAGTAAATCATTAAATAAGCAAACATGGGTAAAATCAAATAAACTGGCATCACAGCAGAGTGACAGAGTTCCACAAAATCCAGAGGGCAATCACTCACTAAGCTTCCTTCTGTTTTGTTTTCTAATGCCATAACTCTTGAAGGATACTGTCAATGTTATTTTGAAAGAAATCATGATTCTTACTGCCATAAATATACCAGAAGGAGATGGGGATACTTCCTTCCATATTCCAAGACAGTGATGACATTAGATGAGTTTGGGTTCCCTTTATTAACCCTGATTAAATGTCCGTTCTTTGCACATGAGTATACATGGATAACTTGTTGAGGTATTGAAATTGAATAAAACCCTGTCCTCATACCCTGGACACTATTTAGTGGTAATCAAAAGATAATTGCCAGCAGTGAGAGCCTTACCTAAATTTTCCCATCCTGTGGCAAAATTACAAATTTAGCACAGAGGAAAAATCCATCTTACTCTCTACTGAACAGTATGTTATCGCATTGAGGCTCTCATGGAAGCAACACAATTCTTGATCACAAGTAAGCTATAATTTGTTATTCAAGAATGCCCACAGTCTTTGCCAGTTAATTGCTGGGAAATCAAAACTCTACATTGAATAACAGTTTGATCACTGCTTCATTGGACAGATTTATTGGAATAAACCAAATGATACTGCTGTATAAAACTGCAAGTCATTATACTTGGTGGACAAAAGGTGACATTACAGCAGATCTTCTACCTGTTGTGGTTTCCATGGTACCTCACATACTAACAATTTTATAATAAAAGCAACCTAGCATTGACCTTCCCATTGTATCTTGAAATACAAGAGCAGAATCATCACATTAGTTCTATGTCAATTATATGTCTGTATTATCTGAGGGTATAAACTCAATTCAGTCAGCAAATTTTATTTGACTTTACTTCAGTATCGGTGAGAAGTAAGATTATTCAATGTTCATCATTTACTGTCAGCATCAACCTGTGTAAGAAGGGTGCCTTGGTGGCACAACTAACACGATGCTATCACAGCTCAGTACATTGGGGTGTCGGAGTTCAGAGTTCAATTCCAGCATCCTCTTTAAGAAGGGTCTCAGCCCAAACCATCAACTGTTTATTCATTTCTATTGATGCAGCCTGACCTGTTGAGTTACTCCAGCATTTTGTTTGTGTCCTCTGTAACAAAGTGTGTACATCCTTCCCATAAAGTGTGTAGGCTTCCTTGATATGAATTGAATTGACTTTATTACTTACATCCTTCATATACATGGAGTAACATTCTTTACATTGTCTCCATCTAAATCTGCAATGTGCAATTTATAGTAATTTATAATAAATAGTATGTACAACAGGACAGTCAATACAACGTAGAAATACAGTTGTGTCAGCATGAATTAATCAGTCTGATGGCCTGGTGGAAGAAGCTGTCCCCAAGCCTGTTGGTCCTGGCTTTTTTACTGAGGTACTGTTTCCTGGATGGTAGCAGCTAGTTTTACTGAGGTACTGTTTCCTGTTTTCTCCATGATTCAAAGACATACCAGTTAGTAGGTGGATTGCCCATTGTAAATTATCCTGTGACTAGGCTAGTGTTAAATCAGTGGGATGCTGGGCTGTGCAACTCAGTGAGCCAGAAGGCCTGTTCCATGCTCTGTCTCAAAATAAGAAATAAATAAAAAGATGAACCTAAATAGAAGACTAGTATCTTCACAATATTAAAATCACATTATCTATATCAAGGATAAACCAGTGATTCTTATGTCTTCTTACATTACAGGAGTTAATCGATGTGTAATCCCCATTCCACCTATTGTCCACCCTATGGACCAATACGGTTGGGGAAACAGAAAACAAGATTTAGTTCAAGACCAAGAGATAAGAAGAAGTGAAGTAGTGGAAGGAAATATGACCAGGAATGTGATGTAAACAGTTTTGAAAGACCACAATACAGAAGTAAGTTGCATTTGGAGCAAGTGAACTCGCTTCACAAGTTTTTGATTAAAGAGACCAGAAGCAATGATGGAGAGATTAGTTTCCTTCAAGATTGAAAATGATGTGCTGTTAAGGTTATTGGAAATGAAATGTTAAAATTTAGTAACATCTTGATTTTTGCAGTTCTTGGAAGCTGTTGTTTATAAACTAAACATTTTAACTTATTGTGGCAAAATATACAAGAGAATGGCAAAGCCTTTGAGCCAGAGACTTCCATTAGCAGAATGGTGTCTGCATTTATAATCCAGATGACAAACTGCATTTGAAAAATTAGAAGTTTTTGCATTGAGCTAATTGACAGAACTATGCTAAGTCTTCTCGTTTGATAATCCCTCAGAAATAAGACAAGGAAATGATTGCAAATAGTCTGTTGGTGAACCCCCAAATTACAGAGAAGACATCTACACAGGAAACTGAGCAGATTCCTTCAACAAACTGCAAAAATCACTTGACTTTATGTCAATGATCTTTCTTAAGCTGGCATTTTGGCTACTTTAGCTTTTAAGTGGCTTTTTTTTTCTTTCCCTGGGCAAAGCAGACAAGCCCAATATCTCAGTAACTGAAAATGTTATATTTTATTGATATACTGTATACTTCCTGATGGGAAAGTTCTCAGACACAACAATGAGAACAGTGGTGCTAACCTGTCTCAGAGAAGGATGAAAAGGAAACAAAGAAAATGATGAAAGTACAGGAGAATGGCAGAACAGCTAACACAGCTGCAGCATTTTACTCTGAACCATTAGTAATCTTCTATATTCTAGAATATATGAGAAGTATTTGAGTTCCGTACACTTCTAACCATCATAACTGTGTGTCAAAATCAATGACTGCAAGATATAAAAAGGCACTGCCTCTGAATCTGATGTGCAATTTAATTTCTCAGGTTTTTTTTAATAATCTCATCTACTATTGCACCTTTGGAATTTTAAGAACATCCACACTAAAAGAAAATGCATAGAAATTTGACACTATTCATTTTAGTTTGTAAAAACGATGCCATATTTAACATAGAAAAACCTACAGCGTAATACAGGCCCTTCGGCCCACAATGCTGTGCCAAACATGTACTTACTTTAGAAATTACCCATAGCCCTCTATTTTTCTAAGCTCCATGTACCTATCCAGGAGTCTCTTAGAAGACCCTATTGAAAGTCCCATACACAATGCTGGAGTTAGGAGGAAAAGAATAAACTGAAAGAACTCAGTGGATCAAAGAGCATCTGATCCTATTCATTAAGCTGTTTGGCTAACAGCCTGATATTAGCATATATTGAGGCTCTATTAGGGCACTAAACCCAATAGTATCAATACTTAACCAAGAATAAGATGGAATTTTGACTATTAAAACCTTAAATTATATTGAAAGGTTACTTTCAATTTGTTTACTACAAATTCAAAAAAGGATCTAGTGCTGTCCTGTTATGTATGATGAATAAACTTTTCTTGGGCTTCCAGCCGGGTACTTGTATCAATTATAACCGATGTTTCAATGACAAACTCTGTCACCTTCATCAAGGATGATGCCAGGGTATGTCTAGTCTGGTGGTATTTATACCTACTCACACGGACTTATACCTCAACAATAACAGCCACCATCATGCGTCCCAACATACAGCGGTTCTTTCTACTTTGACTAACTGTGCAAAAACTATTTCAGACCCAGAAAGTCTCCACAATAAAATGTTTACACACAACGTTCCCACAGAATGATTACAAGGTGTAGGAAATCAATTAGGCCCTTAAAAGGGCCAATGGGAAAACCAGGAAACCTAAAAATGAGGAGGAACCCATTACTACCAACAGTCTTCCCGATATCTCCATGATTTCCAGGATCCTGAAGAAATACTGGATTAATACCATCCACAAACTCATAAGGAAGCTCAAATCATAGTTTATATGGGTCAAAAATGACCTGGAACTCAGGGCAGCTGGCATTTACAGAACTCTCTGTGAATATGGAGCAGTGTATATCAGCCAGATGGGGCACACGGTAGAAACGCACTTCAAAGAACACAGGACTGTATCAACTGTATCCATTTGGATTATCCAGAGAAACTGGTGGTAGCAGAACACTACATTCACAATGGCCATAGAACTATGTCAATGGCACTAAACTACTGTGCCACGCCAATAGTTTTTGGGACCGCCCGATAAAGGAAGCCATTGAAATAAAACTAGAGAAAAAGAATTTTAACCAAGATGAAGGTCTCGCTCTAGGTATGAACTGGGATTCAATTGAAAAGAAGGTGGGACAGCTGAAACCTGATTCGCTGAGGACTAACAAATCAGGAGGGATAGGTGATGGGGTATATATACCACCGGACTAGACCTGCCCAGGCATCAATCCCTGATGAAGATGGTAGAGTTTGTCATCAAAATGTCGGTTATAATCGATACCCATAACCAACTGGAAACTTAAGAAGAGTTTATTCATACTAATTAGAAGTCCAAAAAAAGTTCAGCTACTTCATTTCAAACCTCCTTTAAGGAATGTTTACTGTCTTTAAGGAATGTTAAAACCCAACCCACACAATGCTGCTGCTGGGCTCATAATAAATAAGCACTCACCGACTGTTCCATGGAAAATGTGTCAGCATCATTAGACTGTCTCTGGAGTCTGCCATAGAAAGTTTGGGAAGGGAAGAAAAATATGGGGTGTGGTCAGAGAAAAGTGTGGAATATGTTGAGTGTCTTAACTATGCGTGGGTTTCCCTAAACTATGGTACAACCTAATTGGTCCAATGAGGGGGCAAGTGTTACAATAGTAGTGAGTGAGATCAAATGGCAACAATGATCTAAGAATGAGGTACAGTCCACAATCTTACCTATGAAGACTTTTTTATATTTTTAATACAAAGAAATTCACAGATGATGCAGGGGTTGATATACTGTATGATATACTGACATCATGTGTTCAGATCTCCCCACCATTGAGGAATTAATTTCCCTCAATGCACTCCTATCATTATGTTTAGTTTTGTTTATGTTCTTGTGTAAGTTATGTATGATTAATGTTAAATTAGTTTATATAATTTACGTTTGTCATATTTGAAATGCACCGAGCTGTGCTGCTACAGAAAAGGTAATTTTCATGGCATTCATATCCTGGACATCAAGTCGTCAAGTCACTTTTATTGTCATTTCGACCATAACTGCTGGTACAGTACATAGTAAAAATGAGACAATGTTTTTCAGGACCATGGTGTTACATGACACATTACAAAAACTAGACTGAACTACGTAAAAAAAAAACATAGAGAAAGCTACACTAGACTAAAGACCTACACAGGACTGCATAAAGTGCACAAAAACAGTGCAGGCATTACAATAAATAATAAACAGGACAATCACAACAAAATAGATGCTGAAATTGAACTAATATCCTGAGATCTCTTTACAGAACAGTCTTCTACCTATTGCTCCATTTAACAACTTATTTTTGTGTCATTCCTTGCTTCTACAGTCAATTAGTGATTTCTTATTGACTACACTGAATGCATCAACCACCAATTTGCTACTGTAAATGTTTGCAACTCCTAAAACACTGGAATCCATTTATGATCAACTGCTATATCATCTTCATCTGGATTCCATCCAATAAATTTTCCTACTGGGAGTGTAAGCTTACACCCTAATAATGGAATGTACATAAACTCATGTATATCAAATTCAATTAGTCATCTGGAATTTCAGTGGCAGCTTCTTATCCTCCCACTGTCACTCAACTTCAACGGAGTCAAACCAAACATTTGTGATTCCTCCACAGCTTTTGCCAAAAATGACTATTAGGATTTTTAGTCCAACATAAAGACTTTAATGTTGAGGAACAGTTTGGTTACTCTTTTATAATGAGCACTATTCTCAAGGTATCTGTCCCACACTTATTTTAAAAGCTTTATCTTGGTTTACTCGTACCTCTATAAAACCTGGTTTTGTATACTGGAACTTCGGGGGAAAAAAGAGTTGATACATAGTATGTAAAGGTTTCACTAGCCAGCAGGAATACATAGATTTACTTGAGATTTAAGCAAATATATTCAACTTACATAGAAACGTTCAAATCATATTACTTTAACAACAGAACTATCTGGTTATTGCTGGCATTTCACACCATACTCCATGGCAAGTGCACATTACAATATTGACAAAGCACAGGTTCTCAACACAAAATCCTTATGCTGGATTTTTTTAAGAATGAAAGTAAGATTAAAAATAATAAAATTTGAAATACTACTGGATCTGCCATAAGATGCCAAAGCACTGAACATATTGGCGCACCTTAGATTTTTTTTAATGCTTCAGTTGTTCAATCTATCACAACAGTGCAACTTCTTTTAAGCCAGTTTATTTTTGTTTATATTCACTGGCCAGCTAAGGAGAAAAGTCAGTAACCACTTTCATTTTTCATGCACTCACCACTTTGCAAAATGTATCACGTACCAAGTACCAAACATTACCTATTATACTGTAAGATATTTTCTTCACTTCCCTCTTTGACTGCTTGTCACACACACACACACACATGACTCATGGTTACATGCCATGTGTCAGCATTAAATAGGCTTATTGAAGCAGGGGGTGTGTCACATTACCTGGCGGCTCAATGTATACGTCACGTATTACTTTTGTACAAACCATCAAAGCAATGCTGCTTTTGTTGGTTGGCAAAGAGATGAATAATATCAACAGTAATCATTCTGGTATTTAAAAGATGAATAAAATGTTAGTATGTTGTGATTCATGTCCCACTTGTGTCACTTATCCAAAGTATTTCATTAAACATCAATTATACCTCTTAAGGAAATAAAGCACTGAAGACAATTGTCATTATTTCTCTTCCATGCCACACAAATCCCAGACTTGATAATATATTGGAAATATAATGGAAATATATTGATCTGCAACAGGTTATGCTGCAACTGTACAGGGTACTGGTGAGGCCACACCTGGAGTACTGTGTGCAATTCTTGTCTCCTTAATTGAGGAAGGATATACTGGCTTTGGAAGTGGTGCAGAGAAGGTTCACCAGGATGATTCTGTCATGGTCCGGTCTGTGAAGTCCGCATTCTGGTTCATGGTCCGGTCCATGGACTCCGGACTCCGGGTCTTCTGGCTGTCCATTGTTTCAGTTGGGCTTAATCACAGGTACCTGATTCTCATACTGGGGCTGGAATATAAGTGGCCCTGGGTTCAAGTGTGGTTGCTGGTTTGTCTCGTCAGTATCCCGTCCTTGCCTCTGTGGGGTAAGTCAGGCTGTCTTTGCCATTACCCTGCGGTTGGATCTGTCCCTTCCTGTCCTTGTCTCTGTTGGGTAAGCCAGGCCGTCTTTGCTGTTACCCTGAGGCTGGACTGTTCCCTTCCCTTCCCCTTCTTTCTGCAACCCTTTGCTTGAAGCCTCGCCTGCATCTTCGCCTATTCTCGCCGTCCAGTTCTACTGCCAGAGCAAGACCGGAGCCTTGACGTGTCCAGACAGGAACTGTCTTTCATTGTTTGGAACTGTCTCTTTGTGGCCACACCTTCGCTAGGTAGGTCCAGCTGTTTGCCGCTACCTGGCGTTGAGAACTGTCTCGTCATGTTCAGCTTTCTGTGTATGAGTCCCGGCCCTACATCCTGTTCCCAGGGAGGGGTCCCGGCTCTATGTTCTGTGTTCCTGTCTCCGAAGTCCAAGTCTGAGCTTTATGTCCTCATCTAGCCCAGGAATCCCGCGTCCTGCTCCCTTATCTAGACCTGTTGCCTTACCATGTCTTGTCCTTGTCCTCGCCTAGATACGGAATCTGAGCCCGAGTCTAGACCCAGGTTCCAGGTCCCTATCCAGTCTCTTGCTCAGAGTCCTTGTCCAGGTTCCAAGTTCCTTGTCCAGATCGCGCTTTCCCAGTCTAGTCCTAGACCAGGTCCTGTATCCTAGTCTCGTCCAGGGCTTGTGTCTTGTCCAGCGTCATCTCTTCCCCAATTCCCTTCCTTTCTTGACACACCTAGTCCTGTCCCTAGTACTTCAGTGTCTGTGTCTTGCATTTGGGTCTGCTCTCAATGCCCACCTTATGACAGATTCCAGAGATGAGAGGGTTAGAATATGAGGTGAGATTAAGTCGCCTGGGACTGTACTCGCTGGAGTTTAGAAGAATGAGACGAGATCTTAGAGAAACATATAAAATTATGAAGGGGATAGATAAGATAGAGGCAGGAAAGTTGTTTCCACTACTAAGTGAAACTAGAACTAAGGGACATAACCTCAAGATTTGAGGAAATAGATTTAGGGCAAAGATGAGGAGGAACTGCTTTTCCCAGAGAGTGGTGAATCTGTGGAATTGTCTGCCCAATAAAGTAGTGGAGGCTGCCTCAGTAAATATATTTAACACAAGATTGGATAGATTTTTGCATAGTAAGGGAATTAAGGGTTATGGGGAAAAGGCAGGTGGGTGGAAGAGAGTCCATGGCCAGATTACCCATGATCTTATTGAATGGCGGAGCAGGGTCAATGGCCCAGATGGCCTACTCCTGCTCCTATTTCTTATGTTCTTATGATCTAACCAACTGGATGGAGCAATTGGTGCTCCTTGCCCAACAACACAAAAGGAGTACCATCAACATAACTACAGTGATTCACAGAAGTAGCAAACCACAATCTAGTGCAGGGCCATAAAGTAAGGCTAAAAAATGCTGGCCTTGTCACTGATGGCCCCAGCTAATGACTGAATAAGGAAAATCAGTGTATTCACCATTGTGTTTTTCATTTGCCAAGGTAATGTGGTTCAACTATTCTTCCAAAGTACAACAGGAATTGCATAAGCCAAATATTCCAACAATTGCACTGGTCAATTGAATGACCTTCAAAACACCAAGTACGCACATTAGTACAATAGAAAGCAGCCACCATTAAGTTTCTAGCAGTGTCATCACAAAGCATCAGACTCAGTATGATGCAGAACCTTTTTCTGTAACTTCATAACAAAGATTTATGAAGGTTTAAAGCTAATGTGAAATATTCATTTAACCCCTGCAAGCCTGTGAAAGAGCATGTTCATCTAATCAAGATTTTGGGACATGTCTCTGCACCATAAAAAGAATGAATAATTGCTTAATACTAAGAAAATGAAATCTATTAGAATCAACTAAAAATAACATTTCACAGGTCTACTTAAAGCTGTTTTCCTTTCATTGTCTCATATCTCTAATAAAATTATATTATACCTACTATAAGTTCAAGCACATTTGTCAAATATTATCAAGCGTTTAAACCCCATACAGTTTTACATAAACCCATTCTGCACAGCAAATGTTCATTGCTGAGGACAGTTTTGATTGTGTTTTCAGGACTAAGCTCATTGCAGAGTACTGTCAAGCAACTGGGACTTTTTTTTAAAAGACAAATAAGATTCTTCGCATCCACATAGTTTCATTCCACAACTGAAGAATAACTTAGAACCAGTCCAGTTATTTAGTACTCCATTCATAAAATTCCCTTAAGCGTGTGAAACTATTTAGGTTCTGCCTCTAAGCTAACATGTCACCTTTGTCCAACTTTGTATGGTAAACACACTTCACAATTTCTAATCCAGCATGAAACAAGTAAAACAGCAGATTTCTATGATAAAGAATAGCAAACCATTGCTATGGTGTTTCCATTTAGAAAATATCTGCTAATGGCTTATAAAACATGTTTTCTGGCATATTACCAGATAGGTATTAACATATCGTAATTTTTCCAAAATGAATCATTTAGCAAGTTTGTGTTTTTAAAAAAATCACTTGTCAAATTGTCTGTGAGCAGTACAGTTGGCCCTCCTTTTCCACGAGGGATTGGTTCTGGGACCCCTCGTGGATACCAAAATTCACAGATGCTCAAGACCCTTATTCAACCTGTTTTAATGCAGTGGACCTTAGGACCCAGCGGAACCCCAGACCTTATTTAGCCTGCCCCAATGTGGTGGACATTAGGACCCAGCGCCGGAGCTCTGAATCCGCAGTGTTTCTGTTCACGAAAATAATCACGATCACGATTGAAAATAAAGTGGAAATAATAAAGCGATCGGAAAGAGGTGAAATGACATCTGGAAATGAAATGACATTGGAAAAGCGTTAGGCTACATCGGTCAACCATCAGAACAACTTTAAAGGATAAAGTGAGAACGGCTCTGCCTCGATGAGAGCTACAATTATTACTAAGCAATGCAGTGGTTTAATTATTGGGTTTTGGGTTTTTGACCCTCCACATCAACCTGGCACGGTGGAGAGCGCACTCGATAGCGGTCTGTCACTGGATCAAACTCGGGAAGAAGTTCCCGAGCCGGGCGCTGAAACATACGTTCTTTAAGTGTTTTATATGCATAGAAAGGTAAAATATATACTATATACTAGGACAAACGTTTGACTAACTGACGCTAAATAATACCAGATGCACCTGTTCCGACTTACTTAGTAAGAGAAATTCCGATATTTTTCCCGATCCACGATAACCCACGCACATTCTCTTGTATACTTTAAATCATCTCTAGATTACTTATAATACCTAATACAATGTAAATGCTATAACAACCTAGTTGTTATACTGCATTGTTTAGGGAATAATGACAAGAAAAAAAGTCTGTACATGCTTGAACAAGTGCTGGAAGAGCACTTCCGGGTTTTCGCAATTCGCGGTTGGTTGAATTCACGCATGCGGAATTCGTGGATAACGAGGGCCGACTGTAGTTGTTTCCCATTCAGAGAGGGAGGTTGCTGCCAGTTTTATACCAATCACCAAGGATATTTCCAAAATGGACAAAGGAAATAAGAGTTTCCAGTTTTTATGAGGCAGCTTCTTTGAACTTTTGGAGAATCATAATTGTGTAACCCTATCAATAGCACAGAACAAGATAACTAACCAGCACTTTGCTATACAAGTCCTTCCATGCATGTCTCCCACCACCCTAATAACCTTCAAAATCAACAACAAATTACTTCAGCTTTAGTTCCAGAGCTAAGCCGAAAACTCATGCTCAAAGATCTGTCATTTACTTTTGCACTGTGAAATCTGCACTGAAGTTTAAATAAGCACACACCCAAAGCTGTAACAGCTCAATCATTCTGAATCACTCTTTCACCTGAAGACAGACACATTCATGTATGCAACAGAGTTGTTAGATAGATTAACCAGTCAAATTACAGAACGGGGTGTAAATCTCATTTCAACATTTGGCAACTAGTATTTCAATGAGTTTCTCATATTATTATTACCCTATATACTCTACAGCTGTCTGGGACTTATCTACAGTAAACACATTTGCTCCCTTTAGTTCAGTAGCTCTAAGAGTGGGAGATATTGTCCCCAGGGGGTGGCAATAAAGATAAAGGGGGAGGTGCTCGGTAGCAAGAGGGGGGCAGCTGAGGGATTACAGGCTTAATTTAAGAAATGAATTACTAATTATAAACATTTGATCCTTGATGCCTCATATTTGATTACAAAATGATCACATTGTCAACTCATCTCTTGCTGTCATCATTGTCAACTCACTGTTCTCTTAGACTTTGCACGAAGCGTGTTATACTTGTTGAAAAGCAATGCGAAACTTATGTATTTGGCATATTATGAGGAATCTTTACTGAAGAATGTGTGGTACTTCTGGGCCTGTCCTACGCATTATTGCCATTCACTACTATTAGTACAATTCCCATATTCTGATCATATAGTGACACAATTCCCATGAATTAGCGTGTGGCATTCAATGGGATATGGTTCAGAATGTGCCCTTTTGAATGGCTTTGACTGCATTTCTCTAGCCCACGACCTAACCAAGATATCACTGCACCTCTTCAAACCAGGCAGAGACAGGTTTTGCCTGAGCTATGATGACATCATAATTTTTCCTCTTTATTGATCGCAATACTTGAAGTTGGATTTAAACTGTAGTTGCAATCCATGACAAAAACAGGCAGAAGCAGACCAAATGAAGAAGTGTGGACAATAGAGTGTAGAATGTCTAAAATATGGATTTATATCAGCACCAAGCAACCAACAGCAGCCAATATGTCTGTAGTGAAAAAAAACCTTTTTCAAATGAGGGAATGATGCAATGTCCAGGCTCCTTGAACACTTAAAGAGAAGACACTCTGATAAAGCAAACAAGAACTTGGCTTACTTTCAATCACTTTGTAAAAACTTTCAGAAACAGAAAACACTTCAAAGCATGTCTGCCAGCACTTCACAACAAAACACGAATGGTCTGCATGCTTCATTCATTTCATCGCTTATTGCTAACTCTGGAAGAAGGTGGGAGTGGAGGATGCTATCATGTATTTGCTGCACAAATCCCTCTCTCACCTGGATGGGGTCAGTGGTGCTGTGAGGATTACATTCCTGGACTTCTCTAGTGCCTTTAACACCATCCAGCCCAAGATCTTAAGGCACAAACTAACGGAGATGGGAGTAGACTCTCACATGGTGGATTGGATAGTGGACTACTTGACAGATAGACCTCAGTATGTGCGGTTGGGAGACTGTAGGTCTGACACTGTGGTCAGCAGCACAGGAGCGCCGCAGGGGACCGTGCTCTCTCCGGTCCTGTTCACCCTGTACACATCAGACTTCCAATATAACTCGGAGTCCTGCCATGTGCAGAAGTTCGCTGATGACACGGCCATAGTGGGGTGTGTCAGGAATGGACAGGAGGAAGAGTATAGGAAACTGATACAGGACTTTGTGATATGGTGCAACTCAAACTACCTGCGTCTCAATATCACCAAGACCAAGGAGATGGTGGTGGACTTTAGGAGATCTAGGCCTCATATGGAGCCAGTGATCATTAATGGAGAATGTGTGGAGCAGGTTAAGACCTACAAGTATCTGGGAGTACAGTTAGAAGAGAAGCTAGACTGGACTGCCAACACAGATGCCTTGTGCAGGAAGGCACAGAGTCGACTGTACTTCCTTAGAAGGTTGGCGTCATTCAATGTTTGTAGTGAGATGCTGAAGATGTTCTATAGGTCAGTTGTGGAGAGCGCCCTCTTCTTTGTGGTGGCGTGTTGGGGAGGCAGCATTAAGAAGAGGGACGCCTCACGTCTTAATAAGCTGGTAAGGAAGGCGGGCTCTGTCGTGGGCAAAGTACTGGAGAGTATAACATCAGTAGCAGAGCGAAGGGCGGTGAGTAGGCTACGGTCAATTATGGAAAACCCTGAACATCCTCTACATAGCACCACCCAGAGACAGAGAAGCAGTTTCAGCGACAGGTTGCTATCGATGCAATGCTCCACAGACAGGATGAAGAGATCAATACTCCCCAATGCCATTCAGCTTTACAATTCAACCGCCAGGAGTAAGATATGTTAAAGTGCCGGGGTTAGGACTCAATGTATTTAAGTAAACTACTTAAGAACTTTTTTAAAAAGCTATTATTAATGCTTTTTGAGAGGGTGATTTTAGATGCATATCATATTTTTACTGAGTTAAGTATTGTATGTAATTAGTTTTGCTACAATAAGTGTATGGGACATTGGAAAAAATGTTGAATTTCCCCATGGGGATGAATAAAGTATCTATCTATCTATCTATCTATCTAGAATTGGAGAAGAACTGATAATGCCAGCAGTATGGGAGGTTCTGAGTATGGTTTTACATAAGTCAATAGATCAAATTATTAAAGCGACTCTGCTCAGCAACATCTCTGTTCAAAGACGAATAGATAAATGTCAGAGAATGTGGAAGACACATTGGGACAACAGAATTTGCTCTACATTTGGATGCGACAACTCTGCTTCTTGGTTATGTTTGCTTCATAAAAGATGAAAGAATGGTTCAAATGTTGCTATTTGTAAGGAGACTAGAAACAGATATGAAGGGGGAAGTCAATATTTCGGTTGTTGATCAATTTCTCAAAGAGAGGAACTTCCACTCACCAAGGCCCTTGCTTGTCAACAGAGGAGGCTTTATGGGGTTATTACTTTCTTGATAAAAAAGCTGTGTCTAACATATTTATCAATCACTGTGTAATTTACAGACAACATCCTGTCACAAAAAACCTGTGATCGGCTGCATAAATCATTAAATACTGTTATCACAGCCATAAATTAAAATCAAGTCCCTTGCTCTCAATCTTGACTATTTCATGAGCTTTATATTGAAAATGATGAAAAGTTTAAATGCTTACTGTTGCACACATATGGCTCTCAAAAGAAAACTGGCTGAGACATTTTTATGTACCTTTTGAAACTGTGAAAAATTCTTTGAGGACTCGAATGCTTGAGTCAGTAATCAACTCAAGAATATTGGACATGGCATTTCTTATTAGTCAGATTTATTTGCAATGTTAATGAATCAGTCTTCAATTGCAAGGAAATGATGTGAATCTTACCACTATAGAAGACACTTGCAGTATTGCAGAAGTTCCAGGAGTCAGGAGTCATGAAGTGTGTGAAGTTACCATCACTATAGAAGAGTCTTGGGAAACTGAAAGGTCTGAAGGTAAATAAACCAATTGGACCAGATGGTGTACACTGAGGGTTCTGAAATAAGTGGCTGAAGAGATTGTGGAGGCATTAGCAATGATTTTTCAAGAATTACTTGATTCTGGAATGGTTCCAGAAGCCACTTCACTCTTCAAGAAGGGAGAGAGGCAGAAGAAAGAAAACTATATGCTAGTTAGCCTGAACTCAGTGGTTGGGAAGATGTTGGGAGTTGATTATTAAAGATGTGGTCTCAGAGTACTTGGAGGCACATGATAAAATAGGCTGTAGTCAGCATGGTTTCCTCAAGGGAGAATTTTGCCTGACAAATCTGTTGGAATTCTTTGAAGAAATAACAGGTAGGATAGACAAAGGAGAATCAGTTGATGTTCTGTACTTGGATTTTCAGAATGCCTTTGACAAGGTGCCACACTTGAGGCTGCCTAACAAGATATGAGTCGATGGTATTGCAGGAAAGATTCTAGCATGGATAAATCTGTGACTGATTGGCAGGAGGCAGAGAGTGGGAATAAAGGAAGACGTTTCTGGCTGGCTGCAGGTAACTAGTGCTGTTCTACAGGGGTCTGAATTAGGACCAATTCTTTTTACATTTTATGTCAATGACTTGGATGACTGAATTAATGACTTAGCCATTGCCTTCGATAAAAGGAAAGCCAGCACCATGCCACCTCACGGACCATTGTGCGCGATCGACCTTCTCCCAGGCACTACTCCTCCCCAAGGTTGTCTGTTCTCCCTCTCCCTTCCTGAAACCAAAGCCATGCATGACTACATCATTCAACCATTCTAGACCCCATCTGGTGCAAGATTTTTCCTTTTCAAAAAGAAAGACTGAGTTCCCCATGCTGCATCAACTCCTATGGATTCAACAAAATCACTATTAGGAATCACTACCCTCTTGCCTTGATTCAAATAACCCCGCAGGGCACACATCTTCACTGAACTGGACCCACAGAGCACATACAATATGATCTGCATCTGCCAGGGGAATGAGTGGAAGACAGCATTCCTAACACCCTTTGGTCACTATGAATACTTACTTGGTGATGCCTGTGGGAACTTTCAACAGTCCAGCTTTTTTCCAGTCATTCATTCATGAGATCCTCTAAGACATGCTACACAGGTATATATTCGCCTACCTCAACGACATCATCATCTTCTCCAAGGGCATCCAAGACCACATCTGTCACATCCACTCAGTTTTTCAGCATCTTCTCAAAAACCAACTGTACTGCAAGTTAAAGAAATCCCTGTTCCACACCCCAGTCACTTCCTTCCCGAGTAATGTCCTTTCACCCAAAGGCAATACCGTGGATTCAGAGAATGTGCATGCTGTAGTTGAATAGTTCCAAAATCACTCTCTCAAAAGCTACAGTGCTACTTGCCCTTCTCCAACGTCTACCATCATTTCATCAAGAACTACAGCCAAACTGCCACTCCTCTCACCACGCTCACCAAATTACCTACCACACGGATAATCTGCTCTCCAGCCAAGAACTACACTTTCGAGGAGCTCAAGAGACACTTCACCACTGCTCACAATCTCCACCATCCAAACCCCTCTGCTGTAGAGATGGACAACTTGTGCAAGTTCAACTCTAGATGGCACCATTATGAAGTTGGGGACAGGGAGCTACTCACCATTAAATGAGTCTTGACGGAATGGAGACATTGGCTGATGGGGAACACTGAACCCTTCCTGATCTGGACTGACCACTAGAACCTCATATCTCTTCAGCAGACCCACCATGTCTAGCTGTCTACCCGAGATCTCCCACTGTGCACCGACTCCCGCAAACTCTCACCCCAGTTCATCGGTCCCTTCAAGATCACTCATTATAGTGATTTAAAGTCATTTACAGTCTCCAGCTGCCACCACTCCTCAGGACCACAACTACTTTCCACAAGTCCTATCTCAAGCCTGTTGTCCATGAACCACTGAAGCCTCTTGAACCTGCACCTCCAGAACCTAGGATGGTGTAAGGTACTTCAGTGTACACCTTCCACCGGTTAATGGATTCACATCTCTGACAGGGAAGGGGATCGCATGGAGGCGAGATCTTGGATCCATTGCTCATCGAAGAGTTCAACCAGACACATATAGATCGTCCTGGGCTCTTGGGTACCAACCATAGGAGAGGGGTTCGTGTTAGGCCTACACAGGCAGGCATCTCCCAGTCTCCACCCAGCTAACAGGAGTCATTTGCCACTCTTCTGCAACTCATCACCCGCAGCCTATTTATACCCAGATCTAATCCACAGTCCTTGTTCACCCATCCAGTGAATCAATCTCAACCAGTTGCTTCTCGCCTTAAGTTACCTCATTGCCAAGTCATGTTAAGTTTCCATTCTCTCCTGTTTTGTGGCCCCTCAAGACTTGTTATTTTACAGTTTATTATTAAAATGAGTGCTCGCTGCTGGGTCGTCACCACTGTGCTGCATTTGGGTCAAGATTGTGAACAAAACAAGCCAGCCCAAATGGTAATGGTCATTAATTTCATGGAGACAAAGTGGTATGAACAATCGAGATTGGAGATCTACAGGATGAAAAGAATAAAAATGAGTTTGTGAAAAGGGAATTGTTAAACCAAGGTGCTGACTTAGATGGAGCTAAAACATCATCTTGAGTAACTGTGGCATTTTTGTAAACTAAACCCAGTGAAACAAACAGTCTGCCGGAGTAAATCAGCAGGTTGAGCAGCGTCTGTGAGAGGAGAAGAATTGTTGGCATTTCAGGTCCAAAAAAATGTATTCTGTTAAAGATTGCAGGAATGTGTGCTGAGAGATGCATTGAATTTCAGTGAAAAGTGGGGAATGACCTGCATCACAGAACACTGAGAGGGTGGGTCCTGACTAACAGCTCCACATACATGGGTGTGTTGTTTAAAGATGAAACATGAATGCACTGATGCATTGTAAATACCATGAATAGATTTGATGGCAAAATAAATATAAACAAGGGTATGGACTGATTATATTGCTTTCCCTGTTTATGAATAAAGACCTTAATGAGCATTTGATGGTTTGGTGAAATATCTTATTAGAATGGATGAAGAGAGGATGTTTGCTATGGTGGGATTGTCTAAGACCAGCGGACACAACGTCAGAATAGAGGGGACTCATTTTAAAACAGAGATGAGGGCAAATTTCTTTAGCCAAAGAGTGGTGAATCTGTGGAATTCATTGCAAAAGGCAGCAGTGGAGGCCATTTATATATATATTTGAGGTAGAGGTTGATAGATTCTTGACTGGTCAGAGCATGAAGGGATAGGGGTGAAAGGCAGGCAGGAGATTGGGACTCAAAGGATAAATGGATCAGCCATGGTGAAATGGCAGAGCAGACTCAATGGGCCAAATGGCCCATTTCTGCTCCTATATCTTATGGTCTTATAAGTCTAAAATCAGCTTGTTCAAAATGTTTATTTATCCAGTCCTGCCATAGCTTAATTCAAGATATTAAATAGATCTTTTACACATCATGTATTGTCTCATTTATTTTTAAGAGCTGTCACATTGGTCATCTACATACAAACTCAACAACAGTTAATTCTGTAGCACCTTTGAAAAGTGATGGGCCAAATGGCCTAATTCTCCTCTTATATCTTATGGTCTTATAACAGTAGAATTAGGCCATCGAGTCTGTTCCACCATTCAATCATAGCTGATTTATTTCTCCTCTCAATCCCTTTCGCCTGCCTTCTGCCCGTAACCTTTGACATCCTTGCAAATCAAGAACATTTCAACCTGTAAATATACCCAATATCTTCCACAGATTCACCACCCTCTGGTTCAAGAAGCCCCTTAACATCTCTGTTCTAAATGGATGTCCTTCTATTTGAAGTTGTGCCATTTTGTCATAGACTCTCCCACTGCTAGAAACATCCTCTCCACATCCACTCTATCTAGACCTTTCAATATTCCCCTCTCAATCTTCTAAACTCCAGTGAATACAGGCCCAGGGCCATCATACAGTCCTCACATGTTAAATCTTTCATTCCCAGGATCATTCCTGTAAATCTCCTCAGAACCTTCTCCAATGACACTACATCTTTTCTTAGAAATCAAGGCCAAATAACTGTAATGAAATAGAAAATAGGAAATTGGTTGAACGTACATTGTCTGTGGATTGAAGGATAAAGACATACATGTGGGCAAAATATTTACTTAGGCTTAAAGACCACAGGAAGGAGATGAGCCAATTGAAGACAATATCTCCAAGAGAAGAGCTCCAGGCTGTACACTATCTGCCAACTCTCTCTGTTGTCAACCATAAGATTTTATACATAATTAGCTCTCATTGTTTTCTACAAAATACGGCCGGTTGATCAGTTTCAGACCTATGCCTGGCACTCCAGATGGTAAAAGGCTAAATGGCCAGTGATGAGATCAGACTTTGGGGTCGCTGCTGATTAATATTTACTCAAAGAGAGAACACAACCCATGATTCTGGGCACCAGCAGCTCTGATGTTCAAGGTCTATTGAGAAGACTAAGACTGCCAGACTGGGTAACAGCTTCTTCCCTCAGGCTCTGAAACTAAATGAGTACCCTGCCATCACCAAGGTCTCGAAACTAGGACAGTGAGCTTTTTACTGTTCATTGTTAACCTCTGTTGCGCACTACATGCATTTTGAATTATATGTCATTAACTTATTTGTGATAGTATTTGTTTTATGTGGTCTGGGCCAAGTTGTTTTATCACACATGTACAGTCAGATGACCATAAACTTGAACTTGTTCACATTCATCAAGGCTTGCACAAAAGAGGTACAAATATGAATAGCAGAGTGTCTTACAAAAGATGATGACCAAATTCTTTTTAAGGTGGTGGCAAATGTTATTGAAGAAAATCTCAATCAAAATGTTAAAGCCAATAAGGCTATGAAATTGTGAGCTTATGCACTTAGTTTCTATGCTCTTAGTGATAATAAGCATTGTAAAAAAACACAACTGAAATTGATCACAGAACCAAGTCTGTTCCTGAAGATTAGCAGCAGGCTGTACTACATCTGTTACTGAATGATTGAAGAAAGCTAGTCATTGCAATCTTAACAAAACAAATTATAAAACTCTCTTGGGTAGCAGCTGTCCCCAGTGATTGTGCTACAATATAAATAAACACAAAATAAGATCTATGTCTTGATTTAATCAGGTTTAGTCAGGTTTTATCAGGTAACAATTGGATTGCAGTTGAGCAACAGTTTGCATTCATTGGTTACTGAAGCATGCAGGAATCAACACAGGTATGCAACAGAGACTCAAAAATATTTTTCATCTGCAGGTACTTGTCACTTCCTTGAAATGAGATGGCAGATTAAATGCAAAACACAATGGACATTAGCATGGTGGATTTTTGTTTATTTATTTAAATTAATACCAGATCTAATCCATTTCAAATAAATAGGATCAAGCAATATTTGAATACAATCAACTGTCAAATTTTTAATCTATTGAAGAATGCTTTTGTAAAACTCAAGCCACTACAGATCTACAGCAGACATAATCTCACTGGCTCTGCACTCTGCTTTGGAATAGCTAGACAACATCAAAATTTATATCAGGCTGTTGTAACTTGTCAATAAACACCATCATCTCCTCAGTATTAACCAACAAGCTTCAAGAACTGGGCCTCTACTTTCCTCTCCAAATGAATCCTCAACTTCCTTATCAAGAGACCAGCGTCAGTCACATTTGTATTAACATCTCCTCACAGACTAGCAACACAGGCGCACCTCATGAATATGTGTCTAGCCCACTGCTCTAATCTTTCTAATCTTATAACCATGTGGCTAAGCACATTTCAGACACCATTTATAAATTCACCAATGACACCAGCATTGTTGGCAGGATCTCAGTTGGTGATAAAGAGGCACACAGGGGTGAGATAGGTCATCTGGTTGAGTGCTGTCATAACAACAAGCTTGTACTCAATGTTATCCAGATTAGGGAATTAACTGTGGACTTCAGAAAGGGGAAGTCAGGAAGTTAAACTCCAGTCCTCACTGAGGGGTCAACAAAGGAATGCATGAACACCTTCAAGTTCCTGGGTATCAACATCTTGGAGGATCTATCTTGGGCACATTCAGGCAAATCACAAAGAAGGCATGCCAACAGCTCCATTTTGTTAGGAGTTTGAGGACATATGGTATGTCACCAAACACTATCAAATTTCTATAGATGTACAGTAGAAGGCACTCTAACTGGATGAATCAGAGCCTGGTCTAGAGCCTCCCATGCACAAGATCGCAAGAGGCTACAGGCAGATATAGACTTAGCCAGCTTCACCATGGGCACAATCCTCTCAACAAACTTCAAGAGAAAGTGCCTCAAGTAGGTGGCATCAATCAGAAAGGACCTTCACCATCTGTGGCATGCCTCTTCTCATCACTACCTATGGAGAGGAAGTACAGGTGTCTGAAGACCCAAACTGAACAATTCAGAAACAGCTTCTTCCCCTTCTTCATCGGATTTCTGCACAATCCATAAACACTATCTTTATATTCCGTTTTCACATTATTTATTTAATTAATTTATAGTAATTTAACGTCTTTGAATGGTACTGATGTCAAAAGACAACAAATTTCATGTCATATAAGAGGCATCACCTTTGAAAAATATCCTGAATGCTGGCACGCTTGTACTTATGATGGAGTTGGTCGATTACAACTTTTTGCAGCTTTTTCCAATCCTGTGCAGTGGCCCCTCCGTACTAGACGGGCATGCAACCAATTAGAATGTTCTCCAAGGTACATCTATAAAATAATGTGAGTGCCTTTGGTGACATACTGGATCTCCTGAAACTCCTAATGAAATCTAGTTGCTGCCGTGCCTTCTTTGTAATTGCATCAGTATGTTTGATAGATCCTTAGAGATGTTGACACCCAGCAACTTGAACCGATTTCCCTTTCCATTTCTGATCCCTCAATGAGGAATGGTGCATGTTTCCATGACTAACCCATCCTGAAGTCCACAATCAATTCCTTGGTCTTACTGACGTTAACTGCAAGATTGTTGCTGTGACACCACTCAACCAGCTGAGCTATCTCTTTCCTGTATGCCTCCTCATCTCTGTCTGAAATTCTGCAACAATAGCTGTAGCATGAGAGTAGAGCAGTTGGCTAAACATGCATCCTTGAGGTGCAACAGTGTTGATTATCAGCAAGAAGCAGATGTTATTTCTGATCCGCACAGACTGTGGTTGCTGGTAAATCAAGAATCCAGTTGCAGGGGGAGGTGCAGAGGCTCAGCTATTGGAGCTTATTGATTAGAATTGAGGGCATGATTGCATTGAATACTGAGCTGTAAATAATAAACAGCAGCCTGACATAAGTATTACTGTTATCTAGGTAATCCAAGGCTGAAAGGATTGCTTCCACTGTAGACCTATTGTGGCAATAGGCAAGTTGCAGCAGGTCTAGGTCCTTGTTTAGGCAGGAGTTGATTCTAGCCATGACCAACCTCTTAAAGCACTTCATCACAGTAGATGTGAATGCAACTGGATGATAGTCTTTGACTCAGCTCACCCTGCTCTTCTTGGGCACTGATATGATTGTTGCCTTTTTGAAGCAGGTGGGAACCTCTGACTGGCGCAGTGAAAGATTAAAGTTGTCCCCGAACACTCCCGCCAGTTGGCTGGCATAGGACTTCAGAGCTCTACCAGGTACACAATTGGGGCCTGACTCCTTGCAAGAGTTCACCCTCTTGAAAGATGTTCTGACATCACCTCCAAGACTGAGATCAGAGGGTCACCAGATGCTGCACAGATTTGCATAGATTTAGTTCTAATTTCCCTTTCAAAGTGAGAATAAAAGGCACTGAGCTCATCGGGGAGTGATTCATCACTACCATTCATGAAGTTAGGTTTTGCTTTATAGGAAGTAATGGCCTGCAATCCCTGCCAAACCTGCCAGAGCTGATAAAGATTAGCGAGTTAGTTGGCTTGAGTTTCTAATATTCAATGGTTGTGAAGTAGCCAGTATCAATTTACTTCATTTAGAGTTGCCTGCACAATGCTCTATTAATAGTGTTAATGCTCTATTGATGGAAAGCCTCTAATTAAAACGAAATTCTCAGTTCCGTTTACAGAACCACCCGTCCTGTTAATTATGTTTCAGGCAGTAACACTATTACAAGCCAAACTTTGAAGATGCTTAACCACAACTTTTGCCACGTAATTCTAATAAGTTTATGACGGCAGCATTTTCACCAGTAATTTATATAATTATGCTGGCTAGAAAACATGCTTTACCTGAATGCACAGCTGTTTCCCCCAAGCTTTTTCCCTTCAGCTAAAGATGACAACAGTTGTTAGAAGATTTTTTTTAAGGCAACTGCCAGTGCTTGGAACTCACCTTTATGAAGCCATTCTTTGGGAGTGACCTATTTCAAAAAGGGTGTGAGAGGGAACAGCTGTTCAATAAAAGGGCCAAATAGGAGTGGATTTACTATGCAAGAGTTGCACTTATTTTAGTTGGCTCATTGCTCATCTAATTTCTGCCAGAAAGATGATAGGAGAGGGAGTAGGGATGAGGAGAGTGGAAGGTGGCGTGTGAAAAGTAGATATACACGTGTCAGTAGTCTAGTTGAATCTTGGGCACTTGACTCAAAACTTAAAACGTGTATGTGCACTCACATCTGCAGTTGAAATGCAGATTAATATAGGTACCCAGAGCGACTTCCCGCTCCTTTAGCCAGAGTTTCTGGACTAATTTTAACACTTCAAAAGCCTTTAGCCAAGATCAGAAATTAAGTAGAAACTTTGTCACTTGCCTTAGAGTATACTCCCACATTTTTGCTTTTTTTCCCTCAGTAAATAAACAATAACTTTGAATTCTGTGTTGGTGACTGATTTCTCTGCAGAAAGTTTTTTTTGGAAGTGAGGAGCTAAAGATGATGCCAGAGGTTTTTGGGACCTGGGTGACTTCTTCCAGTTTGCCCATGAAACAACTTTGTTCTTTTCTCACGTCTCTTTTTTTCTTTTTCAAGGTGGCTGGGATCCTGATGGAGCAGCTCAAACTACAATTTCTCACAGGCGGTGGGTTCTCACTCTCAGAACTTGCAGGGCAGCCTGGCATTTCAATACCTCTAGGTGCGGCCTGGACGACTGCGCCTTTAGGGTATGGCCTGGAAGATGTGCGCCCTTAGCGTGAGGCCTGGAAAGTGAGCACTTTTAGGGTGCAGCCCTGTGGACAACTTTATTCCTCGCTGATGTTGCCAACTGAAGTGCCACGGTAGATTGAAACATCGATTCAGCAGGCAAGCAGTATGCATTGCTGTTGAAAGAAGGCCCCTGCCTTGAGTGATGTGATATATCTATCTATGGTGTGTGAGAGTCTGCTGGTCCTCGAGTCAGGAGGACTCAAGACAAGCGATGTGGCAGATTGTAACATTGAAACTCCGAGCTGTTGGTCTCCCCTCTCGTTGTGGCAGGAGCAATATCTCTCTCTCCCTCACTAGTGAGAGGAAGAGAGAGCCTGTCTGAGATGTCGAAGTGTTGGGATGGACGGCAGTTTTCAAAGGACTCTAGATCATGGTCTCGGGCAGCTTTGCTATAGCTTGCACAGAGTGTGGTTGAGGTTAATGCTTTTGCTGGACCAAGTGGGGGAGGAGGAAGGGTGAGTGGCAATGCCCTTGCTGCATGCGCAGGGGTAGGGGGGCTTTGGGGTTCTTATGCTTTCTGTCATTCATTCTTTTTTCTCTGTTTTGTCGATGTCTGCAAAGAATAAGGATTTCAGAATGTGTTCTGCATACATTCTCGGATATTAAATTAAACCATTGAACCATAATTAGGAATACATCCCAATACAAAGGGCACCCACAAAAATTCCACCTTCAGATCTGCCACGTTAGGACCTGCTTAATGGGTCGATTTAAATTGTGCCAGCAATGAGGCACTAAGGTCTGCTCTGCATTAATGGGAGAACTGTATGATTATGAGCAGATGCTTCATTTACAGCAACCAGCAAAAACTACCCTTTAAGAAGTAATGCCTAGTCAAGTTATGCTCTCCTAGAAAAAGTGCCTAAAGGCCAAGGTTTAATATTTTAGCCCCATTAAATAAAGATAACTAATTGACATACCCAGTAACTATCCTTTTTGTCCAGTAATCTCCATTGGTGATCAACAAAAGTTACCAGGATTATGACAGTTTCAGACAAAATATGATTCTCTCACTTTCTTTCCCTGAGTAGACCCCTTCAGGAAGAGGCCTCGAGTCACTGACAACAGGAAATACCCAAACCAACACTTTGTGAGAATCCGAAAATAAGATACCACATTTTGCTGCAATACCATATTCAGTTAACTCAGATAAAGTTTGTGATTTCACTTATATCTTAATTGTACTTTAACTATAATTATCTGAAATATATTAAGTCATATTTAAAATAGAAAATCTTTGATTTTATGATTGAAGTCAAGTACAACTAGTAGCTGATGTTCTCGCATTTGCTTTTGACTAGTGACTGAAGAAAACTTCTCTTTCTTTCTCTGCTGCGAAGATTCTAAAGACCAAAGGAATGTAAAGAGCACACTTCTGTAGTGGGATTAAATGAGGTGATTAAATGAAAGTCATTACGGTTTGTGAGCAGTGTCAAACCCTGCTGGAAAGTGCTGTTCCACACAGAGAACCCACAGGGTTTGTCCCCTCCCCCTCTCACCAGGTGTTAAATTTACAACAAAAGTGAAAGTTTTTACTGTTGTACTGGAGACCATAGCCTGTAAGGTCTCAGTGTCAATTAATACAGAAGTCTAGATATTTTAGGATCAACTAAACAGACATATGACAGATGAACAGCACTTACAAATCAGAAAAAAACTATTTAGTTTAACATAGCCATCATTTCAAGTATCTGAAAAGGTAAAAAAAAGCAACTTTAAAAGTACAAAGTTTCAATGGCCACTGTGGCTCTGTTAATGTATTAATATTTGCATGTCACTCTCATGCTCTTGACAGAATTTCTGTCCTCGTTTTAACTTTGTCTGCTTAGACATCTTCAAGCTTATTTGAAGATAATTGATGCAATTTGCTGCCTATCGCTGCCCTCAATTGTGATTTTGAAGGCCCACACAGCTATGATCATATCACTGAGATATACATGCCAGGACTGGTTTACTTTTAAAGCCAATGCAAAATACAGACTATACATTCCAGGCTACCCTATAATATTCACAGTGACTCAGGCTCAGCAAGAGAAAGGACTGCTGGAAGTGAATTCATGTAGTAATGTTCAGTGTTTAATAGGGTCTTCTATAATTGTTTTTGGATGGGATAGTTTGTTTCACCCTATTGTTGGTCCACATTTTCCCACATTTTATTCAAACTTGAGGTGGCTGTGAGAAAGTATAAATTTGTGGTAATAAATTGATAAAGGAATTAGAAGAGGCTTAAGGTTAATTATCTGTGCAGAAGATGGGGGGTCTCAATGAACAGAATTATCCTGTCCTGTGCTATAAAATTCAATGATTTCAATACTAGAATTGACACTTTTTTTTATACATCTCTTCCAAATCCCTACGTTACCTTGGACACAGCCAAGCTAACAGCCACAAGGTTAGCACAAGCAAAACAAAAATCATTCAAGGCAACTGCTCAGATCATTGTTTATCCTGTCAAAGCTTCATGTTTTCATACAAAACTACAAGTGTTTGTAGTACAGTGTAGACTTTATTCTACTTTACTCCAGTCCAACAATTCAAAGCACTCCTCTACAAACTTACGAACTTTCAGGAATTGTTCAAGTTCTTCCATAATGTAGCACAACCTGAAATGTTGTACTATAATGGTTTCACATAGTTATTTGAAATAGTTCACATTGCATTAAAATTGTTCACAAACATGAGAAAATCTGCAGATGCTGGAAATCCAAAGCAACACACTCAAGATGATAAAGGAACTCAGCAGGTGAAGCAGCATCTATGGAAAAAAGTAAACAGTCAATGTTTCAGGCCAAGATCCTTCTTCAGGACCCTTCTTTAGACTTAAGATCTAAAGATCCCTGGTTCAATCCTGGGTGTTGGCATTAGTACTCATTAAGATGTTTACATTTTTACTAGACTCGAACCTAACTACAATTTTTTGATAAAAGTGTTGTTAGCTAATTCAGCAGATTGCAGATGCTGAAAATATGATATGAAAATGGAAAATACTGGGGATACTCGGTAGGTCTAATGGCTTCTATGGTGAGAGAATAAAGTTAACAATTGAGGTCAGAAAACAAACACAGTTTAAGTTGCAGAAAAGGGATGATTGAAGAGAATAAAGTGATTATCTGTGATGGATGAAAATCAAGTTTGTCTTAGTGATATGATTACTTTTGGTGCTCTGTAAGAAAACAAGTGATTCACATCTACATAGAGAAGTGGATTCAAGTAATATTGCATCATTGTACAGAATTTCCTGATACAAATGAAAACAATATGAATGGCAATATGAATCTATGCCTTTGTCAACTTAACTCTCAAAACAGATCAAGTAAGAAGATCAAAAGGCAACAGGTCAAAATATTGTGATTCTGCTGTAAAGGAGGTCACTTAGTCAATAATTTTAGAGTAGCTTTGTTTAGTTATTGCTGATGTTGTTTTAGAGAATCTTTTTAAAATCAGAGATAGAAATACTCTGCATTTGATGCTTTAATAATGGCTTAAAACCATGGTCGCAATTTAGCAACATAAAGATATATATCAAAAGAGAATATGCACGTCATGCCCATAACTCGGTAATCTAAAATCTAAATGTATAAATTTGAAATTTTGTATGTAAGTTAGTTTTAGTACAAGGATATGTACTACACTCTTAGTTTTATTTAAACCACCAGAAGTGATCTAATTTTAACAATGTTCATTTAAAAATTATCAGATTTATTTTCTAAATCTAGGACAAGAGGTTTAATCCAAAGATATATCTACCATAGAACATTCTAAGATATTTTACAGTTGTGGGATCCCAAAACTTATTGGGAAGTATTTCTTCAGTGCTGGTTTTTCATCAAATTCCACGAGCAAATGCACAAGGTATTAAAGCATCAAATGCAGTGGATTCTGTTTAATTGAGCCATCAGTTAATTGGGACAGCCATTTACTTGGGACAATTCTTAAAGAACAAAGAACTATTAGAGAAAATAGCCACGATTCCCTTAGTTTATTTGAGACAATATGGCACCTAATTTGGGGGAGGAGACTGATGCTGAACAATATCCAACTAGCATCAGTCATGAGCACACCACACCATGCTTAGAGCGACCAGTTTTTAAGTAACATCAGTTGAATGTGTTTGTGTTTAAAAAAAAAGCAGTAATTTTTGTCACTGATAGTTGGCAAGAAGTAAGCAGAAAGACAATTCAGAACTGTTTTGATCACCACAGTTTCAAGAATTCAGGTTTGGAGTTCCAGAAACTGACGGGAGTGAAAATGAAACAATTTCACGACTTCAGCAAGTAAGAAATTATGAAGGTATTGACAATCATCTTGAATGTTACAATGTAACTGAAGATTTGGAGGATGCAACCATCTAAAGCTTTGAATGAAGGCAGTTCATTATCTGCACTAAGTGTCTGTGTTGACATTGTCATTTACAATCAATCTGAAGAACACAGCAGATGAATTCTTCCACTGATACCAATACACAGTTTTATGGTACTGTAGTTGTACTGACAGTGCTGTAATAAGTTCTGTATTTCATTTAAATACATAAGTTGATACTCCTAAATGATACCTTGTCTTTTTTATACCTTTTAACTATTTCCATGAAACTTTGGCTAATTGGGGCAGCCGCTTTTTTGGGTCAAAATGTACTAGTCCCAATGTGTCCCAAAAAAACAGAATTCACTGTATTTGGGAAATAATTGTAAAACAATTATTTTGAAAACAAAATGTGAGTGCATTTGATAGGTGATCTATCAGTGAAATAGTTAGCTTTGAGTTAACTCAAATTAGGAAGTGGGGAAGTAAACACAAAACTTCAGAGGAATGATTTCCTTGCCCCACCATAACCCTATTAAGCTGGTCCTACTTCTTTTAACACAGTAACTCATCTATGTTACAGAATACAATCATCTTATTTTTTGCCACAAATTGCAAAGGAAATTGGTTCAGTTTTTAAGTAAGAAGAAAATGCACATCTACAGCTTTCACATTGTTTCTGCTATTTTACCAGTAATACTAACTTGTTTGAACTTATTTTCCCAACATAAAATTGGCAGACTTGTTACAGACCATGTCATCCAACACATGTGGCTTCTATCAACTGTCTTTTGCTGCTTCCTGCTAAGAGTCAAGTGTGTGATAAGCCGTTGGAGCCATCAATCCAAGAATGTCTCACTGCAGATGCCAAAAGTAGTAGAGGAATAAGCCACTGTTCTGCTTATGAGCCAATTGGAGCGTGACTGGAGAGGCTGAAACTAGTGATACTCTTGTTTACCTCCTTACAATAGGCCCAAAAATCACAAAAGGTAAACAGCAGGCTTGAACAACAGCATTGATTCATGCCACATGTTTTAGAAAAGGGCGTCTGCCAAAACCATTAATATTAAACTTGGGACAAGACAAAGTCCCATTTAGTCCAAATATACCACAAATCACCATGGCAATAATAACCACTGTGTTATAAATTAAGGAGGAAATCATCTGTTAACATTCATAAATTCTTGGATTTAAAGTTATCCTGTCATCCTTAATGAAAGTGTAGCGTTTCACAGAAAGGGTTTAATAAATCGATTTGTTTGAACTGGTATAAAAATAAAAGTAGTTTTCTTGCAGAGTTCAAATTGAAATGGCATGGTTCACATTGAAGGCAAAAAGAAAATGTTTGGCTAATGAACTGGGTGTTTTAAAGCAGTGGCTTTTTTTTCTGAGTATGAAAAGTTTCCCATTGGTTAAAGGCAAGTACTTGTGTGAACAGAGACAGTTGAGTCTATCTATGCATGTAAACAGGAGATTGAGAGTTAGTTTTGGGGAACATTGGTAAGTTTCAGTACATACAGAAAATTAAGCAGATATATACAGCCAATCAACACAGCTTGCTTTTAGATATTTTCCAAAAAGGAATTCAAAAGCTTTCTGGAAAGGACACATTTGAGGGCTGTGGTGATAGAACAGCAAGTAATATACTTAGCAAAAGAATTTGCACAATAACATCATAGAAACATACAGCACAGAAACAGGCTCCTCAACCTACTATGTCCATGCCAGCCGTTTACATAAATTCTTCATGATTCTCACCAAGTGTCATCAATTTTCCCCAAGATTTCCCTACTCACGTGCACACTAGGGTAAGTTCACAGTGGCCAACCTGCAATTCTTTGAAATGTCAGGAGCATCATTTCACCACAGGGAAAACATGCAAACTCCACCCAGGCAGCACCCGAGGTCAGGACTGAACTCAAATTTCTAGTGCTGTGAGACCGGACCTCTACCCACTGCACAACAATGTACAGGCTGAAAAAAACTGAAACCATACATGAAGGGGGGAATAAAACTGCATGTACGAAACTAATGATACAGCTCATTCAAGGATCTACAGAGTGGCATTGGGCTGCACCACCACTATTTTCAGAGCAAGAATCTAGGGGTAAAAATTCATGCTCAGACCTTAATGCTAAAAGTAAACAGTTTACAGTTACTGTTCTATAGATTTGCTGAGTATGCCTGCAAGAAATTGAATCTCAGGGTTGTATGTGGTGACATGTGTGTATAATCTGATAATAAATTTTACTTTGAGGTTTAATAATTCAACATAGTACTAACTGCATATAAGACATTAGTGAGGCCTAATTTGGAGTATTTGGTGCAGTTCATCTACCTACAGGAAAGATTTCAATAAGATTTAAAGAGAAGAGAGAAAATTTACAAGGATGTTGCCAGAGCTTGAGGACTGGAGTTATAGAGAAGGGTTGAATAGGTTAAGATTTTATTCCCTTGAGCGTAGGAGAATGAGGAGCCATCTTTTAGAAGTATACTAAATAATGAGGGGTATAGATTTGGTAAATGCAAGCAGGCTTTTTCCACTTAAGTTGGGAGAGACCAGACTGAGAAATCACGGGTTAAGGGTAAAAGCTGAAAAGCTTAAGAGGAATATGGGGGGGGGGGGGGGGGAATTATTCACTCAGATGGTGGTATTTGTGTAGAATGAACAGCCAGTGGATGTGGTGGATGCAGGTTCAATTTTGACATTTAAGAAAGGTTTGAGAAAGTACATGGATGGGAGGGGTATGGGGTGTATGCTCCAGGTGCAGGTCAGAAAATAATAGTTCAGCACAGACTAGATAGGATGAAGGACCTGTTTGTGTTGTAGTGCTCTATATTGTAGTTCAGAAGCAGGATAAACTTAAATGTGCACAATTTTATAACTTTGATAAGCAGAGTTAATTAACAAATGAGTATGTGGTGCTCCAGTGGAGACAGAGCACCTGGGAATGATCCAGTGCAGACTTAACCAAGGAAAACAAATAAAAGTGCAGTTGCTAAATCCTGAAACAAAAACCTGAAGGACTCAGCAGGTTAAACAGCCCCTGTAGAAAAAAAAAGCAGTTCATACTTTGGGTTAGAGACTCTTCCAGGCTAACCATTGCTGATTAACTAATGCATTAATCTCTATGGCTGGCAAGCAGTGACAAAAGCTTGCTTATTAGGTAGGATAAAATTTCACAAATATAATATTACATGTGGTCCCAGTGATGAATCACAGTTCACTAAAGGAGCAGCAAGGTTGCAAGATTCCAAGGTGGATAAAAACATTGGGGAAAAGAACTTTAGAATATAATCTTATTGTCTATTTTTATCTAATTTTATTGAAAGGAGGAACATTTTTAAAGCAGCTTTACAAATAAGACTAATAGCAGGCAAGGACAGCTTTTGTAAAACAACCTAGAATTAAGCTGTAATAACTGGAACATGATACATTCCAGCAAGTCAAAAAGTTAAATGCTGTGTTTGGGGAGGTGATGGAAGGGAAGTCATTAACGCTCAACTAATCAACAATGTGATGGTATTTCATATTTAAATGCTGGAGATATTTGAAACATTTTAAATCTCCATATTAGGGCTTTTGGAATTTGCACTCCAGAGTGCTACATTGAGAAGTGGTAGGATACAGGCTTTCAACATATGCCAAGTTCATGATTTGAGTGACATAATTTTGGGGGACTCCTAAAAGCATGACATTTTGCTGCCCAAAGGAGGAGTTACTTCAAGTACAAAGATATGCACTCATCTTTCAGAGTCGCACATCCTTTGGTCACTCACACAGCAACAGAGCTATCTAAGGCCCAACGGTAAGTTGTCATTCCTCCTTGTGCATGAAATATAACCAGAAAGTTCATGAAGAGGAGTCAAGAAATATACAACTGAAGTCACCTACAACCACTCCAACAATGAAGTTATGACAAGCCTGCCAGGTATCTTGCATAAAAATCTTAACACTTCTGTTGATACAAGGAAAATCTAAAGCTCAATAGATGAATGTCGATGGATCCATTAAGACTTGTAAAAGAAGCCAGATGTTTTAATTCAAGGAAACATCACCAAACTCTGAAAACTGAACAGCCCATCTCTAAATGGGAGTTCAGCACTGTTTCTTCCTCTAGATAATGGGATTAACAAAATCTGAATATACAGACAAGAGAAATTAAGTGCACATTTGTACATGCAGAATATCACAATTTTCCACAAAATATGAATAATGATTGCTAAACAATAATTAAAATCTATTTACATTTTAAATGTATGAGGTACTGATTAGGAAATAGCATCTAAAAGAAATTTCCAAAACTTGGGACGATTTAAACATATTTGCACGAGTCCAACATTAATTTTTAGTAATAGCAGGGATAACTTTGGATGTTTCTAATCACCCAATGTCAAGCTGGAAAGAGAGGGTTCAACTATTCTGAGGCCCCATTCCGTTGACTTTTCAAGTATTTACATTGGAAATCAAAATGTTGCAGAGCCTTAACCTTTAGGTTGATGAAAGCTTCATATGTGTCTTTCTCGTACTGCTTTCAGCAATTTATGATGTATTAAACATTTATAGGCATAGGATTTTCTTTTGAATCCCAGTCTGTCATACACTGTCACTGCTGTAGGTAAATTCAAATGAAACATAAACTAAGCTCCAAAAGGTTTGTGCTTTTTCACTTTTACATTGAACTTTTATCTTCAGCCTTTCCCATGACTGAAATAGTAACTAATTACATGTAATTGTGGAAAGCTAAAAGCTGTTTTTCAGCTTACCTAACAGTAATTTAAAAATGAACAAAGTTATGACAAACATTCTCCATTCTATCCCACAATTTATTTTTTTGGATAGCAAACCCCAGTGATATCATTCTACACACTCTCTTGAGGTGAGCAATTAATGTAACAATGTGAACGAAATCAAAATTTATAAGCACACAGATGGCAGAAATTAGAAACAACACTGTAAGCTCAGAAAGGGTCCTGAACTTGAAATTTCAACACACAGAAAATGCTGGAGGAACACAGCAGGTCAGGCAGCATCCATGGAAACGAACAAACAGTAAACGTGTCAGACCAAGAGGGTCTTGACATGAAATGTCGACTGTTTCCATGGAAACTGCCTGACTGCTGGGATCCTCCAGCATTCTGTGAGTGTTGCTTTGGATTTCCAGCATCTGTAGAAATTCCCACTTTTTTTAGAATTCAATTCTGTTTCTTTTCACAGATGACCTCTTGAGTATTTCCAGCATGGGAACAATTGATTCGACAAAATTCGGGGAAGCAGACATTAAAGAAAAGCTATAATTTTTATGATACCTTTTCCAAAATCCAAAATTAGTTTATAGCCTCCAAAGTGCCTTTGAATTTTAACTACTGTTATGAGGTAGGGAACGTTATTACCAATTTGTACACTAATTAGCTCATCCAAACAGTGAAATGATAATGATCAGAAAATCTGATTATTGGTAATTTTGAGTGAGAGAAAGATAAAAATCATATGGGGTACAGGTAACAACCCTTACTCGTCCTTAAAATAACAGCAAAGGATCAGTTCGGTCTTGCTGAGATGAGTGACAGGTTGTCATTTTAACATCCCATCCAAAAGTTGCTCAGAAAGACTGCCTGCAATTGAACTGGAAATTGAATCTGAAACCTATCAACTCAAAAGGTGCAACCAACATAGCCACAAGTTTTATTGTGGTATCTAAAAAGTCTTTTAATATGGTGAAGTTAATCCCATACTTTCACTGCGATGCTTTTGCAAACTGTTTTAAACCAGAGATTTAGATTTAGATTCCCCAAATCACAGGATTGATTAAAGATATTTCTAACTGCATTTCTTTAAAAGGCAGCAAATTTTAATTAAAATCAAAGGTCAGAACGCTGTATTGGACTTTTGTGGTAAGCGTTTCAAATTTTATTTTAAGAAGGGCAATCATTATTCTTTCTATACAAACACACAAGATTAGCAACAGCATAAAACAGCTTTATGTTTGCACATGATTAAGCTTCTGAGAGCCGAGCTGCTTGTTTCTATGCTGAATGGAGCATTACGGGCTCATGTCGCCGGAAGTGTGCAGCAACACAGGATGCATCGCTGGCATTTCCCATCAGCCCACATTACCACAGTGAAGACAGATGTTGTCTGTTGTTCAAATTGCCCTGCTGAGCGGAGATACAGGAAGATCAGATGAAGTCTTAAAATCAGCAGTACTGTAAAAGACCCAACTACATTAAAGCTCCAAGGCACAGCCTTAAAAGTTAATTTTACCCCACAGGAAATAGTGTCTGGATTAAAATTTCTACCATGTCAGTGACCATAGCTGTGAATGTACGTGCCTACAATCTGGAGCAAAAGGAAAAAATATGAAAAATCTTTGCACTTTTATAACAAGTTACACTTTTTTTGGTAAACAATAGCACCCTAAAACCATTGAAGCAGTTAAAAAATGTAGTTGCTTTTGTAATGCAGAAATACAGGCATCTAACTTATCCAAAAAGTCAAGCAACAATAATGAGATAATCTGCTATTATAATGTTGAGTGAGAGACGAATATTCACTTATGACAAATGTGATTACTGCCCAGCTCTTTAAAATTGTGTTATGGCACCTTCAAAGTCATCTACAAGAATGAATGGGTCCTTGGAGTAATGGAAATACAGTAGTAAAGACAGAGCAAGCATGGCACAGCAGTGTCAGCCTAGACTTCTGCGTTCAAGTGTCTGGAATGGACCACGCCCACTACCTTCTAATTCAGACCCACAAATACTGCTCAACGAAACCACAAGTAATAAATGCTTGACACTATGCAAGATCATGATGTTGGTTTGACTGTTTGGGTCTGAGCTTCTTTTTAGATTCCTGCTGGAGTAGGTGTCAAGACAGAAGAGAGCAAATAATTTCTGTACTGTACCACTGTTGAGATAGTCACTAGTGGCCCAGAGAAATTCCTGCAAATGATGTCAGCAACCAGAGGTGTATTTTGTAATGCCACCCACGACCTCCTACACACAAATTCTGACTCCAAATTAACTAAGTCAGAAGGAATTAATAACTCCAAATTTGCCTGGTGGGCACCATAGTAGCATAGCGGTTAACACAATGCTATTACAGCTTGGGACATC
This sequence comes from Hemitrygon akajei, assembly GCF_048418815.1. Taxonomy (NCBI): domain Eukaryota; kingdom Metazoa; phylum Chordata; class Chondrichthyes; order Myliobatiformes; family Dasyatidae; genus Hemitrygon; species Hemitrygon akajei. The sequence goes on from NC_133128.1 coordinate 158,141,326, forward strand.
AGAGTTCAGACCCAGCATCCTTTGTAAGCCATTTGTGTACATTCTCCCCCATGATTATGTAGGCTTTCTCTAAGTGCTCTGTTTTCCTCCCACAGTCCAAAGACATACCATTTGGCAGGTTAAACATTCATAAACTGTCCCAGGATTTCTTCAAGGTTAAATCTGGACTTGTTGGGGGGTTGCTGGGCAGTACGGCTTGAAGGGCCAGAGGGACCCGTTCCATGTTGTATCTCTAAATAAATTAATATATATTAGCAACATTTCCCAGCATGAGCTGAAGCAGGAAAACTAATTTTTCACTAAAAAGTTCAAAAGGCCAAACCTATATTGATAATAGAAATCCTTTAACATGGACATCTAAGCACACAGCAACTGTGCTAAAATTTTAAAGAGAACAATTTGGTTCTGAAATGTTTCCTGCTTCAGGAAATATGATTGTGATTTGCATGAAATTTACATTTGCTTTCCAGGGGCCTATAACTATAAAGCAGCAACAAGGAAGCTTAGGACCAAAATAGAAGTGGAATTCCATCCAATTGGACTTTAGTGTAGATTTAATTTTCACAGCAAGTGACCGTCCAAAAAAAAATACACAACTTCCTTCTAAGTATGTTACTCTACTTTGGAGTTTATTGAACACCAACTGTAAACTTTCACTGTAATCAATGCAATGGAAGTTTTGTGTGCATCACGTTTGGGTCAGTGAACACAAACTCTGAATGAGTGTTACATTATTACTAACTTTTAAACACCATTCAATGAACCCAAAGCGGAGACAACGCAATTTTAAATTTCAACAGAAACAAAGGGACATCACATTCAAACCACTCTAATTTGCCACATGGCCTATACAACATTTGAACTTCCCATTTATAAACAATCTTGTTAACATATTTATTATCTATTCCACTTCTTGTACTTCCAGTAGGAGACATTTATGCTCCTCATCACTGCTAATAGTATAGCGAGAGAGCTACGGATGGCACAGTGTAAGGATTAGAACACACTTCGGCTCAGACTTGTAACAAACAACCTGACACAAATGAAATCCAAAGGCAAAATCACAAGCAGTAGTACTAGAAATGGAACTCCTACGACTGAACACCAAGAGCTCAGCACAAAGCCTTTAAGTACAGACCTTCCATGAAGGAATGTGGCAGGCAATAATTGGCATCCAAGTCTTAAAGGGACAACGGCAGCTAAACATTCTCCGGAGAATTGGAATGTCGCAACTTAGATGCTTGCTGCTGTTTGGCTGTGACCATGACAGAACCCCCCTCCCCCCAATAGCTCTCTGGACAGCCCAGAACAATCAGAATGGTGTTGGTGAAAGTCCTCTCTCAAGGAAGGGACTCAGGATATTCTGTGGAAGAATCTAGCTTCTTTCTTCTGGGCCATATCCCTCCCAATCCACAAGGTAGTACCTTTTATCTTGAACAAAGTGGATGTCCAAAAGTAGCCAGACAGTGTAGGTAGATGGTCCCAACAACTCTGAAAGATGGGGGTGGTTTGGGAACCAGAATCAAGGGGCTGGTACTCAAGAGCTCACAGCAGGATAGATGCCCGCATGGAGCTTGGGAGCTGGAGACGACAGACAAATAGGTTGACTCGAGCAGCCTATTTTCTGGATTCAACCACATGGGGAGATCTCTGCTTGAGAGCCAGATCCACTGACCAGGCAGAAAAGCTGGTCCTTGTCTGCTCCAGTGGTTGACCAGGTCTTGTTATCGCCATGAATTGGCCAACAACATCTCTGTTGCCTTAACCTATTTCTGGCAACATCTCCAGACCAGTTGGTCCGCTGATGGAACCTCAACCTCTGCTTCTTGTTTCGTTAACAGAGAAGTACCCAAATTGGCATTCAAAAGAGGACACCCTGATAGACAAATGCAGAACTGATTTGTGCGCAAGCTCTACCCAGACCAGATGTCACACCAGGTGGTAGGGTTCCCTGAGGTTAGACAACTAAGTGTTTTGAGGGGCCTTTCCATTTGCCCATTGGTCTGCAGATGGAGCCTGAATGACAGACCAGAGGAGGCCCCAATGAGCTCACAAAAGGCTTTCCAAATCCTAGAGGCAAACTGGAGGCCGTGACTGGAGGTGATATCCTGGGGGGAAACCACAAAACCTGAAGACATGCTGAAGGCAAGTCTGGGTCTGGGGGAACTAGGATAGGCGCGGATGTGAATTGTTTTAACTCCACAAAAGCCGCCTCGGTCTCTGGGATCAGCAAATTTCTTGGTGAGGTTGGTGAACAGCAGTACCACTGAACTAAGAACCACCGGTAAAAGTTGGCAAAACCTAGAAGCCAAACACAAGGAAATCTGCAGATGCTGGAAATTCAAGCAACACACACAAAATGCTGGTGGAACGCAGCAGGCCAGGCAGCATCTATAAGGAGAAGCAATGTTGACATTTCGGGCCGAGACCCTTCGTCAGGACTAACTGAAAGGAAAGATAGTAAGAGATTTGAAAGTAGGAGGGGGAGGGAAAAATGAGAAATGATAGGAGAAGACCGGAGGGAGTGGGGTGAAGCTGAGAGCCAGAAAGGTGATTGGCAAAAGGGATACAGAGCCAGAGAAGGGAAAGGATCATGGGACGGGAGGACTAGGGAGAAAGAAAGGGGGAGGGGAGCACCAGAGAGAGATGTAGAACAGGCAGAGTGATGGGCAGAGAAAGGAAAAAAAGGGAGGGGGAAAAAAACAAAAAAAAACTAAATATATCAGGGATGGGGTATGAAGGGGAGGAGGGGCATTAACGGAAGTTAGAGAAGTCAATGTTCATGCCATCAGGTTGGAGGCTACCCAGCCGGTATATAAGGTGTTGTTCCTTCAACCTGAGTGTGGCTTCATCTTAACAGTAGAGGAGGCCATGGATAGACATATCAGAATGGGAATGGGACATGGAATTAAAATGTGTGGCCACTGGGAGATCCTGCTTTCTCTGGCAGAGCGTAGGTGTTCAGCGAAACAGTCTCCCAGTCTGCGTCGGGTCTCACCAATATATAAAAGGCCACACCGGGAGCACCGGACGCAGTATACCACACCAGCCGACTCACAGTTGAAGTGTCGCCTCACCTGGAAGGACTGTCTGAGGCCCTCAATGATGGTGAGGGAGGAAGTGTAAGGGTAGGTGTAGCACTTATTCCGCTTGTAAGGATAAGTGCCAGGAGGGAGATCGGTGGGAAGGGATGGGGGGGGATGAATGGACAAGGGAGTCGCCTAGGGAGCGATCCCTGCGGAAAACAGAAAGAGGGGGAGGGAAAGATGTGCTTGGTAGTGGGATCCCGTTGGAGGTGGCGGAAGTTATGGAGAATTATACATTGGATCCGGAGGCTGGTGGGGTGGTAGGTGACGACAAGGGGGACCTTATCCCGAGTGGGGTGGTGGGCAGATGGGGTGAGGGCAGATGTGCGGGAAATGGGAGAGATGCGTTTGAGAGCAGAGTTGATGGTGGAAGAAGGGAAGCCCCTTTGTTTAAAAAAGGAGGACATCTCCTTCGTCCAAGAATGAAAAGCCTCATCCTGAGAGCAGATGCGGCGGAGACAGAGGAATTGTGAGAAGGGGATAGCATTTTTTAGCATTTTTGCAAGAGACAGGGTGGGAACAGGAATAGTCCAGGTAGCTGTGAGAGTCCGTAGGCTTATAGTAGATATCAGTGGATAGGCCGTCTCCAGAGATGGAGACAGAAAGATCAAGAAAGGGGAGGGAGGTGTTAGAAATAGACCAAGTAAATCTGAGGGCTGGGTGAAAGGTGGAGGCAAAGTTAATGAAGTCAATGAGCTCAGCATGCATGCAGGAGGCAGCGCCAATGCAGTCGCCGGAATTGTTTCACAGAGGTGAGTTACAGACAATTCCACACGGCCTGATCTTATCAGAGTTCATTTGTAGGTTGCCTTCTGATATAACAAACCCAAGGAAGGAGACTGGATACCTGGAATTTTCTCTCCTTGAGCTTGATGAGTAGTTGATTCTCAAGAAGCCATTGTAGAACTTGCCAGACATGCTGGAAATGTTCTTGAGTGGACTGGGAGAGACTGAGTATATCATCTAGGTAGACAAAGATGGAGTGGTACAGTATCTCCCAGAGCACATCACTTATGAAGGCTTGAAATACTGCTGGACCTTTGCCAACCCAAAAGGGGTGACCCAGTATTCCTAGTAGCCAAAGGCGTGTTGAATGCCATTTTCCATTTGTCTCCCTCATGAACACAGATTAGGTTGCAGGCTACAGAGATCCAATTTGGTTACTATTGTAGCTCCCTGCAGAATCTCAAAGGAGGTGTTCACGAGAGGGAGAGGGTATCTGTTTTTAACAGTGATCTTAATTTAGTTTATGCAATCCACCAACCTCTTAGTGACAAAGAAAAATTCGACCCCAGCAGGAGACGTGGGCTCAGTGAAACCTACCCAATGTTGAAAGGACTAGATAGGGTGGATGTGGAGAGGATGTTTCCTATGATGGGGGTATCCAGAACTAGAGGGCATAGCCACAAAATTGTGGGGCAACCTTTTAGGACAGAGGTAAGCAAGAATTTTTTTTAATCAGAGTAGTAAATCTATGGAATGCTCTGTCAGACTGCAGTGGAGGCCAAGTCCATGGGTATATTTAAGGTGGAAATTGATCATTTCCTGATAGGTCAGGGCATCAAAGGATATGGCAAAAATGCAGGTGTACGGGGTTGAGTGGGATCCAGGATCAGCCATGATGGAATGGTGGAGCAGACTCAATGGGCTGAATGGCCTAATTCTGCTCCTATGTCTTATGGAATAAACCTACATTCCAGAGCTTCTTGGAGCTCTGAAAGCCTCTGTGGACTTTCTCTCTGGGGCCAATAGGAATAGCGCTGTCCCTGAGGAGGATAAGTACCCGGTAGCAGATTGTTGGCGCAATAATAGTCCTGGTGAGGTGGTGGGGGGGGGAGGGGGGCTTTTTCTTGCTGAAAACCTCCAGCAGCCTTTAAATGTTCTGAGGATACTCTAGACAAATCAGATGCACTGGGGTTAGAGGTGGAAGATTCAACAGGTAACGGGAAAGTTGTCTCAGAAGTAAACTCAGGAGATATTTTGGGAGGTAACTCAGAAAGCGTTTTAGGCCCTTTTTGGAGGCCTTTGTTTTTGCACTGATTCGACCGGGCCAGTACGGCACCAGTAGTCCAAATGACTCTCAGATTGTGGGATGACAGCTAGGGATGAAACCCCTAGTTGTTCCAGAACAAGTGGTATTTCTGGGGAGCAAATGAGATGGAGCTAGGTTGATTCCACATGCTGGCCAATCTTGAACTTGAGTGTGGATGTTTGTTCTGCCCTGGTATCTTCGGGCAAAGCAACAAGTTGATGGTTGAGATGTGAAAAGGGATTTTCAATTTTCTGGCCAGTCCAAGGTTCAAAAAACTCCCCACTGTACTGAGTCAATAAAGATGCCTAGGGAATGTTTTCAGTCTCCCCATGAAAGCAACACAGGGCATACCACTCTAGAGGGAGCTGAACCAGGAGCAAAGTTAGCAACTGTCACAGCCCTCCCTACACTGGACAGGCTCAGCAGCTTGGGACAAGAGGTCTGATGATGCCCAGCATCTCCACAGTAAATGCAACATCTCTCCCTCCTTTTTCTCTCTGTCTTAGCATGTGGAAGTCTGGTCTAGCCTATTTACATGGGCTCCTCAGAGGCTGGGATTGGCCTAGCCCAGGGAACAGGAGAGGACAGAGGATAATCAGCAGAAGAGCGTCTTTGGAATAACCCCTTTCATCTATCCCTTCTCCTTTCCAATAATCGGTTATCACCAGATCCACAAGTCTCTTTGGTCATCCGCCAGGTCCCAGGCCACAAGGGCATCCTTTAGCTCGTCACGCAATCCATCATGGAATCAAGTTGTTCATGCTTTTATGTTCTAACTGCACTCTGTGGCTAAGGTGCAAAATTTTATGGAATAATCAGCCACAGACCAATTCCCCAGCACAAGTTGAGGAGCTTTATCACAGACCCGTGTCTTGTCTGCACTAAGAGAGACAGATGAATCCTTCTCATAAGAGTTCACTGGCCCTTGCAAGGGCTCTTCCACCTTACTGCATTCTGACAGGAACTTGGATGGCTAGCTCAAAGGCCAAGGAGCATTGTACCAGGAATCCTTGGTATACCGGAAAAACACTCAGGAGCCGGTAGGTGCAGCGATCCCTCATGGGTACCAACAGAGCTTCCAGCTTGTCATACCCAGAACAGACAGCCACTCCAGCCAAACTCAGATCCTGCCTACCAGAGTCAGAGAGTTTCTGGAGGGTAGTGAGGATCTCTTGAAGCATGTATCATCTCTGTCTGCAGTTGCTCCCTGGTGGGCCAACTCAATTTGCAGACATTCATACACTGCTGAGTTCATGATGGCTCAACCATACTATAACAAGAGACTGATGGAACTCCTACAATTAAACACTGAGAGTTCAGCACAAAGCCTTTAAGTACTGACTTTCCATGAAGGAATGTGCCAAGCAATAATTGGCAGTCTGGGTCTTAAAGGGACAGCGGCAGCAAACTCTCCTCAGAGGAATTGGAGTGCCGAAACTTGGATGCCTGCCACTGTTCAGTCAGGACCATGACAATTAGTTGATGTGATAAACTGCATGCTCCAGCATAATCTGGATAAAGCATTTTTTTTACATTTTTCTCTCTACTTAGTTATGACGATACATGCTTAATGTCTTTAGTTTCGGGTTCCTTGACAGGTGGACCCGAAAACTGAAGACTAAGTAAGTTTTGGCATTATTAAATATATTCCAGTAAACCATTGTATAATGTTAAAAATATCAGGCCATACTCAGCCTTCACTTTGAGAAAATAGTACCCAGCCTACTCTGTCTTTCTTGAAAAGTACAGTATATCTTCACAGTCTCTTCTCATCCATGTGTCTTTTCAATACTTTCTTGAATCTCTCTGTGCCATTTTTATAACATTAAAACCAAAATTATGAAAATTCTCACCATTTTTTTTGCTGTGGAATTTATTGGTGCTTGAGAAATCCCACTCTGGTGCCTGGATGTGTTCAGGCTGCATCAACACTTCAAATTCCAGCCAATGTTTGGGCTCAGAGCAGAATCCCCAGACCAAACTACATGTAGGAGGTACTGGCCTTTATCTGAGAGTTAGTGGCTATGATCGATCTATTCTGCGTACTTTGACACAGCAGCTAAATACTGACAGATAGATGTACCCATGAGTCAACAACAATACTAATATCTATGAATTCAACTCCTACTTAATTATTTGGAAACTTGAAAATCTATTTGCTTTTAAAAGTCAGCCATGGAGCAGCACACATTCCTACAAAAGTATTATTTTTATTACTTAAAGGTTTAAAACATTAATCAATGTGAAGAACTGGTTTCAACTGGATATCTTCAGAATAGGAAGGATAGGAAAATTAAAGGGAACAACAAATGGAAATTTGGTGTAATGCTTATCACTGAACCTTGAGCAGTTTATATCTATTGTCAACTAGACTTTTAAAGATTCTGTAATTGCTTAAAGTAACACATTAACACTAAGAATCTATAATTTTGATTTTTCAATATATAATTTAAATAGCATTTTTCTAGTGCTTAAAAACCTAACTTCCTATTAGCTAAAGTCACAGAATGCTTTCTCTGAACATTTAGACAAGTGGCCAATTCTCAATCAAGTTCAGCAGCAATAACTGTGAGGGGAATAATATTTGATTAATAAAACATAATATCTTTTCTAAAGGTTTCAGCTTTACTTCATGCTTTCAAATTACTGTCAGTCATGGGTTAAAGCAGCTTGCATGTGCATACTCTATTGCAGAATAGCATAAAGCACAGCACAAAATGTAAAAGTCCATCTGGTTTTATTCACTGAAAACACAAGCATTCAGCTATATATTCTTGATTAAAATTCTTTTGTTTCTGTGGCCAAATCAGTCAGTGCTAGTCAACCAACAAGGCTGACAGCAATATCTAAATAAAACATTCTTCGCTATGGTGATATTGATTAAATCCACTTGATGTTAAGTATTCAAATGAGTCATCTGCAAATCAAGGTCACCAAGCTCCTGCCTACCCTGCCTATTCTAAATGAACATCTGAACCATATGCATTAACCTTGCTTCACACCCATACCTTGTGCTCAAACAATCACTTCTGTGCTCCTTGAAGTGAATTTACAGTGTGGGTGTTGGCAATACAAGTACTCAAAGGGAAATGTTCCATTTTAACCTACAGCAACAGTGTACATCAAGAAATTGAACATCCCAACCTATTAAAGTGTTCCGACTGCATAAATGAAGAAAATATACCTTTATATTTCAATTGTTGTCCGTAGTTTTTAACTAACTTTCCATAGTGGAACCACCATAGGACTTGGGCACTGAAGTTCAGTGCTGCAGCATACTGAATTCAGGGCAATCTTATGTTTTCCTTAAGTCTCTTTGGAAGAAATTAAACCAAAATAAGGATACAACTGCTGCCACCAAGCACACTGGGATTACCTTTATCTCACCAAATATATCTCCCAAAAACAGCTGTGAGTAAAACAGACAGAATATAATGGGGCATAACATAGTATTGACCTGGAAATTCAGGAGCAGACATAGTGTTGTACTGATGGCCCACCAGTTGAAATCTCAGTTGTGCCCAAGCCTCAAAGAGTATCCAGAATGTGGGTCAGGTAGGGAGCAAGGCACAGAAGTATACAGGGGGCCTTCTCAAAAGCTCAGGACATGATAGGAAGTTCTCAGAATGGATAGCAAACGGTGTCAATTGATGACCAGTCAATGGAGGCTAACTGAGGCTTGGAGTCGGGGCAAGACTGAATAAGACTTTGGAAAAGAATAATAATCAGATAAAGAGCTAACGATCCAGAGCTGGGGTGGAGGTGGTGATCGGTGGGGAGGGGTGTGTGTATGGTGCTGGTGGGATGGGGGAGGGGGTTAGGGTGGAAGGATTGTTGAGCAAAATTGGGTGGAAAATATGTCTGAGCTTGGGGGGGAGTGTGCGTAATTGATGCCTGTGCCATATGTTAATTCTTTGAGAACAAAAGGGCTGATGTCACAGAGGACCCAATCCAGCAAAAATTATTAAAATCAATTTGATGGTCATTCTCCTGGTCTACAATGCTTCAAAAAAGGCATTTGCATGGAGAAAATTGTCATTTGTGCCATACCAGTGCCATGCGCACAAGTACAGGTACAAACTTCTCTGTTGAATTCAGAGTCACACTAAAACGACACAGAATGCTTATCATCTCATTTCTCTCCAGACAAAGTTTTAATCACACAATGCTCAAAAAAGTAGCATAACACAAAGGAATTTCTAGGTCAGTGTGTGCTCCTGGCATCTTTTTTCAAGACTTTTGTTTATTAGTTACAGCTTGTTGCTGGTATTAAAGAAAAGCTGTCTGACTGGATGAGTGAGTTGTGGTACGTGACGATATTTTCTGAAATAAATCAAGAGTTGGTAGCTTTGCTGCCTGGGGTGAAGATAAAATGTGAAGGTCAGTTACTCCAAAATTCAAATGCTAACTTAATGAGTTAATTCTTTCTTGGATCCTTCCTGAATTTACAGTTTATCCTTATGCTCTCTCTGGCCAAGGTCAAGTCTCCAAGTTCCTCAACCCAATTTCTTTTGAATACTTCTGTCCTTCTATCCCATCAGCTTTGAATCACATGTTCTTCAATGAGATCTCTTCACATTTCTTTAAAGTCAATCTTCACTTACACTTGCATCTGCTTGGCTCTGCCTTGTAGAGAGATGATCCATTACAATGCTTTTGGTCTTGAATTGAACCACTCGGGGTATATAACATATTGTACATTAAAAAAAATCTACCATGGTGCTCCTGCAACAAACAGTGATCTTATCATTGCTTGATTTTGTGTGCAGTGAACTACCAATGTTACATGGCCACTCAGCATTAAGATGAAGATGCAGGCACAGTGAGTGCAGCCGTTGTTGGAAGTGGCTGCTCTCTGGTTGACAGAAGCTGCTGTTTGGCTTCATGGATCTGCCTATCCCAGAAGTTGGTATGTGGTATCAAGCTCATTGCTGGTACAGAGTAATTGAGTTTGTTGCCACATGGAAGCCTCCATGCTCTGAGAGCTCTCCTGACACATAATGAATTGAGGAGACAAAAGTCAGCAATGGGAGAGTCCAGAGAATCATAGACTGATACAGCACAGAAATAGGTTCATTAGTCAACATTTTCATGGCAATCATCAAGTACCCATCTATACTAATCCCCTTCATCAACACTAGCTCTGTACCCTTCAGTGCTCAAGTTCAAGTTCCTGAGTGATATGTCAACTCATAGAGAAAGTGCTTCCAGCCCTTGCTAATGCCCACACAGACTGTGCCAGCCAGGGTACTATCCCTGATCCCACATCTCAGCTCTGAGCAGCTGTGCCCTTACCCCAGACAACCTGCTGAGTGTCACTGGGCCTGTACGCAATGGAGTTCAGAAGGATGGGGGAGGCTGAATCTCATTGAAACCTACCAGACGCTGAAAGGATTGGAGGGACTAGAGTACACACACAGAGGTTGTTCCCATAAGTCGATAAAGCTAGCATCAAAGAACACATTCTCGGGAAAAAAATGCAGTTTTAAAATTGAGATGAGCAGGAATTTCTTCAGTGGTGAATTCACTGCCACAGAAGGAGTATGGGCCTAGTAACTGGGTGTATTTTAGGCAGGGATTGTTAGGTTTATGATTGGCAAGTGGGTTAAGAGAAAGTGGGAGAATGGGATTGATTTAAAAAAATCAGCCATGATTGAATGGTAGAGCAGACTCAATGGCCTAATTCTGCTCCTGTATCTTTTGACCTTATAACCCTCACTGGCATCTTCTGCACATTGTCTTGGTAGCTCAATCTGCATTGGACCATGCAGCAATGATATCACTTTTTCCTCTTCATGTTTGTGGGAATACTGCTGAAGTACAATCACATTCCAAGGAAATCAGTGTGCAGTAGTGGGAGGACAGGGTTTGCACCAGCTTTCCAGCCTAGCAGTACCGTCAATATACATTTCTATACATTTATTAGCTTAATGACCCTTTGGAGCACTGATTCCATTCTCTTTTAGGGAATTCATCTAGACCATTAAGGGAGGTACTTTGTTCTCTTGTTTGAAGTCAGTGCATAATTCCTTTTCATCCTTTCTTCAAACATTGTTAATTCTAAACAATACTTCAGAGGACTGATTCACAAATGAATGATCATGGGCCAAACAAGCTGCATTCTACTCTATTATACACTTTAGCTTTCCTAACCTCTGGGTCTGTGGTCAGATAATTCTTTGAGGGAACCCATGATGCCTGGACACATTCCTTGATTCATCATCTTGGGATTTCCCATTAATGCTATGCTAGTTCTGGTTACAGAAATCAGTAACTTGCACTTTCCAGTCTCAACAGATTTAGAGACACAGAAATATCTTAGGAACATAGTCACACTTCCATTGCATGAAATACCACATCCCGTTAAAGTACAGCAATGTCTTACAAAGAAGGTGACAGTAACCAGATAACATTCTTTTCTTTGGTGAAATAAATGCAGAAAATGCTGGAAATACCCAACAGGTCAGACAGCATCTATGGAAAGTGAAAAATCACTTGAAACATTAACTCACTTTTTCTTTCCAAAGGCGTACCTTGATTTATTGACTGTTTCCAGTATTTCTATTTTTATTTTGGATTTATGTCATCTGTAGTATTTTTTACATTTTTGATCTCTGTCAGTGGCAGCTTTCATTGAGGGATCCATACTGCCCAGGTTACTCTATGCACCTGAGATTCAGATAACACATCTGGCTTCTCAGGTTTCCACCAACATTCCAAAGGTGCATGGGTTGGTTACTAGGTTAATTGGTCAGATGGATATAATTGGGTAGTGTGAGCCTACGGTTGAAGAGGCTGTTACTGGCCTGTATTACCAAGTAAAAAAATAATAAACAAACATTTAATGCCAACTACAAGTGGATTTTCCACACTTATAATTACCTCAATCTTTTTGCAAATTACCCCAAACTTCCCCTGATATTTTAATATAGCTCTGAAATTTTATAATGAACTTGGCAGATTATTCACAATGACAGCAAAGTTGAGCAGTTAAAAGCATGGTGCAGACTCTAAAGGCTGCTGTGTCCTTCAGTTAGGTCATGGATAATCTTTGTTTAATTTCTTGTCAGATCCCAACATCCTCGTGTTATCTTCATGTCTAAAAATTACCATTTTCAGTCTTAAATACAAGGAACCATGAGCATTAGAGCCCTCTGGAGCAGCAATTCTCAACACATACAAACTTCTGTTTCTCAAATATATCATTTTATCATGCTAATAACCTTTGTTGAAAGGATTCGTTACTATGGGATTACCAGTCACCTTACAACACAAGGTCTAAAATGGTCTGTTCTTTAACAAGCTCCAAGGAATCCAAGATATTTCTATCAAGTCACTGGTAAAGTAAGTAAATTCCCTATTAACCCGTTGTTAAGAATCCATTTCATAAAAACAATTCATTCATTTGAGTTTTTAATCATGTCCAGGGCTGATCCACAAATACTGGTCATATTTATGCACCTATACACTCAGTGGCCACTCTATTAGGCACACCTGTACAGCTGCTCAATAAGGCAAATATCTAGTCGACTAATCAAATGGCACAAATCAATGGATAAAAGCAGGCAGATATGATTAAGTGGTTCAGTTGTTGTTCAGACTAAACATCGTAATGGGGAAAGAAATGTGCTCCAAGTATCTTTGACCATGGTATGATTGTTGGTGCCTGATGGATGGTTTGTGTATCTCATAAACCACTGATCTTTGGGGATTTTCACATACAACAGCCTCTACAGCTTACAGAGAATGGTGCAAAAAACGACGAAACGACCAGTTCTATGAGTGAAAATGCCTTGCTATATGAGGGAGGTCAGAGGAGAATGACCAGACTGGTTCAAACTGACAGGAAGGCAACAGTAAATCAAATAGCCATGCGTTACATCAGTAGTGGTCTGCAGAAGAGCATCCCTGAATGCACAACACATATGAACCTTGAAGTGGTTGGGCTACAGCAGCAAAAAAAATCAAAACATACATTCAGTGGCCACTCCTAATAAATATAACATAAAATCATCATTTCACCTTGATATTCTGTGAACACTATGCTAAATGACCTATTTATCATTTCAGTGCAGTTCTGTTTATAAGACAAATAGAAAAAATCTTTTTGTGTGGTAAGCAAATATGACAGTAAAAGAAAACAGATAACACAAATTCAAAATTCAAGATTCAAGACTGTTTATTGTTATTCCTCAGTACATGACTGTAAAGGAGAATTAAATGATTGTTACTCCAGATCTGATGTAGAATTTAAAAACAGAATAATCATAAGGAACACAATTTTAAAATGATATACCTAAAGGTGGAAAAGCAAACTGATCAAGTTATAAACTGAAGTAGGTATCCAATTTCTTTTAATTAAAATATTGGAAAAACTAAGTCAAATAACTTTTGTGGAAAGAGAAACATTCAATACTTCAGATTTGTTACCCTATGTCAGAACTGGCTTTTTAAAAAGTATTATAGAGAAAGAAGTTAAGAGTAATGCTTAATCTGCAGCTAAAATTTGGATGAATTGTGTGAACTCTGGACACTTATCCATATCCTGGAGAAAATAAAGCAAAGATTTATTAAGATCATGACAAGAAAAATGGTCTTTAGGTACAAGGAAACCAACTAGAAGACTTTATAAGGTATTGTATTTCAAGATTAATGAAATACATTAGATAGAAACTATTGAACAGTAACTAAAAGATATAAATACAGAGTAAGTTTGGAAAAAGTTAGTTTATATTTGAAAAAGAAACACTGAAAAGTATTTGTGGAATTAAAATTGTGAAGAATTTAAAGTGACTTCAAGGCTGTAATCTTATTTTGCCATCAGTACAGCTTGATCTAATAAGTTGATTACTGCTTCATTTTCTGGCATCAATAATATATCAGAATGAACCAATCTATTTGTTGTTGAAGAAGTTGTTACATGTGAAGTATTATAGTGAAGTTGAGATATTTTTGTAAAGATAGATACTTAACAAATATGGGTGGTCACGAATTAACATGAGAGATTCTGGAAAAGCTGGAAATCCAGAGCAACACACACAAGATGAAGGAGACACTCAGTAAGTCAGGCGGGATCAATGGAAAAGAATAAATATACTGTAGATAGAGCATAAACATGACATCATTTCCATAGATGCTGCCTGGCCTACTGAGTTTCTGCAGCATTTTGTGTGTGTTGATAATAAATAAGAAACTGAGGCAATACTATTTTTACTATTCTGCGTGTCTGCATTTGTTCCTGTAACAGTTGTTAGAGATCATTGTGTAGTTATGAAATTATGGCTAACTAAAATAAGAGCCAGACTTCAGTAAATGAAACCTGTGCACTGTTTTGACTTTAAATTGTTTAACTTCCAATTGATACTTTGTGGCTAGTGAAACCAGTTACTGGGTGTGGGACATTCTCTGCCCCACTGAGGCTACATAGTGGAAGACAATAGATGAATACTTCCACTATTAGCACATTGTTAAATAGTAAGAGGTACTGAAAGGGGTTTCTGCGGCAACAGGCGAGATTTAAGGATGGTGTGTTGCCTCCCTGGTGCTAGGATCCAGGACAACACGGACCGATTGCAGGGAATCCTCAAGGGTGAAGGTGAACAGCCGGAAGTGTTAGTGCATGTCGGCACAAATGACATCGGGAAGAAGAGGAAGGACATTCTGCAGCGGGACTTTAGAGAACTCGGAAGAAGGCTGAAAAGCAGGACTTCCAGGGTGGTTATCTCTGGTTTGCTTCCAGTTCCTCGTGCTGGAGAGGGCAGGAACAGGGAGATAATGGATCTGAATGTGTGGCTGAGGAACTGGTGCAGGAAACAAGGATTTACATTCTTGGACCACTGGGATCTGTTTTGGGGTAGGGATGAATTGTACAAAAGGGACAGGTTGCACCTTAATAGACGGGGGACCAGCATTCTGGCAGACAGGTTTGCCACTGCAACACGGATGTGTTTAAACTAAGTAGTGGGGGGAGGGGGGGATGAACTAGAAATATAAGGATGGAGTTAAAGGGAAAGTGAAAATAAGAAAAGTTAAAAAGGACAACAGAATCAATGGAGTAGATTCTGGAGTAGATACAACTTCTGCGTAGCTCAGTTTTAATCAGTCACAATGTTATTTATACTTAAATAGCCAAGTGCCATTATGAGACAGTTCTCCTTTAGAATTCACTCTTCTTT